>NW_024543097.1:5085000-5711250 GCF_018167655.1 Microtus oregoni | reverse complement strand
ACATATTCAATACCATGAAGCATAACTTTAAGTCAGTTATGTTTCTAGGAATATTATGTAGACGTATTTTTATTATTGATGTATTTTACCCCAGAGGACATACCACAAAACACAAAACAACACACACACACACACTCACTCACACAGAGACTCACATGTGCACAAAGAACTTGTGAATAATAACCAACGTTTTCCTAATTCGTCTCTAAAACTAATGATTTCCTCATACGTTCAAGCAAGGCTGGCATGGTCACAGTTTGCAGTTCAGCTTCTAAAAATGTATCTCCCATTTAAGCCTTATGAATCATTTCCTTCCCTGTCTATTTCCAAGTTATTCTCTATTTAGCTTAGTGTTTAGATAGGTGAATACTCTTGGTAGAATTGCTAGGGCTGAGAGAATTCAATTTCATTCATCTATTTTTTAGCAATTTTCAGTTGCTATGATGATTACCACATACACACACACACACACACACACACAGAGAGAGAGAGAGAGAGAGAGAGAGAGAGAGAGAGAGAGAGAGCGCTTTAATCTGCTTAATAAAGAGCTTAAGGATAATTCCTAGGAAGTATCCAAGTTGTACAAGGCTATGTTGTCTTGCATCTAATGAAGGCTCTCGGTGTATCATCCCATGGTGGAATGTGGAAAAAGAGAAAGAGGAGTGAACTGCAAGTGTGAAAGAGAGAATGTGTATGGTGAACGCATCCTTAATCAGTGACATAAATTCTGGATACCTAACTTCTTCCACATTAAAGAGTTAATTCACTCATAAAGTCGAAGCCTTCATGATCTGATGTTTTCTTAAAGGCTCCACCTCTCAACATTGCCAAGAGAGGAGCTGAGCTTTCCATCCCTGAAGTTTTGGTAACATTTTCAAACCATAACACCCATCAGTAGTCTTGGGGTTTAAAAAAATCAGTACTGAAGAATTATGCCCTATAGCAATCCTCTTCTAGTTTTTGAATTGGGGAAAGCACACGTGTTTAATTTTCTAAGCAATAGGTTGCTCTTGTGTAACAAGCAATGATGTTTTAAAATACTTTTTACCTGTAACTAAACTCTTTTTTTTCTTTTTTTTCTTTTTCTTTTTATTTTTTTTCTAATGAATTTTTTATTTTCATCCCCCCCTACGCCCCCTCCTCCCACCCTTCTCCCCCTCCCCCCACTCCTTTCCCCCTCCCTCTCCAGTCCAAAGAGCAGTCAGGGTTTTCTGCCCTGTGGTAAGACCTAGGACCTCCCACCTCAGTCCATATCTAGGAAGGTGAACATCCAAACTGGCTGGGCTCCCACAAAGCCATCACATTACGTAGGATCAAACCCCCGTGCCATTGTCCTTTGCGTCTCATCAGCCCTCATAGTTCGCCATGTTCAGAGAGTCCAGTTTTATCCCATGCTTTTTCAGTCACAGTCCAGCTGGTCTTGGAGAGCTCTCAATAGATCAGCTCCACTGTCTCAGTGGGTGGGTGCATCCCTCGTGGTCCCGACTTCTTTGCTCATGTTCTCCCTCCTTCTGCTCCTCATTGGGACTTTGGGAGCTCAGTCCAGTGCTCCAGTGTGGGTCTCTGTCTCTATCTCCATCCATCACCAGATGAAGGTTCTATGATGATATGCAAGATATTTGTCAGTATTGCTCAAGGATAGGGTCATTTCAGGTTCCCAGGTTGCTCTTGTGTAACAAGCAATGATGTTTTAAAATACTTTTTACCTGTAACTAAACTCTTAAATGATGTTACTAGTTACCATTTTGAAATCTTTACTACTTTATTGGGATAGAATTCAAAATACCATCCCCCCACTTTCTAATCCTTTGTTATGCTCTCCTTTTTTTCTGTTTTTAATTTTTTAATTTTTTTATTGAAGAAAAAAAATTCCACCTCCTCCCAGCCTCCCATTTCCCTCCCCCTCTTCCCACTCCCCTCCCTCTCCCCCCACTACTCTCCCCCTCCCTCTCCAGTCTGAAGAGCAGTCAGGGTTCCCTGCCCTGTGAAAAGACCAAATCCCCCCCCCTCCATCCTGGTCTAGGAAGGTGAAGCTCCAAACTGGCTAGGCTCCCACAAAACCAGAACATGAAGTAGGATCAAGACCCAGTGCCATTGTCCTTGGCTTCTCAGCAGCCCTCATTGTCCGCCATGTTCAGAGAGTCCGGTTTTATCCCATGCTTTTTCAGTCACAGTCCAGCTGGCCTTGGTGAGCTCCCAATAGATCAGCCCCACTGTCTCCGTGGGTGGGTGCACCCCTTGTGGTCCTGACTTCTTTGCTCATGTTCTCCTTCCTTCTGCTCCTCATTGGGACCTTGGGAGCTCAGTCCAGTGCTCCAATGTGGGTCTCTGTCTCTATCTCCATCCATCGCCAGATGAGGGTTCTATGGTGATATGCAAGATATTCATCAGTATGGCTATAGGATCGGGTCATTTCAGATTCCCTATCCTCAGCTGCCCCAGAAACTAACTGGGGACATCACTCTGGGCACCTGGGAGCCCCTCTAGGTCCAAGTCTCTTGCCAACCCTAAGATGGCTCCCTTAATTAAGATATGTGCTTCCCTGCTCCCCTATCCAACCTTCCTTTATCCCAATCATAGGGAGGCAATTTTCAGTGTTCCTTCTACCTTCAGATATATAGTTTATCTTAATTTTATTGAAATTCTTATAATTATATGCTATATATTTCAGAATATGATGAGATTTTAACCAATAGATTATATGAGAATAATAAAGAAGAGATAGAAAATATGCATCTTACATTTGATTGTACGTTATTATCATATACTTAATGAAAGATATTAAACCCCAGTTGCTGGAGACATGGCTCAGCAATTTGGAGCCTCTCGGCTTTCGCAGAGGATCTGGGTTCAGCTCCTGGTTTCAATTTCTTTTTTACAGTTGTCTGGAATCCAGAAGGCTTCTCTGACATCTACAGTGGAGTAAGGCCCACGCAAAATCACTCAGATTTAGGGCTGTTTTTTCCCCACTCTTTCTCTCTCCCAGTATTATTTGATTAACATAAGATTGCATATGTTTTATTTTGCACAAATACAAATAAAGATAATAGATGTATGCTTTTGTGAAGAACTGATCATGTCATCTTTCTTATTTGCCTGTATCATTGTAAGGAGACATTGGGCTCTTGTATGTATTCACCCAGGTAGTGGTAGAGGCTGCTAAGAATACAAGTCCCTGGGTTTCTCTAAGACTCCCACTTTTAGTTGTGCCAGCTAAATGAAATATTCTCTGTAAAGTGTTCAGTAGAGAGCTGGGGATCATAAGAGTTCAATAAACATTATCTAATGTTATTACTTTCAAAGTCATATTGACTTATTTTCTTTATAAATAAAAAGTGTACATAAATATGTGTTTTCATTGCCTTGTTAAGTTTTCATATGAAACAATGTGAGAAGACTTGTTCATGAAACAATTTGTGCCACAATAATATATACAGTAAAAAATATGAAGGCTCTATGACGTTTATTGACATTTGTGTACATAAATTCTGGTGAAATAGCCATATGATAAATATGGTAGCTCTATTGATTATTACACACTCTGTTTTCCTTTTTATAGAAGTTATTATATTTTGTCTCAGAGAGTGCCTGCTTATCTTACTTCACCATTGGCCCTGAACCCTTCAAAGAATGACTTTTGTTGTTCTTAAGCTTTTAAGTTCGGAGGCTTTTGTTTCATTGTCAGTCTGATATTGATTTTATTTATTTGTGATGATGTGTGTTTTATTTTTGGTTAATTTTGTTATTTGGCAGCTTCACTTACATGTTCCGTGCATGTTGATTATCACCCCAGCACCACATCTTGCTCTCCTGTTTCTCCACTCATCCATTCTCAGGTTTGTGGTCCTACTCGTAGTGAGAAGCATTTGCTTCCTCTTTTTGGGAGGACTTTTGCATAATGAAAGCCAGTGTGGGTTTAAAATGTGTGAGAATCTGGAATTTTTGTCAAAATTTATGTTTAGAATTTCCGAGATAAACTTCTAGAAAACAATTAAATGAAGCTGAGAATTTTACAAGGCTCTTGTCTGCTAATACATTTTGTGCAATGTTGTGAAACAAACATTGTCAATATTCAGTAGATTAAAACAATGATTTTATTGTTAACATTGTATCTGGGAATTGCCTTAGTTTTATCTGGCATGGTTCCACATAATGGAGCTCCCCTCCCTTTGAGTCTTTCATTCTTACTGAGACTTGGAAGGAGTTGGAGAAGAGTATTGAAATATGGGGACTTATAGAACATGAGATACCTCTGAAGATCTGCGTTAAAAGCTGCTGCTTCTGCTTCTGGGAACATTGCCCTGGGAAGATCATAGTATCCCAAGGAGAAACGGTTATTAGGTATGTAAAGAAGTGCACTCTATCTTTAATTAGAGACAGGAAGACGTGGTGAAAAGCATAGACCTTTGATCAGTATGTGATAATCAGAAACAAATCTCTTCACACTTTTCATTAATAACAGTAATTAATAATTGCTGATATTAATAGTAGTAAATAGTAATTCATGCATTAATGTACAAGGGCCCGAAAAGTCTAAATCTGGAGAAGGAGAGGAAGAAATAAGCTGATCTATAGTTTATTTACTCTGTCCTACATGGCAGTGTGTGACTATAAAACTCTTAGGAGAAAGGTAGAGAAAGATTACAAGCAAATAGACAACAAATACCCACAGCAGCTTTTTTACTCCTATATTTTATTTGGTCTAAAATCCTTAAGAACCTAAGGTTCTTAATATTAGTGCTAATGGTTTGGAATCTCCAAATATTTTGACGCTCTTTTCTTTTCTTTCTCCCTCCCTCCCTCCCTCCCTCCTCCCTCCCTCCCTCCCTCCCTCCCTCCCTCCCTCCCTCCCTCCCTTTCCTCCTCCCTCTCTCTTCTTCTTTTGCCAGTGGACATTCTAGGAAATCCGAACAAAAAGCAAAATGAAATTTGCCATGTTCAGTACTTTTTTTAAAGCAATCACTGGTAGCAAATGAAACTACCAAGTGTAGTATATGTACTGTATTTTAAGATGTTCTAGAGTTTAAAAAAAGTAATTTAAAAGTCTTTCTTATTTGAAGAAATGATAATTAGGAACCTACCTGATGATCAGATAGGAGAGCTCCAACAAAACCCCAATCACATAAGTGTCTGTCTTCTGTAGTTCTTACTGTGTGGGGGACTAGAGACGTCTCCCAGCCTGCTCTATTTTCACAGTTGTGGAATGTGTTGAAACATGTCATCTTGTATACTTTCTTTCACATCAGTATGTGTTGTTGTTTTTTTCACACCAGATATTCCTTTTTTCAACCAATAACTTGCTAAGTATCTTGGATTCTGGCGATACATTTTTCTCAAGATTTGGACAATGGAGAATATTCATATCTGTTGAATTGATAAAATTATTATTATTAGAATGGCTTCTATGTAGATAGCCACACTATGCAATATAGTGTGTTCAGTGCAACACAGAGACTTTTAACAATAGATTTGCTTTTAAAAAATTTTTGTCCATCTGCTGGGACCTGACAGTAAGAAGTGAGCTCGTGGTGGAAATTGTAGTGCCCTCGAAGCGGAGAGTTTGAGAAAGCGGTGTGAGAGAGGAAATGATACACTTCAGGATTGTAAATTGGATGAGGCTGAATTGGGAGCAGGGGACATTGCAGTGGAACACTGGGCAGGTAGAGGAGATGTCATGTGACATATGCCCTGGTAAGCTTCTGTCACACAAACTGAGAGACACTGATGACAGATTTTGTGTTCGAGATAATATTAAAATTTGTGTTTTAAAGACAACGGTATGACAGTGCGTAGGATGGTTAAAATTAATTCTGTTTAGTCAGATGTTACAGCAATCTAGAAAAAAATAATAGTGGTGTAGATTACGATAATGAGTGACAGTTGATTGCTAAGAACTAAAGACATGAAAGCTGTTAGGGATATGAAATAACATTAGATTGAAGGATTTGCTGCTGGTATAGTGAGAACGTTATGAGCAGAAAGTAATCCAGCCTCTGCTGGGAGAAGCTGTCTATTCTTGGTGGAGACTCAACAAGTGAGCGGACTCAAGAGAATTTACTCATTTTGAAATAAGAATAAGTTTTACTTTTAAATTGCTAGAATTGATTACTTGTCTCTGTGCCTGTCTGTTTTCTTGTAGATGAAGATGTGCAATGGGTGTCATGATTTATGGGATTTGGAAAGCTTATAAATCGTATACTCTCACCCCACATTTCTTCTTAGAACATTTTCAAATTAGCAAGGTCAAAAACCTAAATAAGATGTTCTGTTTTCATTTATTTTTAATATATGAATTATTGGTTGTATTTTAGGCCCCATTTGATTGCTCTAACCTTTTACAAGGTGGATACTAGGCAAGCAAATATTTCTATTGGAGGGGGTTGGAGCTACAGCCAATATCACCGTCATTATGTTTTAAAACCATGCATCGTGAGCAACTCACTATGAAGGCTAAGCATGCATGAACAGACTTTAGTGGCCTAATCAAATAAAACTTATACTGAAGATTATCTCACAGGAATTTAATGATATGCATAATTGTTATTCTAGTGCATGATAATTAGGCAAGTACTTCTTGTAAATGATGATAATTGTGTGATTTTACCACAGCCAGATGAAGCACTAGCATAAGACTCTGGCAAAATAATAGGTAAGTAAAGAGGTCAGAGGCAAGAAAGCAGGTTGTGTTCCTCAGTACAATGACTCTGTATCCGCAGATTGATTCCAATATGATCCCTCTTGAGGAAAGGAAAGCAGGTGGAGGATGGAGGAGAGAATTAAATTGCAGAAAGGAAGAAAATTAAAGTTAATATTTGTTGTGGACTGAATTGTGTCCCTCTAAAATGGTATGTTGTGGACCTCAGAATGCGACTTCAGTTTAAAATTGGTTGTAAATGTTAATCAGTTGAGATAAGCTCTCATTGGAGGATGAAAACTCCCCTCCAGTGTGATGATTCTATAGGAAGGCAGTCATCCGAATAAAGGAACAGAGAGAGTAGCATGTGAGGAAGGAAGGCGATAGTGGTTGATGCATCTGTGTGCTAAGGGATTCCTAGAACACAGGCAAAGGATAGCTTGTGCTAACACCCATTGTGGACAACATGATCATGGGAGCTCTAAGGAGCTTAAAGCACCACTTGTAGGTTGAGCCTTCCGTGCAGGTTCCAGGGCAATCTGAGTACTTGATACGTGAGCAAATATTTGCTGCCTGCCTTCTGCTTGCTTAGCATTTCTTTTACTACTGAAGTTAAGCATCACTGATGAGACCCACATGGCCCTTTCCCTGAAGGGGCATTGTTGTCTTTGTCTTCTATCTGGCTCATCTTTCTGGAAATTGTGTTGCACTGAACACCTGACACACTGTTTAAATGTTTTTATTTACATAGCTGTCTACTCTATAAAATGTGAAATCTTAATGACCAAGAATAATATTACATCTAAAATCAATGTTTACTAAGTGAAAATTAAAAGACTAAAATATTCATCTTTAGGACTAGAGATGAGGGATATTTATTTAATAGAAGAACAAAGATAATGGAATGATATGCTTGTTTGCATGCTAAAAATATGAACATTTAGGCATCTTTACAAACGAAGAAGGACATGTTTAAAAACTCAATTTTATACACTAGAGTGATGTTATTTGCATTTTCACCTTCTTGTAAGCTGTCTAGCTCTCTCTTTTGCTATTGTAGTCTTTGCAGATTATCAAATTTCATATGTTGTTTATTTTCATGTAAAACCTATAACACCTTTTAACTTTTTATGGACCTTTTTATTTTATGGATCTATAAATTCCAATACATTTTGTAAAAAAGCTCACATAATGAGAATGATGGCTTAAAATTATGTGCCAAATTGTGTACAATTTAAAGATGATAATTCAGGTAGTGATTAGAGATTTATGGATGTTCTACCCCATGCTTCATGTCCAATTCTATGCAAGGAGACAAGTATACTTTATCTCTTATGTTTCCTTTCCTGTACTAATAAGGAAAATGTTATAAGGCATATTCTCCATTCTTATCTTCAAACTGTACGGAAATTAAAAAAAGAAAATAATAACTGCGTTATTTCCCTTTTGAATATTTGATTTGTATTAATTCCAAGAAACTTAATGATTAAGTAGTATAGTAGTTATTCTCTGAATAAATCTATAATGTTTTTTTATAATTAATATAAATATGTAATAGATGTTTAACATGTTAATATATGCTATATATGTTTCTGTATGTATACTTTTCTTTGTAGATGTTATTTCTTAACTCTGCTATTATTTAGTCTGTATTCACTGTGAAAGAAAAAAGTCATGTTGTGCCTTGCCCACGGTGTTGCTTATGTGCATATAGTTTTCATATTTAACACCACCATGTCATTGCTAAGTTTAATATTCCTAGGTCAAAAGCATGTTGCCCTCTGGTGATCCATAGAGTAAAGAAATTAAAACTGAATTCACTGCATGAACTCTTCATTTAAAATGTATATTTTAACTTAAGCTCTGTAAAATAACTAAGCATTCAATAACTCAGTGAGCATCTGTAATGAACTGTGTAGATTTCTGGTATTTTAATGGCTATTTGGAATACTTATAAATGAATATAGGCAAGCGGAAATATACTTTGCTTTATTTTCTATAATTCATACAGAAATAATGGAAGATTAATAAGATATCTACCTCCATAAAATTGGAAATATGAAGAAGCTTTATGTCACCATAGATGGAAAGCTGGCTCACCCTTCCAGGGTTGTCTGCGATCTCAGAATGACCAGAGTAACAAAGGAATGCTCTCTGGTGCTTTGCAAACTAACAGATTTTTTTTTTTTTTTTTACTTTTGTGGAATTGATTTTATTTTGAGAAATCTTATATCCTGATGGTGATTTTTAGTGTTCCCACACTGTATTCATTTAATTCTGCTTGAGAATCTGCTCCATTCACAAATGTTCACAGAGAGATTTCTATAGTTATCTGCCATGGTCGAGACTAGTTTGTATATTTTATTTTATCTGTATGTTGCAATTTTGGCCTTTATCATATGTGCTTTTGACTGAGATTATCTCCAGTTGACAGTTTTACTGTGTACTCCTGAGGGCTTCTACAGGTGATTCTGAAGGTTGTTTAGAACCTCCAGTGGCCTTACTGTGACCTTAAGTTTCTCTGAGTTAAATATCCACATGTATTATTGAGACATTTTAATCATTTCAGAATTATATTCTAATTCTTCTTTGAAAGTACATCAACAACAATAATAGGACTTTTCTGTATCAATGGCTTTCCTCTAGATAACCCTTGTTCTTATCTCTGGGAAAGATTTATCCTATTTTAATCAATGCTGTCTTAAAAAGACAAATGCACTCGGTTTGACAGACAGCTGAAGTGGAGATGAAAAGTGTGGCCCATCTGATGCCTTCATTTCCAAATCTACTGTGAAAATAAATTGAAGGATACGCACGGACTTCGCTGCACACACTGAATTGGTGTTTGTGCACTGTTAATTAAAAAACATTAAATAAAGTAAATGCCTGCAGTAGTTAGGAGCCTTTCTGCAAAGAGCCCCCTAGCAGTTCAGAGTTAAACAGTGTAGGCTCGAATGGTTTAAGCATTGCTGGCGTTGCTATGGAATTCCAGTGCTTAGAAGCCAACACAATGCTTTATGCAACTTAAGGTCCCCAGGCGACACTTGGCAAGCAAGTGTGCTGACTTTTCAAATGAGAAAGAAGAAATAGTACATATTTTCAAATGAAGGACTTACTTAGCTAAGAATTGCTCTTCTACTAACTTAGCACCATATGCTGTGTGCCTTGTATCCTCAACAGTGTTTGGCCCCTAACTCACACCTTTGTCTATATACTTAATGTTGAAATACAAAACAGGGTGCTATCAGCAGAAGGCAGAGACCAGAATAAAACTACCCTTTTCTGTGTACTTAATGTTGAAGTAGAAAACAGGGTGCTATCCACTGAAGACAGATCTTGAATGATCACAGGCACTTTTTAGTCTGTGATCATTCAAAACAGCATTTACGGGGCTGTGAAAGTTCTTAAGGAACTCTGTATAAACAACTTTAGCTATCTGGAACATTGAGTAATTATTTCCTTGCCTCAGCTAAATACTTGGGGTTAAAGCAGAAGATTTTGGGGCTACAGCAAAATCAAGACATCAGGTGTATCAAAATCAATATGAAACCAGATGCATCCATCAAACCTCTGTTATGAAAACAGAAAATAATACAGCCCCTGGAGGAAGACATGGCAGTGTGAGCAGAATGCGTCATGCATGGTGTGAGGGGTGGGGAATGGTGAGGTGAGGTATGAAACGGAGACTGGGAACAAGTTCACTGAGTATAGGTTGAGTAATGGCAAATCAACCAGGATTTTCCAGAGCGGTGGTGAGAAAGGGTACCAGTCTTGAGCAATGAATGTGAATAATAATAATAATAATAATAATAATAATAATAATACAATGATAATAAGCCCATAAAGTTTCAAAAGGGAATGATGAGAAATCTTAGAAAACACACACAAAAAAAGTTACCCATGGCTGCTCCTTAGTGAAGGTCTATGGTTTTCACTACACTGGCAGCAAGCCATTGAGTGGAATAAGTAGCTCTATAGTAATCTTGAGTGGACCATTTCTTTTCTTTATTTTAAAAATTTATCTGTCTTATACAGATTTATATTATTGAAGGAAAGCTTGGTAGTCATATGTCAGAAAGATTTAATTATCATTTTTAAACACATGCCTCTCTGTTATTGATTTTGTTAAGGCAATTCTAAGATGACTTGAAAAAGGTTTTGATACTGGAATAGAAATAACTTTTTAACAGGAAAATTATTTCCTGAAATTGATGAAAATTGTTATGAAAATACTAGTTGCTAAGGAATACTATAGCCTAACCATGAGTTAAATGGAGGTTCTCAGAGCTGAGGAATGAATTGCAGGCAAGCAGTGTCTAGTCAAGAACTGACAGGAAATCAAATGCCCACCCCACCCAATCTATGAGTCAGGAGACATCATTTGAGGAAAACATCTTAAAAATGTTCTACACTCTCTAAATTCAAATGATTATTTTTATTCTAATTGCATTTTATTTTTTTTTAGACTTAATGTATATGGACAGCAGAAATGTGTGTTTGTACTTATACCTGATTTAGGAACCTTTCTGGAAGTTTGTGCATATATTTAACTTTTTTCATTTTATATATATATATATATAGTGTTCTGCTGGCATGTATGCCTGTGGGCCAGAAGAGGGCACCAGAACTTGTTACAGAAGGTTGTGAGCCACCATGCAGTTGCTAGGAATTGAACTCAGAGCCTTTGGAAGAGCAGTCAGTGCTCTTAACCTCTGAACCATCTTTCCAAACCCTTGTGCTTATATTTTAAAAGAGCCAAACTTTTACACTTATAGAAATATAAAGACTATACTCTAGCATTGTAAAGAGTCCTCTTTTTTTTCGTTTGAACAATTTGTTTTATGAATGTGAGCTATCTCTCAACTATTAAATAATTAAAATTAAAGAAATATTTTATAATTGTAGCTAAAAAAATACCTGGATTTCAGATATAGCAGGATTTGGGCTATTGTATACTTGATACATTTTTCTGCTGCTTTGATTATTGTGACATTGGACTTGCCCAAATCACGCAACTCACAGAATTGGCTGACTGCCTAAAAACTTTGGTGTTGTTTTTGTTGGTGCTTTTGTAGTGTATTGTATTTTAGTGAAATATTTTATGACTTAGCCATATCTTTAGCCTTTAAGTCTATACTTTGTGCATGTTGTATGTGCATGCATATGTTTGTCTGTATGTTTATATTTTCTGAGAATGAGAGAAAGGTACATGGTGAAAATGTTTATGTGATCTACTAAGCCAGAAGTGATAGAAATTATACAGTAAAGCTATGTAGGTAACTTCTCACTTGGGGAGAAATCCAGGTACATATGCAAAATGTGAAAAGGAAAACTAAGGAGATTCATGGAAATTTAAATTTAGTAGATTTTTCCTGAAAGACAGGAGTTCTATAGCACTGAAATAATAAAACATCCTAATTCTGTTATGGAATTTCAAAGTAAGTCCATGAATGAATGATTTTTCAAAAAGAAATGGTGGGTTTGTGGCTGAGTTCAAGGACAGAAAGCAATTGAAATATCTTTTGAATATTTTTGAAACTTATTTTTGATTTTTTTTTAAATTTATGGTTCAGTGGAAGGTAGAGCAAGATCTTTTTGTAGATAATCTTCACCACTCTGCCATTGGCCATTTGATTCAATAGAACTTTTCCATCAGTAATGGCGAACAGGTACTGCTTAATGTGACTGATGAAGTACAGAAGCTTCTGTAGGCAAATTGGGATGAAGCATGATTTTTGAGATTTCAAGCTTAAGATAAATAGTATTGATTGTTGAACAATCACTGTCATGCATCTGAATAAGTGCTCTGAAAAATCACCCCAGTTTTCCCAGTGCCAACTGTCTCAAATGTTTTTTTGATTCCTGATTTGCTTCTAGTTAATGTTCTTAAATCAAATTAAAACCTGTTTAATTGGAGTTTGAAGAACTATAATAGCCAGGTGAGGAACATTGCATTCACTTCTAGTTTCTATGGATGTAGGAAAATATCACCAGTCTGTTTTTATTCATCTCAATCCTTATATTCTTTTCCCATATGTCATGAGTACGAATAAGAAGGCACAGCTATCTAGCATTTATGGCAGCATTTAACACAAACATTTCTAAATCATGAAAAAAATTAAAAACATCTCTTTGAGATTCTTTTGCAAGGTGCTCTAAGTTTGAATTACATGCAATTAATCTAATCATGTTAGCCTTCAGAACCGTCACTTAGGTAATTCAGAATCGAAGATATTAATATGAGTAAAACTGTCTTGTGAATAATGGATCTTAAAATGTTATTATCTATATAATACTTGTAAGAGTTTAGTATCTTAATCCTTTGATATTAAACCATCCTGCAATTATTCAGTGCAGGGTTGGATATATTTAAGTGAGCATGATTTTGGCATTTTGAATTTACAAAGTGTTTAAATTTTAAGCTCATTGTTTTTACTACAAAAGATTGTTTGCAAAATGTACTTCATGAGATCATTGGGGCACATTGGAATATGGGACATTAAAAAATGACTTAAAATTAAAATTACATTAAAATATTGAGTATTGTAATATATAGTATGCACTTTTGTTAGAATACCTCAAATAACCAACTAAAACCCCTGTCTTCTAAACATCTATATTTAACTCCCTTTAACTAAGACTCAGAAAAGAAAGCCTTTGTGAAGATCCCTTTTTTTTTTAATTGCAGAAATCGACTCTGATTTTCTAAGTGTTCTCGATCACACCTGCCATCTAAGGCTCTAGTTTTCTTGCTGAGTATAGAGCACTGGTCTTGGGACTTCTTTCCAAATTACTGGGCCATGTCATGAGTGCATTCAAAGAACATGACACTGAAATGTGGGGCAGTTGCCATAATAAAAAGTTTCTTTTCTCTCGATGACTAGCTATGTTTACTATATGCTTACTATAAACATGATTTGAATTTTTCTAAGTGTAATTATGACATTGGACATATTATTTGAATTGGAGGTGAAGCAAGATTTTAGAGGGAATCTAAAATTACATAATCATATACTCGTCTATCCAATATTTATTGACATTCTTAGAGGGTTCGAGTTCTTCCAAGTGCTGAATATAGTTAGGAACAAAATAGAGACCTTGACCTCAAGAGACCAAATGTGACTGAAGTTATAACCAGCAGGTGCTGTCAGTGATAAGTGTGTAATATTATAGAGCAATTTCACTCACAGTTGCACATGCAGAGCATTTCTGGTTTGTCTTTGATCAACATGGTAAACTCATGAATCAATAATAGACACTTAGAAAGAAATCCTTACAGCAATGCTGGAATACATGACATTTGGTGTTGAAGCATGATCTTAACATGTATATGAACTATAAGGGATGGCATGAGAAGAGACACATGGTTTCAGATGGGGTCAAGGCTTAGATTGTCCAGAGATGGGCAGTCTAGTTTTAAATTTTTATTATTGTTGTTTTGTGTGATTATTAGTTTCTGTCTGTGTGTGTATTTTGATAGTGATGGTGTGTGTGCTTGTATGTGTTTGAATTGGGTGGAGTTAACAGACTGTCAGGTACACTGGTGGGCTTATATTGTGTGATTTAGGTTATTGGCTGAGAGAAAGAGAGAGAGGCAGAGAGAGAGACAGAGAGAGACACACAGAGAGAGAGACAGAGAGAGAGAAAGATGGAAGGAAGAAGGAAAGAAGGAAGGAGATTGGTTAGTGGAGCTTTATACATGTAGTTATTTGAGATACTGCCTGGCCTTGAATTCCTGGCATTAATACTTCCTTCTCAACCACCTAAAGTAGCTAGGACTACAGACAAACACATTTATGTCCAGATTCACTTACATACTTAAAAATCATTTTAAAAAACAATTACAATTGGCTGTATTAAAGGGTTGGCTTATTAGTAACAGTAGAAATGATACAACCAAACTTGTGTGTTAAAAACAAACACATTAAAAAACAAACTCTATAGGTTCATTTAGTTTGTATTTTGATGCAAGTTCTAATCAAGTGACAAACACACCTGAAACAATGGACATTTACAAGAATTCAAGAGAATATTGAGTCTATAAAAACCTGTGTCAGAACTGTCAGTGTAAATCCAAGTCATACAGGAAGAAGTACACATTTGTATAATTTATCAAAAAGTCCATATTATTTTTGTGCCATGAAATATGTATTCATGAGAAACACAGTGAGTCATGTTCAGACAAGATTTGCTTACTTTTAAATATTGATCGCCTTTCTGCTGTGACAGTATTAAAAATAGTTGCATATGATTTCCATTCCCACTTGTCTATGAGGATGAGCAGAAAGGGGGTTATTTAAAATTTTTATTTACCTTCAAGAAAGTGTATTCTGTATATGTGAACTTTCGTCAATGATAAATGCATATATAATTGCTTTCACATGGATAATTGTATTTCACAGGCTTTTTCAAGGAATTTTATCAAAATAGAAAAACAATACAAGTACTGATTTATTCTAAACTTACGATTTTAGTCTTTCCTTGTTACTTCTCATATGTTATATAAATAAAATAAATAATAATTCTATTTAAGTTAAGTCAGAAGCTGAGGGACCCTAGTAAGGTCAGTGGATATGGAATGTGTGTGGAAGGTTTTTGAAAACTGTAGTGTGTGTGTGTGTGTGTGTGTGTGTGTGTGTGTCTGTGTGTGTGTGTATGATTTTCTGTGGTGCACATGAAGGCCAGAATTTGTTATTAGGCATCTTCCTCAATCCTTCTTCACTTCCTTTTGAAGACAAGATCTTACTGAGCCTGAGAAGTCATTATTTGATTCCACTTGGTAGGTAAGTCGGTGCCTTCCTAGCCCTGGGATTACATGTGTGTGCTGCTGCACCAGCTCTTCATGGCTGTCACACATTCAGACTCGTGTCTTCAAACTTGTGGAACAGTATCAACATCTCTCTAGCCCATGACATACATAGTTTTCTTGTAAATGTAAAAGTCGCTTCTAAATTCAGAGAGGTCTCATCATAGAAATTGTCTCACATCTGTTTTCTTGCATGTGTCATATTGAATAATTTCATTAAAAAGCTGGACTTCTAATATTCTGTCTCTTACAGTTTTGCCATTTATTGCTACATTATTAAAAATAAACCATATAGTGGTACATCAATTTTTTTTTTTACTTCAGGCTTCAGTGGAACTTCTCTTAGGAAGTAATGAAGCCAGGGTTCACATAGTATGTGCTGCCCATTTGCCAGTCCCTAGTGCCATGGAGCAAGAACACAATTTGCTTATAATGAAAACTATATAGTTTATTTGTGGTATTATGCATATCTATGATTAGATCTGTAAAAGAGGAAAGTTAAAAAGTCTAAAGTAAAATTAAAGTGTGTATGACTGTCCATACCAACATACTTCACTAGGAGCTGTGTACACGGCCAGTCTCAAACACAGTGGCTTAGAGGGGTACATCTAATTCATCATGTTTTTATCCATACATTATTGTTTTCTTTTCAATTGTAGCTGTGGGGAGTAAACTTGGGTCTCAGACATGATAAGTGAATGCTATAGATAGCTAAAACAGTATTTCCTTACCTTTATTTCAAGTGAGTAAAGAAAATTAGCAGAGATACACAAGACCTGGCAAAGTATACATAATTATTTCAATACATTCATACTTTTTTCATCATTTCATACTTGAGTAATGTCTCACCTCATTTCTACCCTTACCCCTCCCCATCACCAACTCCTTTTATGTCTTCCTTCCCTATCTCAAGGTCATGTTCTCTCTTTTTTTTTAATTGTCAATACACATGAGTGTGTGTTTAGAAATGACTGCTTGCTATCTCAGACTAGATTTCACATGTAAATGTTCTGAAGATACAGTAAAAGTTATATGGAAAAATATCATTTAGTTCACCCTTTTTATTCCCAATTCACTTTGTTACCAGTCTTTTCTATTGATTTGAAGAATTATTACTCACCCAACACTATATTACAGTGAATAGCATGCTTGGGTGCGTGACTGGGACTTTGAGGAGACTAAGATGTATTTAGAATTAGGCATCTTCATCCTCTGCAAACACATGGTTCCAAGACAGAATGGGTATAAATGAGCAGATTGTATTTATGTATGTGTATATTGTAAATGAGTTATAATCTCAAATGATAAAAGAAATGCTTTTTAAGTAGCATGTTCCCTATTGCTGTTTTTCAAGTTTCTCATCACTATCCAGCCTATCTCAAGAACCTGTCTACAAGTTTCTACCTAAGTGAGCATTCGCTAATGCAAGGAATGTAGAGGCAATTTTACCCAAGACTAGTGCAGACAGCATGGTTCAGTATATTTTTTAATGTATGTCATTGTTGATGCTTAAGAAAGCATCTTGGTGAGCATAGCAACATATTAGAATCATTAAATTTATAGTTCTTTCATTTATTTCTAACAGAAAAAACTTTCTCTCAGACTGCCGCTTTAATTACAGTGGATGGCAAAGGTCTGCAGCGAAAAGGCAGCACTAACGGGCTAGATTTTATTACACACAGGGGGATGGTTGAAGGCATGATAATCTAGGGAAGAAAGATGTTTGCTAATGTTTACATACTTAGCTCCCACTGGCACGCCACCAGCTTGGAGACTTGCTCTGTCCCTCTGATTCTGAGAAAGTGCATCCAGATTCGCAGCAAGACTTCAAGGAGCACCAGATGATGGGGCAGATGGCAGATGACTAATTTGGCAAGCCTTGATGAGTGGAAATTGTTTGCTTTAATTGCTTGTCAAGTCCAGTACCTACATTAAAGTTAAGGGCCCAGCACTTGCATAAAAAACAAAATACTGCAATGCTAATTAGGACTGTATCTTAGGGTAGAGAGGCCATAGAGAAAGATTAAGAGTGAATTCCAAAGAAATAGTGGCAAATTAATATTATTTAAGTCAAATATAGGAGACAAATACGATTTCAAATAATTCACTCATATCTATTATATTTTTCTATCTTTGAAATGGAAATTTTGTAGAATATAAATTAATGAATGTGAAGAAAGACTACCAAAAATCATTAATGAAAGTCCATTTTGCCATTTTATTAATAGTTGCTTCATACATTGAATTTAAATTTATCTTTGATTCATTAAACTTCATAAAGCTAAACTGTGAAATATAAAATAGCCAATAGACATATTAGTAAGATCAAAATTTGTGTTGAAAAAACCAGGTTAGGGAAGAATATTTCAGAAGCATCATGCAGAGTTTGGAGAGCTAGCGCAGAGATTAAGAACACTTCAGGCTGTTCCAGAAGACCAGATTCCAGCACCCACCTCTGGCAGATCAGCCTGTAGCTCTAGCTTCAGGATTACACCACCATCTTCTGGTCTCACAGGATACCTGCATATATGGGGCATACACATGCACACAAAAATACACACAAATACACACACACATAAATCTTTAAAATAACCTAGTGCATAGCTGAGATAATAAACTAAACCAACTGTGTGTGTGTGTATGTTCTGTGTGTGTGTGTATAATTTTTGTGATAGTCTTTCAATGTGAAATAATAGTTGAAAGGAGAAAGCTTTTCTGTAAGGGTGATGTTAGCATGAAGACAATATTAATAATCCATAAAACCATGTTGAGAAACTCTCATTATATATTAAGTGAGATTTGGGGCCAACAATTTTGTATTAATATTGGAACAATAAAAATCATATGAATGATTTTGTTAGACAAGACTTAAAATTACCACAAGTTTTGGTTTCTGATCTTTTTAACCGAATGGTGATTACATTGGATGCCAGTTGTGAAGCTAGAGAATCCTGTGTCCAATAGTATAGCTACACTTGTAATTGAATCAAAACTAAATAAAATAATTGGCAATTGCATTGGGCCTCACATTGATCTTGACACCTGCAGTTACATTTGAATGATACCCTGGGGAGTTCAGGTAAATTTAGGATTTCTGAAGCTTAAACTGCTGTAAATTTGTCATTCAAAGACTTTCTAACAGTGTTGGCAAAGAGGTTGGGTGTTGTTAAAGTTGTTTGGGCTGTTGAAGAAGATTTTTCATTTCAGGTTTGATAAACAGCTTTGTGAAATCAATGAAACTTGATGGCTTAAGCATTGTCTTGTATGCATTGCCTGATTGTAAAATCGATTGACAAATGAAAGTTGTGAGGCATTCGATGAGAGCTTCATGAGGAAAACCACAAGTGATTTTTATGCTTCCATCCAAACTAATTCCTTAAAAACCAAGTCTGCCTCTCAAGATAAAAGCTATGCTTGATATACCATCGATTCTTCTCAGTTCAGATTAAAGCTAAATATAAAGAAATTCCTTAGTGTGACAAAAATATTTCCTTAATTGAACAGCGTATAATAAAAAACGCTTCAAGATTAAGAGTGTTTGGAATAAATATTGTGATAAATATGACTTTTGTTTATTGGAATTAGTAATTTGGCATTTAAGTAAAGTATATACACAATACAGGTTATCTTTATGGAGTTATTAAAACTTAAGTAGTAGCATTTTAAGTTATTTCTATGGTTTTATTAAGATCAGCTAAATGAGTATTATTTGAAGATGTCTTCATTTTAAAAATATTTGTTATGTTCCTGAGTTTAGTGGGATGGATTTGAGTTTCTCTCCATTTAATTTGATGTTAGCTGTCGGCTTGCTGTATATAGCTTTTATTATATTTAGGTATGACCCTTGTATCCCTAATCTCTCCAATACTTTTATCATAAAGGGATGTTGAATTTTGTCAAAAGCTTTTTCAGCATCTAATGAAATGATCATATGATTTTTTTCTTTCAGTTTATTTATATGATGGATTACATTGATAGATTTTCATATGTTGAACCAGCCCTGCATCCCTGGGATGAAGCCTACTTGATCATAATGGATAATTTTTCTGATGTGTTCTTAGATTCGGTTTGCCAGTATTTTGTTGAGGATTTTTGCATCGATGTTCATGAGTGAGATTGGTCTATAATTCTCTTTCTTGGTTGAGTCTTTGTGCGGTTTTGGTATCAGAGTAACTGTAGCTTCATAAAAGGAATTTGGCAATGCCTCTTCTGTTTCTATATTGTGAAATACATTAAGGAGTATAGGTATTAGGTCTTCTTGGAAGTTCTGGTAGAATTCCGCATTGAAACCATCTGGTCCTGAGCTTTTTTTGGTACGGAGGTTTTTGATAACCTCTTCTAATTCTTCGCGACTATCAGGTCTATTTAGATTGTTCACCTGGTCCTGGTTTAACTTGAGGGCTCATGAGAAGCCAAGGACAATGGCACGGGGTTTTGATCCTATGCAATGTGCTGGCTTTGTGGGAGCCTAGCCAGTTTGGATGTTCACCTTCCTAGATATGGACAGAGGGGGGAGGACCTAGGACTTACCACAGGGCAGGGAATCCTGACTGCTCTTTGGACTGGAGAGGGAGGGGGAGTTGAGTGGGAGGAGGGAGAGGGAAATGGGAGGCTGGGAGGAGGTGGAAACTTGTTTTTTTTTCTTCCTTTTCTCAATAAAAAAATATTTAAGTACAATAAAATATTTGTTAGTTTTTATTTTATATTTGTGAGTATTTTGCATGCATTCATGTAAAGTGCACCATGTTTGTGAAGGTGCCCATGGATTCTAGAAGGGTGTGTCCTGGAACTGGAGTTACAGCTAATTTGAATACTTAATCTCTTGAGAATATTTTAATGTTTACATTACATTGTCTAATGTTCAACAATGAGTTTAACATTACGCTGGATAGTTCGATGACAACTTGACACAAGCTGTAGTCATCTGAGAGGCAGGAACTTCAGTTAAGAAAATGCCTCCACAAGGATTGACTATAGGCCAGTCTGGAGGGCATTTTGTAGTCATTGTAGGTGGGGCCAGAGCTGAACTGTGGTTCTGAGTTCTACAAAATATCAGGCCAAGCAAGCAATGAGGAGTCAGCATGTAAGAGACACCTTTTCATGGTTTCTGCATCAGCTCCTGCTACCAGGTTTCTGAGCTGTTTAAGTTTCTGTTCTGACTTCCTTCAGTGATGAGCTGTGATGTTGACAGGCAAGCCAAATAAACTCTTCATTTCCCAACTTCTTTTTGGTCGTGGTGTTTTCTCATAGCAAGAGTAAAACTAACTAAGCCATGAACTTAAAACTTTCTAAATTCAATGCCTTCTTCATGCTATGCATTTCTTTATAATTGAAAAAGCAAGCATGCAACAATATTTAAATATTTCAATTAGAATATCAAACGGGAGTACCCTATATGTGCTTAGTCTTTCAGACCAAAGGTCAGAATGCACTAAATATTTAGGAACCCTCTTCATTTAGATAGTAACATACTGATTTAAATAAAAGTTTAGCATCATTGGGACTTAAAATAATTAAAATCGACATTTCATAAACTTATATAATATTTTTTTCACAAATATTTTATTTTTATAGAAAGTGTGATGTGGGAGTGTCATATATCAATCTGTTGATTTCATTGGTTAAGCAATAAAAAACTGCTTGGCTCTGATAGGTTAAAACATAGGTAGGTGGAGTAAACAGAACAGAATGCTGGGAGGAAGAGGAAGTGAGCTCAGAGACGCCATGCTCCCCTCTCTCGGGCAGACGCGATAGCTCTGCTCTCTGAGGCAGACAGCGATGCAGCCAGCCACCAGGTCAGACATGCTGAATCTTCCCTGGTAAGCACACCTCGTGGTGTTACATAGATTATTAGAAATGGGTTAAGAGGCTGAAACTAATGGGCCAGGCAGTGTTTAAAAGAATACAGTTTGTGTGTTGTTATTTTGGGGCATAAGCTAGCAGGCGGCCGGGGTGCTGGGGATGCAGCCCCGCCGCTCCTATTACAACAAAAGTGTTTTAATTTGCGTGGAGCAATAAAATAGAGATCATGGTTTTCTCAATGAGCTTCTAATGTATAATGCAAAGTAAAAGCCTAGTTTTTATCTTGATCAATAATGGATTTCTATGTGAATAAATTGTGGTCACTATTCTGCTTGTATTGAATATTATTTATCAACAGAATTCATCTTGTTCTACAACTTGTTAGTTTACAAAGAGGAGATGCTCTACATACCCAGTAAATTGTTTCATTGACCAAATTGACTCATTTTGTGTGGACTGTATCTCCTACAATAGCCAGACAGAGTAATTGAAATTATTTATGACACAGACCTTGTAACTTTAGTTTTAATCCTCCTTTATGGATAGTATTTTAGCTCGTGAGCCAATATAACTGTTATATTGTTGTTAGTGAAAATTTAAGAATACAAGTCACAGTTGTTAGAAATCCTACCTCCTGTACCTAATTTCTCAACCATCTTTGGGACTGGTCCTTCCTTTAAAGTCCAGATCATGACTTAATATATAGCTTTCTAGGCTGGAGAAATGGTTTAGTTATAGTCCTTGTCCTTTCTATAGAGGAGACAAGTTCAGTTCCATCACCTTTCAAGGGCAGCTCATGCCAATTATAACTCCATTTCTAGGATATCCAACACTTCTTTAGATGTCCTCAGCAGTATGCACATGTGCACGCGCAAGCACAGACACACACACACACACACACACACACACACACACACAGACAGACACTGGGAACCTCTCTTAAATAAAAAAAGATCTTAATATTATGCATCAAGAGAGTAAGCAGAGATTACACTTTAGTTTCCTGACTACCCAGACCCGAATTTGAATAATCACACAGAAACTATACTAATTACAACACTGTTAGGCTGCTGGCTCAGGTGTATTATTAGCTAATTCTTATATCTTAAATTAATGCATTTCTATTAATCGATGTATCACCACAAGGCTGTGGCTTACTGGTTATGTTCTAGCATCTTTCTCCTTTGGCAGTTTCATGGTATCTCCTGGATTCCATCTGCTTTGTTAATAACCAAAGGCAATAAAACATATTCATAGAATAGAGAGGAAAATGTCCCCACATCACAAGAGTTCAGTGCATAATAAGCAAATGGCTGAGAGCAATTGATTGAGTGCGCACTCCTAAATGGGATGTCTTTATCAGCCTTACTCCACTGCTACCACCAAGGCTTAGAGGACACAGTGGAGAAGAGCACAAGAATGTATGAGCTGGATAATAGGCCAGAGTGCGAAGAAATAAAAACTGCTTGGCTTGAAACAGCTGTCGTATTCATGAACTCATAGTAAATGGGGTTGCTTACACAAGGTCAAGATAACCAACATAGAATAGCCAACAGGGATGGGGACATACCCTCCAGGACCACTTTTTACCGTGGAGCTACTGGAAGTGAATCCTGTTAGGAAAAAAAAAGAGTCATTCTTTTATTGAATGTATCCCCACTTGTATGTTTCCAAGGCAGTGGAGAAATACCCAGTACCAATGCAACTACCATGAGGACCAGCAAAAAGAGGGAGCGTAGTTGGGGTAGGGTCTTATTAGGGGCTATGTAAGGGAAATTGAAGATGGGAAATGGGGTGTGGATATGATACTATTATATATTACATAGTATTTATTAATGAAATAATCAGTAATAAAAATATCATTAGATTTAACCCTCTTGCATTTCTTGAAGCTGACCTGAAGATAATTTGAAGTAATCAGACAAAACTGGTTCAATCCACATTGAAAGTAAAGTTCTGAGAACGTGATCCACAGCATGTCAAAACATAGACTCTGTGGCTATTCTTACTTTCAAAGAAAAGAGTGAAATGTAATCTTTGCTTTTAGTGTATAAATTTCCATATGAAAACTCCTTACTCTATTACCATACAGAAAGAAAAAGATGGTTTTACAAGTACATGCTATAATTTTAAGCCTGCCATAGTGTCTTTCTTGGAAGACTAAGTTATATTTGTTGAAGGTTTGAGACACACCTAGATATCAGGGAGTTTCATATAGCCTATGCTATAAACTCTATCTAAATGTAAGTGATTTCAGGGAGAAATAATCAATATTGTGACAAAGTATCACAGAGTAGGGAACTTACTTTAGTAGCATTTATCTTCTCCCATATCTGCAGGTCAGAAATCTAAACAGTGGGCATCCCCAGGTTCATATACCTGTTGAGATTCAGTCAGCATCTTCCCTTGCTACTAATCATGACTGTCAGCCCATGACATCCTTTATATTTTAGGCGCTTCATTCCAGCTTTGCCTTTATGATCACAGGGCTGCCTTCCTAGGTAGCTGCACTGCAAGGTGCTTTCTCCTTTGGCTGTGTGAATGTGTGCATGTGTAGTATATGCACATACATGTGTAGGTGTGCTCAGTCATACAAGGACACCTGGAGGCCAGAGGCTGATGCCACCATGTCTGTATTAGCCACTTTCCCACTATTTATTTATTTGTCTGTTTGTTCATTCATTTATTCTAAGACCAAATCTCTCACTGAACTTTGAGTTCTTGTCATTTTAGATAGACTGTTTGCCCAGTAAACTCAGTGATACACTTGTCTCTACCCTGTTCAATCTCCAGTGTCAGGGATAAAGAGGAACATAATTACACCTGGTTATTTGCTTGTTTGTTTTGTTTTTACATGGTTCTGGGGGTGTTAAATCAGATCCTGATCCTTGAGCAACAAACACTACTCAGTGACGCATCTTCACAGCCCAGGGTCTTTCTCTTGAATGGGCATAGAACACTTTGCACCAGGACTACCCACCGTCGCCTTAACTTGACACCATTTCTAACAAATACCTGAGATCATCACCTTGCAGAGAGGAAGATTTGCAGTAGTTATTGTTTCTGAGGGTCTAGTCTATGGTTTTGGGTGCCTGTCGTGAGTCGTTGCAACATATCATTCTTGAATTAGATAGGAACATTTCTATAGGTTTTGTCTACTAATTTGAAGTTTCCACAACTTCTAAGCAGTGCTGTGGATTAGATCTATAATCATCTTCAGTTTTTTTTATTATTTTTTATTGAAAAAAAATTTCTGCCTCCTCCCAGCCTCCCATTTCCCTCCCCCTCCTCCCGCCCCTCTCCCCCTCCCCCTACTCCTCACCTCCTCCCTCTCCAGTCCAAAGAGCAGTCAGGGTTCCCTGCTCTGTAGAAAATCCAAGGTCCTCCTCGCTCCATCCAGGTCTAGGAAGGTGAACATCAAAACTGGCTAGGCACTCACAAAGCCAGCACATTGTGTAGGATCAAAACCCCGTGCCATTGTCTTTGGCTTCTCATCAGCCCTCATTGTCTGCCATGTTCAGAGAGTCTGGCTTTATCCCATGCTTTTTCAGTCCCAGTCTAGTTGGCCTTGGTGAGCTCCCAATAGATCAGCCCCACTGTCTCAGTGGGTGGGTGCACCACTCACAAAACTCAAGTCCAAATGGATCAAAGACCTCAATATCAATCTGAACACACTGAACCTGATAGAAGAGAAAGTGGGAAGTACCCTACAACATATGGGCACAGGAGATCCCTTCCTATGTATAACCCCAGCAGCACAGACAGTAAGGGCAACATTGAATAAATGGGACCTACTGAAACTGAGAAGCTTCCATAAAGCAAAGGACACTGTCACTAAGACAAAAAGGCAACCTACTGACTGGAAGAAAATCTTCACCAACCCCGCAACAGACAAAGGTTTGATCTCCAAAATATATAAAGAACTCATCTTCAGTTTTTTTACATTAAAATTTTGTCATTTTTGGTGTAATTACTAGGAAAACAGATAGTCTTAAATGTAAAGACTATTCCCTCAAGACTTTTTTCTCCTATCTACCCTTATGAAAATAATACCAGGCATAGTTCCTTGTCATTTCTATATACAGGGCATACAATTGTATATGTGACCTTTTTCTCAATCTCTGCCACCAGCATCTTTGACGTCATTTGTGCTTTATTTTGGATATACTAATTACTTACATAAAGAAGATACATTAAAATATGGTTTTCAGTTACTCATTAATATTGTAAGATTTACATTCCAATGTTTTAGCGTAAGGAAAACTGACCAGTATATTAAATGTTAAGGACTGTATACATACCTATTTGTGTGCTGTGAAAATAACATTAAAATCTGAGGGTGAAAGGCAAAATAGATAACACTACATACAAAAAGCAGACATGTATGTGTGTACATTCATGAGCTGACATACGAACAAAAACAAGGTTCCCTCAATCAATTATCCATGACTAATATATGTACAAGCAGAACATTATGCTTTTGAACACTCAAGAATATGTGTGTGGATAACTTGGTTAAGGTCAGCATTTTATTACATATCTTCTTTGTAGTATATTTATGAAACATTTCAAATCAAATTGCTTAATACATTTTAAAGATTGGTATTATTGAGGTTGGTCTGCATGTGCATATTTATATCACTAAGATAATTTACTAGAACAACTTATTGTACATTAGATAGTAAATAATTTTTAAATATTGTTACTCTCATCTTTCAGTTTTATTTATGTGTAGTCAATTACTTTATCAGAAATTTGGGTAGACTATAAATCTTAAAGAAAAGCATATATAGATGAAATTAAGTCTTTTTCTCTGCAAGCTTTTGTATAAGCATAGCAAATGTGATTATTTCAAGTATCCTCTTAAAATTTAGTTAAAAAAATTCCATGGAAGCCACTCTTTCTTCTCCTTGTTTGACATGTGTTATTAAACAATACAAAAGTTAAGCTAATTTCTCCCTAGAGGGGTGGTAGTCTATGACCCTTGATCATGTTTTAAATATCTTGAGTTGAGATAAACTATTCAGTAGTGGACTTTTTGTAAGATATTATCTTTGTTCATGTCACATACAGGTGATATAACTTTAGGTTCATCTTTGTCTTTTCAGTGTGCGCAGGAACAGAGAATAAACTGAGCTCTCTCTCTGACCTGGAACAGCAGTACCGAGCCTTGCGCAAATACTATGAAAACTGTGAGGTAGTCATGGGCAATCTGGAGATCACCAGCATCGAGCACAACCGGGACCTCTCCTTCCTGCGGGTATCGCTATTTCTTTTTTCTATTATTCTTTTCGAGTGGGCATGATGTCATAATGTGCCAAGCAACCCTTCTAGATTAGACATGGTAGCTCTACCCTTCTGCCAGGCAGAGTCTGTGACTGTAGGCAGAAGATAAGCAACAGGGAGGCACCTGCAGGAAAAGGATAGGAATAGCAATGCCAAAGTGACTGACGACCCACTTAGATAGGTGCTGTCACCGTTAGATTGATAAAAAGATCCTGTCATGGTAGCATGCAGGACACACTGCAAGTCCCTCTTTTCCTGACAGGATGAGGACTAAGAGAGTCAGAGGACTAATCAGATAAGGATGGGTGGCTTCAGCTTCATCTCTTCTCTGCCTCGCTTCTGTCACTCAGAGAAGAGGATGATGCAGAGAGCAATAGTGTCGCTCCTCCTACTTCAGGTCAATGCCATTTCTTTCGAAACTGTAAGCAATCTAATGTAAACTCAGAAGAAATCGCAAATAGATGATACATCTATGCGTTACCTGTGAAAATTACATAGCAAACGTGACTATCCTTCTAGAAAGGTAGGGCCTTAGAAGACTCAATATCTGAGTTCTTAGCTCTTGTTTCTAAAATGCAGTGTCCAGAAGCTATCCTAGGCCACACGTGACAAACTGAATGATGCTGAAGCAGAGGAAAACTAAAGGAAGAAGGAAAAACAGGGGAAACGGAAAATGATAGTCCATCAGATCCTAACCATGTGAGAGAGGTTAGGAATGCCCTGTAATCACTGTGGGAAAGTCGTCTTTGATTTGCCATATCGCTAGATTTCATTGAATATAAAAAGTGTGTGTTTGTGCACATATGCAGCTATACATACCTATTCATTTTTTAAATAATGCAATGTGGAAATATTTATAATTGTGTAACCCTTATAATCTTATAATGCACTTATTGACCAATGATAGCATTTTTTGAATTTAAACCTCTAGAATATGAAAGTTATATATACATGTTTGAGCAACATCCTTTAAACAATGGGTCTAAATTTCTTAGAAAACATGTTGAACTTAATTTATGAATGTGTTTGGGAAAAGTAAAATAAACCAGGCCGAGATTTCTATGCAGAATTTAAAATGGTTTCTTACTGGTTCCTAAATAACCTCTGTAAATGCTTATAAATTTTGTGCTAACCTATCCACATCTGTAAGTTCATGTTTTATTAAAATTAATTTTAATATTTTTTTTTACTTGTTAATATATTTTGTTCACGTATCTTTTGTTGCTTTATAATACAATCATTCTTAAATGTGACATATATTTATTGTTTAAGAATAATCTTAGTTCATCTACAATAGCAACTAATGCTTCTTGACTTCAACTTTGTAGACACTGAGAACACACATCTAAATAAATCACATATGACTTCTACCTACAACAAACAGTGCATTGGAGATGAACAAAAAGAATGAGGGTAAAATAAAATATTGCACTGGAACACTACTAAGTCTAATGAGGAAACCATTTAGGTTATGTCAGCATTCAAGTGACATTTAATTAGATGAAAGTGTCAATGACATTAAAATGAGGAAAATTAACCAGTAGGCCAAAGGTAGAAGATTCCAGAGTCTCATTTTTTGTTCTCTTGATGAGAAAAGAGTAGTGACTATGAGAGAGGGGGGAGGGAAGGAAAAAGGAAGCAGGGAGGAAGGGCTATAGAAAAAGAGAGAGGGAGAGAGAGAACGAGAGAGAGGGAGAGAGAGAACGAGAGATAGGGAGAGAGAGAACGAGAGATAGGGAGAGAGAGAACGAGAGAGAGGGAGTGAGAGAACGAGAGAGGGGGAGAAAGAGAGAGTGTTATATACTAGGTTACTAAGTGACATGCTATTTAAAGTTTTATTCTGACATATTCTAAAAGCCTTCTACTAATTTGGAGTTTTATTTATTCTTGAAATCACCTTCTGGCTGATCTGCACTTACAGTAACTTTCTCATCACATAACTGACCAGTAATAACACATTAGAAGCAGAACCCAAGCAATAAAGAACTTCTTTCTTTACGTCATGCTACCCTTCCCTATAAGTTCTGAATTGTGAAGGCTAGTTGTAACGCCACGCCAGTCGTTGTCTTGGTTCACATGGCCCTTAGATGTGCTTGTGTGATCATGATTTATAAAGCAAATTTTCAAAGATGTTCTCGATTTCCCTTTTGCAAGAATAGCTTAAATCTATCATGCATGTGGAGAGGGAGGACTAATGGGTACCAATTTCTTTCTGGATATATTCCTGTCTTTAGGAGCTATAGAAATTATTTTGTTTTTAGAGAAATGTCCCACTCTTATATGCATGCAGTCATATTCTGACATGTTTTTTTTTTTCTTTCTGAAAGCACTACCCGTTCTGTGACTTGTGTTACCCACAGGCCAGGTCAAACTTATTTCATAACTTGTGGTAATAGGGGCGCGGCACTGTGTCCCCAGCACCCCGGCTGCCCGCTCGGCTAGCTTATGCCTGAAATAACAACACACAAACTGTATTCATTTAATTACTGCTTGGCCCTTTAGCCCTAGCCCTTACTGGCTAATTCTGTTATTCCGATCAACCCATTTCTAATAATCGGTGAGCACCGGTCTTACCAGGAAAGGTTCAGCATGTCTAACCTGGCGGCTTGCTTCATGGCGTGTGTCTGCCCAGGAGCGCAGCATGGCGTCTCTCTCTGGCGTCTGCTGCTGAGAGGAGAGCTTTCGAGTCTCTGACCTCACTTCCTCTTCCTCCCAGCGTCCTGTTCTGTTTACTCCTCCCACCTATCCTCTAACCAATAAAATGGGCCAGGGCAGTGCCTTTATTAGCCAATGACCTTCCTCCATCAATAACTGAGCAGTCAGTATGTTGAAAAGTACCTAACGTGAACTAGGTGATTTATTCACTACAGAATCAATGGCTGTCCTTCTGTGTAGCATATTGTGTGTATATGTTTGTGTGTGTCATGCATGTGCAGGTGTGTACAGATGAACACATATACATATGGCCATGCAGAAGCCAGAGGCTGACACAAGATGTCTTCCCTAATTTCTTCTTGTCAATACTTCCTTGAGACTGTCTCTTACTAAAACTGGAACTCAACAATTTGGCCCTATGACACGCCAGAGATTTTTCTTTCCCAGGCCCCTCACTGCCATCATTACACTTCTTTATGCTCTACTCAGAATTTAGTGGGTACTCAAGATCAAACGGGTTCTCATCCTTGCCTAGCAAGACTGACTGAACCTCTCCTCATCCCCACTAAGAAATTTTTTAAAACTATTGATGTGTTATAGAGCTTTCTTTAATGGTAAAATGTTCTCTAACCAGCATGAAAGTCTCTGCTGATAATCTCACGATTTCAGTGCCAACATATCCACAATGCCATTCATGTAAGGAAAAAACACAGGGTGTGTCAATTAGAAACCTGACCTGGAAGTATTTGGTATTATAACCAAGAGCACTCAGGTTCTGCACTCAGGTTCCTTGTCCCCTTAGGAATCTGAACATAGCCATCCTTATCTTGTGGTTTGAATGCCTGAGAGAAATGTTCACCCAGTAGATTTGAGCCAGCACTTCGAAACAGATGCACAGAACAGAGAAAGAGAGTACTGTCCCAAAATGTTAACATGAGACTCAGACTAGTTGCCCACCCCCACCTCTTCCTCTCTCTCTCTCTCTCTCTCTCTTTCTCTCTCTCTCTCTCTCTCTCTCTCTGACAGGGTTTCCTCAAAGCCGCTGTTGTAGACCAGACTGATCCTAAACTCACAGAGATCTGCGTGTGTCTGACTCCCAATTGCTGGGATTAAAGGCATGTGTCACCACTACCAGCGTTTTTGCTTGTTTGTTTGTTTTTGTTTGGCTGTTGTTTGTTTGTTTAAAGAAAACACATTTTACTGCGGCTGTTATGGGTTTTAATGGAAAAAATTCCTTTATGTCTTGGCTAATGGCAGTATTGCAAGTCCTCTTTACCCTGTGACTTATTTACTTTTTAAAAATGAATTGTTTATTTTTTATTTTATGGAGATTTGTGTTTTGCCGATACTTGTGCATGTATGTCTGTGTGAGGGTGTTGGATCCACCAGAAAGTTCTGAGCTGCCATGTGGGTGTTAGAAATTGAATCTAGGTCCTCTCGAAGAGCAGTCACTGAGTCATTTCTTTAGCTCCCTCTTGTAGGCTTTGGATGGCTTGTTGGGTTTAGACATTTCATTCATTGGCGTCCAAGAGATACTTCTGGAACTTGATTGTAATTTTCTAATTTCTACCTTTGCCCATTAAATGGGATAGATATTATTTCCTTTAGTATAACTGAAGCACTCCAATGAGTATCCCTCCATGGATCTCAAAAATAAATAAATAAATGAACCTTTGAAATTAGATTGAAAATAGGTTATGGACATAACTCAGTTGGTAGCATACTTGTCTAGTGAGCACAAGGTGCTGGATTTGATCCTGTAGCTCCAGTAAAGAGTACAACCTGGGTGTGGGAAGTGCTGGTAAGAGGAGCAGCTGATTAGGGATCAGGTTCTTTCTTGGGTCTATAGAGTCGAGGCCATCCTGGGAATCAAGAGATTCTTCAAAACAAGCATGAAAGAGGAAGAGCAGGAGAGGTGGGAGAAGAGGAGAGAAAGATGAGGAATAGAAGCTGTGCTTTGTTCCTTTTAGAGAGAGTGGGATGCTTTGGAGACCCTTGCCTTTTTTTCTGATAGGTGACATCACTGCTGAAATGCATTTCAATGCATTGCTTTCAAGAAGTTTTCATTATAGAAAAATACTCTCCTTCCACATATTTTTCATACAACTTCCTTTTCCTGAATTTCTTTTAGGAAGGATAAATAATCTAGTTAACTGTTTTTAACATTTGACCACTAAGCCAGCACGCAGTTGGCTAGGAAGAAAAGAGGCTGGAAAGTTTATTTTCTTTATACTTTATCACCACCACAAGGGGAAGCATAAAATAGAAAGCAACAAGGCATAAAACCACAGATTTGGTGTTATTGTCCTACACTTCGTGTACTCTCTAAAACAAACCATGGTGTAGCCAGTAGTGGGAATGAAACATGAGACCTCTTACCTCGTTAGAATTCTGGCTAGTTTCTCCTCCTTTGTCTTCCATTCTTGGCAAGTGCTGACATTCAACAGTTTAGGTCCCATAGAAAGGTGCCTGACCCCTCAGCTTTTATACCTTAAATTTATTTTTCTTTTCTTATATATCCATGTTAGCTAATACTGTTAATTGTCAGCTATTGGTAAAATATTGTTGTATGTGCTGTGCTCGTAATACACTCCATCCTCTGCTATAATCTTTGGCTTTATTTAGCTATGTGTACATGGTTTTGAAATAGTCTACATCAAGATTATAACGATATAATCATAATACTTGGTAAATAGTAATAATATCACTAGTTCATTGAACCTGTTTATCCTATCATTCAAAATTTACTATACATGAAAAAAGGATAAAAAATAAATACACAGACTGATTTAAAATAACACCATCCAGCTATCTACTTATTCATCTATCTTGTCAGTCATCTAGCTATCTATACTTATTTTTCTATCGATCCATATGTATATCTGTCATCTATGTACCTATCTATCTATCTATTGATATATAAAATTTGTTAATAATGACTTTGAGAAAGTAAGAAAACATAACTTTAAGATGTTGATATACTTCCGATATATATTAGATATATATTAGAGTTGCATGCTCTAGTGAGCATGTGCCATCCTTTTAAAAATGCAATCTGCTTTAATCCCATATTGACAGAACTGAATATATTTTAAATACAAGGGAGTATGCCACACAAAGATTTCTGTCAGACAAAACAAAAACTTCCTAGAAAAGATGTAATTTCATTTTTTAATCAAGAAAGTATTCTATTTTCAAAATCAAATAAAGGCTCTGAATTTCTTCCTTCCTTCCTTTCTTTTTTCTTTCTTTCTTCCTTTCTTCCTTTTTTCCTTTCTTTTAAAAACAGGGAATAGGATATAGTTTATTCAGAACACAAACACAAATGACTATGACTTTTGCCTGAAAACACTAATTCAGGCTGTTCTAAATATCATATTACAACACAGTGACAGTTTCCAGAAGTGCTACAGGGCTTTGGCTGCATGATGCCCACCTTCCTTTCCCACTGTCATTCTTAGAAAATGTTTTCCCTTTTAGAAGCTGTTCCTGTTACCATATCCCTAACCATGGATTCTGATCTAATTCTTTGCCATAGAACACAATAACCCACCCAGTGTTCTGGTTGATCTTTGTTAATATGATACATATATTTGGGAAGAGGAATTATAATTGTGAAAATGTCTAGAAATGTCTAGGCCCATTTAGATTAGCTGTCGGCAAGTTTGTAGGGCATTTTCTTGATTAATGATTGATGTGGTTTGCTCAAGCCCACGGTGGGACTAATAAAATATCATAGAGCCTTTAAATTTCAAATAATTAGTATTTCATATTAATATGGGTCTGCCATTTTTATGATACTGTTTATGTTATCTGTGTATGGTTGTGATGTGTGTGTATGTGTGTGTATGTATGTGTGTGCTTCTTTAAACATATGGGTAGGCTAACAGAAGGCATTAGGTATCTTCCTCTATTGCACTCCACTTTATTATTTGAGGGTTTTTCCTACACTGACTTGTCAAGGAGAATCTCGGATCTGCTCAACTCTCCTCTTCAGCTCTGAAGATAGAAGAACATATAGATATTCCTGCCTTTTACACGGGTTCTAAAGATATGAACTCTGTTCCTCATGCCATCACGGCAAGTGATCTCATCCATTTAATCAACGCCAGGGTTGTTCCATCATACCACGTATCAGCATACACACACACACACCCACACACACACACACACACACACACACACACACACACACACATATAATGCTGTTGTTTTCTCCTAGATAACATATAACTCTATGTCTAGGTGTTTATGTTAAGTTTTGTGTTGTATAACATTAGTCAGTAAAATAAGAATTAATTTTTATTTTTAAATATAAACAACTTACAAAGTATTTAATTGGATGAGAAAATAGTTCATGTAGTAGTTTGTTTAAATAATGGCAAATCCTGCTTACCTGTGTTTACTTTATTTCCCATTATATATGACAGAAAGACTTATGTGGGAGAAAATGATAGAAATAGGATGAGAAAAGTAGTCTTATTAAAAAAGCACTAACTATGAAAGAAAAATATCATTAAATGAATGATCTATAGCATCATACAATGGCTCTAATTTGTTACTTTTTTGCATTTACCGAAAGGATATGCAAATTTTTGCTTGTAGTGTGTGTGTGTGTGTGTGTGTGTGTGTGTGTGTGTGTGTGTGTTGGTTTATGCATTTTGTTTGGTTTATAACATGAAAGATTGTATGATAAGCCTGGATTGCTTTTTTTAAAAGAATTTCTAACAGAAAGATATGCATTTGTTAAGTAAGTAAATAAGACTATCAAATCAAGTATTTATATTCTTTAGCTATTTTTCATTTAGTACAGTGGTCTATGTTTTGCTTCCATGTTATTAATGGTTGAAATTTTAAGAGAATGACATAAAAATCAGCATCCAAATATTCAGAACCTTCAGTCGTTGGGCTCAAAACTTCTATGCCTTCAATGAATGTGAGCAAGAATTAGAATAAGACATCATTCTCTACTTCATTTAAGTAATCCTTGTCGATGAGATATGGAATACTGTCTCTGTTGTGAAATGGAGCACATTTCCTGTACTTCGGTGATGATCTCTATGCTGAGAGTGACTAGGATGAAAGAATAATGCCTGGACAAGGCAGCTGGCTCAAAGAAGGCATCTGGGTTAAGTGGAATTGTCATAGCTTTGAGAGTTTCTGCATGTTTTTTCTAAGATCATAAACATTATGCATATACAATTTTGTATATATGTATTTACAGCTGGCATTTAAATTGAAACTTGATTTTCTACTAAATCTAATCATGGAACTTGTGTTACATTTGGAAAGTCTGTGTAATTTACACTTGGCTTAGAAAAATATACTTTTTTGCTTAGAGGTTAAGTACCATGTAATCTGAAAGTGTACATTGACCTAAAAACTATTCTTCAAAAATTTTATGAGAAAAATTAAAATCCATATTTTTATTGAGCTGTTATTTTAAAATATTTATATTTAAACCACCTTCTTAACCATTTATATTAAATATTCAATAAAATGTTTGAGTGTTTTCTCTCTGCCTCAAAATTATTAATAACTTGAGGACCTTCAACCTGAGCAACAGAATCCATATAAAAACTGACAAAACATTTTTGGGGACAGAAGGTTATCTGGGCCTTGTAAGTCAGCCAACCTAACTGAAAAAAGAGTTTTAAATTTGAAAATTAAAAAAAAAAGAAACGAACGGAAAAGTTAAAAACACACACACACCTTAAGAGAAAACGACAGAAATTCATCAATCAGACTATCTAATGGCTTCTTTTGGACTTTGTATATATGTCCATTCTTACACACATGTGCAAACGTTTTTATACAATCCATATACACACAAAAACTAGTGATAAATAAAATAATACCCATGCTCAGAATTGACGTTTAACAGTAAATAAATATTTTAAATATTGAAAAAGGAAATGGAAATTAGAAATATATGAAGACTTTCAGCTCTAATGTTTATTAATATACAACTATATGAATACAAGCAAGTAAGCATTTATGTTACATGAATGGTCAACCTTTCTTTATAATTGAGAATTATAACATGAAATACTAACTCTGTCTAATATATCTATAAATTTAGTTAAGATATTTCTGTGGTTGTGTGTATTTGGTGCTTACATGGGTCATACACATGTGTACATTGGGAGACTTCCACCATTCTCTGCCTTATTGCCAGTAAGCCTGAACTGCAAGCTTGCTCTTTTGTATAGATTGTTTGATACACACACTCTCAGTATCGACATGGCTCTGTTCCACAGGTCTGGGGTTACAAGCACTTGTGTTATGCTGACTCTTTTACATTGGTGCTGGGAATTTGAACCCAGGTCCCCATGCTTGTAGAGCAATGGCTCTTAACCAATGAGTCACCTCCACCATCCCATTGAGTGATAAGATAATAATATAAGATATAATTGCTACTAATAAAATCTCATTATTTATTACCAATAAGAATAGTTAAAAGTGAAGTTCATTTTAATTCCCTAAATTATAATGGATTCTCAAAGAAAGCTGTATTGTATTGAAATATATTAAAATAAAGAATAATTTATTATGATTCTGAGAACATGCCAAGAACGGGGACTGAATGATTTAAATTGTCTTCCAGTGGGAGTATGGTGATTATTTAGGCTTATTTTAGCCTTCAAACAAGAACAGTGCAGGTATCAATCCCATTTTACCTTGTGATTATTTGGTCTTCTGCTCTCAAAAGTAGGCTATTTCCTCACTTCTTGTTTGTATATAGCAAGGATTTTTATTAATTTTTTTATGAGCTTGTAATTCCATTTCCCTTTCCCTTCCCTTTCCTCTTCCAAAGCTCACATGCTCTCTTGTCACCTTCCAGCTTGTTCATTGCATGGCCTCTTTTTCTTTAATTGCTTCAGGTAAAATATTAACATGAAGCAAAGATCTTGCAACAGCCTTTGATTCTAAAAACCAAACACTAGAGTACAACCACATAAAACTCTTGAAAGTTTAGAACTGTGTATATTTTGTTAGTTTTAATTCTAAGTGAGACACCTCATTGCCTTTCAAAGAAAAAGCCTGAATTAAACTCAGTGATAATTTTGCATGAAAGCAAGTCAATTTTAAAGGTCTCTCTTTGGTCACATAGAACATAATTTAAAGGTCAGAAGTATAAAAATGAAATGTTAAAACTCTTGCATTTAGAAACACTGTAATTATTTCTCTTGATCTCTAGTTTGAACCCATTCACTGTAAAATAGTCTATTAAATATGTAATGAAAGCTGTAAAAATTAAGCCATTTGTTTTGGTAAATATAGGCCTCGTCAATTGGTATCTACTTTATTTAATTCTACCTGAGAATCAAAATACATTGTTGAATTTAGACGGATTAAAACAAGTCAATGTTGTATTTGTCTAGAAAAAAACAGATGGTGAGAGTGAATGAAATGGAGGTAGAAAGAGAGGGTGAAAGTCACAGAGGGAGAGAGAGAGAGAGAGAGAGAGAGAGAGAGAGAGAGAGAGAGATTAAAATTCTGGTCAATTTTCGAACTGCATTATAGTCATTTCTTAGCGAAACTTTCTCAACTCCAATGTCTTAGTGATTTCCACTCATTAAGGATATTCACATTATCCTGTGTTTCTTTCTGAAAATTCCACTACAGCAATTATTTGAACATTTTTATCGAGGTTCCTAAATAATTCATAGCAGGATAGCTATGTGTATTCCAGACAAAATTTTAGCGTTTACCCAATCTCCTACCATACAGTGGCTGCTCAGCAAGTGTTTGTGAAATGAATATATAAATAAAGTTTATAACTAGAAAATGATTTCTCTTACATAAATCATGTTTTTTAGTCTGAGGAATAATATACATTTTTTTAACTATTTACTTTCTAACTTGTATTCTTCTCTATAGCATTTGGTTGACTTTGCTGTATATAAATAGCCTATTTCATGAAATTATTTTCTTGGCCAGAAAACACATGGTTTTAGTAGTAAAATTTTGGGAAGTATAATATAGATACATACACATATGTCTAAAGACTTAATAACTAGGTAAGTGGTGTAGTTTATGGCCTATATTGATTTGGCTTTCATGACCTTCGATAATCTTTCTCAATTTTTCCTTAAAGTCTGAGACTTTTATATGTCATATTCTTTAGAGGAAAAGAACCAATATATTGAATATATATCACAAAGACTATTTATTAGATTGGTGTACATGATACATATTGTGTAGTCTAATGATGGAGAGGCTGGGAATCTAGGGACTAATTAGTCCTCCGTGAGGCTACATGCCATAGCAGATCCAAAATGGATGATGAAAGCCAAGATGATTCCTCCAGGGAGAATGGTCTGCAGTCAATGTTGGAAGATCAATGAAGCTGGATTCTGATACTAGTCAAGCATGACATCAGAAATAGCAGCAGCAGGACAGATGCATTTACAGGCAAAGAGGGATAAGAAGCAAGCAAAAGGAGCAGAAGTTTTTCTCATGTCTTTTTATATCTGGATCTCCATAGAAAACTGTTGCCCACTTTTGGAGAGTGTCATTCTTTTTCAATCTATTATTTAAAGAAATGTGCTCATGACCTAGCAGAAACTGTATAGTTTAGTTAATCCAAGGTACAACCAAGTTGAGAACCAAGATTATTCAGCACCCCTGTCCTAGCTGGTGTTAAGTGTAAATGTAAAAATGTATACAGTCATCAGAAAGAAAGGGGTCACGTTAGATCAGGTTTGCCTCTGTGAATGACTGTGGAGGGTTGTCTTCACTGTTAATGGATATAGGAGGAGCTCATTGAATTTAGGAATACTTTTCAATGGGAAGGCAGTTCTTGCCTGCACCCCCCCCCCCACACACACACACAAAACCCTGCTAGCTAAGCCCAAGCTTCTTTGAGAGCGTATTCAGTATATTCTCATGGTTTCCACTATATCTGCATTTCTTTGGCTATATCTGCCATGGACAGAGGCAATGTTATATGGAATAGCAAGTTGATTTGCCTTCAAATTCTTTACTTGACTTTCCTCACTGATAGAGGATGATTTGAAATTGTAAGCTGAAATAAATTCTTTGTTCTCCTAAGTAGATTTTGGTCAGGGTTTTATCACACAAAGGAATTGAACCTAGAATATACTTTTCATTAACACATTCCCATACACAATCTTACTTTTAATAAACAAGATTTTGAAATTGTATTATATTTCCTTCCATGATACAATACATTTTTTGCTTCTCCAGACAATCACATGCATTCTTCTGACTCATTTTAAGTAGGTCACATATTTCTACAGCATGAAAATGCTCCCCCAGTTTGATCATATCCTCATCCCTACACTAACCAATAAGACAAACAAAGTTAACGCCTCCATGGTTTGAAGTATATGTCTGTATGTGTAACACTGTATATTATATCAAATGCAAATAAATTCCACACACACTTTTAATATGTGCTCAAATTCCATAGAAAACATTGCTGATATCTTTATTGTCTACCCATGCACAATAAAAAATATCTTTTTTTATCACAAATCCACAAGAATGACATTAATAATTAATGACTGAATAGTAGGAAGAGAATTAATGTTACAAAAGGGGTTTGCATTGTCAACAAGGTTTGTTTCATTTTGAGAAAATAGGGACTCTTCATTATAAAATCATGGAAGTATTCCTTATAGGAAAACAAAGAAGTTAATCTAAGTATATTTCTATCTAGAAAAACACTTTTACTTTTTACTCAATTTTCAAATTCAGAGGTAAGAAACAAATAAAAGGAAATGGTTTGTGGCATAAGAAATGAACAGTTGAGATGCAGGAGAAATGAGGAAGTGTTAGGGATGTAGAAGAGGATGGTAAAGATCTGGCAAATTTTACAAACAGTATGTTGTTGTTAAAATAACAAAAGGCTATGATTGGAAAATATTGCTTAAAAATTAAATCCATGTTAAGAGCTTGCAATTCTTATTAGTGAAGAAGGCTGGGATGTTTCAAAGAGGCTAAGCTCCCTACCCAATGATTCCAGGTTGCTTCTGCTTCAAAGGAAGAGAAAACAAGCAGACAAATTCGGAACTAAGAGAAAGTTTATTATAGGAAAATAATAACATTGACTGTGGACTCTTATTCACGAATTAAGGTTGAAAAGAGTGAAAATATCCAAGACTGTGTTGGAATTTCTCAAGAAGAGAGCTTACTTACATTTATGGCCTTGGGTATTCTGATGTGGCAGGAATCAGGTGCATGATAGAAGAAGGTGATTTTGCATGATTAATGATATGGGACTGCAATTATAAGGAAACAAAGGACACTTGTCAGCTGTGTTGGTCCTAACATTTTTGGTCTTGCATTCAGCCTGTAGCAGCTTGCAGTTTGCCTGTTGTTTTTCCTGTGCTTACTTAGACTATCTCAGAGTGAGGTTGTGAAGTTACAGTTAAAATCAAGGTATATCTTCATTAATCATGCTATGAAGGACCCAAAAAAGCTCAAACTGAACAGCCAGGCTATGGATGGACCATGTCAGCCAGCTTCCGTCATAGTACAACACACTTAGGAAAAGAAAGCTTATTTTCATTTTTGAAAATTCTAGTCCCAGATTTGCAGACAGTATGGCTTTTGCCTGAGATTAAGTGGAGAGAGGAGCAGGCTAGGTTTCCTCACTGGAGGAATGTCGCCGTTGACCAAAAGACCTTCCAGTATGTTCCACCTCTAAAGGTTATACCAGCCTCTAATACAAACATCCTAATTTGATTTTGTTCACTATTCAGTATCAAGCATTTAACAAACTGGGAAATGCCAAATTTGAGCACTTGTCCCGAGAGTAACAGAAAGGCAAAGAAGCAATATAGTGTTCATGGTATGTGATGGCAGTTTTCCTGAATGTGTGTAACTTCGGGAAGCTTCCAGGTAGGAAGTTTGCTTCGTATGCTACATAGGACATATTCTGGTGCAATCACAGATCAGACAGAGGTTGCCGGAGAACGGAAATACCACTAAGGCATTTCTAGCCTAACTTTATTAGAAATGACTAAATAGCCACTACGTTTGCTTTAAAGCTCCTTTTTAGATGCAGCAAACAGTAAGTTAAGCTTCACAAATGGAAAGGTGTAGTTAAGCCTTTTGGTGTCAAAAACAGAGTTGTCTTTCAAATGATGTAGTTGCCTAAAGAACTTGGCTTAACCTTTTCTTTGCAGAATGTAATTGCATCACATTAGAATCAAGAGAAGAAGCCTCCTTTTCATTTGCAGGGATTTAGTTAGAGAACCCTTCTGATAATAAAATACACAGTAGAGTCCTACCTAAGAAATCCCACTTGAATGTCCTGCAAACTGGTTAGAAGACTTCCTGCACTTTCAGGGACTTTCACTTGGGTGGGCTGTCCTCCATTCTCATTCTGGATTAAGGAAGACAGTAGTGACAACAGTGACCACTTGATTATTCTCCGTAGTATAGGCTATTGAAGAAGCTTTGCCAGTTGTTAGAGCAGTTATTCGTAATTGTTTTTCCTGGAAAGAAGAAGAAACAAATTGCCAAGCATGAAGTCCACATAGAAATAAATGTGGTAGCAGGAGAGAAGCAGAGGGCTCCAAAAAAGACTAAGCTTGGAAGGGAAGAGTGAGCCGCAAGTGTCCTGGGAGCTGGATGTGTGTGGTAAGCAGAGAGGAAGTCAAGGATACAGGAATATGATAATAACCAAAGTATGTGTTAAATGGCTCCATAGTGTTTTCCAAATAGCTTAGATCTTTTTATCTTTTGAATGGAATAGCTTCACCTTGTCAACCTTTGACTCTGCCATTCAAGATTTATAAGGCACCTTTTGCCATAGTGTCTTATGTATTTATGTATAATTTGTCTTTTTAATTGAGAGATTCTCTGCATCCTAGTAAAGCAGTAGGCTGATTACATTTTGCTGATGAGGGTTCTGAGATGCTCAAAGGTTAACTGGCTTGCTTGGGGTCATTTATCAATAGTTGGCAGAACTTAAAATCAGGGCATTCTGAGGATTTTTACTGGAGATCTCATAAAAGTTCACCATTGCACATAGTTAAGTTCAATTTTCTCCCCTGAATTCTTGGAGTAGAATCCATGCTTAGCATAGTGGCTTATGAAAAGGGAAATCTAAGTAACTGTAATTTGCTTCCAAACAGAAATGTCTCCCATGGTTTACTAATACTTAATTATTTGTTGATTAAAGTCTTCTACTCTTCAGAAGTGGTGCATATGAAAAAAATCCTCATATCATGCCAGGATAAATGATGCTCAAAGAGATAGTCCATTTCAGCAGCCAATAAGAAACTTAGCACAAGACTCAACAGTTCTTCTCATGCTACATTAAGACCATTGTGTTCAGTTAAAGACATGAGATTTATGGGTTGAATGACCAGAATGTGTATTTCCAGAAGTATGCCTCAAAATAACAGTTGAAAGAGTGGGTGTGTTGGCCTGGAAAGAGGGGAAAGGAAGTAAGTATCCTTACTGTTACACATATTTGAAAGACTCTCATAGAACAGGGAGTGGCATGGTTCCTCATTGTCCTAGAAGTTTATAATTAGGCAGAAGCTTAAAAGAGGCAGAATTTGGCTTTAAATAAGGATTTTGCTAACAATTAGGGCATTCTAATAATATAATGGAGTGCCTTGTGGGTTCAGGAAAATGGGCAGGAACTTGTAACTGAACACCTTGTATTTTCAAGGCACAGAGCCAATGGTGTTATAAAATACCTGAAAGAAAGGAGGAAATGAAAGTGTCTAACATACGGTGGGTAACCACTTGACATTCGTTAACTCTTTCTCCACGTGCTTCATATGTGTGCATAAATGAATATACATGTAAGTACCAGTCTGATTATAATTAACATCATCATTGATGTCAAAGTTTTACAGAGGAAGACTGAATTTTTATAAAGTCCCAGAAGGACAGGAAACCTAGCTAGAAATTGAATGGACCGCTCTGGATGCTATGTTATGACAATTGTTGACACAGAAATTTGTTCTCTAATTCTGAAAACGCAGTTGCGGTGGCTGTTAAAATGTTAAGAAGCTTGGGTGCTTTGTCTGTGGAATGCTAAAGCTTATTTATTTTTGTCCCAGATTTAGGTTTTATCTTGACTTGGGGGAGTTAACATTTTACTGATCTCCCCTTAATAACAGTTTTGCTTATTAGATCATGTCAGCAGATGCATCTTGATCTAGGCTCTAAGCTCTGAAGTTACTCTAAATGGAAGTCTCCTGTAAGCCTTGCCTGTGCTGTGTCTTGCTCTTTCTTTTCTATAACTTAACATATTCATAACTTACTTAGGTCATGGTGCTTACCTCAAATCATTAATAGAAAAGCAGAAAACACTGATCTTATATCCTCTACCCAATGGTGTAATCTGAGATGGATTTTATAAATTTTCTCCTGTGAATGAAAACTAGGGCTGCAGAAGATATTAAACCACCTTCATAACTGTGACATCCTCATGAAACTATTTCTTTTAATTTTCACTGCAGAAATGCTTTTCTACATACATGATTATATTTGAAACTCAAAGTCAGTGTTACTGTAACAAAATGGCACTCATGGATCTCCACCAGTAAATATAAAATAATAATTATCCATGTAAATAAAAACTATGAAAGCCTGAGTCTCAGATTCTGAGGATTTCATAGTTTTTGTCTTTAAAAAAAATAGTTATCCATATATATATATATATATATATATCCACAGATATTTTTCATATCTCAAGTATTACATAATATTGAAATATGGATAAAATAATTATCTTCTACTTATTATCTCTAAATCTATGATTTTTGAATACATATAGTATTTCTTTCATATTAATCCTACTGTGTGCTCTTAACTAAACTTAATTATCTTCATCTAATAATTATATTTTTATGAAGTACCATGACCACACATTGAGATGGCCTTTTATTATTTTTTAAAAGTTCATTAATACATTCTATTTCTAGTCCTTAATATAATTAATACAAGGCCTTACATTAACATTCTGCACATAACCTTCACAGGTACAAAGTGCTGATTTTCTAATAGACTAGCCAATCAGGCACTCATCCCTTGGCCCTGTAACCAAATCTAGATAAACAAATAGTGATTAAAAATTGACTCACCCACACATCTCATACACAGCACTAAAATGTCAGCAGATTCTGGAATAAGATGATTAGCAATGCAAATGGCTCTCCTGTGGCTGTGGTTTACAATAAGCAGAATAAACAAAGCCCCGTTCCCTTGAGAATAAAGGCCCTTCAAAAATGTTCTAATGACTCTTAAGGACTAAGGACCTAGTTATCGAAATGCTTAAGAGATTCTTTGTATTTACTCAAGGGTTATGTTTCTTATAAAAATCTTCTTTTACACTTACTCTCAAGCCAAATGATTTCTTCTTCCTGCCTTCTTTGGCCTTCATAACTCTGGTATTTACCTCTTGCATTTCATTTACTTTCTGCATTTCAATCACGCAATTGGTTGGCCATTCCCTTGAGCATCAGGTCGGATGCCTTAGTGGAAACTTGTGGTTTGTGAAGTACATTTAGTGAATCTATGCAGAAAAAGAGCACTCTTCTGAATATGTATATGAAAACACTTTAGGGATATAAGTTCTCAGAGAGTAATTAAGGCTATAGAAGACCATCAGCTTAAAGACAGGGGAAGTAGTATACTGTGTCTTCACCAGAATAAGTAGTAAGTTGAAATATAGTGTCTTAAGGCATTACAGCAACATGACAGACTCAGGACTAAGAAGAGAAAAAGGTTCAGGACTTTGGCTTCCGTTGTCCCTTCATTAAATTATGCTCCCATATTTGGGTGCTGGTGATTGCAATGGAATCCATTGAGGCAACAAACCATTTAGTAAAGACAGCAGCACTATCATTTCGACCTCCTGAAACAGCAACCTTAGGTTAGGCTTTATAGCAAACACACACAAAGACACACAAACACCAAACCAAAATTTTTAAAAAGTTACTTCAAGTCAGTGAAAACTATCAATGCACAATTTATTGCTAGAAGTTCAATTTAAAATGGAAGCAATCATCCATTCCCAATCAAACAACTGTTGTAAAGCTATAGTGTATGTCTCTTATCAGCTACATGCACAGATTCTCTGGAGATGGAAATCTTTTTGGTCACCCTCATCTTTAAAGCAGTACTGACACAGTATAGATACGACTGTAACTTTAGCTAACCTTTCGAATCGTCCCCAGTCTTATAACTATGGCAAGAAGCGCGCGCACACACACACACACACACACACACACACACACACACACACGTTAAAGAGAGAGAGAGAGGAAAAGAGAAGGGAGGGAAGGGGGAGGAGTGTTAAAATGTAATTAGTGTGTCTAGAAAAAAAGAAAAAAAAAGAAAGCTATATAGATTTGTCTTCTGAAGTAGGAGTATTTTAAATTGGCTTTGCCTTTGAGCTAAAACTAATGTTTTTCAGATAAGATAGAGTTTATAAGAAAACAAGAAGAACATATTTTCATGTCCCTGGAGAAATCTTTACTTCCTATCTATGACTGTTACATGCAGATTGCAAATATGTTATTATTTGAGTCTTACTGCCAATGGCAGCAAAGTAAAATTATGCCAAGGCATTGATGACAGTACATATTTCAAATGGGACATTCATTCCTGTTTATTATTCATAACACAGGGTGACCCCTGACAGGTCCCATGAGGGATGACACAGGCCACCTGAAGCGGGTGGGAGACAGCATTGGGTGAGAGACAGATAGATACACCATGCAGAGAGAGCTGGATTATAGAGTTTTTTTAGTGGACTATGGAGGGCAAAGTGAAGGGAAAAGGGGAGGAAACATAGTAGGGGATAAGGGAAAGAAACAGAAGCTGCCTCTCCAGGAGAAGAATAGACAAAGAGAGAGAGCATACATGGGATGGAGAGGAGGTGAGATGCACTTGCCTCAGCAGAAGAGGGAAGTTTAGAAGTGAGCAGAGTTTGTCTCTTAAAGGAACATGGTAAACACATGACCGCGCAGGCCAGCAGATTACAACATCCCCATCCTTTTCTTGCAATAAAGAAGTGGGGAGTTAGGCATAGCAGGATGGAAGAATTTCAACAGCAGATTCTCAAGACTGCTGCTTGCTTATTTCTGGGCATTGAATTCGTTCTTGGGTTGGGGAAGGCTGAGAAAGCTGAATGCTGGTCACATCCATGGGTTGCTGATCGCTTTACTCCTGTTTAAGATTTGTGGTGTGAAACTGTCCAGCATCTCTTGTACCTGGCAAGGTGTTGATAGAGCATAGGAAAAAGTTAAGTTTAGGGAAAAAAAAATCAGAACCAGGGAACTGAGAGGGGTGGATCCTTCAATTCGGCTCCCTGGAACTCACAAGAATGTTTTGAGTTTGTGAAAACATAAGTTTTAGACACATACAATTTATAAATAGCATCATATTTATAAGAGAATTACTGGGACAGATGTTTGGGCACAATGAAAAGTATAGAAATTGCATAACGTGCATTCTTCCTCACACCTTTATCACGTATAGGTATACACCTTAATAACTTGGATTTGTATATCTTACAATAACCTTTATTTGTAACATGTTAAGAAGTTGTACTGAAATTTGTTTGGTGAGGTTGTCCTTTAACACTGATAAAACCTCTCAGATGTCAAACTGCATCAGAGGTCTTTGAAAAGAATAAATTTTTACTTGTTATTGGTTTAAAAAATGACAGAGAACTTATTCCATTGACTACCTAGAGCCACTACTCAGGGTCCTCCATGTTCATCTAGGGTAAGAGCATCAGGACTGTTTCTGCCTTTTTCTATTAGAAGCAGGGCCTGCCAGGCTTTAGTCGATTCTATAGGTTAAGAAATCTGTAGGAAATAAACCCACCTTGACCTTAGCAGGTAGGCGGTGCATTCCAGTGATTCTGTCTACTATCTTTGCTTGGCATTTTGGGTACACTTTTTTTTTTTTTAGTTATTTCTCACCTACTTAGGTACTTTCTTTAGGAACCTTTTTCTTTATCTTTGAAGCATCATTTGAATTCTATCAACGCACTACATTATACCTTTGTTTGCTGGTATTATGGAGCATCTACTTTTTTGAATAGCTGACTACTTTTACAATTTCTAAAATCACTTTCTTCCATCTCTATTTATTAGCGATCAGCTGGGGATCCAAGTCCTTGTTCAGATTAGTTCCATTGTTAACCAAGTATTGTTTTCCAGTAATGGTTTCCTTCCATAACACATTCATCCATTTCCTTCTGACCTAGAGTCTGTCCAGCCTTCACTCCAGTGTGTCCCCTATGGGGAGGTAAAAGGTAGATATTGTTATACCTCAGACAGAGACATAAAAGAGAAAGATTTACTTTGACTAGTAGTTTCTGAAGTTGCAATGTGTGCTCACTTGCACAGTTGCTTTAGGCTTTTACCAAAACTATGCAACATAAGTGTATGGTAGTGAAGACTTACCTCCAATGACTGACAAAAATAATTGGGGTCAACATGGGTCACAGTATACCTGTGATAGGCACACACACAATGGCATAACTTCTTGTGTCAGGCTGATTTTATCACTCTTAGCAGCAGAACTGGCAGAAACAAAGTCTTCAACGGCTGCACATTGAGGGGATATTCCAGAATCAAGTATAGCAAGTGAACACACTATTAATGCAGAATGGGAAGTGTGATCAATATGGAAGGGAGCGAGGCTAAGGAGTCGGGTGCTGGTATTTAAGATCCTTTCTGAATTAGAATCCTAGGTATCTTCATTGTCTGCACCCCAATCATCCAAACTTCTTTATCCTATGTTACTTTGTTCTTTCGTTGTTGTTGGTGGTGGCTTATTGTTCAAGCCATAGACTTATTTTGTAGATGCTAAATATAGAGTCTAAAAAATGTATAATACAATGTTTTATGAGAAATGGTCAGTGACTAGAGAGGCTGGGTGAAACATGTACCATGCTAGTTCAAGACTTGCTCATTCATCTAAACAATCTTCAGGAAATCTGTGATCTATAAGCTGCCATTGCTACTTGAAGAACAAAACGGTCCTTTGAACTTTGTTTTCACCCCTGAGATGAAGCTGTTTGTGTTCAGTATTAACTGACATATGAGAGTTGTTGCTCAATAGTCTCAACAAATTCATTCAGGGGATTTTGTAGCTGCCATGAACTTTCTAGTTAAGTTTTAAGCTTATGATTTGTCTTGTGTGAAAGCTGCACAGCTTGCAGCCCTACCAGGCCTACAAACTCTAGGGGTTCCTGAGCACTTACTTCTCCTATTTCTTTCTCTTTTGTAACATTCTGTTGATGACTATGACGAACCCTTAATTCTTAGTATGTGTCCAAACCTGAACTCCTTTTTGTAAAGGATAACTCACTTCGTTTTGGAAATCACATGCTTACTTTTTTTTTCAACTCTGACACTGTTCACTGTTTCATTCTTCTCTTTTCCTTTCCTTGAATATTTCAGATTTTGTCAAAATATTATGATGTGTAGAAATATGTTTGGTTTCCCTCTGTGAGATCCTGTCATTAGAACTAAATTCACTTTCTTTAGGGTTTTATACAGAAATGATCTATACTTTGAGACCCACACTGTTTCGAATTAAAACAACTGCAATAGTAGTGGAGCCACAGGCTTTATTCTCTGATCTTTGATTTCTCTCACAAAACAATTAATATTCTGTTGGCTTTGTATCTCCTGCACACTAATTCCAAATCAACTCTATACTTCCTCCTGGGCTTTATGTTATCCTTGGGGGATATTTTCAAATCCTAGAATTTTTTGAAATTTGCCCATCTAAAATTATCACCTCCTTTATGAATTCCTTAGAAATGGATCTCAGGAGAGAATCTGGCAGTTAGCAAATCTTCCAGGAAGAAGTTCAATAAAATCAGCTTAATAAGTATTGGAATGATGCACAAGAGTTGTTTTGAAAGCTACAAGCCTCTGGTGCATAGAGAAACACAAAGCCAAATGTCAATGACTCTGTACCTTAAAAAAAAAAATACCTCAAATTAGAGCTCTGGAAATCTTGCTGTTTTTTATTCTCAGGATGATTCACGAACGGCAAAAATCATGCTTGAAGGGCTGGTGGATATATGGCATCTATAGAAGAAATGTGGTCCCTGTTTTCTATTAACATTGCTCTGATGTTTATGTAGAACACATACAAGAGATTCGCAGAAGCTTTCCTTGGGTTGTAGAATTCTATATAACTTTCTGTCCTATATTCTGGCTTATTTAAATGAAATGGAAATAGTCAACAATGTTTTATTTATAAAAATCTGAAGTGAATAACAGACCTTTTTGCATGGCTTATTTTCCTCTGCAGAGAGCTTTGTTTGAGGACTAACAAATTTCATTTTTCAATTACCAATTAGTAATTGGACCATGATTAGTAACAGTGTGATAACTTGCATAATTTATTTTGGGGAGATAAGTGCTTTTTGCCTTATCTATTAGATAATTAATGACTCACATATTTACTAAAAGATTATTGTTCATATGAAAGCAAATGGAAGGATAATAAGAAAATGCTTCCATGATTGTATACCACTGTACTGAAAAAGGGTAACCATGAACTCTCCCACCTAATATAAATAACAATAAAATATAATAATAAAAGAATTATAGTACAACAATGTGACTCATGCCTTGACTCACATTTCAATTAATAGGGGATCAAGCAAAGATCAATGATCTGATAGCTCCTTGGTATTCACTCTTAATTTTTGCTGTATTACTTGAGCACACACACACACACACACACACACACTCACAAGATGCACTTCTTTCAAAGCAGTGTGTTATGCAATAGATGGATCTTTGGATTTGGTTAGGTTCACAGCATGTATTCTTAGTTCTGTTCTTATTTCTCTTCCCCACGTGAATGAAGAAAAATAATTTTCATCTATTAACAAGGACGGTAATAGTACCTACCCCATAAGGGTTTTATTAAGCTTAAATCACCAAATATATCTGAGAGCCTATGTTGTGGTGATATGTACTTGATAAGCAGTATGTAAATTGTCACACTTTTATTCTTATAGAATTCCTTCTGCAGGACATCATTGCAATGGATTTAACCCTGTGAGGGACTCTATTTGAAATTCTGCCTCCTGCTTTCTAGAAATGAACTATGTAAGATATTTTTATGAGGAAATGTCACTTGGAACCACATTTGTTAGTTGAACAAACAGAAGATGAGAAAATAGGCTAACTCCTTAGAATCAGTATCATTGGAGTTTCCCTTAATTTATCTCATAAGTGAATTTGTTGTTTATTAATGTCTTAAAGTTTTGAGACAGTTTCATTCACTATTTATAGCCTATTAAATCAGCACATAGAATGAAAATTGGAATGAAAAGTAGATCACAAGTTATATTTTATTTTACTTCATTATTATCATTTAGAAGTCTGTTTTGTTTCTAATAAGAGACAGAAAAGGGAATAAGTTCAAATGAGAGGGGAGATGAGGAAGACCTGGTAAGAGTAGAGAGACTAGAAACCATTATCAGCCGGGTGGTGGTGGCGCACGCCTTTAATCCCAGCACTCGGGAGGCAGAGGTAGGCGGATCTCTGTGAGTTCGAGACCAGCCTGGTCTACAAGAGGTAGTTCCAGGACAGGCTCCAAAACCACAGAGAAACCCTGTCTCAAAAAAAAAAAAAAAAAAAAAAAAAAAAAAAAAAAAAGAAACCATTATCAGGAAGTATTATGTGAGAAAAATATATGGGGACAATATGGTCATGTTGCTATGCATGCATATCGAAATACATTTTGAAACTCTCCTCCTGGAAACTGTATGGCTTCCCTAAGCAAAGCCAGTCTTCTGGTTTATGAACAAATACCAGGAAAAAATAGAATATCTCTAATCTCTTAAATTTTTGGTCCAATATATTTTGAGCAATGTGAATTCAATACCACAGTAAGTAAGAATAAATCCAATGTGCAGGAAGCAGAAGGTGTTTTATTTATAAGCCTCTAACCTTTTATTTTAAGAGCTGAACAGCATTTAATACAGTAGTGTAAGATCTGACACATAAATAAAATTTAGTTTATATGTGACTAGTCTTACTACCCCATGCTACAGTTATAGTGACATTTTAATCAAATGAATTAACATATCTTTATATGTTAACATATGCATACATTGTATACTTTGTAACATGTATACAACACACATATAAATATATGTATATATAAATGTATATGTGTATATATATACATATATAAATATATATGTATCGTATACATGGGATGACCAAATTCATACAGTTTTGGGGAAGGGTGCCCAAAAGTATAGTTAGTAACTCTACACAGTGACCAAAAGGAATGACCAATGTCACAAGGTCACAGAGGCTCCTGCATTGAAGTTGGACTAAAGTGAGGATCACATGTGCTTCTGTCAAGCAATTAAGAAACAAGCAGACTCCAAGTGATGAATCTCAGCATTGCCAATGTTCTTTCAGTGATCTAAAAAGAGGTCCTTGTATGGAGTTCTGAGTTAGTCACTCAATACATTTTGATTTGCCTCATTAACATTGAAAATATGCTTTAAAATCTTTTCTTATTATAAAAATACATCAAGTTCACTATAAAAAAGAGGACAAAAACCACAAAAATATGTTATAAAATTTTTATCTAGACGTTGAAAATTTCATACAATGTATTTTGTTCATATTTCCTTCCCTCCCCCAATTTCTTTCAGATCTTCCACAACCTTACACATTTTAAACTTAATCATTATTAATATATTTTATGGGTTTGTTTTAGTCTGTCTAAAAACTCTGTGTTTCGAAAAAAATATGTTAATCACTGCTTTAAAAAATATTTGAACGAGTAGATTTTTTTTCTTTTTTTATTGAGAAAAGGAGAAAAAAAAAACAAGTTTCCACCTCCTCCCAGCCTCCCATTTCCCTCCCCCTCCCCCCACTCCTTTCCCCCTCCCTCTCCAGTCCAAAGAGCAGTCAGGGTTTTCTGCCCTGTGGTAAGACCTAGGACCTCCCACCTCCGTCCATATCTAGGAAGGTGAACATCCAAACTGGCTAGGCTCCCACAAAGCCATCACATTACATAGGATCAAACCCCCGTGCCATTGTCCTTTGCGTCTCATCAGCCCTCATTGTTCGCCACGTTCAGAGAGTCCAGTTTTATCCCATGCTTTTTCAGTCACAGTCCAGCCGGTCTTGGTGAGCTCTCAATAGATCAGCTCCACTGTCTCAGTGGGTGGGTGCATCCCTCGTGGTCCCGACTTCTTTGCTCATGTTCTCCCTCCTTCTGCTCCTCATTGGGACTTTGGGAGCTCAGTCCAGTGCTCCAGTGTGGGTCTCTGTCTCTAGCTCCATCCATCACCAGATGAAGGTTCTATGATGATATGCAAGATATTCGTCAGTATTGCTCAAGGATAGGGTCATTTCAGGTTCCCTATTCTCAACTGCCCAAGGAACTAACTGGGGACCTCAGCTTGGGCACCTGTGAGCCCCTCTAGGGTCAGGTCTCTTGCCAACCCTAAAGTGGTTCCCTTAACTAAGAATTGTGGTTCCGTGCTCCCCTGTCCAACCTTCCTTTATCCCAATCCTCCTGCTTTCCCAAGGCACGACCTCCTTCCCTTCTAACTTTTCTCTCCCCATCTCCCCTTACCCCCACCCCACCCCACCCCAAGATCCCAATTTTCTCCCCGGCAATTTTGTCTACTTCCCTTAGCCAAGAGGATAACTATATGTTTTTCCTTGGGTTCCCCTTCTTACTTAGCTTCTTTAGATTCACCTATTGTAGACTCCGTGACCCTTATTTATGGTTAGAAACCAATTATGAGTGAGTACATCCCATGTTCATCTTTTTGGGTCTGGGATACCTCACTCAGGATAGTGTGGACCCAGCAATACCACTCTTGGGAATATACCCAAGAGATGCCCTATCATATGACAAAAGCATTTGTTCAACTATGTTCATAGCAGTATTATTTGTAATAGCCCGAACCTGGAAGAATGGATGAAGAAAGTGTGGAATATATACACGCTAGAGTAATACGCTGCGGTAAAATACAATGACTTCTCGAATTTTGCATGCAAATGGATGGAACGAGTAGATTTTTAAACTTTGGTATCTTTCAGCTATTCCCGTTGTTCTGAACAAGGGATACTATCTCACTTTACAGGAGACATATAAAATAGTTTGGGAGCCAGTAATGCTAAGGAAAAAAACAGAGAGATAAAAGACTTCAGGTAGGTTTGTTTCCCTCCAAATACATTATTACTGAGTAGTGAGCCAATGATAATGTTTTTGAACTTAACACAAGTCTAGACATATGTAGGAGGAATGTCAATTTAGGAATTACCTCCATTAGATCGTCATGTGGGCATGTCTGCTGGATATTCTCATGACTAGTGGTTGATGGGTAATGCTTAGCCCACTGTGGGTGATCCCATCCCTACTCAGGTGCGTTTGAGCTGTAGAAGGAAGATATTTGAGCTTGCCTAGAGAGCATACCAGTGATCACTGTTCTTCCGTGGTCTCTGCTTCAGTTTCTGCATCCAGTTGCCACTAGAATTCCCGCCTTAACTTTCCTCAGGGATGGATTGTGTCAGGGATCCATAAGTCACATATTTTTTTTTCTCCAAGTTAGTTTGGGTCCATGCTTTATCACACCAGCAGAAAGCAAACAAGGCAAAATCTTTCAAGGAAATCAGTGGGTATGGATGTGGAAACTGGATGATGGTTTGAAACTTACAATTTTTCCTGCAACAACCTACAATGACCAAGAAGAGTGGTGATAGGATTCTGTGCTTGAATTTTGTAAAGATATTTGTATTTGCAACTCTTTGGTCTTAACATGACTCTGCACCATCTACTCTATCTTTACAGCTTTCCCCTTTTTAATCTCATAAGAAACACAATAACTATTTTTTAGATACTAAAAAAAATAATCAAACCCTATAATTATAATGAGATCTTGCTCCATGCTAAATAGAATAGTGTGAATGGTATGTGTGTACATCCTGTGATGTGATGTGTGTGTGCGTGTATGTGTGTGTGTCTGTATGTGTGTGCGCCTACAACATAAGGTGTGTAGAATGTGGTTCCTCCTCACGTACTATCTACCTTAGTTTTTGAGACAGAGTCGCTCAGTGGTACTGGAACTCACTGATTAGATTACACCAGCTGCCCAATAAGCACCAAGGATCATCCTATACATCTCCCCAGTGCTAGGATTATGGGCACATATTTGCCAGGCTCTTTTATGTGGCTACTTGGAATCTAAATTAGATCCTCATGTTTGCCTAGAAAGCATTTTACCAAACAAGTTATCATTCCAGCCCTGATTAGTAGATTTTAAAGTTAAATAGACACACTAAAAGTGTGCAGAAAACCACAGCATCATAAGATATACATGGTATTTGTTTAAGGTAGGGTTTCAGAAAGGAAATAGTGTAGTGGATGCCAATTAACTATTTTTAATCACTGAAAACCATCTCCAAAAATTATGGAGAGAAAGAATAGAGAAAATGAATAGGACCCAAGACCGTATTTCCTTATAGAAAGTCATGATTCTCTCCTCTATCAGAAGAGGTGCTGCGGATTGCATTTTACTCCACGGGGTTATGTAAAAATCTGAGGCTGGCACAAACCACAAGGATTAAATCCAACGCTCTGGAGGTGTGATCAGTTTATTAGAGTTTTGGTCTTATTTGTTGCTAAGTACTCAATATAGTTATAGAGCTTCTGTAGTAGGGTGCAGTGAGCACCCGAGTTTGGTATTCCATGAGGAGAAGGGAGTCAGTATACGGATATTTTGAACAAGCTTCCCAGTAAGATATTTCTACAGCTAGGCCAGCCTGAGTTGTCTGTTCTTGAAGCTACAGAGAGCTCAGGGGTCTGTTTAAAGTTAGAAACCTCTGTGGAATTCATTTCAAAAGAAGCTTCTCTCTTGGGAATATGTAGAATTATTAAAATTGCCATGCATCAAAAAGATTTCAAGAAATTTAATATAAAGGACTGAACAGCTAATGTAATAGCCATGATTACAAATAATAGTCTTATGAATTGAATATATCTTGTATATTGAAATGCATTTTATTTATGTTTCTTGAAGGTTTTATCATTACAGCAGAGTTCATTGGGTTTATATGCAGAGAAGTCAATCAAAGCACGTGACTTCTGGACTGACTGCAGTTTCCCAGACCGACTATGATCTAATGGCTTCATTCATTCGTGTGCAGCTTCCTGAAGTGCTGACAGCTGCAAACAGAGCTCAAACATTGGACCAGGTCTGGGAGCCTAGCAAGCACACTTTTCCAGAGACAGCCAACTTTTAATAGAGAGGTTCTAGTAGATGTTTGATAGGCAGATCTTTTATGAATTTGCTTTAAGCAATCTAAGAAAGATATTTCAGAGCAATTAAAATATTCACCAGGCATTAGTTTATAAAATATACCTCCTCTTTCATACACAGGAAACAAATAAGTCTAAAAACCATATTCCCAAACTTGAATATAGAGGCAGTGTAACAAGAAAGATAAAAAGTAATAACTAATTGCCAATTCAAAACTTGGTTAATTGTTCACTGGGTTTTCTTCTAGAAAGTGTGTAGTAGAATCCTAAATAGTTCTTTGATTTATATGCTGTACTTTGCAACTCCAACTTCATTAAATGCTTATATGATGAAATTAGTCATTAAAATGTGGCTTTTAAAGTTAATCTAAATGTGAAATCAGGTCAGTGTTTGTATACAGTTATTAGATTATAATTTCTTCTTCTATTTGTTTTCCTTTGCAGAATTAATATTCATGTAGACATATAGTGGCAAAGGAATACGAATCCTGATATTTAATTAAACAGATTGATTCAGGACTTGACAAAACTTTTTTCTTAGTTTACTTTAAAATCTCTAATCAATAATGTTTCTTTATTCTTCTGATTTAAGTTTGGACAAAGACATATAAGATTAAATTTTAGTAGAGTATTATCAAAGAATATCCTTTGTAGGACTAATTGGAGCATTTGATGATTCTAAATACTCTCTCTATATAATGGTCAGTGCTAGTAAGACTGAATCAAATGCTTGAATTTGGTTGTTTCAGAAACCAGAACGTTCCGAGTGATCACACATTCCCACTGGAGTCTAAGAGATTTATTCAGCAATGCTACTACTAAAATGAACTAATGTGGTGTCAAAAATTCTGCTAATGTTTTCTTATTTATAGTATAGAGTAAATGACTACAGTTTGATTACTAGATTAACCTCAGATGTCTATAATATACAAATATGGTTTATTTCAAAGTAATTCATGCAAGGGGCATTAATTAAACATTTGTATGGATCAGGTACGTCATTAACCTCTGAGTATAAACTGGAGTTTATAATGGACAGTATTTCTGCTCAAAAGGAACTCAAATTTCAGAAGAAACTAGAAGGATCAGAATGACATCAATAAAATAAGCTGATAAGATGTGTGTGTGTACCCATGGGTGTGCAGAGGACAGAGGAGGATATGAGCTACTCTGCTCTACCACGCTACACACAATTCCAGAGAAAGAATCTCTCACTGAGCCTGGGGCTTGTCTCAGTTGTCCTCCTGACTCGGTCAAGCCCCACCCATTTCTAAGCTATAGAATTACAGATGTTGAGTGTGGCACTCTAGATCTTATTTGAGTACTGAGGTTCCAAGCTCACATCCTCATGTTTATGTTTCAAATGCTCTTACTGTCTGAGCCATTGCCCTATCTCTAGGAAAATGTTTAGAAGTCAGAATTTCATGTAAAGAAATAGAGTGCACCACCCACAGAAACAGTAGGGCTGATCTATTGGGAGCTCACCAAGGCCAGCTGGACTGTGACTGAAAAAGCAGGGGATAAAACCGGACTCTCTGAATATGGCAGACAATGAGGGCTGCTGAGAAGCCAAGGACAATGGCACTGGGTTTTGATCCTAGTTCATGTTCTGGCTGTGTGGGAGCCTAGCCAGTTTGGATGTTCACCTTCCTAGACCAGGATGGGAGGGGGAGGACTTTGGACTTTCCACAGGGCAAGGAACCCTGACTGCTCTTTAGACTTGAGAGGGAGGGGGAGAGGAGTAGGGGAGAGGGAGAGGAGTGGGGGGACAGGGAGAGGAGTGGGGGGAGAGGGAGAGGAGTGGGGGGGCGGGGAGAGGAGTGGAGAGGAGGAGTGGGAGTCTGGGAGGAGGCAAAAAAAAAAGAAAAAAAGAACAAAATTAAAGTTTAAAAAAATATAAAAAAAAGAAAAAAAGAGAAAAAGAAATAAAAAAGAAATAAAGTAATAGAAGTTTAATGACCTACCTAGTTAGACTGAAAGGGTCCAGAACAGGTGGCTGGGAGGTTATATATACACTGTAACTGGAATGTCATAGAGCTGAATGCGGAGGGATAATGAGGGCTTGACTCAAAGGGACATAGTGTGAAACACAGAACACCCACAGCAGCTTGGAGTGACTTGAGGATTTCAAAGTAGGCTAATTTATTTGGTTGGCGGATTCTTAAATTTTACTATGTGTGTTCATGTGTGTTTGTGTGTGTCTGTGTGCATGTTCCTGTATGTAGTAACATCTTGGTGAGTGTGTATCTGAAAGCCAGAAAACAAACTCAGCTGTCATTCTTAGGAATGATGTCCACCTCATTTGAGGTAATGTCAAATTGGCTGGGAAATGACAAATTGTGCTAGTTTGGCTGGCCATTGAGCCTCAGAAATCTGCTTGCCTCAGCTTCCCCAGGGTTTGGATTAAAGTCTCTGTGACAAGGATGACATTTTTTACATGGGTTCTGAGGATAGAAACAGGTACTTGGGCTTGCAAGGGAAGTATTTTATGAGAAAGGCATCCCTGAGTCCCTTTGGGCTAGGTTTTATTTTTTTAAAAAAAGTCAGAAAACATTATATTAATTGTGGCAGGAAAGGAAAATAATTGGATTTATACTTAAAAAAGATAACCTGTGCTATTTCCATAAGACTCACAGGCAGCACAATACTAGGGGAGTGGTGGTTGGGACGAAGATGTGTCAATTTCTGAGTATCAAAGAAGTCATCTCAAACACATGTGTACAAACAAACATATTTGAGAAATAGTCTAGAAACCCTCAAACTGGTAATGGTCTCAATTACATTTACTGTTTTCTGTGTTATATAGCCTTTGCTTTAGGGGATATTAACAATAGGTTAGAAAAACCAACAATCCTGGGAAATTTTCCATGAGTTGTTTTGTTTTTGTTAATTAATGATTTCAGTTTCTTATATGCAAAAAGGGTCTTGAATTATTGCATAACTTGCAGCTTTATATTCTCCATTGTATGCTGCACAAAAACAAAAAATATTTTAAAAGATGTGAACAGCAAAAAGTTGAAGTAGCATGAGAGATTTATTAAAGACAAAACACAACCTAAATATGAATTTTTAAAAAATTTAAGAACCAACATAGATTCAGTTACAAAAAATACAGGAAACAAATGCTTCATTTCTGTTACCTGATGCCCACACACCTTGTTGCAAAAATATAGCCTATTATCCCACCCTGTGGGAGAAAGAATGCAGTAGTTTATTTTTTTTTATTTGGGGGGTTGTTTGTTTTTGATAATAAACATGCCATTTGGAAGTGAAATAGTATGTGCTTTTTAATTGCTGGGGGCTGGGGGAAGGAAGAAGGAAGACTTAGAGGCAGGTCCACCACCAGGCATCCCTCCCAGCTAAAGAACTGTTCTGGTGGCAGCAGTGAGAGCTTGCAGAACTCAGAAATGTCACAAGGCTGCTCACCTGCAGACACAGGAAGTGACAGCACTGCCCAGCTCTTGTGGAGCTCCCAAAATTCTGCTGTGTTGTTGGAAGTAACCTGAAGACTCTAGAAGGAAAAAAGGTTTCTTTTACATATTACAAAATGCACCTTCTTCTAAACTAATCCATGAATAATTTTCTTTTTACCCTGACACAGTGATTTTTCTAACACCTAGACATTTTCACTAGCGCTGTAAATTCTAAGTTATTTTTCACTAGTCTTTTGTGGATATATAGAAGCAAGAATTGCACTTCATTCATTCTTTTATACATTTGTAGAATCATTTAAGTAATATTCGGTCGGATGGTACTAAGCTATTAATCTAGAAACTAATTTTAAGTTATTCTTAGGGTTTTCAAAACCCTCAATTTGAAAATAATTTTAAAATATTTTTATACAGGAGAAAGACAGAGATTGTATAGAGAGGGTAGAAGATATGCATAAAAATAAGAATGGGGTAAGAACAGGAGTTCCCCTTAAAATTTGTTGATGATATTATTTTCTGCATTCTCTGATAAAGAAAATAAGATAAAAAATGTCTTTAGTGGGTTGATGCTATTGCTGCCATGATAAAATATTAACAGCCTAAGTGAGAAAGGGTTGATTTTGCTGTCAGTTTCAGAGGCCTCATTGCAGCATGACAGTGAAGATATGGAGTAAGTTCTTGTCTCAGTGGAAAGGAAACAGAGCAGGGAAGTAACAGAAAGGACCTAGGAGAAGACAAAGCATCCAAGGACTTGCCCCTATGATGTGTTTCTTCCAATTAGGTGTCCTGTATCCTTATTTCCATATCCCAACATAATGTTAAATGTTTGAGTCTCTCAATGTATCAGAGATTTCAGAATGTTACCAACCCTTGAAGCACCCTCAAAGGAACACTGAAAGGTGTGACACCCAGATGATTCTTGATTATGTCAAGTTGACAATCAAGACTTCAACATGCTTTAGTTCATTAACAATTACTTAAAAAGAAAGGAGTGTGATGAATTATTTTGAAACAAATCTAGCAATAACTTTGCTATCTCAATGTGTTAGATAGGCATTATAAAGTTCCCATGAGGTATGTACCTTTTGTATGTTTGATTTGAATTTCCCTCATAACCACCATGTTCTTGCTCCTTAAAGAAAACAGGTTTTACTGAAACAAAGCTATTAGAGCAACAAAAAAGAAGTAAGTCACTGAACCTAATACTCTCAACTACCATACTAGGCTTATGAGTCAGGGATTCAATCCCATTTCCACTTTTTCTTGACTCTGTGACACTTTAAATTTGAAGTATATGTGAGTCTCTTCATCACATGAAAGTTGTGTGCTTACCAGAATCTTCGGCGTGGCTACCTCTTTACAGTGTTGTTTTAATGATGCTGTTTAATCTTGATGATGAGCATAGCCAAGCCATGCCTCCTTAGGGTTGATTTACAAGGTCAATAATTCCCCACAGTAAGTGGCTCATAACAGAATACTGCTAACCATTAAATTATTTAATAATCCTTTGATTTTCTTACTTATTTACTTTCACATATTATTCCAGGGTTTACTTTGCTTGATGGCTATTTTTTTCCCAACGACTTAGCTAGAGAGATCCCCGTTCATTTCTGCCTCAGAGAGAAGCAAAACTGGCAAATAAAAATTTGACAGTGGAGTTCCTCACAGTAGTTCTATGAAGTAATATTACTGATGTTTTTTTAAAACATGACAAGAAAGTAAAATTTAGAGAAATTGAACAAATGGTTCAAGGTCAGGAGTAGGCACCTGATTCCGGGACAGTTAAAATGTATATAGGATGCTTCCTTTCCTAAGAGCATGGCGTTGTGTAAGAAAGCAGTTCTAAAGAATGTACAGAAGCATCTTTAGAAGCAGCAAGCATTGGGACAGAGGAGCTAAGAATAAGAAGCTGCTCTTTAGACCCCCATTTGGAAGTTTTAGTGAGAGGGCAAATTTTCACCTCTCAAGCTGTGAGGACTGTATGGAGTGCTGAGCTGCTGGAAACGCCTCAGAGAAGCCCAGCAGAGTGAAGACTGTTCATAGGGTTTTATTAATTCACAACACATTTGTTAAACACTTACTACATGCCAGGAACCATGGTATGTGGTACGACAAAAATTCCTGATGAAAGAATTGTAACTACAGAATGTCATTAGGGATTGGTGACATTAATCACGTTATCATAAGTGATGTTTTTTGGTTGGTTTACATTTATTTATGTGGTATCCTTATGTCAGTATAAGTCATTTGCGTTTCTACTTTATTTCCTTTTGTTTGAGGGACTCTTGATGTTTTTGTGAGCCACATAAAACATATACTGTGAACTTATTTAGTATGTTATAATATCAATGGCTCATAGAGGCTTACATGTAGTGTGGATATCATAACCAGCGGCCTGATAAACTTCTCTAATGAAGTTTGCAGCCCCAACAATTAACAATGGATTATGTTAAGAAACCATTGTTGTAGAGTCTGCATGGAAGCATATACTGTTCCCGAAGAATGCGTGTGTCCATGCCTATCCTGAGACTGGTGTTCATCTCTAACTGATTTAGTTTGTCACTAGTGGCAACCTACCCAGTGGTGTATGGGCAGAATCTAAATACTCTTGTGTCTCCTTGAGACCAGCAGTTCTTTCATAGGAAGCAGTGGTTTTTGTTGTGTAGATACCGCACACCAGATTTAAGAATGCTACTAGATGGGACTTCCTACAATATGATTTTTATCTTCCAAATTTCTAGATTTGAAAGAGAAGATATAATTCCTTTAATGCTTTGGCCTTATCTCTCTTCCTCTATCTGAGTTGATATAAAGTGAAGTAGGTTTATTAGAAATTCTCTAAGATTAGATTCCTGACAATGTCCTCAAATAAATCCAATTTTAGGCTTTTCACCACCTACTTGTGTGTCATCTGATACTAGGCAATAAGTTTAGCCATCTCAGTCCTCAGTTATTTTATACATAAAGTTAAGTAGAGAGAACTAAACTAGTTAGAACAGACAGGGAAATTGTGGCAGTTTCCTGAAAGCAATTCATTCTAGTCAAGGACAAGTTATTCTGTAGGCATATGTGTGATAGGAGCTTAAAAGCATTAAGTCAGAAATATGAAGACTATGTGAACATTGCTTTCCTGTTACTTCTATTTCTCCCCATCACGTGGCATCATTATCTTTACTTACTTCTCAGCATACTTTCATCTACCAAATAATAGAGAACATGAATGACAATCATTTTCACATCTTTACGTTAAAATTCTCAAAGCAAAATTGAGTCATTTTGTTTAGCTTCTGTCCCCCAAATAATCTGAGTGTATGAATTTGATTGAGTCTGGGTCCTGTCAGATAAGAGCGTTATAGACTTTTTTTTTTTTAATATACTGAATCAGATGTGGTGGAGAGAAGGGGAGTAGGGAAGTTCCCTATGTGCAGCTCTGGTGAGATTCAATACGAATCTAACAGAACTGTTTAATATCCTCTTATGAAAAATAACATTGTATTTGGTCATACCCATGCATGACCTCCAGAGATGGACCTGACTACGGGGGTGAGGGACTTAGTTATCGCTAAGAAGAGACAGCATGTCCAAGGCAACTCTATAAAAGGAAGCTCTTAATTGAGATCTTGCCTGCAGTTTCAAATTAGTCCATTATCATCATGGCAGAAACATTCTAGCCACAAGACTAGTAATGAAGAAAAGATAGGCAAACAGATATATAGATAGATATTCAAAAATAATTAGCTGATTTGAGATTGGCTGGGAGTTCTTATGGAGAAATTCCAACACCTGGGTTGCTCAGCACATTTATTATATAGTATTGAGCAGAGAAGTGAAGGTTAATGCCAACAAGGAGTTGGCATTATTGCATGCAGACAAAGAAGGAGATAGGATTTATTGTGTACAGCAGGATCAAAAGACAGGTTTAGGTAAACTTGGTAGGAACAATTTCTGTAAAGGAGCCATTTTCAGATAGTTGATGTATTGTAATTTTCTTTATGGGAGAATGTAAACCAGAGTGAAGTGTGTTCCTTTCCCTTGGGGGTTCTCCCTCCACACTTGTTGCCTGGTGGAGCTTCCTGTGGCTGTCATATATATACACTGTATGGTTTAGTTCATTTAGTTCATCCTCCCAAGTGGATAAATTCATTGCTTTCATCAGAGCACTTTTGTTTCAGTGCTTTGAGTTCTCTCTAATTTTTCGAGTTGTCCGATAGATAGGGAGAAATCAGAGTTAAGTAATAATCTTCTAAAGGGAGTCATTTGTCCTCCTATTTATCTCTCCTTATAGACATGTACAATCGACTCTCAATTATTTGTAGTGATGCAAAGAGAGGCTATGCTGTAGATAATCCAACAGGCACTTACAGAAGATTTACCGTCATGATTGCCTTTTATGTAGGTGATATTACAAATATGCGCTTCAACTGCATTCAGGATTCCGAAGGGCCTTTTAAGTGTGTTCATCATCAAAGAATAGCTGTGTTATAGTGAAACATTTACCTGAGTATGATCCATATCGAGAAGATGAAGAATTGAAGGCATTAAAGCACTTTATAAAGATGTACATTTTAATATGCAGAATACAGTATTGAAAACCAGAGCATAGGTTAAACTGTTGGAACTTGAATTCTTTTTGCAACTAGATCTGTGGATATTGAGGGAGAAATAAACATTGGTAAAATAATACGTTAAACAGTTTCCATAACTGCTGCTTATAGAATTGCATTTACCTAGCTGGTCATATTATTTGGTCAGGTTTTTGTGGCACAGTATTTTTGTAATAAATCTAAATATTTTTAAAATTTTTATTAATTCATTATAATAATTGAAATACAATAATATCACTCATTTCTTATTTTTTCTTCAAACAATCTCTCCCATGTCTATTCCCTCCAAATCTTCCCATATTCCCTCCTTATAATCCTTTCCATGCTTCATATTCATATTCCCTGTCATGTTTGTTGTCTCTTTCATACACATTCACACACACACAAACATATAAAGATAACATTCTTGTTTAGACAGTCATATTTTTGAAGTGCCATGGATGTAGTTTTCATGTTGTTTCTGGGAGACACACTCTCACAGCAGGCTTTTGAGTTTTGTGACTCTAACAATCTTTCTTTCCCCTCTTCTGCCTTGTTTCCAGAGAATTAGTTGCAGGAGTTGAGTTGCGGCCACCATTACCTACTGATCACTGCAATATGAATAGGGACCAGGTTTTCTGGTAGAGCAGATGCAGTAGACCCTTCTTTGGTGACTGACGGTATCACAAATCTCTGTTAGTTGTACTGAACTTCTTTTAGACTCACACTGCCATTAAATATCAGTCATTTTTAAAAATTCTTATGTAATTTTCTATCTTACCTTCAGAGGGCAATTTTCTTGTTTCTTGTATGTGGCACCTCCCATGTTATTTCCCTTTTAGATTTTTATTTGTATATTGTTTGTTTTACTTTTTATATAGTCATGAAGTACTGAAATTCAATACTGAAATAAACCTTTCTGGCACCTAATCATTCCTACAGCTCTAACAGTGGGTATTTATTCTTACCTGTTGTTAAGACTTTTAAATGTTTTCCAAACCGTTTTCTTCAAGCCAACTTGAATTATTTTGGAAATATGGAAGTATGAAACATTGAATTAGAGTTTTACTAAAAATCAAAGTATACTAATTTCATAGTATCCTTTACCATTAGTCTTGCAATTCTTTCAGAAAAGTAGATTTTTTTGGCCTGATTTAATTTTTATGCATTTTTCTGGTTATTTGTTCTTCACAAGACTTCACTTATATTCCCTTTATGGACTAGGGTGTTATTCATTGACTCCTATTAGTGACAACAAAAACGTTATAAAGTTACTCCTTATGTGTTTAATTATAGAATTGAGGAAGTCGCTTGTTTGTAAAAATTGCCGATGAACAATTGAGTACAGTCAAAGTTAGCAGGCACTGCTTGCTTAGGAGCAGAAAAGAAAGGTTGATAAACTGGCACCTCCTGTGTGGCCAGGGCTGCACTTTTTGCGTTCATTCATGAATACAATTAATACTTACTAGGAACTTCATGTCTTTTCTCATGTATTTATTTTTCTGTGGGATGCTGTTTCACCATTAGAAATACAAGAAACTTTGCAAAAATTCCTGAGATCATGGCCAAGAAAAGTTGTTACATTCCGGCTTCTAACATGGCTATTGGAACCCATTTTGGAGAAAATTGCTACTCTTAGAGAAAGTCAAAAGTACTTTGAAAAACTGCAGCTATTTCCTCCCATAATGATAGTCTTTAATAAAAACGCTGTATTCTAATACCCACATATGCCATTTTACTATGCCAAAGTATGCAAATGCTCTCATAAAATATTATTTTATAGTCATCTTTATTTCCCAATTTCTTTGCTCAGAATCTTCATTTATTACTTTCATTTTAACATCATTTGTACAATATTGCCATATTTAACAAGCAAATAAAAATCTCCTTGAATTTTTCTCCTTGTTTCTTAAAAATTAAATACACAAGATGGTTTAAAGAGAAAATTTAGACAAATACAAGTATATAAATATTTATCAGTTCTTTCATAAACAACTTCATTGACTTACATGTGATCTAGTTTTAAAGATAGACTTTTAGAGGCATGTTTTTTTTTTTTTTTTTTCTGCATGGATGTAAATATGATCTCTTAGATGTTAGAAATTCCCCATGAGTATGAGAACTAGGACTTAAGATCGGCTAATCCAGAAAAATACCACCAACATAAAAGCACTTCATAAATATGAAAAATCACCTTACTTTATCTTTAAGCTACACTTCTTTTACTGTTATAATTACTCTCAGGATTCTCCCCTAGGGACAGGCAACACTCGGTTATATGTGACTTAATCTACAGCTCTAAGGGTAGTTAACAGCTTGACCAGTAACGTCTTCATACTGTGGGTTGCTGCTGCCTGTGAAGAGTAACATCCTATAAAACCCCAGAACCTCAGAGGCACTCAATTGCATACTTTTATTCTTAGCTTCCGCTGGAAACATAATTTACTATATGGCTTTCAATGCAAAGGTAGTAATGTTTACAGAATCCATTTCATCTAAGCTGCACCCAAAGTGCTAAGTTCCAATGTGTTAGAAGCAGGAAAGTAAACTTTTAAGGCCTTGTCTTTTGAAGACCCCTTCAAGTGACTTTTATCTTTGTATATTATGTTTTTTTTTCTTTCTTTTTTTCTTTTTTGTTTGTTTGTTTCTTTTGTTTTTACATTAAAGATCAGGCAGAGATGTCATTGTCATGCTTGAGGTTACTGCCAGTTAGCAGACGGGAGAATCTGCTGATTTCTTATGATACTCTACCAGAATTTGTGCCCTCACTTTGTATTACCAATTTTTTAAGTGAATTGTCTCACAGTGCCATCTCTATTTTTTTATATATTTTAAAGTATACCTCCTTGAACATTTTTTTATATTTCAGTATGTTAAGACAGTTACTCATTTTTTGTGCCTTGGAAAATTCCAGAATGGTACAGGGAAGCACTCAGCACAAATGTTTAATTGTATTTGTGTCCTCTAACCTGCAAGCCGAGTGTGGTTTCCTTGCTCACTGACAGAACACTCCTAGCCCCACCTCTACCCATTTTATTTGCTTCAGCAATCCACTTACAGAAAATGGCTCTACTTAATCAACATAACCTTCTGCAGCTCTTTGAAATCTTTGTTTTGTGAGCCATGAATGTCAGAAACATTCTTCCCCTTCCTGTGGAGGCTTTTGTCCTACTGATGAAAAATGAGAAATAGAAATGGACACATTGTGTCTTATGCTGACATTAGAGAGTGGATTGATGTTTTTTTCTCTAAACTAGCAAAGGCAGATGACAGAGAATATTCCAAAGAGTGATTTTAAAAATATCTATAAGTGACCTATCAAATGATCACAGAACATTTAGAAATAATATTCAAGTGTATGTCCCAAGTATCTCAGATGACACATGATTTTCCATATAGCATAAGTCAAAATTTTGTCATTTTAGTGATAATGGGGAGGGAACCAATAAGAAACTCTCTGGTTTTGCAAATGACAAAGAAATGTTGGATACAAGTTTTAAAATAAAATACTTGTTATATAAATATATATAATCAAATTTTTTAAATGTAAAGAATCAACTTTTGATTTTTATCATTTACAATAAAAGAAGCCCATTAATGATATATTTGCTAACTTGTGCTACAAAAAGAAATGCCTGCATAGTTCCATTTAAGGGAACTCCATGATTATAGTATTTTGAAGACAAATTTGTAAAATATGGATAAGGGTATACTCTTCATGAGAAACAATATTTGAACAGCATTGAAAATGTAAGTCTGCATATATGCTATTTGAAAAAAAAAGATTCTATACTTTATCCATAAGAGAATTATTGACCCACATTCCTTACATGCAGTTAGGCCTATTTTTTAAATAATGGATTCAAGATCTATGTTAAATTCTCTTTACATGCAGGTCTGGTTCTCTTAGTATGGAGGAGTTGAATAAAATTTAGTCATACATATAGAAGGCTGTAAGATTTAGAATAATCATTAATGAACATTTCACCATACAATCCTCATTTATATTCCTTGCACTGTAATTAGCTTCTCTCTACCATGAGCTAATAGAATAGAACACTTCGTGCATTCAGTAAAACAAAGCTTAAGAAATAAGAACCAGTTCAAATGGTAAACTTGTGAAAAGTGTTATGCCAAAAGGAATGTAAATAAGTTTTCTCTGTGATTTAAAATTTCACAAATGTTTTTGCCAGTTGCAAGGACATACCACATATCTCAGTTGTCTGTGATGCTCTGTTTGCTTTGTAATTAGTAGCATTATCGCGGAATTTTTTGTTCTTCTTAAAATTAAGTTTTTCAATAGGATGCAAAAAGATTTAATAGTTTTATTCTGAGAGAAGAACCAAAGAGTTAGTCACTCAGCAAATTATGGCCAGACACACGTCTTGGCTTAAGCTTCTTCCAGTTGCTTTCACTGAAATTCAGCTGAGATATTTGGTAGGCTGCATCTTTGTTCTTTTTCTTCAGCTAACTAACTCATTGGATTCCTAAATAAGCTGTAGTCATTTGTAGACAATAGAACTCTTATGGAATAAACTCATAATGGTTATGCTATAAAAATCAGAATAAAAATAGTTGCAATTTCAGCAATGAAATTTAATCATCTATCCAAAGAATTTTACCTTTAAACTTTTGATTTAGTATTTGCTTATCCAGAAAAATATGTAGCTATAATAAATGCAAATGCTTATTATAATACTTGAAATTTACACTTTTATAAAAAGAAAACAGGCCAATAAATAATAGTTAAAATTTTACTTTACATATAATAGAAAGTGATGATTTGAAAAGGAATAATATGACTTAGACATATTGACATAGAAATAATTGAATGTTAACTTAAAGATATGTTGAACATACACATCATTATTTTATCTGTAAATCATTAGCAATAATATGGGCAGTGGTGGTGCATGCCTATAATTCCAGCACTGGAGGCAGAGGTAATTATTCCTCTGTGAGTTCAAGGCCAGCTTGGTCTTCAAAGAAAGTTCCAGCACTGCCAGGAATACACAGAGAAATATTGTCTCAGACAAAACAGCAAAAATAAAACAAAACAACCCCCCCAATTCCAATAACAAGAACAATAGCATTATTAATAGTACACTAACAACAATCATAACACTGTAGTATTATTTCCTCATATCAAACCTATTAATAATCACACTGTTAGTAATAATGTACCAATTTTAATATGATTAATGTTTGTAAACTCAGTGTTTACAAACTAGTTAAGACACTACTTGAGTATTGCTTACCTATACTTAGTGAGTGATATAAGATAGTGTCACTTTCTTAATAGCAAACATTTAGATTGCATGCCCTTTATTTTCCTATGATTGAAATGTATACAATGAAACTGTGAAGCCATTGTAATGCTAGAAACATATCTTCCAAAAACAATTAGATGTTCATGCTCTGCCCATTTGTAGTCATTTTACTTTTTTCAATATAAAGGTAAGCTTTAACTCATCAAATCTGTTTCTTTTACCACATTTATGATTAAGTTGTTTTATAACAAAGCTAGTAATAACATATTCTTTTGTCAGTAATCAAGAATGATCTGCTCTGTTTCATTTAATTTACACTTTGAAGGATTAAAAAATGATCAGGACAATCAATAAATTTGGAGCAGTTGAATCAAGTTAAAGTGAAAAATGCTTTATGCCATTAGAAATATGATAAGCTGTCAATATAAAGTAGTTACAGTCACTATTCACGATGAAATGAGTTGTTTGTTTGCTTGTTTGTTTTCGTGTTGAAGGAAGCTATCCTCAGGAAGGTGATTTGTTTACACAAATGCATGCTGTAATGTTTAATTTTCATCAGTTATTGTCTCCTTTTTGTATAATTATTAAAAATTTGAAACTTTAATACAATCCAGATTTTAGCCATAATTGCCACCTTACTAACTTGGTAAATCTACAGAGTATTTAATATTTCAAGACTGAATTACTCCCTTGAGCTAACAGTAGGAATCTGTATTCATCTCATTGGGGGTGTGTAAATAGTTTGTATCACAGGTTATAGATTATAACATGCAATGAATATCTTTATACATGTATTATCTGCTCCACTATCAACATGATTTATTCTTCTGATGTTATCATTAATTAAGAATTGTAGGAAAGCATTATGAAAATACTTAACAGAAAGGAAGCACAATAGCAAAAGTGGGTTAGAAAAAAAGCTAGTAGAAAAGAATATACGTAGAGAGAATTCTCTGTAAATGGTTCTCAAGTGCCCTGACAGGAGAATGAAACGAGAGGTAGAAGGAGCAGACTAGGAAAGATGACAGTCTTTATTGCTGTGAAGAGACAACATGACTAAAACAACTCTTATAAAGGAAAAACATTTAATTGTGGTGGCTTACATTTTCAGAGGCTTAGTCCATTACCATCATGTGTGCACAGTGGTGTGCAGGCAGGCATGATGCTGCAGAAGCTGAGAGTCCTTAACCTTTGCAGGGAACAGGAAGTGGTCTGAGTCACTGACTGTGGCTTAAGACTATATAAGACCTCAAAGCTCACCCCCACAGTGACACACTTTCTCCAACAAGGCCATACCCATGGCAACAAAGCCACACCTCCTAATAGTGCACTCCCTGTGAGCTTATGGAGGTCAAACTACCAGAATTTTAAAGGACAGTTAGCCTAGGGGCCTCAAAATCTTTGAAAAGAATAAACTAAATTACAAATGAAGCCGCTTTTGAGTTTTGAAATATTCTGGTCTTTCTGTGTAGTATGGTATCTTTGTTTAAATGTTCTTATAGTGAACAGCAACACTGAAAAATGGTGAATTTAAAACTTTTTAAATTAAATTTACCATCAAATGTAACTATTCATATTTGGGTTTTATTTTGTTCTTGAGTAAATAGTGTTTTAAAATAAATAACTGATCTTTTTAGTATAACTCCTGCTACTGTTAAAGATTTATTTTTATTTTATTTAAGTGAGTATTTTGTCGTGCACTGAATAGATATTGTGCAATGTATTTGTGCACCATGTGTGTACAATGGCCACAGAGACCAATAGAGTGTTTCAGGATCTGAGGAACTGGAGTTACAGATGGGTCTTAGGAATAAAGCCAGGGTCGTGTGTAAAGGCAGTTAAGAGTTCTGAACCACTGTGCTTAAGTGACTTCTGCAGCATAAGAAACTGAGACAACGGAAGACAGAAAACAAAGTTAAAATTGCTAGGATAAACAGAAATGAAATTTAATGCCTCAAGTGGGGTGGGTCAAGTCTTCGTCTATTTATCTTAAATTAATCTGTAAGTAATTAGCATTAATTAATTGATAATGCTATTTGAATATAATATGTTTTAGTCCAATTATAAAGAAGATCCCTAACTTCCTTGGAATTTTGGAATTTCTTTCATGCATTAGCCTCTGCAAAGACTGTAGATATTGAATTATTACTATCACATTTTATTATTTGGTTATTGCTGAGTGCTATCAGAATAATAGTGTGTGTTGTAAGAGCCACCATCTTATACATTACAGAAAGAAGATCTGAAGGCTTGGGATTTGTATGAAGAAAACAGATCTGAAGGCACAGATGTTTTAAAACATCATTGTTTTTGATATTTAAGCAATACACAGATATGTAAACTCCATATAAATGACCAATTTATAATCTAGTACACAGAATATCCATGTTACGACGTTAAGATCACCATTTGAAAGACTTACTTTCTTCTGTAACAATAACTATTGCCCAACTCTCCTTCATACCCACTCTCCTGACTAAAATCAGTGCTTAATTTTCCTATTGGTAAACACAAAAACAAATCTTAAACTCTTCATTTTCTCTGTGACTTCCTGTACTCAGTATTTTTGTTACTTTTTTATTTATATAATTGTATGCAAATTTTGTTCAATATTATTAACAGGTAATTGTTGGTCCTACTGAGTATTCCATCACATATGAATTCCTTGAGGATTTATCATGTTATATTGAAACACATGAGTTCCTTCTAGATTTTATCTATATAATGAATGTTGCTGGAACTGTTTTAGTATATGTCCAATGGTTTATGTATCTTGCAAATTATGAATCCAAGAATTGACTCCCTTGGTAAAAGAACATACTTATTGCTGATATTATTAAATGCTATTTCTTTGTTTGTAAATAATTGTTCCATCACAGATCGCCCAATACTAGTTTGTCATTGCTCCACATCTTTGCTAAATTGGTTTTGCACAGCATTTTGATATTGTATAGCATAGTAGGTATATGGTAGGTTCTCTCTGTGGCTTTCTCTGGCAGTTTTTATTTGGCTCCACATCGTTTTACATATTTATTGGCCATTTGAATACCCTACTTTGTACGTGTTAATCAGATTTATGATCTATTTTTCATTCTTCTTTCTTTTCCCATTAAGGTGTAAGACTGATTTATAGTCTAGTCATGAGCTCTTCATAGGCTACAAGTGGTACAAATATATGTTCCCCATCTACCACTTTCCTTTTCATTCTTGTTTGCTATGCTTGATAAATTATCATTTGGAAAGCATGGGCATTAATCTTATTATTATCATCTTTTCCTAAATCATACTATGACTTTGAATAGAGTTTCTTCTTGCCAATCGAAGTCAACTGTTTGATCTCACTTCTTACTCTTTTTTCCACCAGCTTCTGGACTAATAACACTCTGCTTTCTGTCAACCTCTTTTCAAAACAAATTCTTGGTCTAAGAGACGTGTGGCTTAGTTGGTAAAGATATCTGCTGCCACCCTTGATAACCAGAGTTCACTGGATCCTTGGAACTCACATAGTTGAAGAAAATCAATCCCAAAAGCTGTTGACTGACACCCACAGATGTGAACGCATACATACATGCATGAGGGTGGGTCCCACCAACAGTGTAATTCTGAATTCTTTTAAGCGATATTTTCACCAGATCACTTATTGTATTAGATTTCAAATATTATTTGAAGATTTTAACTCTTCAATTAAAATATAAAGTAACCTGTTGGAAGGAAATGTTTTATTCTGTTTCTAAAGTGTGAGGGCCCACATTTTGGGAGCCTGTTCCCTTTGACTGGAGGTCAGAGACTTTGAGCTTTTTTTTTTTTTTTTTTTTTCTCCTTCAGAGTTGTTTGCAACAGTTGTGACTACAAACAAGAGATTCTGACCTAGGTTAGGATTAATTAGTATTTGGGGCATAAGGGTGCAACTGTTCCGCCCAGACCAAAGGTTAGAGAATTCAAGTCTATTCCTTATATCAAGTTAGTGAAATCTGTTGCCTGCCCCACCCCCTTTTGGAGTGAAGCATATAAGCATGTAGAAATTAAAGGCAAACTGATTCAGTATTCATTGAATTTCCCTCCTGATGCTATGCTGTGTTTCTGCCTCTTATTTTTCTCATATCTCTATTTCTTTTGTTTAATAATTCTAATCTTCATATTCCTACCCTGGAAAGTATGAATTTTGTTGAGGCTGGTTTTCTGCACAGAGGAGCAAAGACTGATGGGAAAAGGCACTTAGTGGCTATTGTTGGACTGACTTTATTTTCTACAATTTGGGAAAACAGCATAGTGAATGCATCTGTCTTACTCATCCTGTTGATCCCTATCATTGGATAATACTTACTCTCTTTGTGTGAATGATACTTAACCCCTAAAAAGTAATTGGAAAAGTCGAAGTAATTAAATTCTGAAATGTAAAGTACTTTAAAATGTTTCATTTCGAAATCTAAACTTTGAACTAGATTTGTATATTTCCCCTCAAAATTGAAATTGTTTGAAATAAGTTAAATAATAGAGTCACCGCTAAGTAAACCACAGCAAAGGCAGAAACAGAGGCTGGATGCAGAGACACACACGTGTAATCCCAGCATCAGAAAGGCAACAACAAGAGGATTGCTGAAGTTTGAGGACAGTCAGTGCCAACTCCCCAACTTCTCTTCATCTTCTATCAGTGACTGTTTTTTACTATGTCAGTGTAGGCATTTACTCTAAATTTTATTTTTGCTTCAATATTGTAAAAGGCGGAATAAATTTAAATCCAGTAGTTAAGGTTATAAGCAAAATAAGATGGGTCCCTAGCTGCACTATTGCGATTTAAAGCTATTACCAGTGTAGCAATAGAAAATATTAAAATGTCTTAAAAATTACTTTAACTTTAACATATTTATTTTGCTCTTTCCAATATTCAGTTGAAGATTGCACACACACACACACACACACACAGATATACATACACATACCAGTTGATGACTTTATATATGTATTCTATATATACATATATGAATATACATATAGGTGTATATGTGTGTATATGTATATCAACCTTGTCAGTAAAATTACCAAATTTAAATTAAATCAAATGAAATAAATATTGTCTTTGAAAACTCTATGGTAGCTGAATCAATACTTTGCACTTCAATCCAATTAACTATTAGGAACATTGTTAAAAATAACCAGCATGACACACTTTCAAATCCAAGAACTGTGTAAACATACAATTATTTTAAGTTAGAGAGCTTAACTTAATCATTTTCAGAATTCATATCTTATGTAACTAATGGCTTTCATTTCTTTCTGTTCTCTTGGTTCCAAGATAAAACCACCCACAATGAGATATACGACCCACAAAGATGCAGTTCCATATGTAGTCATTTCCAGGTGGCCCAACTGTTCTGAATAATGCAGAAGTATTAAGAGGGAAAAAGACCTAACGTATAATTAGTTCAGTGATTGTTTAATTTTAATTTTTTCATCTACATTCTACTGACTGTTGCAGTAATTGTATTAAATATTATATTCCAATCTTCTCAAAACAGCTTGCTGCTTGAAGAAATCGCAATAGCCTATACCAATTAATATGTCCTTACAAAATAAATACAGCTTGTCTTGGGAATGAGAATTGAATTAACCAAAGCCATTAATTAGTGCTTAAAAACATCCTTAGGAGGAATTTTCTTGTGCATAACTCTTCAGCATCTAAAGTGCTTGAGTTTTATGAACTTTGAAAACTTGTGTTATGTTCATTTTCATTATGTCCAAGGAGAGAAAACAGATGTGTTATGAGAAAAAGAGACCCATAACTAAGGCTTGGATTAATTCTTCCATATACTATTCAGCTATGAACTTGGACATGTTCCTGGTGTGCTGTGATTTGTAGGGATGCTTCTTGAAATTGCTAATAGTAGCAAATACTGAACTATGTTAGAAAACTGTCATGTTAAAGGAGAGTTGAGCATGGTGGCTGCTTGGGTAGAATGCTCAAATCTGTCACATGTAGGAATCACCTATGATAAGTTTAATAATAGAAACCCTGACCAGAATCTTTGCACAGTTTTAACTTGAGAAACAACATTAAATGGATTCTCAGAAATTTCCTGCTATTCAAACGCCCTCAAAGCCCCTGAATATTAACCATAACACAGATTAAATTATTATGTCCCAAGATGGTGCGAGCACACATTTTAATTTTATCCTCAGATAAAATTTTATCCTGTGTTATGAAGAACCTCAATTTTTAAAAGTTCTAAGTTTTATGTTGAAATTTTAACAAACAAAGCCTCAGCAATTTTTTTGTTTCACTTGTATTGAATAAACAGAATAACCCATGTAGAATCACTTTTAATAAACTGATTCACTGCTACATGAATTATAAGCCAGATTATAATACCTTAGGGCATTATTTACACACGTATGTTTGTGCAATGCTTAGAATATACTAAAAGCAGGCATTTCAGGGTTTTGTTTTGACACATTCTATGTACATTCAGATAAAGCTGACATTCACCACAATACTTTCTTTGTATTTTTCGGCAGTATATCTGCATTCCTTACAAAGTCAGTATGGGTTCTATCTAAACATTAGAGTCAACAAATACTTTACATAATTGCTAGCACAATCCTTACCAGATGCAGTGACCTTATGCACAATTTTCAGTAAACTACAATAGGTCAAGGAAAATTCCATGTGTCATCTCTTGGCTGGACTGGGATTTAGAAATAACCCTTTGTTCCAAGTTCAAAACATAAGAGATATTCTTTCTATCATATTTTAAAGGCCAAGGAATCATCAATTTACAAGTTTTTATTTACCTCTGGATATCTTCTTGATAAAAATATTTAAACATATGTCTAACAGGTAAATGACTAATAGGTAATAGTATGATTCCTTTTGACTTTTCAAATACACTACTGTTATTTTACCCTCCTTCAGTATTTATTCTTCTCCCACAATGTATTTTGGTCATGTTCACCTCATCCCCCATTCATCCCATATCCACCCTTTTCACCTTCACACTTGCTTTTGGAGTTTTCTCTTTATCTTGTTTTATTCCTCTTCTCCAACCCTTAGTCCCTCTTTCTTCTCCTTTTCCTCCTCTTCCTCATTCTTCTCTTCTTTCTTATTCTTCCCCATACAGTCTAGTTTGTGTTACCAAACTGCTCTTGTGAATAGAGGCTTCCTTGGAATATTATTGACTTTCCAACTGTCACGATATAAGAAAACTGATTCTCTTTCTCCTAGAAACTATCTAATGTCAATAGCTCAACAGCTAGTTAATGGTGGAATTTAACTATTGAATTTTGATCTTAACTCTTTGGGCATTATTTTCCATCAAATAAAACATTTATTCACAATCAATTTATACAGATGGGCAAAGGAGAACTTGTCCTCTGGTCCTCTAGAGCTCTCTGGAGCTTATGTTGAAAGTTGGTGACTATTTGTGGTATAATTTCTTCTTTCTACACTCAGGTTCCTCCTTTCCCAAGTGACAGTGATTGACTCTTGGGTTATTTTCTTTATTTTGTAACATAGTCAGCATAGTCTCTTCATATTGTGTATTAGTGAATATTGTATGATAAGCATGCGATGACTGTGTAGAGCCTTATTTAACATAACAATTTTCTTGGTGACTAAGTTGATGTTATAGTTAGACACCATTTACTAGAGCTATGTCTTCCTTATAGAATACCTGGGAAGATTTTAAATATAAATCTATCTGTCTCAACATACATACATCTTAAAATCTTGGTGAAGCCACAAATATTTCTTAAGACAAAAATAAAAATCTATGATAGATTTGGACACAGTCTGTGAGTTCTTACCCATTTTGGCTAAGTTTTTCTAAATGCACAAATACTTACCCATGATTCTCAATAATCCTGTCCACATGTCTCTGCACTGACTTTATGTATGCCCGAAAAATGCCTCAATGTCTAAGTCCTTTTGTCTAGTCAGTTTTTACTTGACTCTGCATTTTACTCAATTGTTATTTTCGCAGAAAATTTTCTCAAGCCTAAGTCAAACTTTCCTAAATTTTCCTTTGAAATTGTTCATTTACTTTTTAATGCTACCTTAACTTTTGACTATATATTAACTTCTTAACTACAGGAATAACTCCATGTCTCCTAATATTTCAAGTTATAGGAACAGAGAGAATTTTCTGAGATTTGTATTCATAGAACTTACTGTAGGCTATGTATATTATAGATATTTATTAGATAGTTATTAACTTGGATCACTAAACAAGTAATCAGGGATACAACAATTAGTAATAGGAGTTAAATAATATGGCAGAACATTCATTGAAAGTTTTTGATTTATTATCATGAGATTTCACTAACAGTTGTAAAACAAGCCCTCCATAATTTAACAAAGTGAATGAGTTCTTATAGCCAATACTTCTCGACTGTTTTGGCAGGCAAACATTTTCCCTTGAGACAATAGGATGACAGACTTGTCTTCTATATTTCTCTTCTTCTCATAGTTCTGTTTATTCTATGAACAGTGGATCAGAGAGCCTGATGATGGAGAAAAGTAATACAGAATAGATTCAGTGAGACCGCAACTTCAAAGTTGTGAATTTCAGCTGGGACTATAGTATCTTGACATTGAGTTTCCTGTAAGGGCTTTTAACAATCATATCTAGAACAGCATAGCCTGGATAGTTTTGGTGAATTAATATGAGATTCACCAATAGCAATCATCAGAAAAAATATTATTCTATCAATGCCAGGTAATCATGTTGTTCATTACATATGCTAAAGTTAATGTACAGATGGAATTTCTGTGTTTAAACTTTCAATGGTCTCTGATCTGAATGCAAACACCTGAACACTGTTGCTATGCAGAATGATAAAGAATGAAAAAAATAGTATCAGAAATAATTTGAAACTAAGTCTTTCTGTTTTGCTAGAATGCCAGACTAGACATTTTTGTTTATTTTCTGAACATCACCATCCAGCCATAAAATCAGTATAACAATATCTTTTCTTAAAGCTGTTGGAAAGATAAACAATATACAACTGATAAAAAGCATATATTGTGACTAACACATCATAAATGTTCAATAGATATCTACCGTTTTCATTAGCACAGTCAAAACAACTGAAATGTCTTTTTCCAAACAAGAAAGGTAGATTTGCATTTTCAACTATTCCCAATCATCTTACTAGGAAATTAATATTTAGCCAATATAGTCGATTAATTTACATGTCATATATTTCATCATAATAGCCTGACAACACAAGAAAAGCCCTTTCCTGACAAACAGAAACGAGACAGATGACACACTTTGTGGCTCTATTGTTCAAGTTCTCTTTCTCATGAAAAATATTTTGATTGACCATTATCCTAAACTATACACTTTAACACTGTAGTATATGCTTTTAGTGATTTCACATTGAGGGAAGATTATTGCCTTCTGTACTGAAGCACTGAACTGATGAAGTTACTGCAACCTTATTATGTAGATGCTCTTGAACACATGAGACCGCATTACCTTGTTAATGCATTATTCTTTGATTGGTGTCTATGGCCACTTCTCTCAGGAACTGCCTGTGTTTATCAGTTCTTGAATATGGAGCTCAAGAAATCAATGAATATTGATTAAACTGTGTTTCAGAATGTTTTCCTCATTTCTTCTGTCGACTTTAATTGAAGTGATTTCAATTCCATTAAAAAGGTCATTGTTAGCCAAGAAATATAGTATGGATTATATCATGGAGACCTTTCTTAAACAAATATTTCCATATCAACTGCCATTATATGCACCAGGAATAGTCAATGTGATAGAAAAAGTGACAGATTCACAAAGAAACTCTATTCACTAGTTGTCTCTTTTCTCTTCCTTACAGAGAAGTTGAGATGAGTATTGTACCTAAGGTATACTGTTCTGGAATGTCAGAACCCAAAACCCATTACGGAATTCTTATTACTCCTATTTCTCAGATCATCAAACCAGAAATAAATACAGTGTGGGAGCAATGATAACCATAGGTTTCAAAAACTTAATCTATGTGATGAAAAATAAAGTCTTAGACATGCTTATATCATGGAGAGAAGTATAGAATGGCAAACTGATTCTTAGTTTTGAAAAAAAATATGTTTTAGTATAGAAAAACAACATATATATGGGAATGTACATGGCCATATAAAAATAGCATATTCAAGTTCAGTTTTAAAATTGAGAGTCCTAACAAAAGCTACAACTTAATCAAAAATTATAATGATTCACTCCTTAAGTTTATAGTTTGAAATCTATTTATCCATTTTGTCAATTTTGGGTGAATTTAGAGTTAATTTATCTATGTGATCATATGATCACAGATTAGAGACAGGGTGGTCTAATTTTATTCTCATCTATGTAGATATGTGGTCATCCCCACATCTTTTGTTAGAAAAACTATTCTTTCCTCACTCCTTACAATGGTTTTCATGACAGTATTGTGAAAACAATTGGCTTAAAATTTAAAGTTTGTTTCTAAACTGATATAGATGTTTTATTAATCTATTCATCTATATCTATTAGCTGGTGCCAGTACCATACTTTTGTGGGTTGGTAGTAATTTGTAAATTCAATGAGTATGAATCCCCTAATAATATAATACCTTTTGTCTATACTTTAAATTTCTAATTGATTTTTTAATAGCAATTTGTCATTTTAAGAGACATTATTTGAGATTTGTAGATGGATTACAATGAACTATAGGTCTTCTGTGAATGTCTGTCATTATAAAAATGCTTCCAATTTTAACATAAGGTATTTTTATACTTATTCACATCCTTAACTTTTCCAAAGATATTGTTATTTAGCTTTTAGTGTAAAAGTTGTACTGCAGTTTTAAATTTCATTAAGTGAAATTGATGCAAATTAAATTCTTTTACCAGTTATATTATGAGCATATTATGAGCAAGGGGTCAAGACCATGATGGGGAAATCCACAGAAACAGTTGATCCTAACTAGTGGGAGCTCACCGACTCCAGACTGCCAGCAGGGAAACCTGCCTAATACCAAACTAGGCTCTCTGTGGGAGACATTTGTGTGGCTTGGGCAGTTTATTGGTTCACTAGCAGTGGAATCAGTGTTTATATCTGGTGCATGAACATGATCTTTGGAGCCCATTCCTTATGGAGGAATACCTTGCTCAATGTAGATACAGGGGGAAAGGAGGGCCTTGGTTCTTCCTCAAGTGACGTGACAGACTTGGTTGACTCCCTTTGGAAGGCCTTATCCTCTCTAACCGGGTAATGGCGGGGGGGGGGTGGAGAAGATGGGGAGAGTGGGTGGAGCAGGGGGAGAGGGAACTGGGCTTATGTATAAAATAAGATTGCTTACTAATAAAATTAAAAAATATTGTTTGTGAAATTGTTCCTTTTGCTTTAATGTCTTATTTTCTTCAATATGGATTACATCATCTCTAAGAGATCAAGTGTGTGTATGAGTGTGTGTGTATGTTTGTGTGTGTGACTATGTGTGTATGTCTGTGTGTGTGTGTTCTCTTTCATACTCTATCAGAATAGAGCTTAGTCATAAATGAGTTTATATGAGTTTCAAATTAATAATAATAATAATAATGATAATAATAATAATAAACTAGTAATTTGAGTTCCTAAACTAAATACTTCAAAATAAAACCTAATCACCTAACTAGACCGTCTAGTGTTATTTTTACTAGAAGAAGCAAGAGTGGTCTGTTTGTTTTCCCATGGTGCTAGAATGGGAATTTCAAAATGTTCATCATTAAATATGATGTTCACTATGGATTTTTTAAGAAACAATTTTAGGTTGAGTTATAATTATTTTAATTGTCTACTGTTTAATAGTTTTATTATACCAAGGAGATGAACTTTATCAGTATTTTCTCTATCAATTGAGATGATTATAGTGGTCTTTTAATAAAAAATCTATGAGTTAGTTTTGGGGTTTTCCACCAACCTTGAATTACCAACTTTCTAATATTATAATTCCATTTTGCTAATATTGGCTTAAGAGTGACTGGGCAATGTTCCTGCCTGTCTGCATTATGGATAAGATTATTGAGTTACTGGTATCAATTCTTTTCTGAATATTAAGTATAATTGAATAATGAAAAAAATGTTTTTGGGATTTTCCTTGTGGGTAGTTATAAAATTATTTAAAACAGTCCTTAATTATCAAGTCTACTATATTTGTGCTTCTTCCTGAAGATTTAATAGTTTAAAATTTCTTTACTTGCAGAGATAGAATAAGCATAAAATCAACATGGAAACAAAACCAAAACACCCTTGATGGAACAGACATATACATACCCTCTCCTCTCCAAGTTGCTTTTATTCAGTGGGTTTTAAAACAGTAACAGAAAGAAAGCAGATCAGGAGGGAAATAAAATCCAAAATTGACCTGTTACGAAGTTCTGTCCTGAAGATGACTAAATAATATTTTGCATATTTTCATTTCTTACTAAGAAACCTCGTTTTACATGGTCAGTAGATGCAATGCTAAATTAATAAAATTTGCTTCAAAGTAAGAATCCAGTAGCATTTACTGATTTCAATGGAGCATGACTTGCCTGATCATGTTTTTTGTTAGATAAATGTAAGATGGTCTGTAAGAAGACTTATCAGACCTTTCTGTGTACATAAGTTTGATATTTCAGGAATACAAAGAGCTATTATAAATACTGAAATTAAAAATCTTTAACCTGCTCTTGTACAATTTCATTATACAAATTTTTCTCCTTACTGTTTCTTGCCTCTGTCTCTCTGTCTGTTTGTTTGTTTGTGTGTGTGTGTGTGTGTTTTTCTGTCTCTGTCTTTCTATGTCCTCCTGCACTGTGTGTGTGTGTGTGTGTGTGTGTGTGTGTGTGTTTCACCCTTTCTGATTACCAATTTTAGTGAAGTGTCAAGAATAATCAAATGGAAAAGATCATGTAAATTGATCCCAGGTCTTCCTATCATCTGCTTTTTACCCTGAAAAAGTCATTTTGTTTTGTTGATTTTATTTTCCTCATTTTTGCATATATATTTTGGAAATACAGTTTATTAGTTCATATTTATTTGGTTCTATACAGATTTTAAGATTTTTGACATGTTCCATTTCTTTCTTCTTTGCATCCTTAAATCAGTATAATTGGACTTTATTTCCAATTATCATTGGGTTCTTGTTGAAGATCATTCTAAAGCAAGTTAACGATGCAACCTTCTTTCTTATTTTCATTGTGCTGTTTTTTTTTCAGTTTCATTAAGCCTGGGTTTTCTGTTGCATTGGACCATGCTGATCTGCCCTAATTCTTCTTTTAATATTAAGTAATTACTTAAATATTTAAGACAGTCATATTTTATAAGGATATAGTGATCACTTTCACCTTACAAGGGTAAATATTTTTGCAGTTTTATTTTTCCTATATTTTATTTTGCAATGTTTGTAGTTGGAAAGAATATTTATATCACTTTCCTCCTTCCCTTTCCTTCTGTTAGTCCACTCAAATCCTCTCAAGCTCCACAATCTCAAGTTGGTAGTCTCTTTTTCTTTAACTATTACTGCTACACATGCACATGCACACAGGTATGTGTATGCAAAAATAGATATGACCTGCTGAGTTTGTTTTTTCTCTTTGAGTACATGTTTTCATGGTTGAATGCTGCATTGAATAACCAATAAAGTAATTCATTCCTGGAAAAGGCTAATTCCCCTTCTCCCAGCAATCATTACTCACTTTTTATTATCTTTTTGGGCAGGAACACACAAGATTTTCCCACTTCAACATTAAAATGTCCATTGGTTTTGCTATTGTTCTGGTCTTGGTTATTCAGCCATTTCTAGGAGAGACTGTTTTTAAAACAGACTTCCTGGAATCCTGGCTCTTAGAACCATTCCCTCTCCTCTTCCACAATATTCCCTGAGCCATAGACACAGGAACTTTGATGTAGATATATCCATTGTGTTTGGGCTTTCTGCAATTTGATGATCTCTGCTTGTGTTCAGTTGCGGTTTCCTACGATGGTCTTTATTTGCTGGAAAGAGAGGCTTCTCTGCCGAGTGGTATTAGTTTCTATTTTATCTATATGAGAATTTGGAGCTTACATGCAACATTTTTCTTTTTGAATCTGGACAATCTCATTCATTATAGTCTTTTCTTGGTCCATACATTTACCTGTACATTTCATAATTTCAAAACACAAGCCGATATCCCAATTTTTGAAGTTGTTTTATAGATTGTTTCAGTACCTTGCCAAATGATGATGGGTAAATATCCCAGAAATGAGACCATGACATGGGTTTCTGAACTCCAGACCTGGGATTTTTCTACGGAAACAGAAAGGGTAAGACACATTACTATTATTTTTTTTTTAACTGATACCCTCTTAGAAACTTTTTTTTTTAATTTTTTTTATTGCGAAAAGAAGAAAAAAAAACATAAACAAAAAAACAAGTTTCCACCTCCTCCAGGCCTCCCATTTCCCTTCCCCTCCTCCCACCCTTCTCCCCCTCCTCCCACCCTTCTCCCCCTCCTCCCACCCTTCTCCCCCTCCCCCCACTCCTCTCCACCCCCTCCCTCTCCAGTCCACAGAGCAGTCCGGGTTCCCTGCCCTGTGGTAAGTCCTAGGTCCTCCCCCCTCCGTCCATATCTAGGAAGGTGAACATCCAAACTGGCTAGGCTCCCACAAAGCCAGCACATTAAGTAGGATCAAAACCCCCTGCCATTGTCCTTGGTGTCTCATCAGCCCTCATTGTTCACCATGTTCAGAGAGTCTGGTTTTATCCCATGCTTTTTCGGTCACAGCCCAGCTGGCCTTGGTGAGCTCCCCGTAGATCAGCTCCATTGTCTCAGTGGGTGGATGCACGCCTCGTGGTCCCGAATTCTTTGCTCATGTTCTCCCTCCTTCTGCTCCTCTTTGGGACCTTGGTAGCTCAGTCCAGTGCTCCTGTGTGGGTCTCTGTCTCTATCTCTATCCATCACCAGATGAAGATTCTATGATGATATGCAAGATATTCGTCAGTATTGCTCTAGGATAGGGTCATTTCAGGTTCCCAATCCTCAGCTGCCCAAGGAACTAACTGGGAACCTCATCTTGGGCACTAGGGAGCCCCTCTAGGGTCAAGTCTCTTGCCCACCCTAAACTGGCTCCCTTAACTAAGAATTGTGGTTCCGTGCTCCCCTATCCACCTTTCCTTTATCCCAATTCTCCTGTTTCCCAGGTCCCCCCTCCTTCCCTTCTACCTTTTCTCTCCCCATCTCCCTTTACCCCCATCCCACCCCATCGCCAAGATCCCATCACCAACCCCACAACAGACAAAGGTCTGATCTCCAAAATATATAGAGAACTCAAGAAACTGGACTTTAAAATGCTAATTAACCCAATTAAAAAATGGGGCACTGAACTGAACAGAGAATTCTCAACAGAAGAAGTTCAAATGGCCAAAAGACACTTAAGGTCGTGCTCAACTTCCTTAGCAATCAGGGAAATGCAAATCAAAGCAACTTTGACATATCATCTTACACCTATCAGAATGGCTAAAGTCAAAAACACCAAGGATAGCCTTTGCTGGAGAGGCTGTGGAGGAACGGGTACCCTCATCCATTGCTGGTGGGAATGCAATCTTGTGCAACCACTGTGGAAGTCAGTGTTTCGGTTTCTCAGGAAATTCGGGATCAACTTACCCCTGGACCCAGCAATACCACTCTTGGGAATATACCCAAGAGATGCTTTATCAAATGACAAAAGCATTTGTTCAACTATGTTCATAGCAGTATTATTTGTAATAGCCAGAACCTGGAAACAACCTAGATGCCCTTCAATGGAAGAATGGATGAAGAAAGTATGGAATATATACACGCTAGAGTACTACGCTGCGGTAAAAAACAATGACTTCTCGAATTTTGCATGCAAATGGATGGAAATAGAAAACACTATCCTGAGTGAGGTGTCCCAGACCCAAAAAGATGAATATGGGATGTACTCACTCATAATTGGTTTCTAGCCATAAATAAGGACCACGGAGTCTACAAGAGGTGAACCTAAAGAAGCTAAGTAAGAAGGTGAACCCAAGGAAAAACATATAGTTGTCCTCTTGGCTAAGGGAAGTAGACCCTCTTAGAAACTTAATATGGATTATAACTGTAAAGGGCATATCCAATTTGCTTCTCAAAACCAGAAAGATTGTAAAAACTAGACTACCAAAAGTTCTATACTAGAAATGTAGAAACAAGACCTGAACAGTGATAATGCCAGTAGACATGCTAAGGTGGAGGGGGCAGGGATAGTGGTGTCATCTCACAGAAAACTACTTCTAGACGAAGAACTACAGGCAACTGATGACTTCTGAGATAGAGTATTAGCCTCTCCCAAAGGATGAGCACCCTAATTTGGTATCCAATGCAAAATGGTCATCACTGGAACTATATGTATACAGACAACAAAAACAGACTCAATAGGTTATATTATATATTTACACACATGTAACAATAATAGTCAAAGAAAAAGAGGCATTCATTTTGATAGGGTGACATGGAAGAGACTGGAGGATGATAAGATACACAATTATATTTTAGTTAAAATGTACTTAAAATAAAAAGATGACTCAGGTTTTTCCTCCATGTCTGTTATAACTACAGAATAAACTGTGCTCCTAAATAGGAATATAAAAGAAAGTTGTACCTTTCTATTCTGAGTAACTCTTGAAAGCACAATGGAACATACTAAGATGTCAAGCCACTCTTAAGGGTATAGCACACAGCAAACATAGTGATATTTTTAGCATCAAACCCATGCACGAGAATTACAAACTCATGCATACTAGCTCTCCTTGGGCAAGAAACACGAATGCTTTTCCTTTTTGCCAATTGTCCTCACTATTAAACCAAGACCAAGAACAAACTTGTTTCTATAATCTAAGGCCTTAGAGGCTGAATGGCCTGCTGATAGCCAGTAAATCACTTTCCTCTCCTGAAAAGCTACCACGTATATTATTTTGCAGGGATTTGGACACTATTCAGAGCCAGCTAGAGTACTTCCCATTTGCTTCTGTTTTACCACATGTTAGAGAAAGTGTCTTTTATAACCTAATCAAATGAATAGCTGTGGCTATTTCCAACCCTCATATTCCTTTGTGGCGCTTGTTAAGGTAGAAAGGAGACTTTTCAGCAGTCACTTTGTGACTAGTCATTAGAATTCTTTTTCTGGCACGATGTTTAACTCAAATTGAGGGAAAATTACCTAACGTTCCTTGGAGACCAATTGCTTCCATCCAGACTACTTATTAAATAATTCCAGTTCAGACCTACAATTGTTACAGGCACCTTGGTCGTCACTTCACTGAGAACAAGCACATTTTTATTTCAACTGATCATTAAATTCTGCAAATTGATTCTAGCTCTGTGAAGTTGGGTAATAGTTCTTCGAATGTGACTAGAGGCTAACTTCACTGATGAGCAATGAGAGCCTTCGCTCACTTTGACCTTGACGTCCCAGAGGGATCTTAATGATATGTAATCTATTTAAGCCATTATAGATGTTTCCACAGTTTCCACATCCTCTCTTTCTTGCCAAATAGTTCTAAATGCTGTTTAAGTACAAATTTAACACCTATTGAAAGAGATATGTAGAAATATAGACAATAATCCCTTCTTGAAATGTAAGATGAATCTGGATGCTAACTTTTGTAAATTTGATTGACTCTTATAGCATTTGAGATCTATTTGGCAGGAGTAGTGTTGATTATTAAAATATCTGAGGTAAAACATTGCCTTCATTTTTATGGTGTCCAATCAAATTGACTTTCCTTTGAAAAACAATTTTGTATGATCTGTCTTAATATCGTCAACTACTTAGACATTCAAACTATAATTTTACAACTTATATAGGACAATGTCCCCTCAATTAATTTACTTAATTTTATATTCATATTAGAGAGTCACTATTAGTAATGTAACTTCCCTAGAGGACTGTTTGCATACAATATACAAATAAATATTTGTGTCTAAGTGTTGAGGAGGATCAGGATTTCTTATGCTTTTTTGAATGAGTGAAATTAGTGGAACCATCCACATGATTGAGTGAAGTATCTCCGATCATATCATTGAAAGGGAAACAATTCAACATACATATGCAAAATACACAGAGCATATAATTTAAATAGGACATAAAGAGGTCATATTAATCATGATGCTAGGTTCATTTTTCAATCCAAATTAAAGTGGTAAAATTATTAGCAATAAAAATTACATTCCACAGGTGGAAATTACTAAAACATTATCTTTTAAATTTTTATTTATTTTTTTTATTTCTTGTCCATGAATGTTTGGCCTGCAAGAGTGTATATTCTCCATTCACTATTGTAATTTACCAACAGCAAGAAGAAAAAATAGCACCATACAACAGAACTCATGTGGGAAGTTTATGGGGGAGGGGAGGAAGAACAGAGACAGGCCTCTGGGGGCCAGAGCTACAAAAGAGAGAGAAAGAGACAGAGAGACGGAGGGAAGGAGCAGAGAGAGGACAGAGACAGAGAGACAGAAACAGGCAGAGAGGCAGAAGGAAAGGAAGGAAGGAAGAGACAAGAGGTAGATAAGGCCCACCTTTTAAAAGGGAATGTAGCAAACATGTAAGAAAATGCTCTTAGTGGCTGCAGGTGAGAATGTGTCCAGTCAGGGCCTCAAGGGCAGGACAGTATAGATGCCTGAACACTAACAACCTGTAGCTGCAATGTTATTTAATAGCTTCAGCTCCTGAAGGAGTGTTTTGCAAACATTTAAAACAATGACCCCAGATAGGTGGATCTCTGATAATTAGTAATCAGTGCTCAAAGTCCACTACTTATAAATAAAAAGTCTCTGGCTTCTTATAGTATACATGGATGAAATACACAGGTTTTTCTTGGCTTCTATGTTTATTCTACTTATGAAATATTTTCTACCTATTTGATTTTATTGTTTATGGTTTTTTTTTACTATATTTTGGCATCTGTCAACTCTTAAGTATTAGGCTCTTAAGTTTACCGTTTTCTCTTTGCCTGCTGGGTTTAATATGCTTTAATGGCAATTAAAATCTGAGAACTTTGAAACTATACATATGAATTATTTTGTATTTGAACCATTTGTCTTTTCATAAACTACATTTTTTGCATCTTGAATTTAATTCTGTTTAAGCTATAAAGTAGAATCTCAGTGACACATGGTATCTTGTTTCAGACCCAGTCCTCTGTCACAGTTTTACTATTGTGTCTTTTCTATCAGTTATATCTAGGCTTTATTTAACCAGCTGATTCATTTCTTCTATCTAAGAATGTGTTTTTCATTTCAATAGATCAGGAAGACCTGGAGTAATAATGTGAAATAGTCTTGGCAGAGTTAAGTTTCCACTGAAAGTACGATAATTAGTCTCTTTTCAAATTTATTGACATGTAAATATAGATCTTCAGAGAAGTAGTCATTTATATGTCCTATTCAAGTAACTCACATACAGAATTTTAAGAACAGGCAAATTATGTTATATACAATTCACATAAAAAAATCAAAATTTGTAATGTTAAGACACCAGAATAGATTCTGATTGCTACTCATAATGACTGAATCTGCCACAAAGAATACTAATTGGTAGTGTTGACAGATGTGATTCATTTTAATAGTATAAAGGGAACTTAATCTTATATGGTGCACTGAGACCATTTGCTAGCCTTACCGTATATTTCTCACCCATTCATACTCCAGTCATCAGGGCTCAGGGTCCACAGTGACTCATTTTAATTATAGTTGTGATGGATATTGAAATGTGTGTTGTAGTGTAATGGATTCTGAGAAGCACAAAGCAAACACGACCTAGGGAAACACCAATGCCATCAGAACATTTGCTTGCTTATAGTAGTTATCTTCTGGCCCTGAATTAAAACCTGTGTGTGTAGTCTTGGGTGATGTTTTTATGCCTACCTCCCTAGCATTTTCTTTTACTATGACCTTTCAATTACTGTTGGAGGAGGCTGCTAGTTAGTCCCCAGCTACTTAGCCCCTCAATAATCAGATAGAAACTGTATTATTTAAATCATTGCTTGGCCCATTAGGTCTAGCTTTTTATTGGCTAATTCCTACATCTTATTTTAACTCATTTTTATTAATCTGTATATCACCATGTGGCTGTGCCTTTTCAGAGAAAGTTTTGGCATCTATCTCTGGCAGGGCTACATGGCTTCTCCCTGACTCTGTCATTCTTTCTCTCAGCATTCAGCCTATTTTTCCCTGCCTACCTAAGTTCTGCCTCGCTATAGGTCCAAAACAGTTTCTTTATTAATCAATGGTACAGAGGGTAATCCCACATCACCTCCCCTTTTCTGTTTAAATAAAAAGTAAGGTCTTAACTTTAACATTTCTATCAGTAAACAAGATCCATACCAATGCAAGTCTCTATAGCATATCCCCCCTTAAATGTAAACAAACATAGACAATATTTGAGAGTATGGGCATAGTTCTCCCACACACTGCTTCCTGCTGTTTATTGGGCAAAGTAATTTTTTGAGGGGTATTCAAGGTGACTTTTCAGAGGGTCTTGGTTCATCAAACCACAATAGTCTAGAAGCAATCTGCTGGCTCTCATCTTCTGTGGAAGCAAAAAAAGAACCTCTTTTCCAAAACAGCATATCCTTAGATGCATATTTTGATATACATCTTAAATGTCTATCTGTCTGTCTATCTATCTATCTGTCTGTCTGTCTGTCTGTCTGTATGTATGTATGTATGCTGGTTTAGTTTAGTAGCCCATAAAATGAAATGTATCTCTATACTCTACTCATTCAGTCAAAAAACTTCAAAGAAAACACAATAATATTTATAATCCAGACTCTCTGTGTATTTTCCATCTTTATGTGGCTTATTCGATTTTTTTTACTTCTTTTAATCTATGACTGTATGTACTTTGTCTTTTTAAATACTCTACCTTTTTAAAAAAATACATTTATTTCTTTTTATAACTGTCTATATTCTTTTCTTCTCTCTCCCAAGCCTACATACATTTATCCAATATTGTGATCCATTTAGAGGTCTTTTATGTCTGAATCTGTCCTATTGTGTATTTGTAATTCTTTATTGTACAAGAGCACTTCTTAAAATGCTAGGCACTTCTTAAAACCTAAGCTGCACCAGTGCTAGGGGAAACACAGTACTGTCTGCTTGCTCCGCCCAGTCAGACATGGCTGAGCTGTTCGGTGCCTTTGAGAGCTACATTCATAGCCCCATTTTTAGGTACACAGTCAGTCTATGTTGCCATTAAGCAAATTGTAGCAGTCTGGTTACAAAAACCATTTAAATGCTCCATAGCCAGACCTCGTCAGAATTCAAGCTGGCAGTGTGGCCTAGAAAGCCTGCATTTCAAAACAGAATGGCTTGTTTTCCTGATACCCATGAATCAGGAAGACCTCTCTTAATGGAGCGATGCCTCTGCTTGCTTCTAGCAAACAGAGCTCCTCAAAAAAATGCGACAACCAAACCATGATTAACTCTGTTCCTTTGTGTCTAGGATTTTTAAACTTTCTCAGGTTTTACATGGATTTAGTCCACTGTGTTGGGCTGTGTTTTCATATCTACATCCCCAGCATTTTTTACTATGACCTTTCAGTTACTGTCTCAGTTTTACTGTATGCATTCAAAGGTATTAAACAATATTTTAGTTAAATATAATAAAAAATTAGTGGCATCTGATGTTTCTAGTCTGGATAGGAAGGTGACACATGACTGTTTTCAGAAGTAGCTTATTAGGAATGGGTGCTATAAAGCCAGAATTAAGGCTCACAATAGGAGGAAGATTAGATGAAAACCATTTAATTTATGGAGATCAAAACATGGTGTGACATTAAAGGGGTGGAGAGACTTCCTTCTTTAAACTTGGGAGGAACTTCAGTAATAATGAGAAAAGAGAAAGAAAGAAAGAAAGAAAGAAAGAAAGAAAGAGGGTGATGTTGGGAAACTCACATCATGTAATGTAGTTTAACACCATGTAAGTGACAACGACCAATGAAGAACCAGGCACTCTAAGTTTAGAACTATCAATTCACAGCACAGACTGCTTCTTTACTCTCTCCTTAAGTGCTGAAAGGTGTGCCCCAATTCTTCCAGGCTGTGGTATCTGGCCTACATGTGCAGGCTCCTGTTCTAACAATATTCATCTTCCTCTTCCTGCCAGATAAGGTTACTATTTGGCAGCCAATATATTCCAAGAGGCAATGTGGTGGACTCTGGATCCTTACCACCATTTCCCTGCTCATAGCTTCTCTTTGTTGTTATAGAAAGAGAAGTGGAAGAACAAGGACTTCTTGCATTAGAATAGCGCCGCAGAACCCACTAGAAACAACCCATGTTCTGAGTTCTTATAATTTCCCATCATTATACTTGTCAATGTTGAGGCATTGAGTTCTCTGAGAATCTCACCCCAACCTGCCAATTTCATGCTCAGAAGAATTTTTGCTCCCAGATTGTCCTGCAAAATAGAAGAGAATGTGACTTCAGACCCTTTGTTTATACATTATATGAGGTCCTTTGGACCCAGGAAAGGCATTCCTCTATCTTCTGCTCAGAAGGCAGATTGTCCCACCAAATCTTCTATCCCATTTTAATCCTTCAAATTTCTTGAGTGAAAATCATGCTGTCATTTCTTTCTCCCTCCAGTTTGTGAGTCATATAATAAACTTTCAGAGCACATCAGAGAACCCTTTTCCTGTGCCTAAGATGAGGGAAAATGACCCCTTATTTCTACTCCAGCCTTAGAAAGATGGGAAGTGATTATCTCCACAGACAGAACTATGAACAACATGAGCACAAAATCTTACCCTCTCCCTTTTCGTGTTCTCACTCAGTGTGATGGCAAATCAGTTCTATGTCTCTAGCCAATTAAAACCCAAGCAACGGTACCCATCATGACAGTGTTCTTGGTCACATCATTTAAAATGGGAAGACCTACCCTAAAGCAGAATATTTGAGGCAAGAAGACCAGAAGAACTGACATGAATCTTGGTTGTACCTTCTTGTAGCATCTTACATACAAGGATAAGGAAGAGAGATGCTTTTTGTTTCTTACTTTCTTCCTTTAATCTTTGTGAGAAGTCCATCATCCTGCTGCTGAAGCATTTTTTTTCTGGTATTATCTTTTTTGAGATTCCAATGTATACTGAAGACCAACTGATTGCCCACCCCCTGGGCTACTGATACTGGGATCTTGACCTTTCTGTCAGAATACAGTCATTGCTGAATGAACTCAGCCACACTCGACAAGCCATCCTAATAAATGGCACAAACATACACAAACACACATACACACACACATGCATGCACAATTTTATTAGTATAGCTCACAAACCTGTCTAAGATACTCTACTTTTTTTCTTTCTAAGTATTCTGTACCAGAAAAGAGAAATTAATAATAGATGGTTACAGTACTGTTACTGGATAACATAGAATAAATTAGATCAGATTTGGTATCCTGAAACTCACACTCATGAAATTGACATGAAAAAAAAATTTCCAGAAACAGAAGAGACAAAAATTTCCCAGATAAAGGACAAGAGACAGGACAAAGAGTGCAAGGAAGTAGATTTTATTCCTAGAATTCAAAGGACGTGGAAGGGAATCTATTGAGAGGAGTTATTAGAGTCATTTGAGGAAAATATTTCTGTTTTGAAATCAAGGGGGATTTGTTGGTGTATAACTGGAAAAAATGGCATAATTACAGCACTTTTAAAACCATAAAAATAATCTTGGTTTTAAAGGAAGCATTTGGTGTGAGAAGAACAGGCTGAGGCACAGGTTAAGGTGTAGATGGGGAATTTATTGAAAAGAAGTTGTAATCCAGACTAGGTGTTGGCAGTTGACACTGAGAACAGACCTTTGAAGAAGCTGCTTTTGGCAGGCACAGCCTATATGGTTCATGGAGTAATCAAACCAGTCACAATTTCTGGATTTTTATTTGGGGAAAAACCGATAGATGACTTTTACCACTCACTGAGACAGAAATGTGAGAAAAGTAGAAGATCTATAAAAGATGCTTTAAACATATATTTTAACTATTCACTACCTGGAAATAATCCCATTTTCTATTGTTGTAATACAACTGAGGTCAGAATCTGAGCTTTTCTAACTTAGTCATTATTGTTAGAACTGTATGCAAACCACAGTATTTGAGTATTTACTCAACACATAATGCTGCTGCAGTTATAATGACCATGAAAATAGTAATATTTTAAATATTTAATGAATGTGTTTGGTTGGTATAAAATTTAATCCAATGGATGAAAAAATGATTGGTAAAAGAAAGTCATTGTCCACAGGGAAAGAAAATATATAATAAATAAAGGAAAATAGAAATTGTAGTTAAGGATAGTTTTGTTTTGTAACATCTTTTTCTCATTTTAGATACAATAAGAAGTGGTTAAATATATGGGGAAGAAGTACGATCAAGTTTTTAGGATATTGTGAAAATAATATTCAGTTATTCTGGACATACCTACATGGGGCCTTTAAAACTTAAGTTATAGTGAATAGAGACTTCTTGTTATTTTTAAAAATTATTAGCTGATAACAAATGCTTTCATTTCTTACGATCTTCGTATCTGAAGCTGTTTCTCATATTTAGCACTTAAAGTACTTAAGGAAATTACTAAGAGTAATTTAAAGAAATTACTTGAAAATACTTAGAGAAATGAATTGATTTATATGTCAAAATGAAAATAGAAATAGAACAAGAAAAAAAACACAAAACTCCAATAGAATGCCAAAGCCTAGGAGAGTTTCTTTTGAAGTTCTGAATAGGAGGTGCAGGCCTTCTCTCTAAACATGTCTGTACATGGGGGTTTTGGCAAAAATTCTTAGGCACAAAACAAATACAGTATTGGGAGGGTCCACAGGGAGAAAAAATAGGAAAAATGTTGGGACTATATTACAATCTCAAAAATAGGAAAAAAGAAAAAAAGAAAAGAAAAATAAGAATTAACTGCAGAATGGAATGAATGTAAAACCATGAATGAGAAAGAAAATATTATAGATGCATTTTGCATAATAGTATTATTGCTACTGTCCTTTAAATTAACCTATGTATTGCATGCTTCAATTGTTATTTGTGGAAAGGAGATATAAGGTGGGAAAATTTCCCTTGTTTTCTCACGTCTAAATGCTCACTAACAGTATTATTAAATATGAGATAGTATTATCTAAGTAAACATGTTTGTGTTGGTTTATGAATGGCATTAAAATGTCAAGACAATGGGGAGAAAAAGTAGAATAATATCCAAATGATATATAAAAGAATTAAATACTTGAATATTCACATTATTTTTTTATCCTGATTCTATTCATTTTTATCAAAATGTTACCCTATGTAACATGCCTCCCATGATATTGACCTAACAGGGGTAAGCAACTGGTTATTCTCATACGTTCTGAGAAGGGAATGGATGCACTCGGTTCCAGAGATAAGTTCATATTTTAAAAAATCCTCATCATGGTGCAACATGTGATAGAGAAGGGTTTAATTGATTAAGTCAATTGTAAAATAATAACATAAAATTATGTTCAGGAAGTTGCCTGGGAACTGAGATCTGTGCAAGAGAGAGGACTTGAAGCCTGCGCACTGTATCAATTATTTTTCTATTTTTCTTTTTTCTGACACAGGGTTTCTCTGTGTAGCCTTGGCTGTCCTGGAACTAGATCTAGATCAGGTTAGCTTCGGGACTTAGAGATCTGCTTGCCTCTGCTTCCTAAGGGCTGGAGTTAAAAGTGTATGTCACTGTGCCCAGATTATCACTTATTTTTTTACTCTCCATGGCCAAACGATTGGCCAATCAACAACTTAGTGGAGGAATGAATTTTTTTATAAAACAAATTTTTTTGATTTATTTTTTATTGAAAAAAAAAAATTCTGCCTCCTCCCAGCCTCCCATTTCCCTCCCTCTCCTCCTCTCCTCTCCCCCTTCCTCCTTTCCTCTCCCCTTCCCTCTCCAGTCCGAAGAGCAGTCAGGGTTCCCTGTCCTGTAGAATGTCCAAGGTCCTCCCCCCTCCATCCAGGTCTAGGAAGATGAACATCCAAACTGGCTAGGCTCCCACAAAGCCAGAACATGAAGTAGGATCAAAACCCAGTGCCATGGCTTCTCATCAGCCCTCATTGTTCGCCATGTTCAGAGAGTCCAGTTTTATCTCATGCTTTTTCAGTCCCAGTCCAGCTGGTCTTGGTGAGCTCCCAATAGATTAGCCCCACTGTCTCAGTGGGTGGGTGCACCCCTCACGGTCTTGACTTCCTTGCTCATGTTCTCCCTCCTTCTGTTCCTCATTGGGACCTTGGGAGCTCATTCCGGTGCTCCAATGTGGTTCTCTGTCTCTATCTTCATCCATCGCCAGATGAAGGTTCTATGGCGACATGCAAGATATTCATCAGTATGGCTATAGGATAGGGACATTTCAGGTTCCCTTTCCTCAGTTGCCCAAGAAACTAACTGGGGACTGAACAGAGAATTCTCAACAGAAGAAGTTCAAATGGCCAAAAGACACTTAAGGTCATGCTCAACCTGCTTAGCAATCAGGGAAATGCAAATCAAAACAACTTTGAGATATCATCTTACACCTGTCAGAATGGCTAAAATCATAAACACCAATGATAGCCTTTGCTGGAGAGGTTGTGGAGTAAGGGGTACACTCATCCATTGCTGGTGGGAATGCAAACTTGTGCAACCACTTTGAAAAGCAGTGTGGCAGTTTCTCAGGAAATTCGGGAACAACCTACCCCAGAACCCAGCAATACCACTCTTGGGAATATACCCAAAAGATGCTCTATCATATTACAAAAGCATTTGTTCAACAATGTTCATAGCAGCATTATTTGTAATAGCCAGAACCTGGAAACAACCTAGATGCCCCTCAATGGAAGAATGGATGCAGAAAGTGTGGAATATATACACATTTGAGTACTACTCAGTGGTAAAAAACAATGACATCTTGAACTTTGCATGCAAATGGATGGAAATAGAAAACACTATCCTGGGTGAGGTAACCCAGACCCAAAAAGATGAGCATGGGATGTACTCACTCATAACTGGTTTCTAGCCATAAATAAAGGACACTGAGTCTATAATTTGTGATCCTAAAGAAGCTAAATAAGAAGGTGAACCCAAAGAAAAACATATAGTTATCCTCCTGGATATGGGAAGTAGATAAGATTGTCAGGCAAAAAAATCCCAAATTGGGGGTGGGGTAGGTTAGGGGTAAGGGGAGATGGGGAGAGAAAGATGAGAAGGGGAAGATGGGGTGAGCTTGGGGAAATGGGATGGTTGGGATAAAGGAAGGGTAGATATGGGAGCACAGAAGCATATATCTTAATTAAGGGAGCCATCTTAGGGTTGGCAAGAGATTTGAACGTAGAGGGGCTCCCAGGTGCCCAGGAATGAATTTTATTTTGTTACCGTCATGGTGGCCATGTGTCGCAGCTGTTGGTTCCATCGCAGCAAGAACAGCCTGAGCATGGGGTTGTGACTCCTTTCCTCCACTAAGAATACAAAGTTCAGGTGACTTTAGTGTTAATCTGAATGATGTTCTTAAACTTCATCACTCAGCTTCCAGCTGGTGAGATGGGACTGCCGATGTCCAGACTGAGTCTTCTTCCCTCTTCAGTAGCCTTCACCTAAGACCTCCTGACATGTGTGCCCAGAGATGTGTTTCATGGATGACTTTAAATCCACTCATGTTGCTGTAGACAACCATGACATATTTTAGTTGGCCTTATGATAAAGCATCCTCCTCCAGGTTTTCTGAATCTGCAAAGTTAGGTGTGAATTACTTTTCTCTTTGAGATACGTCTTGCTCTTTCTCTAATTTGTATCTGCTTTAACCTGTCAGCTGTGGGGTTCAGTTTAGTTTAACACTGAAACTTCTCTCTTCTCTAGTTTTACTATCACCTTTGAGCAAATGCGCTCACAGTCAGCTAGGTTTACCTCTGTGTCTGCTTGTTTATTGATGTTTGTGTTTCGAGTCACGATTTCTCTGTGCTGCCCTAGCTGTCCTAGAACTCGCTCTGTAGTACACCTGATCAGGATCCCAGAGATCTGCTTGCCTCGGCCTCCTGAGTGCTCGGATCAAAGGGGTGCACCACCACACCTGGCTATCTGTGGTTTATGTAAGATAATTTCTAGAATTATTTAAAATTCAATAAAACATTGGTAAATTTTGGAAATATTATACATTAAACACATATATACAAATGGGAGAAAATAATACAGAAGTTTTTTTAACATTGTAATCAGCTATGTCTTCCAGTTTTTTACTTTTAAATAGATAAAAATAAAAGCATATTTAGGACTGAAAAGTGTTTATAATGTCAAAACTGATAACTACATTGTGATTAAAATGGATTAAGGGATCTCTTTTTTTCTGTTCAAGACTATACAGTCAAGTATTTTCCAAGAGGAAATAGAACTTTTCAGTAGGGAATTGTACATTAGTAAGTTCTAAAATGAGTCTATAAACGATTGTGTCATAAAATATATTTTATATTTATGTTGAGCCTAATTTCTATGTATTTCGTAATTTTGTATTTTTCTGTTTTTAATTTCTCTATGTAGATTTTATTCAGTTAATATGATTCATTAGAACACTACTTTCATGTTATTGCTAGATGTATTAAACATGGTGAAAACTGTACACTGAATTTTTGTGTAAAGTTTTGTATTCTGAGTTTTGCCTTAATAAAAAATATATTCTCTTTTCATTTTTGTAAATTTGATGGTTTTTGAGAATGGTCTGTTACATAGACCATATAGGCTGGCCTCAAACTCAAGAGCCTTCTGCCATAATTTCCTACATTCTGAGTTACCAATAGGTACCTCATGCCCAGCCTAATTGGTTTTTTTTTTGTTTTGTTTTGTTTTTGAGATCTTTTTCAAAGTACACACCATCATCTATCACTTCAGTATGTATAATGAATATGCTATATGTTTTTAAAACTGTTCAAACATTTTAATCATATAGAGCTAGAGGCTAAGATAAACTTCGGGGTGGGGTAGACTTCATCTATTTATTGAAAACAAATTAATTGTATCAAACCTCAACAAAATAGTCAAAAAAATTACTTGAAGGCAACTTTACTTAAGTATTTACCCTGACTCTGAAAAAGAAAAAAAAGAGGGAATAGGAGAGTAGGAGAGTCCAGTTGGGAAAAAACTTTGCTGATTGAGTGGTCTCTGAGTTACATGGCTTGAGGGGGCCATGTCTGTCCTTTTATTCTCTATATTTATCATGATAAAGAAACATGATAGATACAGTTTTCTATCTGGAGGTCCACGGGCACTCCCCAAGTACCCTCTTACATGTCAGTAAGACTTTTATATTCATATCACCAACTCAATTGGAATAATAAAGGTCCATTGGGATGTATGTTTTAGAATATTTACTTTTCATTCCTAACACTTAACAGCTTAACAACAAGGGTGTCAGTGTTTGTTGAATTCTCTTAGGAAGCCTTTCCCACTATGACAAGAGAATGGGAGGCTAGGGCAGAGGAAAGTGGGGGTAGCAGGAGGAGAAACTGGGCTGAAAACTGGGTTAAGTATTTAAAATGAGAAAAGATTATTTTAAAATATAAAATTAATGATAATAAAAAAATTTAAAATAAAGATGTCCGATTTCTCTTTTATCACTGCTATTTAAGAGCTATTTTCATAAATATATTTACTGAACTTACCATTTTTCATATTTAAAATTATAAATTAAGGTATAATATATTTCATCATTTGGAATATTATGTTAAATAATAATAATATACTCTTATTAAAATAAATTTCATGTAGACCAAATGACAAAGAGCAAGTTATTATTTCAGACTACTTTTCTTAATCTTAAAATGAAGGGAAGTCACTGATAGCATTAATAGATTGTTTTGGAAAGGGCTCTACACTTATTTACTTTATATGATAAGCTTTCAAGTTGAAATGGAAACAACTTACAGTGTACACATTCAAAATATGTGACTCCTAAATATATATAAATATGTATTATATATACATTCACACACACACACATATATACATATACATATATATATACTTAATTATGAAGATTAATCAAAGCAAATCTTGTATACTATCTCAAGATATTAATTTACCTTGGACATTTCAGGAGAAGGAACAATTATTTTCCACTGAAAATAAAGAATAATAAATATGTCTAAAAATCTTTAAATAAATTATCACTGTTTTAAGAAATTTCTCCACTATGCCCGACAGGAGTGTACCACGGTCCCTGAGTAGCTGAGTTCAGATTGCTCTCTAATTTTTTAATGATAAAGGTAAAATTCTGTTGAAAAACAAGAAACACTAAATCATAATGCAAACTATTTTTGTATAGTATGACTCCATATCAACGGATGAAAAATTAAGTGATACATAAATCAACACCACTGTAATACAGAATTTAATGCATAAACAAGAATTCATGGAGGCTTGTTACCAGCTTCAGGCCATTCTTTAGTTCCTTCATATTCATAACAGCTCAGAAACAGCAGAAAGCATCCTGGTCAGGAATGTTTTTAGGGTCAATTAATCTGTCGTTTCAGGCTTCTGAACTACCAACCGTGACTGTTGCTTTTTTATCATGCCTCATAAAAAGTGGGTCTGCCTATTTTTGAACTGTTCAACTTTCCGTGCAGACAAGCCACTCCTCAGGTTCTCTGTTATTTTTCATAAGTCTGATAAAAGTTACGGCTCTATATTAGTCCATTCATTCAAATTCTCCACAGGCAAACTAGAGTTTACAATATTTTAAAATCTGGATTGAGAAAATTCCTGAGCCACTTAGTGAATGTGTCCTATTGACATGGGTATGGCTATGTCAAGGACCCCAGAACCTCAGCCCAATGCAGGCATGGCAAAGCCTTCTTTTCCACAGAGAGGGCCACAGAGGGAAATGAAAAGACTTCCGGTCCACTTGTCTATGTTGACAATGTGTGCAAAAATATGTCCACACTAGCTTGTCCCCTTGGCTTTTTACAGCTTGAAGACTCTCCCCTGCCCCACTGCAGAGGAGACTCCTCCCACAATGAACTTAACCTGTCTCATTGATCCAACTGGTTACCATAATCCCTACCTAGCTATTCATCTTTATTTAGTAACTTGGCCTCTTTGTATAATTGTATGTATTAATCCTGACCCCTGTTCAATTCTGTAATAAACAAATATACCTCTGGGCTTCTGTGGCTTCTCCATCAAGAGCTCAGTATTACCTGATTCCTGCTTTTTTGTGTGTTCTGGGTGTCCCCCTGTCGTGTCGTTCTTCATTCCCTCACAGTCTCACTCAGGTCCAAATCTTGGCAAATGAGTATATGATTTACTCCATAGACTGTCCTGTTGACACAAAGAAGTGGGATGCCATGCATGTCACTGTTGTTATTGAGGTAGCTGTAGTAGTGTTGTCATCAGAGATACTGTGGTAGCTCTTCGGGATGGAGATAAGATAAAAATCTGAAGAAACAACTAAGAAGGAAAGATTTATTGTGATTCATTGTTTCTTTATGGTGACTCATGTGTCTTGATGTCCATGGTACTCAAGCTCCATTGCGAGCCCGAGGTAAGGCAAAACTCATCATGGCAGAAGATTTGGTGGAACAAAACTTAAACAATGAACACTAGAATGCCAAAGACAGAATAGAAAAGAGAAGAAGGAGAAAAGAGAAGAAGGTTTGAGACTCAGGATGTACCATTCAAAGACTCCAAAGGCCTACCTCCTTTCCTAGGTTCCATCTCATAATAGAATATTCAGCAATTAGCCTTCTTGTAGTCCAGTTGCTCTTGGGGGATAACACTTGCTTGGCAACCAATACTGCAGCATTTGGCCTGTTCTTTGCTTTTGTAGCATCAATGATAATTATTTATTTTATTACTTTTGGTTATTTCAACACACTAAGTTTTTTTTTTAATCATTTTATTTTTCCTTTTTGTATACTTTTACGATATAACCCAGGCTGGTCAGACTGTGTAGAACATGCCATATTCAAACTTTGAATTTGCTTTCTTTGTTTTAGGATTATAGTATGAACCAACAGCCCTTTCACTAATAAAGGTGTTGTTAGTTTATTTATTTATTTACTTTTTACTTAATTACTGTTTCTTTACTGTGTTGCTGGGGATCCAAACCAGGACTGAGTTATTGCTAGGTCTTCATTGTATTTCAAGATACATCTCCAAACCCTCATAAGATTGCTTTGGTTGTAAAATCTATTTTTAGATTCAGTATATGTTCATCATTAAGCATGTAGATGAAAGATTTTGTGTTCATATGTCAATCTGAAGTGTCATTGACCCTAATGTTAGTCCTGTCAAATTTTATTATTAACCAATCTGAATTAAACCTGGCATGGGCCAGACTTTCAGAGGTATCTTAGACCTACTGAAAGTTTATTCCTTTGGGGAGGGTGCATAGACTACCACACATTGCCAAAGTAAAATAGAGCTTTGGCTGAGTGTTTTGTTTCTCACCATAAAATGAGAATCTAAATCTCAAAGGCCAAGGTGAGAGAACAGTATTTTTATGTGATATTCAGAGAGTGTGAATATTTAATGAACAAACATTAATGACAACGGAGGAGTACTTTGCCTTTTAATGACTTCTATTCGAGTGTAATTCCATGATTTATGGAAGCAAAGTGTATTGAGTTTATGAGATTTCTGATCATAACTGAATCCTCCTATTCTATAACTGGTGTTAATATTTGCTGTATCTTCTTCCTAACTAAAAACAAACTTGTGAAAGTGTAGCAGGGAGGCCACTAGTTTGTTCCCAACCACCCTGCTAGCTTAGACCAGAAAGAGTCAAACAGTAAATGTATTAATTAAATCGTTGCTTGGCCCATTAGCTCTAGCTTCTTATTGTCTAACTCTTAAATTAATTTAACTCATTTCTATTAATCTATCTATGGCCACATCCCTGTGGTTTACCAGCTAAAGTTCCCAGTGTCTGTTTCTGGTGATTCCCATTGCTTCTCTCTGACTCTGTATTCCTTTCTCCCTGCCTACCTAAGTTCTGCCTTGATATAGGTCTAAAGCAGTTTTTTTATTCATTAACCAATAAAAGCAACGCATAGACAAAAGGACCTCCCAAACCATTTACCCTTTTCTGTTTAAACAAAAGGGAAGACTTTAACTTTAACATAGTAAAATTACATATAACAAAACAGTTATCAAGCAAGAATTACAGTTATAATATTTATATCTACTTTATCTTTTATCATAACTAAGGAAAACTATAATGATAACTATAAATTCTTCAACTCCATCAAAGACTCCAGAAAAATATAATATTACCTAAGCAAACAGGAAGCACATTGCAAGCAACTTCCAAAATTCTAGAATTGACAGAGACATCTTGCTACCTGTACAGTCATCCAAAGTTCTTCTGTATGGTTGGGGCATGCATCTTCAGCCTACAGGCCCATAGTATCCAGCAGACTTTTCCACGAAGCAGGAAACTTCAGAGACAGTTCAGTCACTTTCTTCTGTGTCCTGCCTAATGTCTCACAGACTTTTTCATGAAGCAGGAACCCCAAAGGATCATCTCACCTTTAGGCAACTTAAGCAGTCATTTCTCTGGGCACCCTGCATGTCCAGTTAAGCAGTCTAGGCAAGAGCAGTTTCTTGCCCAAATTGTTAGCAAGCTCCAAAAGGAGCCTCTTCAATACTCATCTTCCTCATGAAGTAACTAGATGTTGCCAAGAGCAGATGTGTCCCATTGTCATTAAAAGTCCTAAATTATTAAAACATTTTAAATGCCATATTCTGTAGTCTTTGAAAGGTTTGAAGAACATGTACTTATCTGAAATACATCTCTGTACCTCTAGAAAATCTAACTAACATGACTACAAGTTTGACTATTATAGATGATTCTCTATTTACCTATATTTTTAAATTATACATTATATTTTTAAAGGAACTACATAGTACACCTTAATCAATAGCTGAAATATTCATATAACAAGATAGACATTAAATTTGTATAAATAAACCAAGATCTATACCAATGCGAATTATTCATATCTATATCATATCCACCTTTAAATGTAAACAAACTTTTATAGACAATATTTGGGAATACGGGGATGGTTTCTCCAAACCTCTTCCTGCTCTTTATTGGGCAAAGTATTTTCTTTGTGGAAGTTTTTACAGCAACCTTTCAGGGGGGTCTTATTCTGTCAAATCATATTGGTCTGGAAGCAATGCATAGGTTCTCATTTTCTGTGAAAATAAAAGAAGAACCTATTTTAAAAGGCAACATATACTTAGACTCAAATTTTGGAATCAAGATACCTTTATGTTGATTTAATTTAGTAATCTATACTATGAAATGTCTTTCTGTATTTAGCTCTTTCACAGTCAAAAAAATTCAAAGACACATAATACATAATCCAGAATCTCTGTGAATTTTCCATCTTTAAGTGGCTTATTTTTTAAACATTTAATCTGACTGTCTGTACTCTGTCTCTTTAAAGATATTATTTTTTTTTAATTATTTATCTTTTCTCTCCCAAATCTACACATATTTTTAAAATACACTGTGTCTCATTTAGAGGTCTTTCAATCTGGATTTGTCTTTATTGCATATCTGTAGTTCTTTACTCCCTAGAAGCACTTTTTTAAAATGCTAAGTGCGTCATAAATGTTAACTGCAGCATTACTAGGTCAAATACAGTACTTCCTGCTTACCCCACCCAGTCCAGCATGGCAGAGCACTGGCACCTATGAAAGCCATGCACACCACCCCCAATTTCAGGCACACAGCCAGTCCCTGTTGTCATTAAGCAAGCTGCAGCAGTCTGCTCACAAACAACACTCAAACGCTCTGTAGCCAGACCTCCTGCCTCAAAGAGTCAGAGTTTGTGGTGACAAGATAGTCCAGAAAGCCAGCTTTTCAAAGTGGTGTGGCATTTTTCCTGCTACTACTGAATCAAGAAAACCTCTCTTAAGGAAGCTGTAGTAAGCGTCCAGCTGGAAAAAAAAATGTGGCTAAACTTTGTTTTGTTGTGTGTGTGTGTGTGTGTGTGTGTGTGTGTGTGTGTGTGTGTCTAAAGTTCCTTTCCAAGCCCTCTTAGGTTTTACATGGATTTAGTCCACCACATTGGCATGCCAATTTGTAGCAGGGAGTCCCTATTTAGTTCCCGACTGCTCTGCCAGCTTCCACCAAAAATAATCACACAGAAACCATACTAATTTTATCACTGTTTGTCCCATTAGTTCTAGATCATTATTGTCTAACCCTTATATTAATTTATCCCATTTTTATTAATCTGTGTATGGCCATGTTGCTGTGGCTTACCGACTAAAGTTCCCTGCATCTGTCTCTGGTGGCTCCATCGCTTCTCTCTGACTCTGCCCTTCTTTCTTCCTGCCTACCTATGTTCTCCTTTGTTATAGGTTCAAAGCAGTTTTTTTTATTCATTTATCAATAAAAGCAACACAAGACAATAGAACCTCCCACACCATGAAAGCAAAGCAACAAAACTCACAGTGGAATAGATTTAAAAGGAGTGAGAGTTGTTTTCCCATTTTCAGCAATGGTTATTTATAGTTGTATTATTTCATTTCAGTGTTTTTCCTTAGTTCTGTAATTTGAAGATATGATAATTCTTTTTAAATATGACTATCAGTTTTATGGAGCTTAGGGTTATGAACTTATAAAAAGTAGTACAAATCGTGAATATGACTTTTTTAAAAAAATACAAATATAGCCATTAAACTTGTTATGCCTATGTATTAAGAATTTATAAAATTCTCAGTAGAATGTGGAAAGCCTGATGGAGTTTAAAATTCCACACTGGTGGAGTTTAAAATTCTTTGTGATATTAGAATAAAAATCCTGGATATGAATGAAAACTTTTGAGCGATCCTAAAGTATAATAATTCAACATGACACAAATATTGTAGCTCTTAGTGTTTTAAAAAGGGTGGGGGCCAAACAAAGCTCAGTAGCCAACTGGAAAGTGACAAGAACAACACAAAAATGGGGAATTGGGTTCCTTTTTTCATTCATCCATTCTATTTCTTTATTCATTTATTTGTTTCTATGGCTTGGGACTAGACCATTGGACTCAATATACAAGCTGAGTTATCTAGCCCCTCCAAGTATCTTGCATAAAACAAAACAAGGCCATTTATACTTGGTGACAGCAAGAGTCCATATGTAGAAATGGCAAAGAAATAAAAATTCTGTTTTTGTATTGTAGATTATAGTAATCCAATTAACAGCTTTTATTGATGTTTCTTAAAAAATCTATGTTGAAAAAAGAGACAACTGAAAGTGTAGAAACCTAGAATCACATTTGACATTAAATAAATGTATAATTATTCACAATGTAAATAAAGCCTTTTACTTAATTAAAAGGCATTATAAACCAAAAATTTGATGAGAAGTAGGGAACCTAATGTTCCTGAATATTGTATAATACATTTTCCAAAGAACAACAAGAAAAAAAGGCCTTTAAGTCAATACTGGTGGGCAATGATAATATTTAGTTTTCATTGAGTTATTGCATTAATTTATGTACTGTGGTAAATGACTTATGCTAAATTTCTTATTTTACCATTCTGATAACCTTATGATATAGGTACTACTATTATTTTACAACTTCATATAACTTTGAAAGATTAAATCACGATTCCAAGGTCACACGAGCAATAAATATTAGAGCATAGCTTTAGTTAAGGTCAACTGTCTCTTCCTACTGTATGAACTTAATACTTTTGCTTTTTTAAAACATTTTTTCAAAGATGAAAACACTTGGCATCTTCACTGTATATACATTCTTGTAATTAATCAGGTCCCCATCTATAATGTATTAATAATTTGAAGGGAAGGGTCTCAAATTATTACATCTAATGTCTGTTATAAAATCTTGTTTGTATTTTTATACATTTTAACTTTGATGTCTGTCAGGAGACAAAGTTAGGTCTGATATAAAGTGTAGTTTAACTCTTTTTGATGCATAGAGATTTAGTTATTCAGCACAATTTGAAACCAAATGGCTGTGCTGATAGAATATTTTGGGGCCTAATAGAATATCTCTGACCACAGACAAAATACATAGCATTCCCCTGTAGACGCAATAGTTATATCCTCAAAAGTTTAAATGTATCTACTTATGGTTAGAGACTTTGATAAAAATGGAGTTTTGGTTGAAGTAATCATCACTTTAGCAAGAACTAAGCCAATGTCCTATATCAAATCAGAGACAACATGCTTGTTTTTACTTTCCAATTGTATTGATGTTGATGATTTTCTGAAGTTACTGGGACCCATCTGGTCTTTCCCATGAAGAAGCAAGTTTCCAAATATGAGACATTGCTTGCAGTAGATTTTCTTTGCTTGGTAGTTGAGGAAGCTCAGCTGAGACAACAAAAGTCTTTTTATTGAAACAGGCCTTGCTTGTAAAATGAATTCTACTTTTATTTCATAGCTCATAATGTTACGACAAAGTAATTATCTGAGAGAGATTTAGTTTCCAATAAAATATGGGCTGAACAGCCACTAAGCTAGTTGGCAGTGTACATGCAGACAGTTATCACAATGGTAAACTAAGTGAATGCTGAGTGTTATGGAGTAGTTAAAATTATATTCCAATTAGTTCCAAAGTGTATTTGAACTACAGCAAGCCAGTAATCAAAGTGGGGGAAGGGACGGAGGGATACAGGGAGGGTAAGGGCATAGATAGAGAGACATAGAGAAACAGAGAGATAAATAGGCACACACAGAAAGAGAGAGATGAAGAGAGACAGAGACACACAGACAAACAAAGAAAGAGACAGACAGACAGACAGACACAGATAGAAACACACAGAGAAAGAGAAAGAAGGAGAGGGATAGAGGTTTTTTTCAGGAGGCATCAACATCCAGTGTTATCTCACATGCCAGCAAGAGAAGAGCTAAATCAAAGGCAGAGTTTTTGATATACGAAAATGAAGGGGGATTAGGAAGCACCTGTTTGATTTAGATAGCAGTACACATCAGAGTTATAAATATTACCCCTGTGGGAATTTATTTTTCAACCTCCAAAGAGCTACAGTCTTCTGTGAGAACTTAATTTGAATGGCTTTAAAGAAGTCCATCGGAGCTGTAGTCCCCATGTATAGTCATCATGTAGTTCAAACAACTGGACTTTAAAGCAGAGAAGTTCTTAGTGTCTAATACACACAACAAAAGGCTTCAGGGACTTCAGAGTCCTGAAGCTTTTTATTGCGATACAGCAATTTGCATTATTTCTGTGTCTTAGCATAAAAATGAAAATAAATTTAAGCCCCATAATGCCAATTTATTTCTTCAGCCATTACCAACTTGAGCACTTATCCATTCTGAATTTGAAATCAAAATGCTTTGAATTCAGCTTATGAGCCTCTTTGTTTTAGGGAGGGAAAGAACCACTAAAGCAAACTGAAGAGAAAGAGGAGATAATAGGGCTTGGAAAGCAACCTCTTGGCAAAGAGGAACAAGAGCAGTGGAATAATTTAATTGCTCATCAGCTAATTATACGGTATTATAATGTTAATGTGTCTTCATCATGACAATGTAATAGGTATAGATTGAAGCATATGAGAAAGAAAGTGTTGATGCAGTAATTACAAGTGAGAGTGGGCTGTTAGAGTAATTATACGCTTCATCTGGTAATTAACGTATTGTTCAACTTGAGATGAGGAACAAAGAGTGAAAAAGTTAAATATTGAAGGACATGCCTTTGACACTCCAGAGATGTCTCTGAGCTTTTGATAAGAGTAGACAATTCTACATCGATACTATTATTTTCTGGTTCCCCTTTCTTGATTTATTATGTTGCAGTCACATATGGTGTAAGAGAACACAGAAATTTGAGCATTAAAGGCTACTGGGGGCTAAATTTTTTATGTTTTATCCATGTTGCTGCAATTCTTTTCAGTTATATCTAATTTTGTCTTTCTTTAGTGAGGTAGAAACTCCAAAATTAAATCACGGTATAACAATATATGGTATGTGAATTATTCTTTCAACAGAAGATGAAGGGAGTTAGTAGCTTTTCTTTACCTTTTAATACTAATGGATTGCCTGGCTTTATAATTTCAAAATCAGTTCAATAATATGTTTGCTGCAAAATAACTAATCACTGGTTAGCAAGTGATCAGCTGATATGATTTTGTCACCTCATTCACTAGTTGACTTTCGAACAGCTGTGTACCGGGTGCTATCCTGCACTGGACATTTGACATCTGCTTGCACATGGTTTCCATACCCACCCCCTTGTTATCATCCAGTTACAGTTGGAATGCCTGCTGGAACAGAGGTTAAGTAACTTGTGCCAATATTTTATCCACTAGTTAGACATGTTTGAACTTGAACCGGCAGTTGTGGTTTCCTACACTGTTAACCTTACTCTACTTACTTCTCCCAAATGCCTATGTTGGAGAATGTTAGAGGATTGCCTGGAAGGTTTCTTTATTCAGATTGTAGTAGAGTAATGAAGCAAGATTTAATAACTGATAAGGTGGAGGCAAACAGGGTCTGTGTTGATAAAGAAGGAGGCAATTATGTATGAAAGATACAGATCTCAAAGATAAAAGATCTTCCTGGCTACAGCAAAAGGCCCATGGAGTTGTTCCAAAGAGAGCTGTGATTTTGGTTAAGATGAGGTCGCAAGCAGCAGCATGGTCAAAACTTGAATTTCATTGACACATTATAAACTGAAACTACTCAATGTATTTGAATTTTCTCAAAACCTTGAATCTAAATATAGAGAAACCCGGAATCTATGGAAAAATCCAAGATGGCTCTCAGCATTTTAAATTGTTTTCCAATTAGGAAAATAGAGTGTGAGTCTACAAAGTTACATTTTGTTTTGAAAATGAAAGCTGCAAAACTATCAATATCGATGCTCTCTTTTGTATTTCCTATAAAGAACTACATTGCTAAACTTTGCTTTTTTAACTCTTTACATCATGTTGGGCTATGGGGTAAAATAAAACATACATAAAAAAATATAAGCAAGTTACCTTAGAAATTTAGTCAAATTTGAAGAGGAAATAAGCACTATGACAATGCTTCAATTTCCATTAATAAAAAAATAACCTCTAATACAAATCCTGATAATGTAATACACAGATTAAATGAGAGGAATGTACTTATGCCTGAGGTAGCTTTAGCAAAAGAGCAAACAGACTGATAAACACTTTGTTGTCAAGTTGAAATATCTTTTTAACTTGTTTGACTTTGAAGTTATCTTACTTTTTATTTTATGGTCAAATTAATTTTTTTTCAAGATTAGAAAAATAAATGAATATTTAAAAGATGAGAGACAGGGGGATGCCTTAGGCGGTGAAAGGGCTTGCCACACAAACCACCAACTAGCTTCCTGGAACTCAGCTAAAGAGTCAGAGGCAATGGCCCACATCTGCGATCTTAGTTCTCCAGCAGGGAGCTTCAAAAAAGACACCTACACTGACACTCTGCATTCAGAAAGTCTTTGATATGGGGATGGCATGGCAGAAATAAGAGACCTATCTCAAAGGATGGTGAAAGTCAAGAACCATCTCCTGAAACTTGTCCTCTGCCCTTCATATATGTACTGTGTCACAGATGGCACCCACACTTCCACACACGCATGCTACGCACACATAGACATTTTTCATTAAAAATAGATTTTGCTAGATTTAGTAACGTAAATGCACACTTTTCAGCATAATTTTTGAAGGTCAGGGAGATAGAGAGTCACGTTCTGTGGATAAAACTCATCACATGGTGGCCACTGGGATGACGTGGACTCGATCAGAGCCTGATCTGCCTGCGGCATTGGTATACAGGAGCAGAAACTTGGAGCCTCAGTCTTCCCCCTGTGCTGACTCCATTAACCTCTCTGAATCCTACTTTCCCTATTGTGAGAGATGAAATAATAATCCCTGAGCTTCATGGTTGTTGGGAAATTAAAAAATGCATTTAAAAGACTCATCCCAGGAACTGGCACATTGTAATTGTTGAGTTAAGTTGGCTGCGATTACTGCTATTCAGCAGAAGAACCTTACTGAACAATGCAAAGCACTTCTTAATAAGAAGCTCTTAAAAGTTTAAAACAAACCCCTGAAATTATGTTGTGACTTTCTTTTAAAATATTAATTATAGTTGTCCCCCTTCTGTAATGAAAAAGGTACTAAGCATTAAAGAATCAAAACGCAGTCGTATAAAGTAACCTTTCTTCAAGACACTTCACCACGGATGAAGAATTATGGTTGACAGAATTAGTTTAGCCTTGTAAGAAAGAAATGTTTTGCCTGTTTTTTCCCTAAAGTCATAATTCAAAGGGATACATAACGTATCCACAGAAAATTATACAATAACGTATACAGGCCGTATTATTCAGGAAAAACTGCTGTTGAATGAAATGCTTGCACACACATACACACACACAAACATACACCAACTACTGACAAACATATCATACTTGAGTGTTTTATTACTTTTCAGAAACTACTGTGTGCTGACCACTCACAGATTTCTTTGAATGGTAGTTGAGATCAAGTAGTCATTTCTTTCTGTTCCTCAGCTGTTGAAAGAAACAACAGAGCAGAATTATTTCATGTTTACATTCTTCAAAAATAGCATAGGTCTTGGAATATAGTCTATACTCAGTATGTACTCATTGAAAATATGAGTAAATAAATGACACTTTGTTTTCATTTGAGATAGAATCCAGTTTAATGACATTTTTAATCACTAAAATTTATTATAAATCACAAATCACTGATTTTCCAGGACCTTAAGTGCTTTCTTTCTCTGAACAGAAATGTGTATTGAAATAAACATAACAAATACCCATAGTTTTGAAAATGTATTAATGCACACATCTTTAATCCCAGCACTCAGGAGGCAAAGACAAACAGATCTCTGTGAGTTGGAGGCCAGCCTGCTCAACAAGAACTAGCTCCAGGACAGGATCCAAAGCTACAGGAAAACCCTGTGTCGAAAAAAAACAAATATAAATAAATAAATAAATAAATGTACTAACAGTGCTAAAGAGTGAACCAAAGAGTAAAAACTTTGCCTATGATTATTTTCCCACAGCTTTCTCTGTATAATTCTATTGAATTTTATTTTTCATTCCTTATTCTGATCATTTCATAGATATACTCATGAACAATGAAATAAGGCTTGAGCTTGAAAAATAAGAGTGTTTGTTTAAAAATTGAAACACAGGTAATCCTCTGGTTCTTGTTCTTTTGTCATGTTTCGTTTTCTGTTTTCATCTCTCTCTAATATTTAGGAGGACACTGTTCCTATGAATCTAATATTTACCTCCCTATGTTTAATTTCATGTTTGTGTGATAGGGTGAGACTAAAACCAAGGTCTGTTTTTCTTCTCTTTACAGGGGTGGAAACAAAATAGATTCATGAGCATCTCCTAGCTATTTGGAACATAGTTTCTTTCCTGAAGTAAAACAATGATGGTAACCAGGCAGCATAGTGATGGCAGGCTTTAACTGTACAGCATACTGGTAGTAAACAACTCCAGAGAAGCACAAATGCAGAGACATATTGGGCTATAATCATACAAATGTTAGGTTGCAATTGTTTACTTCAAATAATCATTAGGTAACTATATCATATGTTCAAGAAGGAAGCATAATTAATACCAGCAATATAAGTCTAACAACTTTCATCCTGTTTAATATTCACAAAAAAACCATTAAAAGTTCTCCATATTTTTCAAGTATGTGCCACATGGAATTTTCTATCTGACCTTTGTGTGACTTGTGTTCATGCATAGGCATCATTCCTTAGAGACACTGTTCTTCGCGTTCCCACAGGAAAGCAAGGATAAGGTACGCAAAAGAGTTAAGATAAATTTCCATTGGCAGCTTATTCATCATCATTTAATGATGTATGGGCTTGAGTATCATAAAAAAGGCATGTCGCTAAAGATGTAGGGTGTTCTACAAACACAGTTCACAGAAATGCTGTGGGTTGTTGTTTTAAAGTCTCTTACATTTTGAGCGTCATTTTTGAGGAGATAATGAATCAGTGCCCTGCACATATTCCTTCCCTCTTCTTCATGTCCATTTGAGCATGCCGTGCACTTACCATGGTCCTCAAAATTTTCTGTTTTTCTTTCTTTACTGACCTGAAAGATCTTGCTATTTCTCCACAATTATTCTTCATGTTAGATTTTCATACCAAAATATAATTGTATAATTATCAAAAAATGCCATTTTGATTCAGTAATAATGTTGTGGCATTTCTCTGCCTTTGTTAGCCATGGAAGACCTGCTATACCCATATTAACTAACCTTGGATCATATAAATATCACAGGGTTGGTGACTGCAGAGGTTTTAAAAATAGCAGTTTTGCTGGTGATTTCAAGGTGCTGGGATTGTCTGTTCATATGTTTTCAATCTTTTTTTCTTTTTTTGGCGAATCCCCTTTTGTGTATGAACACCTCTCCCAATGGTATCCAACCTCTAGCAGAGCAGACTGCACCTTGTTCTGAGATCTTGGAGATGTGAAGATAAAAAAGGCCTGTACTGGGGGCTAACTTCTTTTTTTTTTTTTTTGGTTAGCTGATTTTCTTATGGAAAAATGGATCTTTTGTGTGTGTGTGGGGGGGGGAGTGGTGAGTCAAGCAAACAGTAACAATAAAAACATAGTTTCTGAATAAAAGCTGATTCTTCATGAAACAGAAAAGGAAAACCATGGAAGTATAATGACTTTGTTTAACTGTAATTCTTCTGGTTGGAAATAGCCTCCAAATTGCTCATGATCACTGTACCATGTGGACAAAATCTAACTGTGTTTCTATATTTCCCCAGGATTTTAATTTTTTAAGCTCAGGGTCATTTGACTTTGCACTAGAAACTGATTTCTTCTGTATCCATGGAGTTTTAGAAAACACAGTGTGCAACAGGTATAGACTGGTACTTTTAAGAATATGTATTTATGTGGCACATAAGCAAAATGGAAAATATTTATCTAGAATTTTTACTACTTTCTTATAACCTAAATGGTCTTATGTATTGCTGTGATTATGAGTTGCTAATATATGTTTCCTTTATACTATGACATTAAAACCACACACACACACACACACACACACACACACATACACACACACACGCGATGGATGTAATGTGCAGCAGGTTTTCTTTTTTATTAAAAATCTCCACCTCCTCCCCGCCTCCCTTTTCCTCTTCCTCCCCCCACTGCCCACCCGCCACTTCCCTCCCCCCCCCCCCCTCCAGTCCAAAGAGCAGTCATGGTTCCCTGCCCTGTGGGAAGTCCAAGCCCCCCCCCCCCCCCGCCCCCATCCAGGTCTAGGAAGGTGAGCATCCAAACAGGCTAGGCTCCCACAAAGCCAGGACGTGCAGTAGGATCAAACCCAGTGCCATTGTCCTTGGCTTTTCATCAGCCCTCATTGTCCGCTATGTTCAGAGACCCATATTGGAGCACTGGACTGAGCTCCCAAGGTCCAAATGAGGAGCAGAAGGAGGGAGAACATGAGCAAGGAAGTCAGGACCGCGAGGGGTGCACCCACCCACTCAGACGGTGGGGCAGATTTAAAGGGAGCTCACCAAGGCCAGCTGGACTGAGACTGAAAAAGCATGGGATAAAACCAGACTCTCTGAACAGGTTTCCTTTTTAATATAGAAAGACATCTCCGTGTTTCAAAACGAAAAGGCACTGTAGAAAGTAGACTAACTTTCAATATGAGTTTAAGGTAAATAGTAAAAATATTGATATTGGGCAACTTTCTGACAAATATTTGTTGTATTTTTGACTTATATAGTGTGTAGAATTTTAATTATTAATATATAATGAATAGACATGTCAAATAAATAGCAAATGAGAAATTGGTGTTTGTTAAAAGTTTCTATTTTACTTCTTTAACATAGACAAATAGGTACAGTTATTAATAAAGATTACTTTCTTTCCCTTCAGAGGAAACAAAAGCATGTTAACAAATAAATTGATCTTTAGGATAAATTCAATTTAGCAACCAGTTAGTATTTTCCTGTTGGGACAGTTATTCCACTATAAATCAGTGATGATATGAATTAGTGATATACGAATACATCAGTGATCAGATGAATCATTCTTATACTTCCGATATATTTTTGTGTTTCCTGGTGACTTACCGTGTGTGTCATACTGCTGGCTCCTAGTTCCTGCACTAAATAAAGCTCTGTTTTCATCATCAAGTACTTTACATTTCTATGAGAAGAGATGTAATGACAGCTTTCCTGGCCCCCAAGGATTTTAATTCTGATCCAGGAAAGGGACAAATATAAAATGGATACTACACTGGAGCGTAGGAACAATGAAAAGGTACAGTTATAAAGTACTCACAACACAGGAGCGGAGGAACATGAATGGAATGTTTATGTTATGAAATTATTGTGCAGTGCAGGGAGATTGATACCATCTGTTCATACTAGAAAAGGCTTTGTAGGGTGCTGACATTTGAGATGTGACTCTTAATGGATGATGAGTTTTGAAGAGGTGGACAGGACTGAATGAGAAAGAGGGTAGGGAGAAGGTTTTAGGGAAATCTATGAGTGGTGGAGTTGAAGTGTATAGAGCATCAATGTATTTGCAAGCAACCTCAGAAGTTGATTCACAAATTCCTATCAGGCTCCAGGGATTGAAAGAGCTCAGAAGAATGAAATGAGAGCCTCTGCACATTGGAAATTATACTAGGAAGATACACTTCATTCCGTAGGAATTCATAGTTTTAAATAAAAGATTGGCCCATTCTGTTTTGAATTTTAGAAATATTATTAAATTGTTGCTCTAAGCAGAGACTTAAGTTTTATCTCTGTTATTAAACTATTAGCCTCTTGGTAAACATGTATATTATGTTTTAAATAGCATTTTATATGAGATATTTTTCAATTGCTTTTCAGCAGGAAATATTAAATAAGAATAAAACATTGAATAACCTTTTCCCACAAAGTTATTCTATTAAAATGATTCAACACCAAGCATAATTTTGAAGACACTAAAACTTCACTTTATCCAAGAAAATTATCCCTGTGGTTAACATTTTTGCATCAAACATATACGAATTTCCTCAAGTCAAACATAAGACAAGTCAATAGATAATTTCCAAGTTATTTATGCTTACATGAGTTCAATTGTGGTTATGAAAAGTAATATGGATAAAGCTACTCACTAATATCTGTTAAAATTATACATTTTCAACTTCTATAGACAATGCAACCTTGTTATCTTTTATATTTATGTTCTACCGTTATTTATTCATTTAACTTCTTAAATTATTCCTTGTTTCAGAACTGTAATTCTGAAGTAGAATAGAAAATAATTACTTTACAAAATCATCTTGATTCAATTTCCTCTTCAGTCATTAGAACTCCATATTACTCTTCAATGTCATTTGCTGAGAATCATACTAGCTTTACCTTTCTGAATAAAGGGAGAGAGATAAACCAGCTTACAGAACTATTCAGCTTTGTAAACCTTTTCTGTGCGTTCTTTACGTTAGAAGTGCTTGATAATCCTGAGCCGAGGTAACTGTTACCCTTAGTTCTGAGTCATCATAAAATAAAAACAGATGCAGGAAAATGCATAATTAATGCTTCCCACAGAGAAGTCTCTCCAGAGGAGGGTGTAAAACACTGAGCAGAGAATGGTAACCTGACATAAAGGTAGCTTTTGTATGTGGGTAATTATCTCTATTAAAGTGTAAAAACAGCAGGAAGAAAGCTGTATGTAGATTAGGTCAGTGGCTTGTTTTTTCCTAACCCCTACTGGCTTTAAGTGCTTCAAAATAAGATTTTGTGTCTATATTTCATTAAGTCTACATTTGTTTAAAGGATTTTAGATGATTTTCTAGTTAAACGTGAAAAATGCACCAATTTATTATTAACTGTAATCCATCAAGAAAAAATTTGCAATTTTGTTACATTGAATATTTTCTTTCTCTTGTTTCATGATAGAAACTGCAATCCTCATTTGGCACTAATATTCCTATTTTACAAAAGAACAAACTTAAACGTGGAAATGTTAAATAATTACCCAAATTCAATAGATAAAAAGTGATAGGACTGATATGAAATTAAGCTAAATTTGTCATGACTTCAAATCCTATATCTTTCTAAACTAAAACTTAATGTAGCCTCTGTTATTGTCTAATAATTGCTAGGAATATCTATCATGTATTACTGTTTAGTATACATGCATTTACCAATCCCATGACAAAAAGAAAAATGCCGCAACTTAATCTGAAAATAAAGGAAGGTTATCAGTTTTAAGAACCATTTTTGCCAGGCAGTGGTGGAACACACCTTTAATCCCAGCACTCAGGAGGCAGAGGCAGGTAGATCTTTGAGAGTTCGAGGCCAGCCTGGTTTAAAAGAGCTAGTTCCAGGACAGGCTCCAAAGCTACAGAGAAACCATGTCTCGAAAAAAAAATGTGGGTTACATAATTTTATGTTTGAAATAAATCTTAGAGAAAGTTTGTGTTAATATTTCAACATTTGGACTCTTTGAAAACATGGGCATCTGTGGTTGTGTTGCTAATTGTCGACCACTAATTTTAGTTCTTTAGTGGGGTATCATTTTGGTTGCCTTCAACTGGATCCATAACTTTAATAAACTATGATTTAATAGGCAAAAGTTAATTGACTAATACTGTTGCCTTGCAGATCCCAAGGGTCCTCTGCTACCTTCATTAGAGAAGTAATCTTGACATCAATAATTGACTGCTTAAGTTGCCTGTATGAAATATACATAGAATTAGTAAGTAAACACTTGGTCTTAAAATCCCTTAACATAATTGTACATTTTAGCCATCTAAGATGGAACATTGTTTTTTTTTCCATTTTTAATATCAGAATCTTCTTGTACCATTTATTTAGTTTGTAGTTTGTGGTAAATAGGATGATCAAATGAAAGATTCATCATTAACTTCATATTTTACCTAACTTCCTCTCAATTGTCAACTGTAATTGAAATCACTGTTTTTCCTAATCTCATTTGAATTCATTATTGGTACTGCTGTTAATGTTTATTCCTCCATTTTATTCTTCTCTGGGATAGATAACAGGTAAGCTGCACTCCTCTCTTACTGTAATTTCAATTCCATGCTAGCATTTCTTCCTTGCGTTCCTTACTTCAGGAATCACTTTCTACCCAATGTATCCCAATTCCTGAACTCAAGAATCCCCTGTTAGAAATAATTCAGGGATGGGGAAAGAAAGATTTTCTAGGCAATGGTATGCTACTAAAGAATGGATTTCTTAGCCATCTTTTTTTTTTTTTATGTTTGAGTTTTTGAGACAGGGTTTCTCTGTGTAACTCTGAAAGTCCTGGAACTTCCTCTTGAGACCAGGCTTGCCCCAAACCTGCCGAGACGAACCTGTCATTTTTCTCCCTAGTACTCCTGGCCCAACTTTTATTTTTAGCAAAGAGAAATGTAGAGTTTTTTTCCAAGACTAACTTTGGGAAATTATGATTTCTGGATTTATTTTATTGAATTTTAATGAACTTAGTTAACTTGTTTATATGAGAGGGTCATACCTCAACACACATGTGAAGGTTAGAAGATGAATAGTGTGTTTGATGAACTCCTTTCATCCTGGGACTCTAAGGAATCAAACTCAAGTCATTAGGCTTTGGAGATGGTACCTTTACCTACTGAACTATCCCTTCAGCTCATGTGGGAGAATAACACTTGTGTTTATAAGTAAAATATTTCATCCAGTAGAACACTAATCGTAAAAATATACCTATGAAAACTTGGCTAATGTGCTTTGCATCTTTTTAAACTCACATTTATTTGGATAGAAAATTATGAGGTGAAACAACTTTGTAGCATCCAGTAATATTTTTACATATTTCTTGACCCATTATATTTTTAAAAAAAAAAAGCTTGATAAAATTTTGCTTTAAAGTAATGCCACCACTAAACATACATATTTTGTTTGCATTTTAACATATCAATCTAAGCACTCCCAGTGCCAAATTCAGATAGACTATTTCTTTGAAATACCTGAAATCTCCTTTCAAACTCTCAATAAATATGGCATATCAGACATTTTGTGCATGGAAAATTATTCAGAGTGCTTAAATTTTTAAAAATCATAGTAACCAGACCCGATATATGGAGTTTTCTTATTGCTTTCTGACGTTTTGAGTTCATTAGTGGGAAATTTAATTTGTGGTAATCAGCCCAAGGCAAAACAAGTGCGAAATTAACTTGACACAGACATTTGATGTTATAGTATTTCTCAGTTTGCAGTACAGACACAACAGGGCACCCCAGAATAAACATGCAGATCTTCAGTGTCACTCCCAATTACCACATTACTGCAAATAGCTGTAACTTACTGAAAAGTCATTCATGATTTGTTTGCTTCTTGGTTTTATCTGAAAAGGCATGCACATGAAAAGGCATGCCTGAAGATTCTGCACTTTCATTACAGACCTGAATCTTGATTACTGTCTGTTTTCTGAAATGGTGTTTATCAATATTAATATGCCTCTGGAATCATACTTGCTCAGGCTCTGCAGATGCACTGAGAGCCGGCGAGACTGCTCTCCCTCTGGCTCCCTCTTCATGCCTCCTCTATCCCACCAGGGACCAGGGATCGGGAAAAAGCTGGCAGACAGCAGATCCTTGTCATTGCTTTTCTAGTCTCTTCTGCTCTAGGGTTCAATATTTGGTTTCAGAAAATAACAGCCCTGAAGTTCTGATACATATATTCAACCAGCACACTTTTAAAACAACACAGAGCTCAAAATATGGTCCATGTCGAGAATGATATCTAAAAAATGATTTTCAAACTGGAACATTTTGAAGGGCTGGATTGGCAGGCTCAGGTAAATGATAAAGGTTCACCAAATGTGCTGGGGGTGACCGCCTATATTCATTTCTCATCTGCTCAGTACTTAGAAGCCTGTAGCAGATGCTGGCACTATTTCAAATTGTACACTGCTGCAAATCTTGCCAGTGGTTGTGTTTCCTGGAATCAGCACTCTCTGTGTCACAATTGGAACAGCAATCTTCCAAAGAAAGATAATAGTTATTTATTAAGGAATAGCTCAAAGCAACCTTGAAATTGGTGGAAATACCCTTGCTATCTTCAGCTCTTCTATGTGTGTGTATCAACGTATACCTATGTGTATATGAACAATGTATGTGATTGTGTGTATAGTGTGTGTGAGTGAACATAGGAAAGGAGACCAGATATCCGTGAGAGGAATCTTCCTCCATTATTCTCCATTTTTCTTAAATGATTCTTAGGCTACTACATGTATATTCATAAAGCATTCTCATCTCCCTCATCCATCCAGCATCTCTTCTTACCCTCTGATTTCCACCAGCCTGCATCTTATATCACCACGTCTGCATGTTACTTCCAATCTATTTATTTATTTATTTATTTTACTTTGGCATTAACTCAGCGCAATCTTTGAGGGCATGAATGTGGAGCTATTCATAACATCATGGGCAAATCACCACTGTCCCAGTCACTTAGGACACTTAGGAGAATGACTTCCTCTCTCGCATGTCCATTGACTACCGTTTGATCTCTTGAAGAGGTCAGAGGCCTATGATTCCTCTCCTGTCGATGACTGTTTAAGCATTCAGACAATACAAACTCAAAATGGACAATCACAGTTGCTGGGGATTCAATCATGCCATGACCATGCCATGCCTTCAAGACATTTCATAGACCTTTCCCCATCATCATAATTTTAAACTTTTCTTTTTTTCTCTTCTGCTATGTTCCTATGGCCGTGGAGTGTCTGATATTTTTATGATGTAGCATTTCCTACTAACTACTTTATAATCTCTTGTTCTCAGAGATTTGAACCGCTAAGGGCCCATTCATTAACTGTTGTTCTTTGGAGAGAGAAGGTTCTGGGAACAAAAGTCCTGGAAGAGCCAAAGGCTAATGTATAGGCATAAGCTAAGTCTTTAGAAACACAGCCTGACAACACATCCATGTAAGAAAACCAAAACATGATTGCTCCTCATGCCTATAACATTTATAGCCATGGGTCTTTGAAATGATTCTATACTACTAGTTGAGAAATCCCTCCTGTGGAGTAGGTCATGGGTCAATTATGAATTCAGCTGATTATTCCATAACCATGTGTCATTGGTGTACTGTCAGTACAGGCTGGCCTTGAAAGTTGATATTGTATGGCAGAGAAATTGTCAAAAAGAACACTTTATCATTTTGTACGTGTTGATTGCCGTAGAAAGACAATCCTCAAATACAACACTAGTTTTAAATGTTACTTCCACAAAATCTCACTGAGCTATAAAGCTTCTTAAAATCTGAGACGTAGGAATACAGTAATATTTAGCGTTTTTCTTTTTTTTTTTTTTGAAGTTTCTACAGCTTAGTGGAGAAAATGTCATATGTTCCTTTTTTTAGAATGTCAAGAGCTCATCTACTTTGTACAGTAATGTCTCATATTTAAGCACACATCTAGGGGGTTATGGCTGCCTAATGGTTGAATATAAAAGAGGGTGAATGCTCTAAGACTGTTCAGCACTGCAAAGGTAGGCGAGAGACATAGACGCTATGGGTTTGCTGTGCTTGTAAAGGGTGGGAAAGGGGCAAGGAGTCCCAAGGGAACTATTTCCATTTTGCTGAATTTCTCCTCTGCTTGCTGTCCTTTAGTTTTGATGTACAGCGGATTAAAGAATGGATGGTCAAATCTGGAATCTGTAATGTCTGCCAACCAAGAATGAAAAACATAGGAGATGAGTTTCTATAATTTAGAAACCAATAGGAAATTATTTTTATCCAAGTGCGCATTTCATCATTGATGAGAAAACTTTTTGTACAACATATGAATGAAAGAATCCAAAATATCTTACTTTCCTTAATAATTGCCTTTTGCAAATACTTATAGGAACGTGGCACCTGGTATGACAATTTGATTTTTACACCAATGAGTTGATTATATTGTGGACTTACACTTTTTCAGTTCAAGGACTTTGAGATGCAATATATTCAGAAACTTAGGCTGGTCAGACATTTGGTGTATTATGAGATTGTCCTTTTGTTACAGATGTGGCAAAATGTCACAGGAAATACAAAACTTGAGCAGAAACGAAGATACAGGGTTGGCTAGTTGGAAAAAAACTATGTGGATATTCACAAACTCCTTTGTGTGGTAATCTTTAGATTTCTAAAAACAAGTAACATATTTTACCCTTCCTGTTTCTGAACAGTCTACATCTCCATGCATCATACTATACTAGGATTTGATTTTTCATCTTTCTTGTTTTTTTTTTTAATTTTATTTTTATTTTTTATTTTTGTTCTGTGTCATGTACTATGTCTTTTTGACCACTGCCAGAATACAGTACCTGGATACTCCACAATGTTGAAAATTTCAGGTCAGTTTACTTGGCTCCGATAACAATTCTGTTGTCTTCTGGGCAGAATGCCATCACCATATTTGCTGATGCAGTTACTACTTACAAGACACCATCAAAATTGGTACTGCTAACATTCCCTTATAAATGGAGAGGGTAAGGAATGTCCTCAGATGTTTCCCGAGATTCTATCTGCTTTTAATATCCTTCACAGTTGGATAAAAGCATGCCCGGAGTCTGCATGATCTCATGGTGTTAGGAAGCAATAGAGCACATAGTGTGGACTGTAAACTCTAGCAAAGACTCTGTCGGTGCATGCATGGGTTGTCATCATTTATGCTGGAATGAAAATTCTCGGTGTCATGGCTTATTTTAAGGTCAGACATAATCCTGTAAGCAACCCACCATCTTTGGTCTGTAAGGAACCCTGATTAACACAATTATGTTGTCCATCGTTTGTTTTATTTGGCTTAAAGATGAATACTCCATTTTTAAATAAAATCATCAAGACAACTTTCAATATTCAACTGTTTTGAACCTCTATGACCACTAAATTTTTTTTATTTCTGATAACTGCTATCACGACTAAAATTTTATATTTATTATATTCTCAAGTAAATGTGTTTTGGTATCTGTTTAATAACACATTTCTTCAATAAATATTTATTACATGCTGTTATTAGTAAAACCCTTTATTTTTCAGACTTGACTTGTATTGAACAATTTAACACTTATTTTTATCTTTGAACTGTTTTCTCTGTCATATATCCATGGTTAACATTTGAAAAGTGATATATAGTGTTCAGAATATTTGACTATCGTCCAATTTGCTTCTTCCTTAAACTTTGTTAGTAAGCAACACTTAAACTTTGTTAAGTAAGCAACAAAGTTACTCCTATTTTGATTTTACAAATCCAAGAAGAGATATAGAGTGGAAGACATTCAGAGTTTAGTACAAATCACACAAGATATATCAAATTAAAATACTCAGTTTTCAGACTGACATTTTTATAGAGTATATCAATAATTCTATTTTGACATAAGGAAGATTTATATGAATTTTAGTTAATTCTCTAAGCCAGAAAGTCTTCTGGGTATATCTGTTTTATGTGCTCTTGAAGAGAAAGGCTTATATGAATGAACATTATACTGCCTGACTATCCACTTGAAGGCAGAGATGCTTTTGTTATCTATAATTAGAAGTTCCTTGGAAGCTAATGCACTGAGGCTTTTGATGTAATTAATGCAGGCAATTTATGAATTTTATTGAGTGATTTTGTGTAAAGGGTAAAGGAAAACAATCTTACAGACTGGGATGAACTATTCACTCACTTCTTCTAGTAATGTGAAAAATTAGAAAATTTTCTGAATTTATCAGGAGAGCTCTTGAGGTTCAGCATTCCCTACAACAATTTCTCTTTAGACAAAGCTTTCTCCTCTTTGTAAGTCCTCATCAGCACAGACATATGCAAATTGCAATGAATGAAATCATTTTGGGTTTCATTTCTTGACTGTTAAATGAAGAATAAGACATTAAAGTGTCTTTTGGTAAAAATAGCGTAGTGGTCTATAATTGCATAACTCTCATAACCCCTTTGAAGTGTCTTTTCATAATTGGTAGTGCAATAGAAAAGGGAACAAGAAACTCCCCAGTGTAGTGGCTAATAGAAATGCCCCCCCCCCCATCCTCTACAAATCCTGTTCATTCTTCCAGGGATTTCTTTTTTTTTTTTTTTCAGGGATTTCTACATGCTAGTACATCTAAGACCTATCATGACTTCTGTTTTCTCTCCACTGATATGCATGTAATGACTTTGATACTTAGCATAATTTGGTAGATATTTATTGTAAATCTATACTAACTTTGCATTGCCTACAACAACCCTTTAAAGAAATAGGTGAATAGTTGAGCAAAATTTCTGTGGAATCTTAATAATCTGTTTACTATCACACAAATATCATAAAATGACATGAAATCTAAAACTTAAGTTTTCATGAAATGAAACTCCATGACGACAGATACACTTTTAAAGTTCCATTTTAGTGTGCATGGTAATGTGGTTTCTGGCTGGAATTTTATTTTTCTGAATACTGAATGTAGGATTGGTTTTCAGTCCACTTGGAGAATAAAACTTTGTGAGAATCCTTGACTCATCTTTTTAATGCGGTTGAATAACTCACTTGATTTATATGCAGGTTTGAATGCCAACTCATGAAGAGAGGGAAAGGTGAGTGGGAAGGTAGAGGTGTTATTAGAGAACAAAAGAAAAATGATTTTGGACAAAGAAACAGAACATTTTTTGATCTAGTGCCTTATAAATGTCAAAATGACTTATAGGAAATTTGGCAAGCGAGTCTAAGAAGTAGAGATCTAAGGAACACTGGGAGCCTGTCTCTGCCTTAGAATGTATGAATGCAATTAAATAAAAACTCTTCTTTGAGTTTATTGTTTTATAGGATGATTTTTCTGAGAGTCTTGTAAAATAATGGATGCATTAAGACTAGAGATATACTAATGAGAAAATTAACATAACTGTTGTTTTAGTGAAGTTGGAAAGAGTTTATTTTGATGCATAATCTAGTTTAGCAACCAGAACAGTTGCACAAAGAAAAGAAGGATTTTGGAAAAAGAACCCAACTGTAACTGCAGTTACTTTGTAAAAAAGTGACTTTACCATCATTTCACCTGGAGTAACGGAACATATTTACCAGAAAGAAGAAACAAACTGACTATTCAGGCTGGCTGTATGGTGTAAGAATAATCCTGGATATGTGGTGTGTGTGTGTGTGTGTGTGTGTGTGTGTGTGTGTGTGAGAGAGAGAGAGAGAGAGAGAGAGAGAGAGAGAGAGAATGGGATATGAATTACCTGTTACTAATTTCAGTCTAGAAAAACAAATGAAACTTAATTATAATGTTAAGAAATAAATTGTATTATTTGATTAATTTATAGAAATTAAATGAATGTTTTTTCCTTAAAATTCGATAGTGTTTTCCTATCTGATTTTGTTATATATTTTATATTTTCCTTAAAAAATAACCTCCTATACATTTTCTTTTCTTAGATATGTTCAGAATGCTGTGATTCCCTTTTTATTTAGGTATAGTTGTCATTAAAGACACCCAAGGAGATATTTAATTTAATTGAATCGACTTATCAGGGTAGTAATGATTTGTTCTATCTTCCAAAAGAGAAATTAAATTAACAGGAATATTACATTGAGATGCATATCAGTGAATTATTATATGCAGCCTGTGAAAGTCTGCATAAATTTAATTGAGACTGAATGAACAAACACATAATTATCATTATTTTAGTAATTTAACTTATATTACTTTATTTTTACCTTGATTTGTAACCTGATGATCCATAGTGATTTTTTGTATTTGAACTATCACAAAGGCATTAGTGACTAATTTCAGCATGAGGTACAACTGACTTAAAAGTTAAGTCATAAAACAATCTTAAAGCTGAGAATAGGGGCTGAGGTATAAACATAACTCATCAGATAAGCTGTTCCTGGAGCTGAGCTGTTCAAGAAATAGTTGCTATGCCAGCCAGAAATTTCCAGATCAGATGCTCTTTCTATAAATTTTGCATACCTCTTATGTTCTCTGACACATATTTTTGACAAAGATTTTTCAGGGAAACACCTTGGCCTATATATGACACAGAAAAAAAAATGAGTAGGCATAAAGTGGCTGCGAATATCCCTACAAATGTCTCTGTGTTGCAGCTTCTCTCTCCCAACATATGAGTTTCCTAACATGCCTACAAAGTAGTGGCTATAAACAATTGTTACATAAATGTATCAACATGCTCAGGGTAGATTGCTTTACCTGCAGGGGCATTTGCTCTTCTAGGGAAGGTATTCTAAACATGCAAAAAGTAAATTATGTCTTAGCTTATCATTTCAGTCATAGTGCAAAAGTCTGAAAAGAAACTATACAAATATGAATAAACCCATTTATTCTTCCCTTACATTTAATTAATACCATTTTTGAATGTCATTGGAATTAAATATGAAGTCTAGTAACTGAATGAGTAATTATTATACCCATTCTGCAGGGAGTCCAAGTGCAGAGAGATTTTTCATGTTGAATTTCTGAGTCAAAATACTAAAGAAGAGTTGAATAAAGAAAGCTTCTATCCATGTTAAGAGAGTCATCCCTTTTACTAAAACATCAGTGAAAATGCTTTGTAGTTATGGTGACCTTTTTTTGCCATATTTTCATGTTCAGTCATCAGCTTGGGATGAAAACAGACAGAATCTATGCTGTCCCAGAAGGTCAAAATGCATTATGATTTCATAGAATCAGAAAGCTAGTAATATAAAATGTGAACTAAATCAAAACATTTCATTCAAAATCACATAGACTGAGTTCTGAAAATTAAGCAATAAAATGGTACCAAAAGGGAAAATTGATAGGTCCCTGATGCTGTGACTCTAACTCCTCTTTGAATTAATCTCTTGATTATTCATTAAAGAACAGAAGACAAATATCAATGAAGTAGCTGCTAGAGGTGGGCAGTTTTGCCAAATGAAAGAGGTGGCACAGCAAAAACCTCTGTCAACCTTCATTTTGTGAAAAAAGGAACATCTGTAAGAACATTTGAGTATTGAAATTATATCTAGAAGTATGAGTGGTGTCCAATTCTGGCTTTGATTGGTATAAGTAAAGCGAAGAGAAAATATAAATATCTAAATCATACAATTTTACATTTTAAAAAGCAGAATAAAAATTCTATGAATCAGAAAAGTGAAATAGATTGTTTTTATTTTAAATTAACATAGAAGCCAGTGAATCTGAATACGTGAACTATAAGAAAAAAGTCAATAATAATACCTGAAATTTGCTCATTAATTTAATAAAGAAAATTAACCTTCTACCGTAGTCTATTTTGTGAGTGTTCTGACATTTTGAGAAAAGTATTTTTAAGAGCAAGAAAGGTCATATTTAGGATTACAAACCCTTAAAGCAGTGGTTCTCAACCTTCCTAATGCTGCTATACGTTAATTTAATATCTCATGTTGTGGTGACCCCCAACCATAATTTATTTCATTACTACTGCATAACTGTGATTTTGTTATTGTTATGGATTGCAATGCAAACATCTGATATAAAACCACAAAGAGATCTCAATCCACAAATTGAGAATCACCTTCTTAAAGTATTGCCTAAGATTGCAGTCAAATGAGGCACTTGGTGAGCCCGCTGGCACTGCCTGCAACATTCCCTCATGAAGGCCATTTCTCTAGAACTGCTGTGTAAAAGACAGCTTTCATAATGTTGCAAATAAATTCATGCTGCCTCAAACAAACACTATTTTAAAATGTTGAACTAGTAATGACACCCTGAATATCTAAAGATTATAAATATATACTCAAACTCAGGCACATTATAGTAGAATGCTTTTTCTTTGTGTTTCATTTTAGGATGACTATGGAACAGTCCAGGTGACTCATAGTACACATGGTATATCTTTTTTTTTAATTTATTTTTTTTTTGTTGAAAAAAATTGCCGCCTCCTCCCTGCCTCCCACTCCTCTCCCCCTCCTCCTACTCCTCTCTCCCACCCCCCACTACATTCCCCCTCCCTCTCCAGTCTGAAGAGCAGTCCTGATTCCCTGCCCTGGGGGAAGTCCAAGGTCCTCCCCCTCCATCCATGTCCAGGAAGGTGAGCATCCAAACAGGCTAGGCTCCCACAAACCAGTTCATGCAGTAGGATCGAAACGTAGTGCCATTGTCCTTGGCTTCTCATCAGCCTTCATTGTCCGCCATTTTCAGAGAGTCCGGTTTCATCCCATGCTTATTCAGTCCCTGTCCAGCTGGCCTTGGTGAGCTCCCAATAGACCAGCCCCACTGTTTCAGTGGGTGGGTGCACCCCTCGCGGTCGTGACTTCCTTGCTCATCTTCTCCTTTCTTCTGCTCCTCATTTCGACCTTGGGAGCTCATTTCGGTGTTCGAATGTGGGTCTCTGTCTCTATCTCCATCCATCGCCAGATGAAGGTTCTAAGGTGATATGCAGGATATTCACCAGTGTAGCTATAGGATAAGGTCATTTCAGGTTCCCTCTCCTCAGTTGCCCAAGGAACTAGCTGGGGACATCTCCCTGGACACCTGGGAGTCAAGTCACTTGCCAACCCTAAGATGGCTCTCTTAATTAGGATATATACTTCTCTGCTCCCATGTCTACCCTTCCTTTATCCCAACCATCGCATTCCCCCAAGCTCCCCCATCCTCCCCTTCTCACTTTTCTCACCCCATTTCCTCTTACACCCATCCCACCTCACCCCCAAGTTCCCAGTTTTTGCCCAGCTGTCTTGTCTACTTCCCATATCCAGCTGGATAACTCTATGTTTTTCTTTGTGTTCACCTTCTTATTTAGCTTCACTAGGATCACAAATTATAGGCTCAATGTCCTTTATTTATGGCTGGAAACCAATTATGAGTGAGTACATCCCTCTTCACATCGTATACATCTTTCACCTTTTAATTTATTTATTTATTTATTTATTTATTTTTTTTTCCACAAAAATTATTTTATTAAAAAATCTTGAGAATTTCTTGCTTTAGTGGGTGGACTTACATTCATGCACCATTTGCTTAATTCTGCTAGGAACTTTTGAGGAGATGACAGAATGCCTCTTAGGATTTTTTTTTTTTAAATGAAAACAAACTATCTCTTTTCATATCACATACTAATCATAGTTCCCGCTCCCTCCTCTCCTCCCATTCCCTTCACCTACCTTCCTCACCGCTGTTCACTCCTCAGAGAGATTAAGGTTCATCGCTTTGAGGAAATTCTAAGACCCTCCCTACTATATCTAGCCTGAGTAAAATTATCCATTCAAATAGGTTCCCAAAAATGCCAGTAAAAGCAGAGGGGATAAATCCTGGGGCCACTGCCAGTCCCAGCTATACAAATATCACACACATTCAGAAGGACTAGTTTGGACCTATGCTGGTTTCTTCCCTATCCATCTGAAGTTGGTGAGCTCCCAGTAGCTCAGGTAAACTGTTTCACTGGTTGGTCTTCATCATGGTCTTGACCTCTTTGCTCATATTCTCACTCCTTCCACTCTTCAACTGGACTTTGGGAGCTCAACCCATTGCTGGACTGTGGGGCCTCTTTTTCCATCAGTTGCTGGATGAAAGGGAACAATACAAAGAATCAATGAAACAAAGGGCTGTTTTTTTTTTTTGAGAATATAAAGAAGATAGACAAACCCTTAACCAAACTAATCAAAAGGCAGAGAGAGAGCTTCCAAATTATCAAAATCGGAAATGAAAAGGGGGTTACAAAACAACAGACACTGAGGAAATCCAGAGAATCATAGGTCGTACTACAAAAACCTGTTCTCCATAAAATTGTGAAACGTAAAAGAAATGCACACACTATATCTTTAAACTCATTTTACTCTATCTCGGTGTCAGCCTAAGACTGAGGAAATCATTGGAGACATTAAGTCATTGGCTAACATTGATATGGAATATATATGGAAAGAGAATAGAAATGTGTAGATGTAGGTAAGTGGTAGCAGAGAGGGGAGGAACTGGTTGAAGGGAAGTTGTTTTAAGTGTATAATTCATGAAACACCCACTTTCAATAAAAATAAATAAAATGATGTTTTCTTTTAAAACATACCTTCATTAATCAGATTATAAATGCCATCATGAATCATGGGATGAGTCCTTTTCAAAATGTTCTTTTCTCAACTTTCATGAGTTTTTAATGAAATATCTGGTGGGCTCTATGTTGGTGGTAAATCTTTTACCTAAGATAATTACAAGAACTAGCAGCAATTATTGTAGTTGGGCATATTTCTCTTAGCTATAAATTATGTTTTCCTTTTAAATCATGAGAATTCATCAAGTTGTAATGCTATTCATCCACAATGTTGGTTCAGTCATTTTATTTGATGAATGATAACATCTCTCTTATCTTTATTTCAATTATCTTATCAGGTTTATATAATCAATCGTCACAGACACATTTAAATATAGTATGCTTATTTCCTTAAAATATATTTCACAAGTACCTATTAAAGAATAGTAATAACTAATATTCTTTAAATTTAAGGTATAAAACATTTAATTGTTCTTTTGATATAGATTTGCTTTTGTAGTTTCCATCTTTAATGGGGGGAGCTAGTACATAGCTTACATAGAAATGACAATTATGTATGGTAACCATCAGGTACTAAGAATCTTGACTAATGTGAAGAATTTTGTGACTATTTCACTGAAAATACCAGAAGCAACATAAGTAGAAGTAAATGTTAATTTTTGTTTGCATGCTTGAGTGTGTGTGTCTGTAAGAACATGGCTACAGAAAGGGAAAAGGTCTTTAACTGAGTTGAAATTCATCTTAGCTAATGTAATAAGTGTGAAAAAGATATTTAATTTTCTTCTGCCTTGTTATTTTATTGATAAGATGGTCTTGATGGTTGTCTTTGAAGCTTATAAACTGATGAAAACTAAGCACTGCCTTATACATGTCACTGACTAAGGCCATTGTCACTCTGATTAGAAAGTTCCAGGTGCACCGGTAACATCAAGTGATTATACTCATTACAATTCAGCAATAATGTCATTAAAATAATTAAACACAGTGTATTTTAATTTGATTTGCTTTGAAGAAGAGAGAACACACAAAGATAACAGTCTTTTGCTATTTATTGTAAAAACTATTATGTAATTTGTGGAGTTTCTATTCTAAAAGTTGACTAATACGCAGGAAAAATATACATCTCTCTAGAATATTTTCCTTAAACATTTGTTTTTAATTTTTAAAATATACAGTATACAGCCAAGTGAAACTGTCTATTGGTAAGATTTATATAACTTGAAACTATCCATTTTATTCAAACTTGTTTGAGCCATATAGAACACTATTTAATATTTTTTAATGAACTTTAGAATCATAATTTGTACACCAAATCAGATCCCATGGTCTGTCAGAACAATACAATTAAAAATAAACAAAAAGAAATAGTGAAAGGCAGAAGATTTATTCAGCTCATGGAGGGAGAATGAGACCCTTCAAGCTTTCAGTGCAGGACCTGAATTGGACTAAAAGTTTAAAGGACCACAGGTGTACACATCTAAGGAAACCTGGTCACGTGACCCCGCCCACCATTGACTCATCTTTATCTGCACATTAGTCTTATCTTGTAAGGATGTGCTGATAAAGCTCTGTGAAAACTCTACCTTGGTGGTGAGTCTGCCCCACCTCTCTCTACCTCCCCCCTCTCCCCATTGTTATCCTTTCCTTCTCTCTGCATGAGATGATTGGGTAAATTTCCATTTCTTCCAGGTCCATTGTTACAATTGTCTGATTGTCAGATTCATTATTCTTGCTGGGATTACTTTTCATTTTCCCCACTTGCTGCGTTGGTGTCTCAATGTTGAGTTGGAACATGTCTATGTTGGAGTAAAACAGAATGCAAGGAAGAACCAAGGTTAGAACATATTAGTTAGTGCCAAGTGGTCATGCCTAAGAACTGTTTCTCATAAACTCTTGGCTGTGGTTAACTGGGGAAGAGTTGGTACAAGCAACCCCATCTCATCCAAAGTGCCATATTAAAAGAAAAAGAAAAACTTTTTTTTGATTTATTTCTATGATTTTTGTCGCTTTAATTGGCCTATTGAGCATAGAGGCCAAACCTGATTTAAGGAATAGATTATGACCACCAAATTTGTTACCAATATAATCTGGGGTCCATTCCTAAGCACTAAAAAGTCACTAAATGTGTTATTAATGTGACTACAGCCCCATTCTTCCTAGAATTTTATCATGCATATTGATATGCACTTGTCCACACCTCCCTAACAATCAACAAAATTCTAATTACACTCTAAGAATTTTAAAAAATTCTCCTTTAGAGAACAAAAATCTGATTGTTCAGTAAAATTTTATGCTAGGTATATTTAACTATCCGAATATATTGTTAGACTGTGCTCCATAAATTCAATTAAAATCAAAGTTGTAAGATGTGAATCTGCTACAGAATAATGGAATCTCAGTCAGTTTTAATGTGAGCATATTTCTTTGTAATTAACAGTAATTCTGTCTAATTGTTTCCTGTGTTTTTTTTTAACTTATGTAGTTTTTTATAGTTGATTTACCTTGATTTGAGTCAGCTTTTCATTGGTGATTATGAATGTGGGTCCGCTTCACAGTGGTTATTGAGCTTTTCCTATGCTGAACCTGTTTCTATCTGATTATCCTCAAGTCCCCTGATGTGAACTTGATGAAAACCAAGTAGGGGGCATACAAATTGAAAAAAAAAAAGTTAAAAAAAAAATGTCAAGCTATTGTTGAAAGGAAACAACTGGTTAGCAACTGTGCGCTATTGTGCTGTGTTTTCTTTTTCCTGACAATCATGCCAACAACCAGAAGTTAAAAAAATCTGTATGTGTGTCTTCATTTGTGTTATATGGTCAGAGGCTCCAGGCCTTAAAATTCCAAATGTAGAAATTCCTCTTTCATTAGAGAATGTTCTATTTGAAATGAAAGCACAGAAGCAGTTAACTATGAAAAAAATGCATTGTTTTCTCTTTTGTGTGAACCTAGGCTTTACAACCTTTGCCCTGTGACTTTGAATTCCAGACATTTTGAGGGCAGAGGTTCAGAAGCATTTCCTTTTTTTTTTTTTTTTATTGAGAAAAGGAAAAAAAAAAAAGTATCCGCCTCCTCCCAGCCTCCAATTTCCCTCCCCCTCCTCCCACCCTTCTCCCCCTCCCCCAAGCTCCTCTCCCCCTCCCTCTCCAGTCCATAGAGCATTTGCTTTTGAAGGTTGTCAGGAGAGGTAGACATGTTCCACACTGGTACAAGGAGGGAAAGAACTTAAAAAATATTAAGATGGGACCACAGTCCCAATGGACTTGGTGAATTGAGTTACATAGGCATGAGGGGGAAAAACAAAACCAATCATTATAAAGCAGTTTAGAAGATATGGCTGCGGTGAGTGCTAAAGGGATCACTGGGGAGAAGAGTCTCCGAAGAGAAGTGACAGTGGCATGTGTAGGGGACAGTTAAGAAGCCCACGGCACTATCATACAACAAAAGTATATGCTCAACTATGTTCATGGCAGCATTGTTTGTAATAGCCAGAACCTGGAAACAACCTAGATGCCCTTCAACGGAAGAATGGATGAAGAAAGTATGGAATATATACATATTAGAGTATTACTCAGCAGTAAAAAACAAGGACTTCTTGAATTTTGCATACAAATGGATGGAAATAGAAAACACTATCCTGAGTGAGGTAAGCCAGACCCAAAAAGAGGAACATGGGATGTACTCACTCATATTTGGTTTCTAGCCATAAATAAAGGACATTGAGCCTATAATTCATGTTCCTAGAGAAGCTAAATAAGGTGAATCCAAAGACAAACACATAGGCATCCTCAGGAATATTAACCTTCATCAGGCGATGAAAGGAGACAGAGACAGAGACCCACACGGGAGCACCGGACAGAAATCTCAAGGTCCAAATCAGGAGCAGAAGGAGACGGAGCACGAGCAAGGAACTCAGGACCACGAGGGGTGCACCCACACACTAAGACAATGGGGATGTTCTATTGGGATCTCACCAAGGCCAGCTGGCCTGGGTCTGAAAAAGCATGGGATAAATCCGGACTAGCTGAACATAGCGGACAATGAGGAATACTGAGAACTCAAGAACAATTGCAGTGGGTTTTTGATCCTACTGCACGTACTGGATTTGTGGGAGCCTAGGCAGTTTGAATGCTCACCTTACGAGACCTGGATAGAGGTGGGCAGTCCTTGGGCTTCCCACAGGTCAGGGAACCCTGATTGCTCTTCGAGCAGATGAGGGGGGGGACTTGATCGGGGGAGGGGGAGGGAAATGGGAAGCGGTTGTGGGGACGAGGCAGAAATCCATAATAAATAAATAAATTAAAAAAAAAAAAATAAAAAAAAAATAAATAAAAAAAAAAAAAAAAGAAGCCCACGGCACAACGTTGTCAGGGAAATGTTTGTTGCTGTTTTTGTTTTTTGGGAGTCTATCATTCTTTTTTTTTTCCTGACCTTCCTGGTATGGGTTCGAATTTTGTCTCCCCAAAAAATTAATAGTCTCTTAAATGTCTAAAGACTAGAGGCATATTTACATTTTAGAATAAAAGTACTTTGTTGTCAGAAAATTGAGAAGGGAAGTTTGTATGTAAAAGAAGAAAAATACTACAGCCATCCACCCACCTAAATTTGAGCAAGCCACACTCCTGCATTCACACCACAATGGCTGGAAGTTAGTTTTTGAAATATGAACATAAGTTTTTTTTCTTGACTTTGTTCTTCAAATAATAAAATATAATAAGTAATCGCTAATTATTACATTTTACTATATTTTATAGTCATCTATGGATAAATTAAAAACATACAGGTGTGTGTGTGTGTGTGTGTGTGTGTGTTTATATTTTAAGTAAAAGTATTACCATACTGGAGAATGTTAGGAATATTTCCTAACCGAGCTCTCTGACGACACAAAAATTCCCAATCAAGCCAAATCAAAACAAGCCGAATTAAGAAATATCCAGGTTTAATGGGAGATCTGAGCTCTTGGGTGGCCCCGAGGGGGGAACCAGGAAGCTGCAGGAATGGGACCCCCGTTCTTCTTTTGGGGGATCACTTAAGTACCCCGAGGAGTGGACCTAACCCCATCCCCAGTGAGGGGTCAGGACCTGGCCTGCTGGGATTTGAAGTCCAGACCAGGCCTGGGGGCTGGGACCTACGCTCCCAACCTAACATTCCAGACTCTTTGGCTATAGGGGTGACAGAAAATTGGAATGGTAATTATGACAAACACTCAGGCTCTCTTTGGAAAAAGGGTGTAGACTCAAATCCGGCTACTTCCTGCAGGAACAGGGCGGCGTGGGGAAGGGGAGAGTCAGGTGTCCACGTTTAGCGAGAGGTGTGGCTGAAAAGGCATCCCATGAATGTCATCCCGGAGAAGGCAGGCAGCTGTTCCTTGGGGGAGATGAGAAGGCAGATGGCTACGAAAACAAAATGTTATCGCTAAAGATGAGTGTGCCAGAATGAGGAGCAGGTAGGCCCTTCATTGTGGCATCCTGGAAAACTGGAGGGTGGAAGGTCCTGTCTGCTGAGCAGACCAAGTGTCTTGAGTAGGTGCCCGCTTGAGCCTGGAGAGATGGTACCAGCACAGATGTCCCAAGAGCTTGGCAGTCGAGGGTGTGGTGAGGATTACCATTTGAGGTCCCGTCCATCGGGGCTCCAGAGACCTAGGAGTTAACTATTTAAAAAGTACTCTGTCCCCTGGGGAGAGCGGGGGAGGTTTAGGGGCATTAGGGTCCATGGGTGTGGGGACAGAGAGACAACTGTCAGCGTGTGAACGGAGAAGGGACCTAAAATGGGAGAGGTAGGGTAGGTACTCCTCCAGTGGAGGAGTTTGAACTGGGAGGTGATGGTTAAGGAGAAAGGGCCTGCCATAAAGCAGTTCAAAAGAGCTCAGGCCATTAGGGGAACATGGGGTGGCCTTAGTTCACCTTAGTTCAGTGGAGAGCTTGATAGGTTGGTTGTTGTTTGATGATTCCCATTGTCCAGCAGATGGTGAGAGCTTCTGACACGAGCTCCATGACTCTGAGCCACCACATCTGCTGTTTCCCTGGAGACTGGAAACACTTCTATCCATCCTGTAAAAGCATCCACAAGTGTTAAGAGACAACGAAGTTTTTTATGAGTAGGCATATGGGTGAAATTAACCTGCCAATCTTTGCCCATTTGGTGTCCACGAAGCTGGTGTATGTGGAGAGCTCCTTGTGGGTTGGCTTGGGCACATGTCTGGCAGGAGGAGTGAACCTGTAAAATAGAGTCTTGGAGATGGGCAGGGTTAAAAGGGGCTCCAAGAAGTGGAACAAAGCTTTGGGGAAGTGGCTAAGGATATCTCCACCCAGTAAATGTGCTGGGCAAGCTGGTATCGCTAAGAAAGAATGAGAAAAAAAGGTTCTGCATGAATGTAGGACTGTGGCAGAGTTTTAAGTGGGGAGGAATGGGTCCTGTCTACCCCGATAACTGAAATTGGTGAGGGAAACTTAAGGCCCAAGTGAGAATAAAAGTAATGGACTTACCCGCCACTTGTAGCATGACCCTAGGCTAGGAGAGGGTTATGGGCAGTGTCAATCTTCTGCAAGGCTGAGATGTTTGAAGGCTGGCAGTTTCACTTGTGATGGTGATTAGGCTGGACCTCCGTGGCTTGGCATAGAGGACAAGCCCGCACAGGGGCATTGTGATTTCCAGTGTCCAGGTTGCTGGCAGATATGGCACAACCTCAAAGCAGGTGTGGTGCAATATCGTGCCATGTGACCATTTAGGCCACACTTGAAAGAGCCCTGTGGTTGGCTTCCCTTGTCCCCCTTCCTGTGACCTTAGGACAGATGCTAAGGCCTGGGCCTGTAGATTGTTGTAGCTTTGTCCGTCGGGAAGACTCAGCTGATTTTTTCGGGCATTAAAAACTTTAAAGGCCATTTTCCCAATTCCCGTATAGGAGTTTAGGGACCATCCTCAACTTTTTTTCTTTTCTTCTTCTTCTTCTTCTTCTTCTTCTTCTTCTTCTTCTTCTTCTTCTTCTTCTTCTATATCTGGTACTGACTGAGGAAGCAAAATGATTAGTAGAAAAGGAAGCTAGCCACTTTTTTACCTGAGATTGATTTGGAAGAGAAACCAGAGCAGGGGGAGGGACTAGCCCAATGCTCAGAGGGGGTCCAGGAGTGGAGCAGTGAGGTAGGAGGGGGAGGGAGAGGTGGAAGTGAGACTGGCTAAGGGGGGGGGGGGAGGGCAAGAGCACAGAGACCAAAAAAAAGTGGACAAAAAAACATATATATTATATATGTTTTGTTCATTTGTATCAGGCAGGCTCAATTTTAAAGATTTTTTTTTTTTTTTTTTTTTTTTTTTTTTTGTAAGAGGTTTACAGGCCAAAAATCTGACCTGGCCTTGAACTGGAAGTGCCAATTTAGAGTCTATGCCCAACCATGTGGCCTAAGTCCATTTCAGAGCGTCCTCGAAAGTGGCTCTTAAGGTCCAAAAGGGGTCGCGGAGATTGAATGCCCGGCATCCAGATACAAACAGATCTCTGCCTCAGCCAACCCCGAGCAGGATTGATCGCAACCTAACTCGAATTCCCAGCATGAGCTCACGACTTCAAATGGAAATCCGAAAAGGACAAAAATAAGTACGAATGGGTCCCCCCAAACCCTATAGCATAGACAAGAAGTGGGACTCACCAAGACGCAGCCGCTGTAGCCCAGAAGAAGCTGGTTTTAAGCGTGGCATAGAGAGCTTGAACTGCAGACTAGGGGCCTTTCAACAAGAGGCCTGCCTTGTGGAAAGGACCTGCCCTCACTCCGTGGGAACCTCCAAATGTTAGGAATATATCCTAACCGAGCTCTCTGATGACACAAAAATTCCCAATCAAGCCAAATCAAAACAAGCCGAATTAAGAAATATCCAGGTTTAATGGGAGATCTGTGCTCTTGGGTGGACCCAAAAGGAGGAAACCGGGAAGCCGCAGGAACACAACCCCTGGGAGGAAGAAAGGGGGACCACATGTTCTTCTTTTGGGGGATCACTTAGGTACCCTGAGGAGTGGTCCTGACCCCACCCCCAGTGAGGGGTCAGGACCTGGCCTGCTGGGATTTGAAGTCCAGACCAGGCCTGGGGGCTGGGACCTAAACTCCCAACCTAATATTCACCCACCTAAATCTGAGCAAGCCACACTCCTGCATTCACACAACCATGGCTGGGAGTTAGTTTTTGAAATATGAACATAAGTTTTTTTTCTTGACTTTGTTCTTCAAATAATAAAATATAATAAGTAATTGCTAATTATTACATTTTACTATATTTTGTAGTCATCTAAGGATAAATTAAAATATACAGGTGGATATATGTGTGTGTGTGTGTGTGTGTGTGTGTGTGTGTGTGTGTGTATTTTAAGTAAAAGTATTACCATACTGGAGAAGAGACGTGAAACAGAAATTGGAGAAAATAGGTCTGAATATAAACTAGAGAGATAACTGGGTGAGTGTAAGTGTATGTGTTAAACAGTAAAAAGGGATAATGAGGAAGGGAATATAATAATTCAGATAATTTGGAGAGAAATGTGTGTCAGTATAACTTTTGTTTATATTTAAAATAAATTGATAACTTTATATATTTATTATTGAGAAAATAAATATATAGATTTCCATTATTTAATTTTTTGAAATAGAGTATCACTATTTAGCCATTGTTGTCCTGGAACTCAGTATGTATACCAGGCTGGCCTCAAACTCACAGAGATCTGCCTGCCTCTGCTTTCTATGTGCTAGAATTAAAGCCATGTGCCATCCCACCTGGCTCAATATATATGTTTACCTTATAAGTTTGTGATAATCATCAATTAATGTTAGAGTTTAAATGAATTGAAGATAAAGAACGATTGTATCTTAGATTTTCTCTTCTTTTCTGTGATAAAAACACTATGAGAATAATCAACTGAAGGAACAAAGAGATTATTTTAGTTCACAGTTCACACATAGGAGGCTGTATGGTTGTTTCACAATCAAACCATAATCGTGTCCATTCCAATATATAAGGTCTTCATCTGAATATAATTATACCTGTGAAGATTTTTTTCCCCAAGCAAGGTCACAGTTTCTCATTAGTGGGGCATTTTGGAAAACAATACTGATGCACGGTATACTTGTTAGTCCCTAAGATAGAGGGACGCCTAATCGATTCTTCTGCTTATCTGTCAGACTGTTTTCTGAATCTACATGGGTTGACTTAGACTAATCTGTTCCTTCTTTAGTAATCACCCAAGATGTATAAGCTTCGAACAGACTTAACTGATCAGAAATTGTCATTACCCGGTCATTTACTGGTTAAGCTTAAGTCACTAGAACCCGAGTTAGGCAATGCTGTGTGTGCTGGCATGGTCAAAATAGAAGTTAGTGAGATATGCCACAGTCAAATCTTACAGAACATTTCATGGCTTGTAAAATTTCTCCTTGGCAGCGACAGCTGATGGAAGGAATTAAAGAGAACAAAATGAAAGCACTGGGAAGATTGTTAGGGTTTCTGAGAGGTTATTAGAAAGTGAGTGCTAGAGGAACGCTCTGTGATTAGAGTATTGGCTGCCATTCCAGAGAACCCAGGTTCAATTCCCAGCACCCGCTTAAGTGCCCATAACTGCAAAGATTCAGATAAAGGCAAAAACATGAAGACCAATGAAAAAATGTTTAAGTGGAAAGCATCTATGACTATAGGAAGGAAGGGAATATTTCATTAAGCAAGATGTGTTATATGTCTAAAGAAGGCTTGGAGGATGACAGAGAAAATGAGAAGATAAAAATTTCAAGGGTATTTAGGAGCACCAGGATGCTAGAGTAGGAAATGTAAAAGCTGATGAGTAGACATTCATGGTCAGACTTGGGTTATAATTTACATGAGGAAACCACCCACAGGCATAAGAAACAAAGGATGTTTATAGGTCTGAAATTTTCTATTGATTTATTTTCACATTTAATTAAATCTAAAATAACATATAGCAATCTCATTCATGATAACACTCTTCCCTCTCAATTATCATTTCCCTTATACCAAATAAATACAGCCTGGGAAATGGTTTAGGTTTGGTTGTAATATGAATTTATTGTGGCTATGAAAACAACATACAACAAATTTTATGGCTTAGAACAATACAAATTTTATCCCTCATATTTCTGATTGTTAAAAAGTCAAAATCAAAGTGTTACTCCATTTGAAATTTCTATGGGAGGGGTGTGTGTGTGTGTGTGTGTGTGTGTGTGTATTTATGTAGAAAGTGTTGATGAAGCAAAATATTGAAGTTTCTTATTATATTCTCAGACATGCTTATTATGTACTTGATCATAATTGCCCTCTATGACCCCCTTTAAAATTTATTTGTTATTGTTATTTCTCTTTTTTTTTTCCGATAGGGTTTCTCTGTAGCTTTATAGACTGTCCTGGAATTAGCTCACATAGACCAGGCTGACCTTGAACTCACAAAGATCCCCCTGTCTCTGCCTCCAGAGTGCTGGGATTAAAAGCATGTGCCACTATTGCCCATCCTTAAATTTATTTTTTATTACTTTTAATTAGTGTGTGTGTGTGTGTGTGTGTGTGTGTGTGTGCATATCTGTCTGTCTGACTGACTGTCTGTGTACATATGTACACATGAATGAAGGGGCCCACGGCAGGCAGGGATATGAGATCCCTCTGGTGTCTGAGTTACAGGTGATTGTTGACTGATATGGGTATTGAATTTAGGTCCTCTGGAAGAGCATTGCATGTACTTAAATGCACAGCTATACAGAATTTATGTATTAAGAGTGGCAGGCTGCATCCCCACCACCCGGCTAGTTTATACCCAAAATAACCACAGCTAATTGTATTAATTAAATTACTGCCTGGCCCATTATTTCTAGCCTCTTATTGGCTAAGTCTCACATCTTGATTTAACCCATCTCCATTAATGTGTATCGCCACTTGACTGTGGCTTACCAGCATGAGTCTAACCAGAGTCTGTCTCAGAGAGGACAGCTATGGCGTCTGCCACACTGCCTTCTTCCTCCCAGAATTTTGTTCCGTCTACTCCGCCCACCTAATTTTTGTCCTATCAAAAGGCCAAGGCAGTCTCTTTATTTAACCAACGAAAGTAACACATAGACAGAAGATCCTCCTACACCACATTTACGTCTATACCCTAACACTCTCCAACTTGTCCTCTTCCGTATTTCTCCTACATCACATTTTTACTTCTGTGTATGCTTCCATATTAAGTGTCATAGATGAGCAAAAACATTGACTTTCAGAGCCTGCGTTATTTTTCTAAACATATAAATATCTTATTCTACTGGCTCTCTTTAAATAATATAATTTTCTTTGTTATGCTGGAAAAGAAACACTGTAAATAAGCCACACCTCTTACTCTAGTCCTCCATTGATGAGTAACAACATTGATTCTATAACCTGAGTATTGTTAGCAGTACCACAATACACACAAGTATTCAGGAATCACAAGAATCTATTAAGTGATATTGGGGGTAGGTACACAGAGGGGATAAAAACTGGATTTTTTAGTACAGTGCTTTTCACCTGTGGGATGAGACCACTTTGGGGGTCAAATGGCTCTTTCATGGGGGGCACAGTACACCATTCTACATATCAGATGTTTACATTACAATTAAAATGGCAAAATTATAGTTCTGAATGAGCAACAAAAATATTTTTTCATGTTGATGTTCACTACAGCATCAAAAACTCTATTAAAAGATTATAGTGTTAGGAAGATTGAGAACCAGTATATAATATATCTGTTTTTACTTATCGGTGGGTTCCCATAACTGTCCTAATTTATATTTTCAACAACACTGCAGATCCTATATGTTTGCCAAGATTTTCTTCATCTTAACAATAGTCATTCTGGATAGAGTGAGGTATAATTTAAATTTATGTTTATTTGCATTCCCATGGAACATTTCCTTACATATTAATTGTCCACTCATACTTCTTTCTTTAAAAATGACTGTTGCATTTATTTGTTCACTTACTGATTTGATCATTTGCGGTTTGAACATTTGGTATTTTGAGTTCTTTATATATTTGGTTATCCATCACCTGTCTAACAAATATTTGGAAAATATTTTCTCCTGTACTCTAAGATGTCTATTCTGTGATACTTTTTTATTTGGTTGAGCAGAGAACATTTTGTACAATACAGTCCCATTCATCATTTCTTGGAATTATGTCCTGAACTCATGGAATTTTACTCAGTGAGTTTCTGTTTATCTCTCATCATGCTGTTTTCTCTGTATTTCTTTAGCAGTTTCAGAGTTTCAGTTCTTATATCAATGCTTTTAATCAATTTTGTCAATGTGTTCTTTTCATTAGCTTGGTATATTTGCCCTTGGTTTGTAGCTACAAAATTCCAATTTTGCCTTTATCTATACATGGCTTTCCTCAAAATATATTGAAAAATAGTATGTGCTTTTCTCTTTCAATGAAACCTTCTTGGGAAATCTAGGTGATCCAATCTCAACATCTTTTATTTAATAATAGCATGAAATATATATTTTTTCTAAATAAGATAGCATTCACAGGTTCCAAGTGAGACACCATTTTAACCCATTTGTAGCTGTTAGAAAGCATTTCTTACAGCTCTATGTTGTGTTAAAGCTTTGCCATTTAATCACTACATTGATGAAGATACAACTAAACATTTTGTTCAGTAAACCTTTCCTTATTTTCCACTTCCTTCTCATAGATATTAAAGCTAGCTTTAAACTTAGACCAGGCTACCAGGGTTTTAAGTAATGAGTTTGTTTTCTGATTAAGTAGAAGCAGCTGCTGAATTCCATGAAGATAAATGAAAAGCTAAATTAGATGTAATTTACAAACAAATACGCTTCTTTGTGGTCTGCTTTTTAGTGCTTTTCTGGGGAAAAGGTTCGAGTCACACCCATGAAAACTTTGAAATAAGGCTCAATGTCAACAAAACAAAACAAAACAAAACAAACAAAAAAAACAAAAAACAAAACAAAAAAACTCTAGAGTTTCTTGAGCGATTCAAGGTTTCCCAGCAATGAATTTGTCAGTTAGTTAAAAACATGAAGCTACAACGTGATAAGCTATGGAAATAACTATAGTGTCTGCTGTGATATTTTATATGTTTTTTGTACTATGAACAAGTAAGCAGCACTTGTTAATTGATCATACTTTCCCATTCATTCATTCACAAAATTTCATTAAACACCTACTATGACCCCAATAGTGAAAAACTAATCTTACTTATCTTTATATCCTTCATGACCACTGCAGTTTTTAATGAGAACAATTTGGACAATGAGTGACTGCTCACTGAACAAATAAGTCACAGTAGTGTGGACTGGTTTCCAAGACAATAGCACTCTGTTAAGGTTTATTTCAGCAAAACTTTTTTGTGTGTGTGTTTAATTCTTCATCCTTTATTCCTTGTATCAACAGATTAAACAGGTAGCATTTTCCCAAGTACTGATTTAGCGATGTTAAGAAGCACAGTAAGTTTCACAGAGTAACATTCACTAACCTCTTTAAATGTAATTTTAATCCTTATTATAAGCTAAATAAAATAATTTAATGTGATACGCTAAATACACACAAAGCCTCCATATCCTTAACTATGCAAAACTTTTATATATTGTAATTTACATTTCTTTAACTTTAAAATGTCTTTCTACATAGCAGAAGAACAAAATAGTGGAGATAAAAAAGAGGCAATAACACAAGTGTGATTAGTGCTCTTCTTCCTTTTACAGCAACAAAAATACACTGTAGTAAGTAATGTAAATACTTTTCAAACAAAAATCTACTACCTTGCGAGGTACTTAGAAAATAAGACAGATAAATGTGCTCTTTATCTTTGACTGTTCTAGTGGATAACCACCAGAACATATACAATGTAATCATTTTATGGTACCATGTTGAACTAGGGAGTAAGAGTTAAAGAAATATATAGGTTATTGCTCATTTGGTGATTTGATAATTTTAAGGTAGAGTATGGTATGACACATTTTCTCTGTATTGAATTTGAAAACTACACATTTGGAAAGCAAAGAATGCTTCTCTGGAATCGTGACCTTCTTAAAGAAGAGAAAAGGCAAAGGGAAATGTGACTGCAATTGAAAGCTTGGAAAGCATATAACTGATTCTGAAGGGATGTGTTCCACACCAGCCACTTAATGCACTTCACAAATATTACCTGAATGTGTTTTAGCAAAGTTGTGTGTTAATGTGGACACCAAAGCCTCTGTAGCTCTTCTTCACTCTAGTTGCATGAAGTTAAACACATTGAAAAGAAGCATATATCATTAAATTAAAACAGTAAGTTATCTATGAGTATTCTCTATATAGCACTAAGTGTAGTGGTATTCTGAATTCATAAAGCTCAAACTATCTTACAACTTAGTGTCTTAAAATGTGATACGTATTTGAAGGTGAATTCTTCTGAACAATATGGTTTCTATTCTAAATATATCTAGTGAAATAGATCATTAGGCAGATTTGCTAGTTTCATACATTATTGAAAACTAGCCTGACACCACCAAAGGGCAATGAGTTGCATGGGAAAATTAATTTAAAAAACTTTAAACCAAAAAGGAAGTCAAATAATGTAAATTGATCAACACAGGACTCATTTACCCTCTGTCTTGTAGTTCCTGACTTCTAAGAATCCATACATCAGGTTTCAAATTAAGAATAAACTTAATTTGCCTGGCAAAGAGTATTATATAGTAAGAGCACAAAAACCTATCCACCTAGCATGCTTAAGAGTTTATTGGAATGATAAGGAAATCTATAGATACTATGAGGTAAATCCTTCACATTTTACAATTACTGAGATCAAGGTTCATTGTTTACGTTAAAAATCAATATACAGCCGGGCAGTGGTGGTGCTCTCCTTTAATGCCAGCACTCAGGGGTCAGAGGCAGGCAAATCTCTGTGAGTTTGAGGCCAGCCTGGTCTTCAAGAGCTAGTTCTAGGACAGGCTCAAAAGCTACAACAAAAACCCTGTCTTGAAAAAAAAAGGTTTATGCATGTATTTATGACACTTTATTTTTTTAATAAATTTATTCATTTATTAATTTACATCCAGGTCACAATTTGCATTTTCTCCTCTCCTCCCAGTCTCTCCCTCAAACCCTCCCTCTGTTCCCACCTCCATTCCTCTTCTCCTCCATTTCTGTTTAGGAAAGAGCAGTTCTACCAAGAGTATGAACAAAATTTGGCTTATCAAGTTGCAGTAAGACTTATGCACCGCCCCTTGTATTAAGACTTGTCAAGGCAGTCCAGTATGGGGAGTAGGGTCCCAAAAGTCAGTAAATCGAAATGGCGATAGCCCCTGTTCTAACTGTTAATAGGTCCACAAGTGGACAAAGTTACATAACTGTACCAAATATGCAGAGTGCCTAGGTCAGCACCATGCAGACTCTCTGGTTGTGGGTTCAGTTGCTGTCAGCCCTGTGAACCAGTTACTTGATTCTGTGAATTTTATGGTAGTATCATTCACATCTCTAGTTCCTCCAATCGTTTCTCCCCCTCTTCTTCAGGATTCCCTGAACTCCACCTTATGTTTGACTGTGGGATCAGCATTTATTTCACCAGTTACTAGATAAAGCCTCTCTTACAATAATTGAGCCAGACACCAATCTGGCTACAGGAGATGGCCAGTTCAGGCTACATATTTGCTATTGCTAAAAGTCTAGGCTGGGGTCTTCCTTGTAAATTCCTGGAAGATTCCCTTGCTCCAAGTGAACCTGACTCCTCATTTCCAATAGTCTCTTTCCGTATTCTACCCCCATCCCATCAAACTGATGTTCCATCCCCCTGGTCCTCAGGCCATTCACAAACATTTCTCTTTCCCCTTCTCTGGGTGCACACCCCCATGAACCCTATTTGTTATCTAGTCTGGGTCTTTGGAAAGTAGCGTTGTTACCTTTATTTTACAGTGATTCTTACTGAGGAGTGAGTACATACTCGTCTTGTCTTTTTATGTCTAGGTTACCTCACTTAGGATGCTTTATTTTTTCTAATTCCATCCATTTGCTTTCAAATTTACTGGTGTCCTTGTAACAGTCCCATTTTTTTTTAAATTGGGCTATTTGGTTGGTTTTTTATCAAGTTTTTGAATTATTTATATAATTTGGAAATCAATCCTGTGTTAGATGTGGGGTTGGTGAAGATCTTTTCCCATTATGTAAGCTCATGTTTTGTTCTATTGATGGCATCTTTTTACTTACAGAAACTTTTCAATGTCAAGAATTCCCATTTATTAATTGTTAACCTTAATGCCTGTGCTATCAGTGTTCTGCTTAGGATGTTTTTCCTGTGCAAATATGTCTGAGATTATTCCCTAGTTCTTTTCTCTCAGGTCCAGTATATCTGGATTTCATTGAAGTCTTTGATCCAGACACTTCTTTATTGCCTAAAATATTAATTCAATAAAAATTGCAAGGGAACTCCAATTACTACTGTTCATAATGCTAATATGCAGCTAATAGATAACACTTATTGGTTGCCTTTTATATTTAAGATCCTGTGTGCTTCTATTACCATTATGAAACTTTTTAATATTCTAATTATTCAATGAACAGAGATATTGCAAAACTCCTTCCTTGGGTAAGCTTATGTACAATAAACTAAGGAACTTGGAAAGTTGAGGCAGGCAGATAGCAGGTTCAATGCTAGACTAGGCATCTATGTGAGAACTTTCTCAAAATAAAAATAATAAAAAGAAGTCTGGGAAGGTAGTTCAGTAGCAGATTCTTGGCAAACATATGGAAAGTCCTCTTTAGTAACTGCCTAATTTGTAGCTCCTCAGTTTCTCAGTCACATAACTAATGTTGATTAGAATGTATCGGAGAACAACAACTAGCCAGTACCTAAGTGAAACATTAAAGATGTATCATAGAAAATGATGAAAAATTTTGTAGTCTTGGACTGAGTTGAACAAAGTAAAACACAGCATCTTTAAGCAAGTTTTAACTGTCTGATTTCATGTTCACAATTGTACTATGAGGTATAGATACCTATTATCCTGTCCAATGAGATAAATGAACCCTGTGTATAAAATTCTACAAATTTCTAAACATTCCTGGCCAACATATGAGCTGAAAAATCATAGTTTTAAAAAAAATTCAGGACATTCTGGGCTACAGAGTAATAGTCAACCTCAAAAATGCAATTAATGGTAACAGTATCATCCAGTTCTTTATGGATACTATCCATTGTTATGAATGTCTCTCAATGCTATAATGAGAACATTTTATGCTATGTGATAATTAATCTAATATTCTAGTGTTTCACATTCAATTCTTTGAATACAGAAAATTTAATTTTGATCTCTGCAATTTGTAAAGAATAAGACATGGGTTTAGAAACCACAGGTTTTCACAGAATGATGATAATTACAAACACACACTAGAATTGAATTATAAAGTTTAAAAAGCAGCCCGATGTCAATGATTACATGAGCTTCACCTACCTTCTAGGTGAACTTTCTAAATCAATTCACAAACAGTTCCAGTTCCACTGAGCCCCTTGTACATCTATGTTGTGTGTTTGTATTGATTTGACACAGAACTTTTTGTCTTTTTATTCTAAATGGGGGTGGTTATTTTCCCTGTTCTTCAAGCATCTCATGCCATCTCTCCCATGTTATCCAGGTGGTAACCATGCTTCTCAATCAGAGAAACCTGGAAAAATTAGCTGTATTAGAAAAATTTAGTATAGTACAACCTTCTGACATTTCAATTTCTTTTATGATAGCATGGCCATTTTTTTCATTGTCTTGAAAATCTGTGAACTCAATATAGTAAAGTTTGCCTCTTTCTCTCCATTTATGATAAATTCTGTCATAGCATGATTTTGAAATTTCAACTAAGAATATTGCTTGTAACATGAGGCATTAATTAAACCTAAGCTAATGTTTCTTCATCTATATTTTAAAGATAAATTTGTTTGATACTGTATTGACCAGCTTCTTTGGACTTTTGATAGTTTATTGTTGTGTTGTTTTATTTTATGAGATTATCATTCTAGTTTTGTTAATATGAAAGTATTAAGAATACCTTTTTGTTTTTTTCAGATTTTTTTTTAATAAATCCTCTACTCATAAAGTAAAATTATTTGTATTAAAAGCACATTGTGTCTCACATTTACCCTTCTTTTCTTTCTTGATTTAATTGGTCTTCCTTTTCCCTGAGTTATCATGTACAGGACCTTCTGATTCCTTCTAATGTTTAAATTGTGCTCTTGTTTTATGTGTGAATGCATGCAGGTGTATGTGTTGTGCATGGATGTATGAACATAGGACCTTCTCCTGCATATTAGGCAAGCACTGCACTATTATTTTTTCTAACATAATATGTTTATTGATTATTTAGGTTTCACATCATGCACCTCACCACACTCACTTGCCTGTCCTCCAGGTCCAGCTTGTGGTCTCCTCATACCCACACCTGCCAAAGAAAGAAGATAAACAAATCCGATTTGTGTTGCCCATATACTCACTGGAGCATGGTCAAACTCCCAGTGGCCATCCCCTTAAAGAAAACCAAGAACTTTCCACCCACAACCCTACCAGAAGCCATTAATGCTGAAAGTGAAACATTGCATTGGTTAGCGATGTTCTAGCCTTGAGTCTTGCCTACAATGGTGTTTTGCTAATTGGTTTAAGTATCATGCTACCTTAAACCTAAACCTGTCAAAATCCCATTTGCCCTCAACAAAGATCAAACACAGCTTCCTTCTATCTGGTCTCCTCCATAGTGCACCTCAGACTCACTCTTTCGGCTTGGAGATATTTGGGAGTTATATCACACTCTTCCATTTTTTTAAAAAAAGATTAGACTTATTTAGCATTTATTGGTGCCTTATCAAATCCTGATGGAGATAGACAGATAGACAGACTGACAGGTAGATGTTGTAAGCCAGTTTTTGGGGGTGACTTCTGCCGCCATCTATCCATGGCAGGATCATTAGTTCCATGGTTTGGGTGTGGGATTTAGAAATGCTAGGTTGGAGGACCAGAGATAGGAAACACAGAGACACAGGATAGTAATGGGAGACCAATTCGGTGGATACTGAATGTTGCATTCTGAATTCTGAGTTCGCCTGCTTTTCATTTCCATATACTTTTATACCACAATACACAAGGGGAGGAGGCAAAAGACTGCTCTTTATTTTTTTCTCTCATTACTATATTATTGTTTTCAACTAAATTTTAACTCATTTAGTCATCTTTTTTAAATTTTATGTTCATCACAATGTAAGTTTTAGTTATAAAATAGACAAGAACATAAATAGAAATTTCAATGTTTATTATTGTTATGATTTCAATTAGTCCCTTCACACTTTCAGAACTTGGTTTTGTTTTTCTTAGTTTAGCACATTGTTTAAATGTAAAAAGACATTTTGGTATTATCATTTCTCTGTCATTTAATGGCATATTCTGAAAAAAGAAATTTACTAACAGCAGTAAATTTTTGATATATTAATAATACAGTCCTAAGTTAATACCCAGAACATTAGTAGCTAATATGTGGCCTCTAGAGTTGTATTTGTCTTGTTCAAATTTTATATCTGATCATTTTTGCCTAATTTTTACAGAATTATGAGTTTGCTTCCTTTCTCTTTCTCTATGCATGGGAAAACATGGGGAGAATGCTCTGAAATCAGTAAAGAATGAAGAAACGATGCTGAAACCATTACAGGAGTTAAAGTGGCTACAGCTACACAAGATGCCCTGTATAGAATAAACGTTCCCTGAGTGTTAAAGAGTTGACAGTTTAGAGTAGTCATGAGGGTCTTCCTAAGCTTTTAGAGTTCATCACCTTCTCCTTAAGGACTTAGTGTTTCACTGAATTGAACCTGACCTGTTTTGTTTCATCTTTTTACAGTTAGTAAGATATGATAATAAGACTCAAAAATGCAAATAAAACACATGTGCTTCACACTAAGCTTAAAGGGAAAAAAGAAAGAAAAAAAGATTTTTTTTCTCCATTTCCATTTCATATTTTGGGGTCTATCCAAAAAACTGTTCCCTTTTGTACATAATGCTCCATTCTACTATTTCAACATTTTGATTGTTGGAGGGTTTTTTTTTTTGGCTCAGTCTTCTTAATTGTTATTTATTTTCAATTACATGTTAAAAGCTCTTTAGTTCATTGACTGAGATGTATCTGTATGTACATATCACTGTATGAGTGTGAGTATATGGTGTGTGTGTGTGTGTGTGTGTGTGTCTGTGTGTGTGTGTGTGTAGTTTATGTATGACCATGCCTGTGGAGAACAGGACCAAACTTCTGTTTCTCTCCATCACTTGCCACTTCATTTTTTTGAAACTGCATCCTCTTAATCCCAAAAATGGGGGAGAAAGACCACCAATCGAAATTATCATGGTTAAGTTATTAATTAAAGCAAGCTTTATAACTAATTGGTGGACATGGACTACCTCCCCTTCAGATGCAGTTTGAGAGGTGAGCCTTGGATGTGAGGAAGACAGGTTTTTATAGTGCAAAGACATGACTAAAAGGTGGTTTCAACAGGAGGTAGCCGCAGAAAGGTAGCAATAACAACCACCCTTTTGAAACATAGGTAGGGTTGCACAATGGTTGTTACATTTTGAAATAAAGATGTGGTTGCCATTTTCTGGAAGAGGCAGCACAAACTCATTTGTAGCTAATATTACTAGGTGGGGCATAGTCCAATCTCTGATAGACAGAGGTCTAATCATAAACATGAACGATCCTGGTTTTTCTTTACTATAAATGACTTTTAAGCCCAAGATGGAGGCTGACCTGAGCACATATGATGAACAGCAGTCTCCAAGGACCTGCCAGTTGCCATTTAGCAATGCAGGTTCTGGGGACTGGATGGAACTTGGGTCTTCCATATTATGTAGATATGTATACAATTCTCCAGCTGAGTCATCACCTCAGCCTTCCAACTAAGCTTTCTGGTTTTATTTTTCTTATTTTTTTTCAGCAAATTTATTCCTCATTTTCTACACACTCTAATATTTACAATGTGCTGTCCCTTCTTCATGGAAATATATCTCTCTAACTCTTTCTAAACTGATTAACGTTCTTCATTTTAAACTTTCCATTATTTTTAACAACACCATGTTTCTCTTCTTGTCTTATTATCTTTCATCTACTTCTACTTATTATCAATCTATGATCATTACTTTTTCTGAAAGATTTATGCTATTACATAATCATTTTATCTTTAGAATTTGTTTTCTTGCTAGGTGTGGTGTTGCAGGCTTTTAATCCCAACACTTGAGAGGCAGAGGCAGGAAGATATCTGAGTTTTAGGCCAGCCTGGTTGATAAAGCAGGTTCCAGGAGAACCAAAACTACATAGGGAAACCTTGCTTTGAAAAGCTTATATAAAAAAGAAAGAAAGGAAGGAAGGATAAAGGAAAGAAATAAAGAGATGAATAAAGGAAGGAAGGAAAAAAGAAAGACAGAAAGGAAAAGAAAATAGAGAGTTGTTTGGTTTGGTTTGTGATTTTCCTTTCGATTTCAGCTGAATGTGCTTGATTACGTATTTCTGAAAACCATGGTATGAGACACTAAACTAGCTTCAGTAGAGAAATTTGCAGTGATTCTTTGTTCTATCAGTTGGTTAAGGCCATATCCTATAGCTCCCTTGACCCGCTGCAACCTCTAAAAGGCCATTCAGCTTCTGAATTACTCATTTTCACTGCTCAATTTGATCCCATCTACATTCTTAATCTAATAAATACTTTGCTCTGCAAATATTAGCCTCGCATTCATTCATTTCTATGAGTATCACTTCTCTTTTTTAATCATTTACCATAGACAGAAACCAACTTGAATTTGCATAAAAAGTTATTCTTGAGCCCTCTTTTTACATTGCTACTGTTTAATGACACACAAATATGTACATTCCTTTTTTATTTATTAATTAAAAATTTTCACCTCTTCCCATCCTCCCATTTCCTTCCCCCTCCCCCTCTCCCTCTCCCTTGTTCTCCAGTCCTAAGAGAACTCAGAGTTCCCTGTCCTGTGGGAAGTCCAAGATCCTCCCCCCTCCATCCAGGTCTAGGAAGGTGAGCATCCAGACTAGGCTCCCACAAAGCCAGTACATGCAGTAGAATCAAAACCCAGTGTCATTGTCCTTGGCTGCTCAGTCAGCCCTCATTGTCAGCCACATTCAGAGAGTCCAGTTTGATCACATGCTCCATCAGTCCCAGTCCAGCTGGCCTTGGTGAGCTCCCATTAGATCAGTCCCATCTTCTCCTTGGGTGGATGCACCTCTCGCTGTCCTGACTTCCTTGCTCATGTTCTCCCTCCTTCTGCTCTTCGTCTGGGCCTTGGTAGCTCAGTCCAGTGCTCCAATGTGGGTCTCTGTCTCTATCTCCATCCATTGCCAGATGAAGGTTCTATGGTGATATGCAAGATATTCATCTGTGTGGGTATGGGATAAGGCCAGTTCAGGCACCCTCTCCTCTGCTGCCCATGGACCTAGCTGGGGAAATCCCCTTGGAAACCTGGGAACCCCTCTAGAGTCCAGTCTCTTGCAAACCCTAAAATGGCTCTCTTAATTAAGATATCTACTTCCCTGCTCCCATATCCACCCTTCCTCCATCTCAACCATCCCATTCCCCCAAACTATCCCCAATCCTTCCCTTCTCCCTTCTCTCTCCCCATCTTCCTTTCCCCCCCAACCCACCCCCACCCCCTGCTCCCAACTTTTGCTTGGCGATCTTGTCTACTTCCAATACCCAGGAGGTTAAATAGATGTTTTTCTTTGGGTTCACCTTCTTATTTAGCTTCTCTATGATCACAATGTCCTTTGTTTATGGCTAGAATCCACTTATGAGTGAGTATCATCTTACACCTGTCAGAATGGCTAAAATCAAAAACACCAATGATAGCCTATGCTAGAGAGGTTGTGGAGTAGGGGGAATACTCATCCATTGTTGTGCAATCACTTTGGAAATCAGTGTGGCAGTTTCTCAGGAAACTGGGAGTCAACCTATGTCAGGATTCTGCAATTCCACTCTTGGGAATATACCCAAGAGATGCCCAATCATACTACAAAATCATTTGTTCAACTATGTTCATAGCAGCACTATTTGTAATAGCCAGAACCTGGAAACAACCTAGGTGCCTTTCAATAGAAGAATGGATAAAGAAGGTGTGGCACATATACACTTTAGAATTCTACTCAGTGGTAAAAAACAATGACATACTGAATTTTGCATGCAACTTGATGGAAATAGAAAACACTTTACAGAGTGAGATAACTCAGACTCAAAGACACAAATATGTACATTTCTTTAAAAGTGGATCTTTAAATATTGGTCAAATTATGAGCTAGAAATACACAGTACCAAGTCTATGCTACTATGCTACTAAATGGTCATGCCTTTAGTAAAAAGCAAAATATAGTATATTTAGTGTTTTTTTTTTCTAATAGTACATTCTCAGTTCATTTGTTTCTGAGGCAGGCTATGGAGAGGTATTGCCTCATAATATATCGATAATTCTTGGATAAAACAATTGTGGATATTAACTTAAATGCCTCACAAAGTTTTTTTCTAGACACACACACACACACACACACACACACAGAGAGAGAGAGAGAGAGAGAGAGAGAGAGAGAGAGAGAGATTTTATCTTGTGCCATTTTCTTTTTTTCTTGTCATTATTTGAAAGTCAATTCTACTAGGTTAAGATCATTCAGGGCAGAATAAACAATGAACTTTTTTTAAAACCATGGTTCTCATTCAGGCTGTGCTGCACATAGCACATCTCCCTTTGTTAATGAGCTGTTAAGGAGCCTGCTAATGGCAGTTTAGTAGCTGTAGCTAAGGATTTCCCTACCAATAAATCCTGTTGCCTTGGCTATTAGACAGAAATCCTTGCATAGTCCCTGAGCTCAAGTGACACTGATGAATGGCCAGAGAAAATAAATAGTGTTCTCAGGGAGCAAACACAACACCCCATAAAACCCTTAATATCTAATGCAAGAACTCTACTGTTTTAATGTGCTTGAGAAAAATAAATAGTAGAAGCTCATATTTGACATTAAAAAGCTAAATTAATGAATATAACCAACTTGTAGAAAATGAAGCAAAAACTCTTTCTTAGCTATTATTGTGCACATAGCCTTAAATCAACATAGCCTGAATCAAGTATCAGTAAAAGAAAAAAAATGTAAAACCAAAATCTACTGCGGTAAACATCTTAGGGGGTGCTTTGAAACAAGCCTTTTAAAGCAAAGCTAATATTTAGCATATATAGAAAGTAAAATTTAAATTTTTGACAGACATTTAACACTTAAAATAAGATAACTTTAAGGACTTAAATGTGCAATATTCTCAAATAAAATGCTCAATATAATATTATTTCTTTATTCTTTGTAATAGGTAATCAGTGCTGGATTTAAGGTATTTTTTTGTTCTATTTAAGATAAGAGTAAATTTTTTGTTCTTTGCAATCTTCAGAGTTAACGTGTCATAACATATTTGCCTTGTTATCTTTTATATAATTAAATGTATTTTATAGAATAAAACTTTATCCTTTTGTAATTTATCTAACGTGTAGATTTTTCTGACCTGAATTTCTTCTGGCTTTATTAGCCACACAGTCACAGTTTTATGAATTGTTTTTTAATAAATAACAAGAATCACTTTTTCTTATAATTCTCATATATAAAAACAACACATACCTAGTTTGACTTAGGCGCTCAAACAAGCACATTGCTTGAACCAGTCTATACGTCTGAGTGAACTTCCGTTAGGCTAGAATGGCCACTGTAACACTGTAAAACTTCACATAGGGTTTTACATTTTCACTATCAACTGTATTTTTCATATATTTGTCAATCACGAAAAATGGAAAAGAATCCATGCAATAGTTATAAACAGAAACAATCAGTTTTATATCTTCTCACTGCTCCTGCAACTGTTTCTTACCTTCTGTCTTTCCTCATCACCTAACTGTCCCCCTTTCATGCACTCTGTCCTACATGCTATGCTGGACCACACATATGCTGTGCATGCATATACATACATTACAGGCCCGAGACTACACATGATGGAGAACCTTCTTTTTCTTTCTTTCTAAGGTTTGTCATTCCTTAGCACTATACATTCAAAATGCACTAATTTTCCTAGAATTGTGTTTTCATTTTTCTTTGGAGATGAATAATGTTCCACCTTACTTATGTACCAGATTTTCATGATCCATTCATCAGTTATTGATAACTACTGGATTCAATTTCCTTCTATAGTCAATGAGGCATCAATAATCTCACCCCTTTTTCTTTGTGTACATCTTCTCCAACTCTTGTTGTCAGAGTTCTAGACGATCTTAGCCATTTTGACAGGGGCCATGTTGTATCACAAAATCGTTTTATTTAATTGTTCTGATGGCTAGAGAAGTTGAACAGTTTTAAAATTAATTTCTGGCCATTTGCGGGGTTATTGTTATTATTTTTCCTGAAAATTCTTTAATTCGTTAGCCTAGTTGCTGATTGGTAGTTTTGTTACCTTGATTCTGAATTTCTAATGTTGCCCTAAGGCTACCACATGTACCCACATGCAAGAACACTAGCACCTGCAAAGAAAGCCCTACATAAAAATATTCATGCAAGATCCATTCATAGCTGCAATTAATTATATAAATCAACATGACTAATTCCAAAGTTAGTAAACGGGGTGGAGGTCTTGGTTTTTGCTCATTCTGTAGGAATTGTTTTCCACAAATTTTCTTCTGCTCAGTGCTTCATGATAAAGTCTTAGCTGCTCTTATTCATGGCATCCAAAACTAACTAAAAGAGGCTCATTCAGAACACTTAAAAATTTGAGGAAAGAGCATATAGGCCTTGTACCCATCTGTTCAAGGAACGTTTTATTATTGAGCTTTATACCATGCTTCAGGAGCATAAATTTAAAAATGCAAAAATCACAACGCATAGGAAATTGATTTATGCTAATGATTTTAAAACTAATTAATTACAATTACTTATTTTATCACAAAATCAATTACTTACATATTCAGTCACTTTAATTAAAGCAGTCGATAAAATCAGATAAATGGAAAGCATAAAGTTTTATAGGAAAAACTAATTTTCCTATTTAATAAAATCTGCTACAGGTCAAAACAGAATAAACTCTCAGTTATTAAATTCTGGTAAAAGTCTAATTATGCTATTATTGAAAGATTTATTGTAGTTCAATTAAAATTTTTGAGAAATAATATGTTTCAAACATTTCATGGATAATGACCGAATGTTCTTCCTGTAAAAGCTCACTGCTGGCTTAAGTTGGGTAAAGGCATCTGTCACACAAGCATGGAGATCCTAGACTAATGCTTAGAACCCACGTAAAGGTGCAAGTTCTGGCTCCACAAAGTTTTCCCTCTCATTTCCTCATGTATTAAGGCTGTGTGACCATACACATATATTGTGCGCATTTGCACTCACACATAATACACAAAGGCACACACACACACAGAATACTAACAAATCAAATTTCAATAAATAAATTTTAAGAAATTTAGTACAATATTAAATAAATGTTATCTTGTCCATATCTAGAATTATTAAAATTTTGTTGCCCTTTTAGTTAAAAAACAATTAAACATAATAATTACTAAAAATGCTTTCTAAAATTCATAATAACAATATAAAGTATATTACAATATAAAAATTTATACATATTTATTTCATTTAATCAACACGAGCACCCTGAGAAGTAATAATTATACTCTATTTCCCAAAAAATTAATCACATTTGTTATAGCTAGAGATATGAAATTGAGTTTGTTACAGATCTCCAAAAATGAGTGTCATATCATACTTTGACCAAGTAAGCAAAATTGTCTCCTGCATTCCAAATACATAATTATGTACCAAATTTCATACTGATTTCGGGTCAAGACTATTTTCTAGTGGAAACCAAATTTGCAATACTTACATAATTTTAAGCTCTGCACGCTACATTCTGCCTCTCATCAGATATTGAAGCATATGACTACGAGGGAACACATGTACAGGAGTCTTAGACATTGTAGAATATATGAAATGACCAATATACTAATTTAGTATGTTTTCCAAAATGCACTGGATTGTGTAATTCTTATTTTTTTTGAGGTAAGTTTTAATATAGTCAACATATGTAGGCAACAGGATGTTTTCCTAGAACTCGGTAAATACATTATGTTTCACTTAGAGTGCAGTTTGTGAAACTCCTAAACAATGAAAAACATTACATTGGAAGAAAAAGAAGATGCTTAATATTCTGGCAGTATGGGTGGTTGCTAACCAACTTTCCCTAAAATTAACATTCTATTACAATAAATTTCAGTAAATAATTAGTAATATTTCATAATGATAAATAATAACTAAAATTAATGCATTATTTATTGAAAATTCCATGAATAATAAGTAATAATAATGATAAGCAAAAATTTTCATGCAGTGTAAGCAAAAATAATAAATGCAAAGAAATATATTGATCTAGATGTTGGCAAAGGCTTTGGTCCCTGTTGTGTATACTATTCCAACAAGGAATATACTTGGCTATACACCAACACATAGCAATTCAAATTCTTTTTTAACTAAGTTTTCAGTTAACAATTCTTTAGTTAAAAATAATTCTCTTGTATCCTGAAGAATAACCTCTCAGTAGTGCTTACTTAGTTTAAAATTGCTTGCATATTAACTTCACACTTAACTAATTTTACATGTTTGACAAAATATTTATTCTTTCTCTTCAGCTTTGAGTAGGATATTTGAAGCAATCCTAATGTTTTAGGGGTGTTTGAGTTTTGTTTGAGGATTCATTAAAGGTTTGCCTACTCACTTAAATAAGTATTTTAGACATAGTCTCCCCAAACTTTGAGTGCAAGTTACTTAAAGGAAGTTTGAGTCGTAAAACAAAATAAAAACTGAGGTTAGATAAAGAACAAGTCAGTGATGCTGCCAGTGAAAATTCAGATGTCTATTTAGAAAAAGTCACAGTCTGTTGTTTTCTAGAAGGCAATAAGACACCCACAGTCTCTCAGCAAATACTGCAACAGAAGGGACCAGAACTGTCAGGCCCGTTTCTGAGAGTCCTCGCCCTTGCTCTTTTGGCTGATGAGGCTGTATATTCAGACTGTCTGTTTCTCTTGCCATTGTCATCTTTCACCTAGTTCCAGCAGATTCAAAGAGACAGCAGAGATTTTTAGCACTTGTAATAACACCTGCTGCTTAATCAGAAGTGACCACACGTGACACAAAAGCAGCTGGAACCTGCTTTGTCTCTTTGGGATGCAAAGTCCATCCTCGTGGCAGTGAAGTCTTTATGGTTCTCGTCGTGATTAATTAAAGCTAAGCAAGTATGACCATAACGGTGGCCCCAGGGAAACTCTTGTCTCACACATAGGCACTGTAAGCGAACCCTCAGACAGCTCAAACCACAATGTGAAAAAGAATACCTTTCACTATACAAACGACTCACAAAAGAGATCGCAAAATTAAGGCCTAAATGAGAACTGCACATATAAGGTTAATATCATTAATATCTGAAAAAAAATATTTGTTAAAACACGACACACTTAAACAAATATTGTAATACCTTTTTCACTGAGGATATATGCTCATAGCTCAGGGAAAACCTTAATTAGACTTTAACAGTGGGTGGTTTCAATTTCTAATGGGATTTCCCTACTCAATTAAGTTATGGTAATATATCCCCAGTAGGCATGACCAGGAAAAATAGGTAACTTTTTTTTTTTTTTGCTGTTACACATATTCTGTGATGCATTGAGAGATGGCCCAGAGCTGAAGAGTACTTGTTCTTGCAGAGGACCAAGATTTGATTCGCAACACGCAAAACATGGCACACAACCACCTATAATTCCTGTTCCAGGAGGTCCAGTGGTTGCAATGATGTCTTCTGGCTTCTGTAATTGGGTATGCACTTGGTGCACAGACATAAATGAAGTCAAAACGCCAATACACATGAAGAAAATAATAGTCAAACAAATGCCTTGTGTACTCCCAGCTTTAAATGAAAGAGACATACCTATTTCTTTGTTAAATTTTGAGAATTAGGTAATATGAGAACCCAATCTATACTAAATACAGATGAGCATTAAAAAATAAGATAATTTGAGGTTTTAGTCACATGAAGAAATTTGAATTAACCAATTTTTAAATTTATAAAAAATGTATGGAATCTTAAATGCTAATGGCAAAATAAAGAGAACTACACTAAAATACACCTATGGTATGTTAATTTTCAAGTGATATTTGGAATTTTGGATTTAAATAATAGAAATAATAATAATAATAATAACAGCAAAAATTAATACAAATAATACTAAGAAGAATCAACCTTGATATTATCCAAAGGTAAAAAAATGTGTGCTTTTACTCGACAACCATGTTTAGGATCATTCATGTCCACTTAAATTAACTGTTTGGATGTCAAGGCAAATATGCAGTATATGAGCCCTAATGCATCATTATCCCCAATAGCTGATCTTTTGGAACATTCTTCTAAGGATTATTGACCTACGTTTACCTAGCTACAATACAATGCCCTTTCCCTTCATTTCTGCGTATCTCTAGGTTCTCTCAGTCAGGGCTCAGCAGCTGGATGAGGTAACATTGCACCTGTGATGTGAGGGATTTGGTCTCAGAAAGCCATGTTTAAGATGGTATAAAGTCAGGACTGTGTCTGAGATATAGGCAGTCTTAGGAAAAGACAATGGCAACGCTCAGCACACTTAGTAACTATGAGACAATGGTTCTGCATGATTTGAGAAAGATGGAATCTAGAGTTGAGGATAAAAAATGGAAGCACGTTAAAAATATGCTAAATCTAGCTGATGATTGATGCTAAATTTGAATTTACATTCTATGGGCAGTGAACAGAAGGTCATTGGGAGATAATGCACTTATAATGAAAAAAATTGGTAGCTGAACATAGTGTCAAACACACATAGTCATAGGAGTAAGGTGGTTGGTAGAGGAGGAGCACAAGTTTAATGTAAATTCGTGACCTCTATATGTAAATAAGTCCTATATATTACATATACATTCACATTATATGTCTAATACATTATTTGACTGTATATACTCATTCTTATAAAAATATATCTGATATACTTTTAAAATTTATGTAGGCTGATATGAAGTTTTTTTTCTGACCTGACATGGAATCTAGAAAACACTAAGAACTAAGTGATCTCCGTAGTTGAGAACAAGGGAAATGACTACTTGACCTGTTCTCAGATTTTGTTCCATTGTGTGGTGGCACAATGCGCTCTGCAGGGATGGTGGCTGTGGTCCATTAGTGCTTGCATTGTTCATGTTAGAGAATTCCCAGATGTCTGGCCTGGAAGTCTGGTACCTCCTGCATCCTAGGCACAGGAATTCGAATATCCACAAATGGACACACAATCTTAGGAGGTCCAGGAAAGGTGTGTGTTGTTTACTGAAGTATTTCTTTGCTTCCTGTTAATACACTCTCTGTTTGCACTGTTGCTTCCTTTTCTGGATGAGTTCCAGAATTTGGCTAAATTTCCTTTCTGCAATGTAATAGCGCTGCCGCTGTCTAGAATATGCTTTGTGATACAGAAGCTTCATAGGTCTGAATTTACACCTAGAAGATAGGAAACGATAGGAACTGCTAGACAGAAATCAAGTCACATGTACTTGTCCAGAAATATTGACTAAAGAAACATGGTTATCTGGATAAGAAAATATTGTGTATGTTTCGCATTATCAAAGAAGAAGTTTCCAAATCAGATCCTACGCTTACCTGAAGACTACACAGGTACACATTGAATCATGTTTAGTTATTACGTATTTCTAGATGTGGAAGTGGTGTACTGCTATGCAAACTCTGAGACAATACGCTTATATAATTCCCAGCTTTGCTCATTACTTACAAGTACTTAAAAATAATAGATGAGAATACATAAGCCTCTAAGCTATAAATATGTAAGTGAGCATTATTAATTTGTAACAAACATAATGAATGTAGTTTTTTAACACAGCACTGGAATTCAGTAATTCTGTTTCTCACTAGGACTTCCTTTTACCCTCTCTTCCTCCCTCATTTTCTAACTCCCTTTTTTCTCCCTCTTCCTAATTTCCTTCTTTCCCACCCCCTCTTTCTTTTGGTTGGTGACTATTTGGGGGCAGGGTCCACTTTGCTCTAAAAATGACCTTTAAAATACAGAGGAAATATTGACTTTCGTATTATTGTATCTTACCTTTCTACATTTTAAAACTAGCAATGTCTGACACCCCCAAAATGATCTTTCTTTGGGGCATGATCTGTATGTCTGAACTTCCACTGTGCTTAAATACCCAGGAAAATGGTGGTATGTTTTTGTTGTATTTGTTAGTGTCCTATTCATCTTTAGATACCATAACTATAACCAGCTGAGTATCAAAATATTGAGCCACTTGGTGGAAGCTGAATTGATCTAGTCAAGTGTTACAAGATCAATTCTTATCTTCCTTTCTTTTATACTAATTTTATTTTGTATTTATCTCTATTGCAATTTTGGTTATTGTCTTCAGAGTCCTAGACAATTTTATAGGCTTACTAACCACCCAGGATCTCCTTGTTGGATGATGCACCGTTATTTCAAATTGTTTGAATGTTAAGAAAACTTTCTTGGGACATGTTTATTGCTCTGTTAGAAGTAAAAAAAAAATGCTGACAGTATGCACAAATATATTAAAGCTGCCAATAACTCCCACAGCACTAAACTTTGTAAGTACCAGGGAAACTTTTTAAAGTGGATTTTAAATATAAAATGCAATATAGATTTCTAAAGCATTATGAAATTTGCCACCCATGCAAAAAATCCACTTTCACAATTTCTCACTCAACATTTATCCAAATTCCTACCAATTATTTAGTAGCTGACAGATTTCTGATTGTAAATAATATGATAAATTCATTTTGCCTATAAAAGAATTAGTGGGGAAGGGTTCTTGAGCATTCATTCTGGGGTTTTCTCCATATTTTCATTTATGGCTTAGTCATAATTACTTGTGGATTACTGTTGTTATGAATATGGTGGGGTATTCAAGCTAAGAGATGAATGATTCTATTTTGAACTAGCTTCATTCACTGAATTCACATCAGTGAAATGAATGAGAGTTCAATCTGAATAAGACATTTAAATATAAACTGGGCGAGCCCAGTACCCCTTTAACATCACATTATTAATCACACTCAATGAATCCCAGTTTCTGTATTTATTTACTTATTCATTCGGTTTTATTTTGGAGACAGGATCTTGCTTTGATTCTCTGGTTGACCTCAGATTTGCTATGTAGTAAATGAAAATCTGGAACTTTTGATCTTCCTGCATTGTAAGAATACACCACCACACCCAGCAACAGCAACAGTCACTTTTATTAGCAAAGAATGCAATGCCATTTAATCGCCCATTCCTTGATGACTGGTATGTCTCAGGGAACTAGTTTATCATGTACTGGGTGACCACAGGATTTGGTCCCTCCTGATGGTGGAACATATAATTGTTGTTGGTGAAGGAATTTCAGTGCAGAGTATAATTTAATAACATGGCTTCATAAAAGTTGCTGACTATACTAATTGATTAAATAGAAGAAATACTTCATAAATATGATTTATTTTAGAGATTTTACAAATAACAAATGATTCATTAAAATACAGAGTGAATCTAGAAAATAACAAAGGCTGGCAACTGCTGTCTTAAACCTTGGTAGTTGTAAAATTCAATAAATATAATTTTGGATTTTAGAGTTTTATAAGTAGTACAAAATAGAGTTTATTATAAAATAGAAAGTATCTTCTAAAGCCTAATATTTAATAATATTTGCTACATTAGGGACTATGTTTGTTCCTTCTTACGTGAAGACACAGTAATGACTTACCAACACTCCAGTACATAAACATTTCCTAGAAGCCCATACTACTTAAAGTTTGACAGATGATAAAACTTGTCTATACTTTGCAACTTCCTACAAATAACAATCTGGAAATACTTCTGTTCTGGATATAGCTCTGTTGAGAAGAAATATAGGAATAGAAAGCCAGCCACTTTGTAAGGAAATAACAGTCTACAGTATAGTTTGCTTTGATAGAAGAAGAAAGGGTTGTCCAAGTCCTTTTGTGGCTACAGTCCACAAATGAGAGAGTACATACCATATAAGGACACTGTTATTAAGACAAAAAGGCATCCTACTGAATGGGAGAAGATCTTCACCAACCCTGCATCAGACAAAGGTCTGATCTCCAAAATATTAAATAACTAAAGAAACTAGACTTTAAAATGCTAATTAACCCAATTAAAAATTGGGGGACTTAACTGAACAGAGAATTCTCAACAGAAGAAGTTCAAATGGCCAAAAGATGCTTAAGGTCATGCTCAACCTCCTTAGCGATCAGGGAAATGCAAATCAAAACAACTTTGAGATACCATCTTACACCTGTTAGAATGGCTAAAATCAAAAACATCAATTATAGCCTTTGCTGGAGAGGTTGTGGAGTTAGGGGAACACTCATCCATTGCTGGTGGGAATGCAAACTTGTGCAACCTCTTTGGAAACCAGTGTGGCCTTTCTTGCTCTCTTAAGTCAAATCTTTAACTGAGTCTGATGATAAAGTCCCAACTAAATGTATCCAAAAACCATTATAATGATACTGTATTCTCTATAATGATCACATATTTAAAGTTGTAAGTCAAGAGGTTTGTAATGTCACTTGAGAAGTGTGAAGAAACAGGAGATCATGACATTTAGGATTCTCAACTTCAGTGATAGAGTTTAAACTGATAAAATCACAATAATCAAAGTCACTAAATGCCCAAGTTATTAAACACTTACTTAAAATATATCTTAAATTTCAAGTTAGTTTTTATTGATGTTCTCATAAATTATTTTTGACTTTAAACTGATCATCTACCTACCCATATATCTCATGAGTACAAATTATTATACGTAGGAAATAAATTGGGAAGAATTACAAATTTTCTATCTTATTCTGTCTTATCTTAAACAACTTGCAAGATTAAAGTGGCTAAGAACACTTAGGTAAAAATGAGGAAGGCTGCCTTCATGTGATTTCAATAAACTAGAAAAAAATGACGATCCAAAGCCAGGTAAAATTTCTCTGTGTGTTTTAAGGCTCTTGATTTATTTAGTAAAGCTTTATTAACAAATGCTTTGATAGTTAAACAACTATGGATAATAGATTTCTCCACTTCTATAGTTGTAAGTATTATCATGGTTTAATATTTGTATTTGTCTCAGTATTTCATAAAATATTGACTTCTCCTGAGTCTTTGTCAAATCAGTAGTTTAGTATAAAGTATCAGTTCTTTTCATTCTACCATAATTTATTTGAAGACTAAACAAGACTTACTTGACCAAGCATCATCAACTGTAAATGTTTAGCTGAAGTTAGTTAAAAAAATAATGTCAGAAATAAATCAGCCTATAGTCATATAACCTTTACACATATACATTGCAAGTTTATGATTGTTTAATTTAGTCAAATAGCCACCACACCTTTTTCCGAAAGAGATTCTGAGGTGATGAGAAATTCAGGAAAAAAACAGTATTAGACTCTTCTTGACCAATGTCTAATCTACATTTCAAGTAATGAGTTAAAATTATTTAACACAATGTGAAAATAAATGGATTCTAATGCAATTCTTCCTCTTGTGTATTTTCAATATACTCTCAGCTCCAATGAGTCTAGTCAATCAAAAGTCTAATAAAGAACCACTTGGTAGGCAGTGACATTTAATATTAATTCTCACAATAATTAGTTATGTGACCTTAAATAAATTATTTTCCCCATATTGTGAGATTTTCTACACATGGTAGAAAGACATGGTGTATTAATTTCATAAATCCTCAAGAAAGCACGACAGAAGGTGTAGCATTACAATAGGAATATCTTGTCTCATATTTGTAGAATTTAGAAGTCTAAAATCAGGTACTGAGCAGGGCAGATTTCCTTTGAGTGTTCAAAGGATGCTTGTTCCCGCCTCGCTCCCAGTACATACAGAAGTTACAGATCCTTCACATCCCTTGGTTTGTGGGTTTATTAAAGTTCCAAAACTCTAATGTTTATAATAAGAATAAAATATATAATATATATATATATATAATTATATTATATATATATCATAATATATGATATATATTATAAGAATACAAAAGCCCTCCAACCTCCATTGTTTTAAAGTATTCCACTCTATCATTTTTAGACAAATACAAATATTTTGTCAGTACAAACACCTGCATAAATAAATATGCATATGCTATGAATTAACACGTTAACTTTTCTGACATTGGTAAAGTCTTCTTAGTTAGAATTTAATTATCAGTGAGCACATTCGTGACTTTTAATTATATTTTAGAACTTTTTGAAAATATAATTGACATATAGCAGGAAAACAGGGAGACTTTAAGTGTTACAGAACAGATTTGTTATCATGACTCAAAGTTGTTTTGTCTAATTATACTTAAATACGCACATTTAGTGTTTGTATATACATATAATCTATATTATTTACATTAATTTTCATTTGTATTGTGTTCTATAAACTTTCTTCTTCATCCAATCAAATCACTACTCATTGAGATCATGATATTAAGTAAGGGTCACATCCATATCTTAAATAACTTATAATATAATCAAAGCGACACTACACAGAGCTACTGTAATGTTGTTAATCAAGAAGGAATATTAGACTTTTGATAAATAAATAAATATATATATACACATATATTGTTGTTTTAATTTTTTTATTTATTAAAGATTTCTCCCTCCTCCCCGCATACATAACTATTGTTATGTGATATACTTTTGTCATGTAGAGAACATGATATTCTATTTTAAAGACAATCTTAAATTTTTAATTATTTCAGATTATTACTGATATCATCTGGATACAGCTATTTCCTTTCATTCATATGCTGAAATACCAAACTTGAAGTCATAAGAGCAGTGGGACCAATAATAAGTGTTTAGTCTTGACTACTCTCTCTGTTTGATTTAATTAGTGACATCCAATAGATGCTGGAGGGGATTATATTCTGTCTTTGAAAAAATGAACAATCCCTTGCCAGAAATTAAAGTAAAGTGACATCTTTCTGAACTTCTTTGACCCTAAACCATGACCAAGAGATGTATAAAGTTCCCAGGTATTTTATTATGGCAATGAAAACAACTAAGCCATTTTCTATTTCAATGTGCGCTATCTATTAACAACATATTGATATTTTACACAGTAGTAATTAGGATCATCAACCTATTACAGATAATTAACATACAGAACTGTGTTTATAACTTCCCTGGTTTTCATTTTTGCTGCAGATTCTATCTTTGCTTATTTTATACATCTAAATAAATGAAGCAATTTGTTGCTTATCAATGACCTAAACACTTGTCTTTGCAGTTTTAATTAACCTTTGAATCAAATGCCTATATTTCCTTTTTGCAGTTAAGATATTAAAATATCCTTGCCATGGATTCTGTAACTTTAAAGATTGGTTTATGGATCAAAATGTTCATATATCTTAAATGGTTGTTGCTATTTTCTGTGACATTTGCTATCAAGAAATGACCCTTTCTGGGTCTGTGAATTGTAGCATAGTTATCCTTTATTTTATAGCTAACATCCACCTATGAATGAATACATAGTATCTTTGCCTTTATCAATCTGGGTTTCCCCACTCAGAATAATTTTTTCTGGTTCCATTTATTTTCCTTCAAATATCTTGATGTCCTTGATTTTAACAGCCAAATAATACTCTATTGTGTAAATGTACTACATCTTCTTTATCCATTCCTCAGTAGCGTGACATATATGTTGTTTCCAGGTTCTGAATATTACAAATAAAGTTACTCTGAACATAATGGAGGTAGTGTCTAAGAAAGATGAGGTAACAAGTGGAGTTTATGGGGGAATATACAGATCTTTCTGTGAAGGGGAAATAAAAGAAATTTCATGAGTGGGCTGAGGGCAGGTGTTGAGGGGGACATGAGAAAATAGTTTGGGGTGCATGGAAAGGGAGATTGCTGAATGGGACTGCTGGAGGAGAAGGCATTTCACAGTCAGGAGGAAGCTTGGCATAGGAAAATCTCTCAGGAGTCTATGTGGAGGACCTCAGTTTAGACTCCTAGCAATAGCTCATACATAGCCTGAGCTGGCCATCTCCTGATACCTGATTGGTATCTAGCCTAATTGTCATCAGTGTTATTATCCAGCAATGGTGGAGAAGGATGGGGAGAACAACAGCCAAACATTAAGCAGAGTTTGGGAATCCTGCAGAGGACAAGGGAGAAAAAGGAGTGTAGAAGCCAGAGTGGTCAAGAAGACTGCTAAAAACTCAGAGATGCAACTAACCTGGGTTCACAGGGGCTCACAGAGACTGAAGTGACAACCAGGAAAGCTGCTTGAGAATGACCTAAGATCTCTGCATATATGTTACAGTTGTGTAGCTTGTGGGAATCCTAACATAAGGAACGAGGGACATCTCTGTGTCGCCAGAAGTTTCTGTCCCACCTGGTCCTTCAGCTATTTAGTCCCAAATAAATAAAACAGAGGTCTCCATTAGTTAGAAACTGGTTGGCCCCATAGCTCAGGCTTTTCTTATTAACTGATTTTTACAAGTTATATTAGACCATTATTCTATGTTAGCCACGTGATTTGGTACCTTTTTTGGCAAGGTAGTCACACCTTGCTTTCTCTGCATATGGGCCACAACTACAGACTCAGCATTCCTCTCCCAGAATTCTCCTATTCTCATTGCCTCACCTCTACTTCCTGCCTGATTGCCATGCCTGTACTTCCTGTTTGGCTACTGGCCAAACAACATTTTATTAAAAATAATACAAGTGACAAGGATAAAAGACCATTGTCCCACATCACTTCCCCTTTTATTTAAAAAACAAGAACTTGAATATTATCTCCTTTCTTTAGCTTTTCTCCTGACCATTATCAATAACAACTTGTAACCAACATTCTAAACAAAGGAAAATGTCCATAGTCCATTTTTTGGGGGAATGTGGGCATAGTTTTCAAAGCTAATTCCTGCTGATTCTGGGCAGTGATAATCTAATGGGACATAAAGAAAATTTAGTATTATGATCAAGTCCTGGATTGGAGTATCCTATAAATCTTGATTATCTCAGGCAGCAGTCTTGAATCTGTTCTGGTTATAGAACTTAGACATCTGGGCCAACCGTTCCTACCAGATATTTCTCAGGTGGTCTTCCTTGATCAAACCTGATTTTTCTTAACTCAGAATGAATTCACAGCCTCTCAATTCCTGTGGAAACAAAAGCGAAACATCTTCTCCAAAGTAACATACCTTTTGACTTCAATTTTGAAGTCAAGGTACTTTCAAAATACCTGTCTTGGATTAATTCAGCAGCATTCATAAACAAATATCTCTTACCAGCTGTTACTCCTTCCTCAGCATTCAAACAATTCAAAGAGAACATAATAACATACAATGTCCAGACTCTCTGTGAATTTTTTTCTTTATGTGGCTTTATTTTAACCTCTATTTTTTATTTTTAGTTTTTGACTTTTTGAGATAGGGTTTCTCTGTATATCTTTGGCTATTCTGGAATTCACTCTGTAGAGCAGACTGTCCTTAAACTCACAGAGATCTCTCTGCCTTTGCCTTCCAAATGTTGAGATTTAAGTTGTGTGCCACCACATTCAACTACTCTCTTTCTTATTTTAAGGACTTTATACTTTTCCTTTGTCTTCCAAGCCTTCATATATTTTTAAACCCACAATAAATTTTCTTTGCCTTTGAATCTCTCTTTATTGTATCTCTCTCTCTTTTTCTGACATGAGTCTTTAATTTGCTAAGCAATATGACTAGGATTAAAGCTGTGGTTTTGACATCTGGATCCAGTCCATTCCTTAGTTTCCTGAGATTCCAGCCTCATGGAGGAGTCCCAGCCTGAGCCACGTTTATTGTCACAACTCTATGGCATTTCAAGGTCCATGCTGCCACCAAGAAGCATGCTGTAGGCTACTCATAAACAACATTCAAGTGTTTTGTGGCAGAGTCTCTCAAAAGAGCTGCAAGGTTTTTCAGCTAAAGCTGAATTAGGCAGCGTCGCTTAAATGAGAGCACTTGCCTCTAGCAAACAGAGCAAACCTGAGAAATTGCTACTACCAACAAGTCAAGCTCAATGCTGTTATTTTGTGTCTAGGATTACTTCCTAAGCTCCATTAGGCTTTCTTTGAATGCAATTGTCCACATGGGTGCCATTCTGTTGAACTGAGTTTCTGTCCCACCTGGTCCTACAGCCATTTAGTCCCAAATAAACTCAGGGAGATCTACATTAGTTGGAAAATGGTTGGTCCTGTAGCTCAGGCTTTTCTTATTAACTAATTCTTACATCTTACATTAGCCCATTATTCTTGTCTATATTAGCCACGTGACTTGGTACCTTTTTTGGCAAGGCAGTCACATCTTGCTTCATCTGCCTCTGGGTCACAGCTGCATACTGAGCTTTCCTCTCCCAGAATTCTCCTGTTCACATTACCCTGCCTCTACTTTCTGCCTGATTGTCATGCCTGTGCTTTTTGTTTGGCTACTGGCCAATCAGCATTTTATTAAAAATAATACAAGTGACAGGCTAAAAGAACATTATCCCACAGATCTCTGACTTTTACTGGATTTTGGTACCCCACTTATCATTCTGGGTCCATAGAGAGGTGCTCAGTTTTACTGCAACACAATATACCAAGTTATGTTGATACTCACAAGAGGCCTGCTTTTTCCTGGATGGAGGTAAATAGAAGGGAACTGAGAGGTGGGAGGTGGGGGATGAGAGAAAGGAACTGGGAGGGAAGGATGGGGAGGAGGCTGTGACTGGTATGTCAAATAGATAGATGAATAAATTAAATGAACAAAAAGAGAAGAAAATGACCCTTTGATACAGATTCAACAAACTCCATAGCTATGCAAAGCTTTAACTTCTTTCCTTTTAGTGAGTGGAATCCATCTTTCCGGGAGTACTAGGTCAACCTTACTTCAGACTTCTCTATTCATTATGCAACAGTATTTCTGGTGTTCCTTCATACTAGCACTTAAATCACTTCACTTCTCCCTATCCCACTGTGTCTGTCTTCATTCATTTCCCTTGTTATTTGCGGAGCTCTTGGTAGAGCCCCTCATCTTCTTCTTTCTATTCATTCTGTTTTTTTACTGCAGTCTATGTCCTGAACCATTAACCATTGCATTCCCTGTTTAAAAGACTTCAACTATTTTTTTTCTGAAAGAAATAACAAATTCCTTAGTATTGTGTAAAGAATTTACAGTATGCCAAAAATTACTACCCACATTGAAATATAAAATCAAAACCTGCTAAAGATTTTGATTGATGTTATATGCCACATGTTATTTTATGTTGATATTATATGCTAAAATGTTAATTTTTATTATCTATACCTGTGTAAGGTTAGAGTGACATTTTTTTGCAGGAAAGAAATCAATGCAATTGTTGTAAAGGTTTGATTTGCTTTTATGTGGGCAGGACTCGTTGGCCCCTCTATTAGCAGCCGTAGTTTACCTTGGATATGAAGAGTTGGTCAAATAGACCAGCCAAACTAAAGATACTCAGCCAGCTTTGCAGAATTAAAAAGCCTGGAGGGCTCCTTAGGAACACATCGCACTGTTCTGAAAGGACTTATGGTGCTCTTTTCTCCAAAGTTTCTCAGAATTGTACTTCAAAGACAATATGTACCATAACCCGTTCTGAAGTTAATGTTCAAGTACTTCCCATATAACTCCTTGTGTTCTCAGCACTTATAAAGATTTTCTCGTGTGTTTGTGTGTGTGTGTGTGTTGTTTGAATGTCTTGATATTTTTTAAATGTAATACTAAATAACTAATTATATCAACTATAACTAAAGTAAATAATTATATTTCTAGTTATATCACCAATAATAAGCATTTGGTAAGAAAGATGTATTAACATACTTGAAAGTATAAAATAAAGGAGACTAACCATCTGGCTTTACAAAATTTGCTTCACTTTATTCACGGGGCAGTGGAAATGCGAGGGTCACCATTTCATCCAGTCAGTTACAGTTACTAAGCAGCTACTGCCTGATACATTGTTTCAGTAGGTGGAATTGAAGGATAAAATATCAGTTCCCTCCTTTGCAGTGTATCTGGTAGATTTTAGAATGGGGTACAATGTTGGTGCAGCCAAGAGGGTTTACTCTGTGTGACTGTGTGCAGTGTACCCACAGGGAAACATGGCCATGACATGACAATTTAAAGCACAACAGAGCTTTTCCATGGAGGAAAGAGAAAGCCAAACATGGGCATAGCAGATTTCAGGAAAACAAGAGGCTGAGGCGAAGTCACCTGAGTGTCCAATGGCATAATTTGGAAGTAAATCTATAAGAAAAGTCAAGAATTTTGAGTAAATTTGGACTTCAGGATTTACTATATGGTCATAAATAATAGACTGTTTTTCCAACACACATGAAGCTTAGGTCCACTCTCTTTCAACCCAAGAACTAAATGTGGTGGTACAGGCATGCAATCATCACTCTTAGGAGGTAAGTGCACAGGGTTCCAAGGCCAGACAAAGATATATGAGTTGCATCCAGACCAAACAAAACAAGTACAAGGTTGGCCTAGCACTCCCCCCCAAAAAAGAAAGAAAGAAATCGAATGAGAGAAACTTTAATGCATGTTGAATATGTTGTTTAGGCATCTTTCAATTTGAAATGATAAAACATGAGTACATTGTTCCCTGTGGTACCCTTCTTTGTGTGCAGTTATTGCTTTGAGACAAAAGTAGGGCCAGGATATGAACATCAAGGCAGGCACTCTTGGTTCATGCCAACTTATTTCTGAATATTGCAACTTTCTTTGCATAAAGTGGTTTCAAAGGTAAATATCCTTGAACTTTTATTTAAGTTAACATTTTACAAAATAAGAAGTTAAAAAAAAATCAGAAAGTCGTGAATTAAATAGAATTAACACATACTAGTGGAGGAAGATAGCAGTCCTGATGGGAGGCTTCCTGGCTATTCTTCAGCTACATTACAAGGTGAAATGGCACCGATAATGTATTCTAGTCTGACAAGAAGGCAGCAAGAAATTCTAAGGATTAAAAACACTGATGAAATATAGATTCTCATATGCTGGCTTTAATTGTGAACTTTGACTTCACCATACAATGTATTTTGAGAAAGGAGATAGAAAAGTACATGGTCCTTAAAATTTGCTTAATGTCTGCACACAAAGCATTAATAAACTATTGATAAATAAATGCATGTTTATGGAAATGTCTAAAGTTATACAACACTAGACAGAAGCATTTTATACATTGTTATATATAATGGAGAGTATTTGAAAATTTATTTTGAGATTGCTTGGTATTTTCACAAAATGACAAAGTGATAAAACCGGCAAAAATAACAACAAAAGCACACATTAGAGAAGCATGCCCCAAAATATTTTTTCTGTCCACATATGGGTGGGTTTTAAGTAGGTGGACAATGCCTAGTGAATCAAGAGATTCAATGCCTAGTGGATTACTCAAAGGAAATCATACATGCTTGCTAAATAAAGACAAGTTGGCAAATAAACATAACATTTGAATAAATGTATCCATTAGCAGAGATACCCTTATTTTATGCTAACATTGTTATTAATGAAGGAAAGAATTGAGTAAATTCTGAAAAGTAAATCATTATGTAAATTCCATCAATAACACGAATTCTATACTAGGAAGAATTATATTGCATATTACCTAAAGTTTTAAACATATACATGTGCATACACATACACTTTAAAACACACACACACACATATTCTATTTCTCTATTGGTTTTTCTTCACTGTTTTTATTCTTACTGTTCTCAGCCAATTTAAAACTCATATATATTTCCAAAGAACTTACTACGCTGCCTTTCTCTCTTTCTTAGGTGTTAATAGTTTTTCATATCTATGCATATATGTGTATTCCCATGTGTGTGTTTATGTATGTGGGGGAGTGCACATGTGTAGGGTGTGTAGAGACCTGAAGTTGATGTCCAGAATCCAACCTCTTTCCCCTTTCTCCTCTACCTCATTCTTTGTGATGTAGAGTCTCATGAAAGCCAAACTTCTTTTCATTGTATTCTGTAGAATTTTAACCTTTAATAGTAAATTCTTCTCACCAGCCCTAAGGTAAAGTCTCAATCAAACTAACAGCTTTCCCCAGTCAGTTGCTCCACAGATCCTCCATGTTCAACTGAGGCTAAAATTCCAGGCTAGCCATTACCCCTGTATGAACCTGGCATCTAGGGATCCAAATTCTGTTCTCTTCCTGGGCGGCTGAACCACTTCTCTAGCGCAATGTTCATGTCTGAGATTAGTTGATAAACAATCAATGCCTTGAGTGCCAAGGTTCAGAGTAGATAAGTACAGTATTACAAATATGCTGATTACACATCACCTATATTCAATTCTTGTATTTTAAATCAGAAAACCTGCTTGTTTACTCATATATGGACTTGACAACATGTGTGACCCCAGAAAAAGAAATGATACTAACTCCTGGAACTGGAGACTACTCAGCTTTACTCAAGAGAACTAGAAATGAAATTGATACCCCATTTTTCCTGTCAATAATACTAACCTTCCACACAATATGCAGTTTTCAATAGTGCAAAGAATTTACCACCAGAGAAAGAGGAAGGCAGAGATGATAGTTTAGTCTATGATAAGTGCCTGCATGTTTTCAAACACTGATGTTTGTTGTCCATGTCAAGTGTAGACAATTCCACTAGTAAAATAACGGAAAAGAAAAAGAATATTAAAAACTGCCTGGTCTTTGCTCTCTAAAGCTCAGGGATATTTTATCATTTCAAACAATTAATTTCAAGAATATCACTCGTGACCTTAGCATAATTTGATTTATCTACCTTCCTGTATTTATCATTGACATTAAAAGAACCATCACTTAATTTTATTACTATTGACAAACACAGGCATTTAAACAAGAAGTTCGTTTGCAATTATTAAGGAAATGCAGAATTTACTATTCCATCTTCGTTATGGAGTGCTGTCATCCACTCCATCTCTGTCACAAAAATCGAGAAGGAGAGCAATAATTCATGGCTAGGAACACCATGGAGTATCTGTTCTCAAGCTGTTCCAATTTAAATATTTGTCATTTGAATAAATGAGTTGATTAAGTAGCAAGATTTGTGATTTGCTCATTGTTGTGCTCATCTGCCAAGCAAACCCTTCTATACATGCAGTATTTAAGACAAAAAGCAAAAGAGACGAAGTTATTGTCTTTTGTTGGCCTGGAAACGTAAAAACAGGTGATAATGCAAATGATTTTGATTACGTGTTATGATTTAAGAAGAACTCACTTATCAGTGCTTAAACCTTAAGGAAAATGAATACAACTAGTTGTGCTATCATATGGTCAATGATTTCTTTGGTAGTTTCATACATGAATACAATATATTACAATAATGTCTAGAGCTTCTGTGTCTTCCAATCTCCTTTATAACTTCTTGAGTTAAATTATTGCTGTGCAATACCAATGGTTATAGGCACCAACTACTAGTGTATGGACAACATATGAGCTACACACACACACACACACACACACACACACACTATACTTTTATATGATTTCTAGGCATTCAAATTCAGTTTCACACCCTTATGAAACAAGTAATTTACCCAATGAGCCATTTTGCCAGCCAAAGATTTCTCAAGACAACTTCTAATCAAAGGTTTCCTTTTTGGTTCCTCTGCAGTAATAGGGGTTGAAGGGAGTCCATCATGCAGGCTAGGCTTGCCCCTTGAGATTCATCCCAACCTTCTATTAAATCTTTCTATATTCACAAAAGTAAAAGGTGATGGAGGTGGGTCATTTGTTGCTTTCATTGGTTAATTAATAAAGAAACTGCTTAGCCTTTGATAGGCCAGCCCTTAGGTGGGTGGAGTAGACAGAACAGAATGCTAGGAGAAAGAAGCTGAATCAAGCAGTTGCCATGACTTTCCTCTCCAAGATGGATGTCCATTAGACTCGTTTCAGTAAGCCACACTCAAGTGGCAATGCGAATTTTTTTTTTTTTTTTTTTTTTTTTTTTTTTTTTTTTTTAGTTTTTCGAGACAGGGTTTCTCTGTAGCTTTGGAGCCTGTCCTGGCAATAGCACTTGTAGACCAGGCTGGCCTCGAACTCACAGAGATCCGCCTGCCTCTGCCTCCCGAGTGCTGGGATTAAAGGCGTGCACCACCACTGCCCTGCGGCAATACGGATATTAAAAATAGGTTAGATCAATATGTAAGAGCTAGCCAAAAAGAGGTTATAAATAATGGGCCAGGCAGTGTTTAAAAGAATACAGTTTCCATGTAATTATTTTGGGGCATAAGCTAGCCATGTGGGCTGCCATGCGCCGGAAAGCAGCCTGCTGCTCTCCTCACAACAAAAAGGTGAACACTTCTTTCTCCCCAAGTGTTTGAATTTCACCCATGTTTAGGAGCAAATGGTTGTTCAGAAATTTCTAAATATTAGAGTTCACCTTTAGAATTTAGCTTTGACAATTAAGACATTTTCATATCTACTAATTTCCAAACAATATTGTTATTAAACATTCTATCAAGACATTTTCATAGCTAGTGTCCTGCAAGTTTTGTAGATCATTGTTCATTTATTAAAACATCAAATTTTATTTTACTTTTGAGACTGTTTAATTAGGAATATTTAAAAATATATATTGAAATAAATTATAAGTCAAAATTATTGGATATATATAACTAGAAAATAAATGAATGAAGACTGTTAACTGATGATGAATTCATGGTTGGCTAATATCTGAATCATGTCATGATCCAAAAAATATACAGTCTCATGGTGATACACAGATTTGATAAATTTTCTTAGTAAATTACAGAGTATTTGATTACTTTTCCAATGATAGAAGTTGAGTTGAAGCAAAACCATACTACTCAAAGAGGAATAGATGGCTAAAACTTCTTTGTAATTAAATGATTTAGATGGTCCTGACACAAGTGAGCAGGTGGCTCTGTTCTGCAGGTTAATGACACCATGATGCTCACCAATTCTGGATGTGAACATACTTTACAGTCACCAGGGCAGCTGTTCATGAATACAGCCTTTGGGGCTAACAACACTGTAATACAGGTCAACACTACAATCTCAGTGCCGTGCCAAAACATTCTTGTCCATTTGGCATCTCAAACAGAAATTCCCAACCAAAAACAGGCATTTAACAGCCTGCATTACTGGGCTTCTTTATCGTTTGGTCTTCTTAAGGGACTTTGCTATTTGTCTGAAAACCAGGGAAGGTACAGGAAAAGGGAAAATAGGACAAGTGGCACAAAACACTCAACCAGAATTCAATAGCCTTGCATTCATTTGTCTGTAGGACAGACGAGGGCATCTTCACGAAGTGCTTCTGAATTATAGTGAGAGAGGAAACTAAATACTCTAGTGTCTGGGTGCTATGGGGACTAAGTGTGATCGTTTTAAGTAGCAACTACATTTTGAACTTCAAAATATTTTTTTAAAACTGCGTTTAAAAATATAATATAAAGTAGGAGGCATATAGGTAGAATTTTTTGTTCCTGTCTTCAGAAGCGGTTATATTTTGGGAATGGAAGATGAATAGACATATTGGGAGGAGTATAAACTATACATGACTACATTCTTCTGTCTTTGTAATTGACAACTAAACCTTCTTTTCAAAATCACTTTTTTAAAGCAATGCCTTAATATTCATATCTGAAAAAGAAAGACACTTTTCTGAAGTTGGTATAAATAAGTCAAGATAAATTTGACAACTGGCTTGGTTGAAAATCAGAAGCCTAATTTTCATATTCTCAGGACTACTATGCATATACAAACAAGATTTCTTTTTTCCTTAATCCCTTTCCAAACCCAACATGACTTATCTTTTTTTTTTCTATTGGATCCTATCCCAAAGTATATTAAGTATACCAATGGATATCAAGGCATGCTGAAGACAAACTTTGACATATGGTCTTGCTATGTATCCTATAATAGCATTGAACTTGAAATTGTCCTACATAAGCTTCCTGAGTACTGTGCTACAGGAATGTACAATAATAACCTGTTACTAATATACACATATCTTTAGTCTCTATTATTGTTTTTTTTTCCTGGAACATAAAAGTCACAGATACATAATTATATTCCAGACATGTACATAAAGGTTTAATTTCTGTTTTGGTCGACTACTTTCTATGTTGCCATTGACTTGCTGGCAACAAATTACTTGATATTTTTGCATATCTGATTTTTATAATGACATCTACAAAGAGATTAATATATAACTACATTTCAGCAGTGGAGCTCAGGATGATTCGCTCATCTGCAAAAAATGCTGTGCATCTTGATTCATTTCAAGCTTCTTGATAAGAAGAGACCTTCTCTGTCATCTAGCACCTTAGGAAAAAATAGAAAAATGAAATGAATGCTATGTTTTTAGCTATGAAAATATATGCAAAATATTTCAATTCAATGAATGAACAAAAAATGAAACCAATTAAAATTGTCAGGAATCTCTATGGAAGCAATCTGTGATTAAACACACAGATTTATCCTAGAGCAATTAAGTGAATATGGCCTCTGATATCTTCGCTCATTCCCAAGAGAAGGTATGCTGAAATGCTGGGTGAGTGTTAAACTTCATTAGAGATTTATATGTTTTAATTGATTCAGTATTATTATAACACTTTGTTGGACTGACTGATATAAAGGACATATTAATCTTTTAAGTAAACTTTCCATGAACTAACTTTAATTTCAAGGAGAGGAGACAACATGACTCATATGATTGTTCTGTGCAGATGAGAACGAAATGGTAAAAATGAACAAAAATCCTATAATTCATCATTTACTCAAGGATGTTTTCTCATGTCAAGTGAATCACTAAAACATATTCATAGGTCTCCACATTAGGTACAGAAAAGATTTTCAGTATGAAATTTAAAATATTATTGATACAGAGTAACTCACTGTGTGGAGGAAGGCAGGTCTTGTTAATTCTTCTTTTATTATTGACCAATCTGTTCATTGTATAAAGAGCATTGTATATACAGTTTATATGTATAAAAATGCATTCTGCTAATTTCACCCCATGCTGTGTCTTGTCTCCCTCCTACCGCTAAATTTTGCCTTTCTTTGTAAAATTTGTTTTCCCATATTCATGACTGTTTAGTTTCATGACCCACTAAGTTTTTATGTGACAGTGAATTGGGAAGCATCCACTGGAGTCTGGTGGACACACCATTGAGTACACACTGAAAACAATGATTGTGACTCATCAAAAATTCATCAGAAGTCAATAACCTCACAGGAAGCAGAAGGACCCCATGTGCCTGTTTAGAATCCAGTCTTAGACAGGCCCAGTTCAGGCAACTACAGTGACTATGTGATCATCTTTGAGATGGCTGCATCACGTCCTGGAAATAGCATTGGCAACCTTTCTCACCCTGTTCTGGTTCTTCCATTCTTTCCACTCCCTCTTTTTCTAATGTTCCCCAAACTTTAGAGAGAGAGGTATAATTGTCTGTTTGGGGCTGGGAATGACTTCATTCACAGAGTCTCTGCATTTTTCACCTTTTATTGTTTGTGCTAGGTATGCATAGGACTTTGTTGGAGAACATTTTTGGTAGAATATTATGACCAAAAATGTAGCACTTTAGAATTCATGCATCTTAAATATTGATTTTATGTTATTTGTTCTGGCATGAATATCAATAATAAACACATCAATATTTATTAATAAAATAATTTTTTGTATGAATTTGGTTGTTTAAAACATAGTTTAAATATTGTGCAAGACACATACGGATGGGAAATAATGAACTTACATTTCATAAGGCATTCTAATTATGATAAACATTGTAATAATACAATCGTCACTGAAAAACTAACCAACTCTCACAGTATATGGTTAGAAACAATTTTTACTAAGAAAATAAAGATGTCCTTCCTTGAATTGGCATTCGAGGTTTTTTAACATAACTTCTTCTTACACTCTAAAAGTAATGCACTAAAATATATATCAAGTATTTAAGAATGGAATATACATTTTTTAATCTCAAGTTTACAAACATTAAAAAGATATGTGGGAAATGGAAATTGCTGTTCATGGTCTCATAAGTATACATATTAAAGATTGTGACTGTGTATTTATGGGTCACATGATGAAAATATTTTAGGGGGAAAAACTGTACATTGCTGTATTTGCAATAATGGAAATGTGAGTGTGGAATGAAAACTGGGAGGCTTCATGAAGATGTATTCTTTCCCTTCAAGAAACAGGAGTCTGAAAAGGGTGAGGTGCACTTTGCCAAACATTATACAGTTAGGTGGCACAATTTGGAACAACTTAAGTGTTCAGAGGAATTTTTTCAAGCTTGTGTCCTGATATTCATTATTCTTCAGTTTATCTCTCTCTCTTACCTTAGCATGGAATCACTGAGAAATAGGAAAAGAATCCTCTTAGCATTCATTTCAGATCGTTCATCTTCAACCATACACAGAGATGTTCTACCATTCTTGATTTTATAAATACAGTGAAGTATAGACTATGCTGACAAAAATACTATTTACTGTGGAAGAATTATACATAGCTAGCTATAAAGTGAGTGCAACCATTCTTATGTAGGATAAAGCATAAATTATACATGGTGGTATCAGGATCTGGTTATTGAAAAAAACTAGTAACAAAAAAATATTGGCTGAAATGAAATGGGTTCTATCTCTAACATGCTCACTGGTCTCTTCTGGGTACTTGTACTGTGGGCAGCTAGATGTCTGTCCCAGGTGCACAGCATCATTTGAAGCTGTTTTTGTGTTTGTCAGTCATTTTCTTCCTAAGGAGAATATAAATCTTTAAAGTCTGTTTTCTTTCTAAGTTCAGTCTGATTAGATGTGAACTTTACATGTTCTCTGTTTGGGTATAAGAGTTTTGCATCCTGTATGTCTTCTACATGAATTCTACATTTGTATTATACATTTTATTGTGGCACAATTCAGGTAATAAGTTTCAAATGGAAGCCTCAAAACCCACAAAATATACTTTATGAACATGTGTTTAGATTAAGCTTGAATGGGCTCCCTTACTGATTGGAAGTAGCAATGCTATAAGCCACTTTGTGGTTGCTGGGAAGAGACATACATGGATCCCCTGGGAAAGGGAATTAGACAAGATCTCCTGAGAGAATTGGGAGTGTGAAGAGGCAAAAAAGGGAACTCAGAAAGGGAGGAGGAGAACATGCAAAAAATGGATGATTGAGAATGGAGAAAGAGAGAGAGAGAGAGAGAGAGAGAGAGAGAGAGAGAGAGAGAGAGGATATCTTGATTGAGGGAGCCATTATGGGGCTAGAGAGAAACCAGCCAGTATGGAAATTAAAATGACCCCACCTAAGACCCTCAGCAATAGTGGAGAGGTTCCCTGAAGTCAGATTGATGAATATATCTTAAAAGTCACCAGGAACTGATGGAAGTAGATGCAGATATCTATAGCCAAGCACTGAATCAAACTTCCAGAGACCAGCCTAAGAGTGGAAGGAGTGAGAATATGAACACAGGGGTCAAGACCATGATGGAGATATCCAGAGAAACAGTTGATCTGAGCTAGTGGGAGCTCACAGACTCCAGATTGGCAGCGAGGAAACCAGCAAAGGATCAGACTAGATCCCCTGAATGTAGATGACAGTTGTGTGGCTTGGGCAGTCTGTGGGGCAGGAGCAGTGTGACAGGGGTTTTTAGAGGGACACTTTGGCCAACCTAGATATAGGGTGTTCCTTTGTCCTGCCTCAAGTGATCTGTCAGACTTTGTTGATTCCATTTGGGAAGCCTTTCCCTTCCTGAGAAGTGAATGGGGGTGGGGTAGGGGAAGGTGAGAGAAGTGGGAGGAGGGTAAGGAGTGGGAACTGGGAGAGGTATGTAAAATGAGAAAGTATTGTTTTTAAAAAGTAAATTTTAAAAAATGATAAAGATATTAAGCAAAAAAGAGTGCAATGTTGTTAGAGACAGTGAGGAAATGGGGTATGAGCTTGAAAAATAGAAAGGCAGTAGTGGCTAAGTCATTGAGAGCTAATAATATAACAGATAATTTATCCTATTTATGCCCTCTTCTAATAAATATCTTTGTGGAATACAGAATAAATGAGAATATAATTTAAGAATTAAAAACTACTTTATTTATTCTGGTTGCTATATTGTTGCATGTTTCATCCAACTCCATCTGCCATGTTAAATACATGATTTGGATGCTCACCAAATAGTAACAGAGTATAGTACAGAAGTCCAATAACTAAGTTATATTTATGACATTCTAATTATAGAATAGTGACTCAAAGGAAATTAATGATGTGAATGATTACTGAGAAAAAGTAGAAAGTATATAGTTTATATCCTAACCTGATCCTTAAAAATGTCTCCATCTGTGATTGTCTACATTTTCTGTTAAAATTTTTAAATGAAAAAATATATTAAAAATGTCTCCACCATAACTGTGATCTGTTCAGTTTTGAGTAATAGTAACAATAATATTATTATTATTTTTATGTAAAAATATGGGAACTACCAAAGAAAGTCTTAAAGTAATGCTCTGCTAGCTTCACTACCATGCATTAAAAAATGTGATCATGAACTGTGTCCCCAAAATGTTTACGGCTAGCTCTTGACGGTATCATCATGGAAGTTTGGGCTGTGCGTCTGAACGACCAATGATGTCCAAAGGAGTTAAGAGTCACAACTATATAACATAAAGATAAAGATGAAAATCTCTTCAGTTTGAAGGAGAAAATGGAGAAAATGGCTCTTAAAAAGAGTTTGAGAATTTTATAATATACAAATCAAACCCTATTTCTTATAATTCTATAATTTTCAAAACATAGTCAATATAGTGTCAATATAATCATGAATCTGTGAGATAATTTTAATAAAATTGGTTAGATGTTTTCTTAGAATTTATCTTGTTTTAGATAATGAACATCATTAAAGAAAAGTTTATCCATATTCTAAATGACTAATATTAATAAACCTAAATATTAATGAAATAAGGATTTAAAACCTTATATGTAATATGTGATGATTACCTGCAGATGTTAAACTCATGAACAAATTCCAAAAAAATAATGGATTCCAATTTCAATACATTCTCTATAAAACTATATCCTAGATTATGATAATTTAGGTTTCTCTTCATATAAATGTTAGGCAACCCTGCATGATATGTTATCATCATCAAAATATATTACATGCATACCCTTGGTTGGTATTTATTAGTTAAGTCTACCTTTGGTATTATCTGGTCATTGTATTCTTGTTATTTTCTCATCAAGATAATTTTTACATTTGGGGCAGTAATTGATAAGCATCCAAGGTTTTGTCGTGTTATTGCTAATCCTCTGTTTTACCAATCATAACCAATCATGTTCATTAAAAAAACAGCCCACCATGGTTTTTGTGAGAAAAGACAAACACTTTCTTCTTTAAGTATTTTATTTCTTAAGTCTTTCTTTATAGCAACAAAAAGAAAATTGATGTAGATTTCATCTTAGACTTCTTAACAACTAGAAATTAGAAAAGTAAAATTGCTGCATATGCCTAATGTCTCTGATACTCTGATATGGTAGCCTTAACAGAGTGAGAAATTGCCTTTAATATATTAGTTCATTACATCATGTTGCAACTCTCATAGAAAAAAATAGAAAAAAACACTTCAAAAACATTATTGTATTTTATATGCAAGTTTTCAAGAATTTGCATCATTCATGTATTGTGTGTAAAAGTGAGAATTAGTTACAATAAATAATATTAACTCAGATTTAAAATATGTTGTATTATGGAGTGGCGGGCTATGTCCCCGGCACCCAGCCGCCCACATGGCTTATGTCCCGAAATAATTACATGGAAACTGTATTCTTTTAAACACTGCCTTGCCCATTAGTTCCAGCCTCTTATTGGCTAGCTCTTACATATTGATCTAACCCATTTCTAATATTCTGTGTAGGGCCACGAGCTGGCTTACCAGGAAAGATCTTAACCTGTGTCTGTCTGGAGTGGGAGAATCATGGCGACTCACTGACTCAGATTTCTTTCTCCCAGCATTCTGTTCTGTTTACTCCACCCACCTAAGGGTTGGCCTATCAAATGGGCCTAGGCAGTTTCTTTTTTAATTAACCAATGAAAGCAACAGATTAGAAAGAAATCAGTCCCACATCAAAAATATATTTGATGGATCAGTCTGTTTTAATTATTATCATTTCTTATATTCAAATTTACTTTTAATTTTCTGATCAAATGAATTGACTCTCAAGCCCTGTTAGCATGACCTTCCAAATCCATGATTGCTTCATCGTTCTGGCCTGGTTCAGGCTTATTGTGTACACTTCTTGCCTCATATCCCCAAATAATAAATTTCCATAAATCCAGCTTTATTTCAGTTTGATAAGACCACAGTCTGGATGCTGCATCCTGGGGAAATAATCAGCTTTCAGGGTTTGGGCAATCTCTCTTTTCTCTACAGGAACCCCCTGCTTTCGTCCCCTTCCAGGATTCAGAAACTTTAAGTTCTGTCATCGCCTCCACACAACATAACTTCATTGTTGTTCCTGTCATCAACACATTTTCATAATGACTGTGACATACTAAGGGTCTTGGTGATTTTTCGTTCCCGTTCATCTTCCTAAAGAGTAGGTTCTAATGCACTCAAAGGATAGGCTCATTCATTTGCAAAGTGAAACAAAACAAGACCAAAATATAATTTTTAAAGGGAGGAATCAATGTTTCTTGTACCCTATGAGTAACTTGCGTATTATCTTAGAAGAGAATAAAATTATTACATCAGCATAGATTTCTAGTACAGGAAAAAAAAACTGAGGGGATTTATCACTGTAAGTTTTTTTCTTTAATTTTTTTGATCAACAAAACACACACACACACGTGTGCACACACGTTTCAGTAAGAAACTATGTCAAAAGAAAACTGCAAATGCTACCTCAGACATTACAGAATGTAGTATAACATTATAATTAGGTAGATATTTATACATGAATCCATGAAATAAATGCTCTATGTTTAAAGAAACAAAGACACAAAATTAAGAAAGTATTATACCTCTTTTGAGCTGGATAAATTTTTCTTACTTCTAAGCTTTCATACATGACATTTAAATGATGAAATAACCATTGTGAGAATGCGTCTTCTCTATTGCTTTTGTTGGTCATATTCTTTATTAATTTTCAATAATAACTTTCCAATAAAAATATTCCTCATACAAAAAGTACATAATAGAACTTTTTAGAAATAAGTAACTGAATGGAAGAATGGAGCTGAAAGAAGAGGTGAAAATGTATTCTAAAGAGAGCAAAGACAAGTGTGTAGTGACCTATGATGTGCCAATTGCATTTACATACTGTTCTCTGAATTAAACAAAATAAATCCTTAAGCTTTCTTTAATTGAAGAAGCTCTGGTCAGGCTAATACTATGATACTGTCATGTAACAAATAGGTAACTCTTTAAGCAATTACCTTTCCTACCTCTGTTTTGGTGGGTCTGATAGTAATACAGAATCTAAATTTATATGAGGACTATTGGGTCACATGTCCTTTATGAACTCATGCAGAAAATCTCTTTGGACTCTGAGTGTCTCTTTAAAAGACTCTTATTTTGTAAGCATCAATAAAATACATATATAAAGACCTTTAGGAAGGGTTTGGAAAAATATCTTTTCTTATTATTATTGTTCTTACTTTTTGGATTTTGTCACTTTTTAAAAATTAAAAAAATATAACCTTTATTGAAATAGAATCTCATCATGTTTACTTTCCCATGTTTTCAACAAGTTTCTATTTGTCTTTAGAAACTTACCATAACTACTGTGTATGTTCTTGCTTAGCTGATAATTTTTTCATAAGGATAGCATTGAAAGTATGGCTTTAAAGTAAGAGAGTAATTATCATAATCTTTGCTTATGAAATAGAAATAATACTGTGTAGCAGGCTTTCTATTGGATCCCCAGCCAGTTCGCAAATTATTATTAGTTATGAATGCTCGGCCTTATCTTATGCTTGTCTCACTAACTCTAATAATTTAAACTGATCTGTTTCTCTTCATCTAAGCTTTGCTTTTTTTTTGTTTTTGTTTTTGTTTTTTTTTTTTTTTCGAGACAGGGTTTCTCTGTGGCTTTGGAGCCTGTCCTAGAACTCGCTCTGTAGACCAGGCTGGTCTCGAACTCACAGAGATCCGCCTGCCTCTGCCTCCCGAGTGCTGGGATTAAAGGTGTGCGCCACCATCGCCCAGCTTCATCTAAGCTTTGCATCAGGACTTTTTACCATTATTCATTCTCTATATTCTACTCCAGGCAAGACCCACTCTTTCTCCCTTCTTGTATCTTCTCTTGAATCCACCCCCCCCCCCAATTTATTCTTTCTGTGCAGCAGCCCCGCCTATCCCTCTACTGCATAGCTATTGGCTGTTCAGCTTTTTTATTAAGCCAATCAAGTGCCTTCAATATGCAAGGTAAAACAAATGCAACACATCTTTGCATAATTAAACAAATGTAGCATAAATAAATACAACACATTTTTACCTAGTTAAACAAATGCAGCATAAACAAATGCAATATATCTTGAAAGGATTAAAGTAATATTCCATAACAATACTGTGATGTGTTAAGTAGATTTTAATTACATAAACTATGTTAAATGTATAAAATACACAATTAAAACAAGTAATGCCATGATTAAGAACAATAAAGGCGCATAGAAGCTGGTTATTTGTATAATAATATTAATGAGAACTATTCTGATTTCTGGTCTACACATCCCTGGTCCAATGGATGCTGATTTTGTACTCTTGCCTGTTCTCACAGACGTTCATTTGTTGCCTACTTGCTATGTTTGGATTAAAAATTAGGAGCATCATCAGCAACTTCGGAATCTATTCTCCTTGAAGATTAAAGGCAGTATTTGTTCCTTGTAAACTAATTAAGCCTTTTGTTTTGTGCTGCATAGCCCAATGTTTAGACAGATTCTAAAGTGTATCTTGGCATCTTGTCAAGTCATAGCCACACACTTTGGCTCTCCTGTTTCTGAAGTTGCTCACCCTTTTCATTGGAAAACAACAGCAGACGAGTCTCTCAAGCAGTCACCTCTGATGCTGAATCCTCCACGGCCGTTTCCCATATGCTGTACAGCAGAGGCAGCTGTTGGCAGACATCATTTCGTGCAAGCCTATTTTCCTCTTTTAAATTTTGAGTGGAGAAAATCACATTTATAAAAGACCTCAGACATGAAACTGTCACTCTCAATTGTACACTGAAATGGTACCAAGCAGTTTTCTTGTCTAAACATTGGAGATGCATAGTGATTGCTTTAGAAATAGAAGAAAGGGGTTTTTTTACAAGCAATGTGTTATAGTTTACATGTGGAGTGTTCCCACAGGCTTGTCTGTTTGAACACTAGGTTCCCAGCTGGCCACACTGCTTTCGTAAGTTGTTAGGGCATTAGGACTTGGAGCTCAGCTGGAGAACATGGTATCTTTTGAAGGTGAGAGTCTGCCCGAGTCTGATGTTCATTTTCTCTGACTCTTGATCCTAGAGATATAACAAATGACCCCTGCCCCATGGGTGGAGCCCTGGCTGTAGTAATAAGAGCGGCGGGGCTGCGTCCCTGGCACCCCAGCCACCTGGCTAGCTTATGCCCGAAATAACAACACACAAACTGTATTCATTTAATCACTGCTTGGCCCGTTTCTATCTAGCCTCTTCTAGGCTAATTCTCACATATTAATTTAGCCCATTTCTAATCATCTGTGTAGCGCCCCTAGGTGCGCTTACCGGGAAGATTCTAACCTATGTCCATCCTGGGTTGGAGCTTCATCGCATGCATCTGCCTGGGAGCTGGGAGCATGGCGTCTCTCTGAGGTGTCTGCTCCCGAGAGGAGAACTGTGGAGTCTGAGCTCACTTCCTCTTCCTCCCAGCGTTCTGTTCTGTTTACTCCTCCCACCTATCTTCTAACCAATAAAATGGGCCAAGGAAGTTCCTTTATTAGCCAATGACCTTCCTCCATCACCTGGCCACCATGTCTCCCCTACCATGAAGGACTGTAATTCCTTAATCCTTGAACAGAACTGAATCTCTCCATCCTTAAATTGCTTCTGTCACAGTGATAATAACTAATACAATAAGCAATAAAGGCAATTCCCTGAAGCAATGGTAATGTGTATTTAGAAAACAATAAAACTAATTCAGGAGAAAGTTCTGCTAGAAGCTAATCCCTTTTCTTTGACTATATGCATATGTTTATGCTTATATTTAAAGAAATATATGCATATTGCCTGAGAGTGTATCTGTGCCCAACATTAGTGCAGAACCTAAAAAGGCCAGAAGTGGTTGTCAGATCTCCTGGTATTGATGTTTGTAGATGGTTATGCACCATCATGGGGATTTGGGAAGGGAACCAAGATCTCTGGTAGAGCAGCCTGTACTCCTAAGCAACAATCATCTCCTAACTGTAGTTGTTTATTTATTTGTGTGTGTGTGTGTGTGTGTGTGCCACCCTGGTCCCAAATAAATACATGGACACTTATTCTTACCTATGAAGTCCCAGCCTTAGCTGGGCTTATTTTTAGCAAGCTTTTCTAATTTAAGTTAACCTGTTTCTCTTTAATTACATTTTGTTTCTGGGCTTTTTACCTTCCTTTATTCTATAAATCTTTCTTTTCCTCTTACTCTGTGACTAGCTAAAAACTCTTCAAAGAAGGAATGATTTGTTTTGACTCATGACTACAGTTCTTCATCCTCCGTTCTCAATTTTTCAGCCCTCTTGGGAAGGCTGGGCTTGAGAGAATATTATGGAACAGAGCTCTTTATTTCAGAATGGCCAAGAAGTAAAGAGTGGGAGAGAAGAGCACAGCATCAAATACTCTTCCATGGAATGCCTCAGTGACCACTTCTCACCAAGTCCCATCTCTGGAGGTTGTTACCCACCTTTCTGTAGCCTACCTATAAATAAGTTAAACAATGGATGAGACAAGAAAGCTCATGATCCGATCACCTCCCAAAGGCCTGACCAGTATACACTGCTTCATTCAGTATCAACATTTCAATACATAAGCCCATAGTGTTTCACTTCTCATAATAAACATAGAATTTAGAGCTCTTAATATATCAATAGCAGAAATGATGACTCTGAACCATCGAGGAATTGTACAATCCATTCAAACTTACCATTCTATTATCTGCTATCAGTGATTTTCAGCTTGGACTGTCCTAATGAAATAATATATAAGTAGCTAAGGTTAAAAGCATGTGATTAAATATCAACAAAATTTTCTATATTCTTATATCTCTCTCTTTGGCTTGTAATGATCTTCTTGCGTCTTCACAAAAAAAGAGTCACACCAAAATCTTTAGAGAGGACATATGTAGTCTTTAAACTGCATTATTCTAACTAGCTTATTTCTGTGGAAATAAAAATATCCAGTCAGAATATATAAAAATAAGAGATAATAACAGAACTTCAATTGCACATTTTCCTTTTGCTCTAAGTCATATGAATGTGAAACCAATTTTTATCACAAGTTCTATAATTTTATTAAATATAAAGTTTATTTCCAGTTATTATCACTACTTTTGTATATATACAATGTTTCTAACCACATTATATTTGATTCCTTGATTTACTTGAGCCTAATGTGGTGTAGAATATCTGTTTACTAGGAAAAGGTGTGTTACATTTGTTTATGCTGCATTTGTTTAACTGTGTAAAGATGTATTGCATTTGTTTTACCTTGCCTTCCTAATGCATCTGATTGGGCTAATAAAAAGCTGAATGGCCAAAATTTAGGCAGTAGAGAGATATGCAGGGCTGGTGGGCAGAAAGAAAAACAGAAAAATAGGAGATACCCTGGGCCAGCCAGTCAACCAGCAACCTGCAAGACAGATATGGAGAAAGTAGGAAAGAAGAACATAGAAAATGAAAGAAAAGAAAAGCCCTGAGGCAAATGTATATGAAGAGAAACAAATTAATTATAATAGCTAGTGGAATAAGCCTAAACTAAAGCCAAACATTCATAAGTAATAATACGTCTCCATGTCATGATTTGGGGACTGGTGGTAAAGAAAGCCTGCTACGCTAATGTATATATCTGACATGAAAATATTAATTTAATAAATACTTAATTTCAAAAAAGTTAAAATACAAATTTTAAATTGAGATTGTAAAATATAAGCTCACCTGTAATATAATAAAGAAAGTAAATTTACATATAAATATTTAATTATAGGTTATAATATTTGTAAGGCCATAAATCTTTCTAAGAATACTTCAAAATCAGGATGCTTATATTGTTAAATAAAGGTATCTATAGCTCACATTTCAATTTGTGTAATCCATTAGGGGTATCTCTAGGCAAATGAAAGAGAGCTGAGATTTTGAGCAAAGAATAATTTGTAAATTCATGAGCGGCTCTGCAGAAGGAAGGCAAGCTCAGAGAACACCCAAAAAAAGCAGAAGGTGGTGTTTTCAGGCAGGTAATGGAAATGGTGTAAAGGAAGAACTTGATTTACTATTATTCTACATTTCCCTTATTGGCGGACAGTTGTCTTATGAGCATATTTGATTAGTTGCTATATTATAATTCACTGAGCTTGATTTCTAAGATTGGCAGAGACTGCTGCTTTTTACATGTATATTTTTTTTAGTTTCAGTTTGGTTTTCGACCATTTCTTTACAGGTTGTTTTTTTTTGTTTGTTTGTTTGTTTGTTTTTTGTTTTAGTAGGTATTGGCAGTGAAGAGGTATTTTAGAGCCAAATATAATTAAACAAATCTAAATGGATAGGTGATATAGTCTATATATGGTCTGGGAACAAAGAACCTACTGGAAACAGACCTAATAAGTTTTCTGCACACTGATCAGGACAATATAAAGGACACAGGAAAGATGGTTATTTCTGGAGATAGAGAGAAGCACTCCTGTTTACAATGGTTAAATGTGTTCATTGCCAATATAAGGCATGTTCATGTTGAGTGATGGCTAAGTAGTCCATGTTGACTGTAAGGCCCACAGGTTCCGTGTATCAGGTCAGGCTTAGCAAATGAAACTGGCTCATAGGAGATGAGTGCAGTTTTGCTGGATGAATGGGATCGGGTTTTCTAAACCATCAGTATTGCTTCACGTGGAGTCCAGTGAGCCAGAATTTTACTCTACTGCCGTTAGGTACATGACATTCCACATGCTCTTTGGCCCAAATCTAATTAGATCAGATATTGAGTCCCTGCTCCTCAGAGTGTTATAAGTGTTATGTTTCAAACAGTGGGAAACTGAAAGCAGAATCCCAAAGTGAAACAATTATCTTTACAAACGAAAAGAATATGCAATGCACATCATAAGCTTATTAATTTTTTCTTGTAAACTTCTTAATGTTATGTCACAGTTAAGAATGCGTCTGCTTTAGATATTCCCAGATATGATAGGCGGGCAGGGACAGAAAGCAATTGCCTTAAGGAAGTTAACAGAAAATCTTAGTGATACAGAAGCAACGGTTTGCTCCTGCACATGCCAGCATCAGAGGAAGCATTAATTCTGCATCCACCACCATGGGTGGGAGCTTCTTACCCCTCAACATCCTCTCTCCTGTCACTAGGGTTTTCTGCCTTCCTACTCCTCATACTGTCACAGTCATTTCTTTTCCAGTCTGTTCACCAAACTAATCACTGATGTATCTATGGATGTCCTTACTCACAGAATGCGTTAGTGTTTGCGGTGATTTCTCATTGGGTCTGAGGACATAAAGCACAGCGGTAGAACAATCCCAAAGTAGTTTAACAACCAGAGATGCTTTTAAGCAGGTATAAATGATAACTGGCAGGCTTCTCCATGCTTACATGAAAGTAGATCAATAAGCATGGATTTGGTTAAGATAAAACTTAAGATAAACAAAGACATGTTTGAGACTCTGTTATTTATTTTTCTCTAAGGTAATGTTGAGAGAAAAAAAGAACAAAAGAGAAAGGAAAACAGGGAAGGACAGAAGGAAGAAAAATTAAATCAGGAGGTGTATCAATTAAAAAACAGTTGTTTAAAGGACTTGAAGTTTGAAATTAATAAAGACAGTTTTTTTTTTCTGGAGTACCCTGCAGGTACAAGAATGACATAGTTAGCCAGAAGATAGATCTATATCTATTCTTCATTTCTTTCCCTAAATACTAAGAGTGAAGGTACATTCTCATGGGTTAGCTGATTTCTCAAGGATTCAGGCCTTAATGAACTTCAGTTTCATTCACTCCCTGAGCAAAGGTGTTTCAGAGCCAATGCAGGCAACAAGACAATCCATCTTGTTGAAAAGAGGCAAACCCCTTATGGAGGATGGTGCATCTCTAGGTGGCTGTACCCTTTGGTTTTGGAGAGACAAAAGGAGTTTCCGACCCTAAATCTCCTTAAAGCCATGGTGAAAATTTTCTCTTTTAATGGTCGTTCCAGTGAGCTCTGTTTGCTACAGTGGTCCATTGGCACAGACAACAAATTCGTTTTTCAAAGTTTCCTATTAGCAGCAAGCTCACAAAGTCATTTTGTTTGGAAAGTAAAAGCTACAAGACTTAAAAGCCTTGCTTTTAGATTTCAATTCACTCTAACAAGCAGCCTTTGTTGATTGTCTATTGAATGCCATGGTCAGCACTGAGAGCTGGAACATGCATATGAAAAATGGGAGGCATTTCTGAATTTTAGAATTAAGTTGCAAATTTAAGAGGGAGATATAAGTTTGCTGAAGATTACATAGCAGAGAGATTAAAATAATAGCTCTCTTATGCAACGATATTATGACCATTTTACCTCAGGCTCATTGTCCTGAGGCTATTTGTCCGCCTGGCTAATTTCTGAGGTAATATTTGTAATAGCTAGCATCTATTAAACACAATTTCTATAAACTGTTTTATCTTACAATGCTTACAACAGCTTTGCCATAGAGGTATTGTAATGAAGACTTCAGAGACCTAAAAGCTTCATCAAGTTTACACAACTAGTAAGGACAAAGGCTAGATATCAAGGTCAAAGTTCCCTGTTGGGCCAGCCCACATCCCTCAACCCATATAGTCCAAACTCATACTTATTTTCATAATAAAGTTTCAGAACAATAAAAAATGTTATGTAACAGATTTTTTTCTAATGGCTTAAAGCCAGAAACAATAAAGAACTGACATGATTATACAATCCTATGAGAAAGATTAACACTTAATTTACAACTTTAGATATCAATCTCTATGATTCAGACAGATCAATATTAGTTTAGAGTGTTTTACTGAGTTCTTTTAAGCATTGGGAAATCCCATTGCCTTTGAGCTGTTTCCTGAGATTCTGTTTGCATGTGGCATATATGTCTTAGCCTGTGATCTGAATCAGTTTCCTTTTGAAATATTTCAGAATATTTGTCCATTGAAGCAGCTTTAAAATATGTAGAAATATGTATTACAGATACCTGAAATATGTGGGAAAATGTATTATAACTTCTAGAAACATAATAGCATTAAATCAAGGTACTGTGTATTGCCTTTAGATTTAATATATTTATCTAATAGTTTTGCAAGAAACAATTATTTTTATTAAGCCCTCTAGAAAGGTAACTAATTTAAGAGATCTTATTCGATTAATTGTGAACATTTATTTCTTGTTATATATCATATTCTTTGGGTAAGCAAAAGTTCTAACCACTTATACACTATTTGTAACTTCTACTGTAGCAAATTGCACATCTTGTCAATTAGGAGCTAGAAACACTCTCCATCCAATAAGCACTGCATAATTGTTATTGCTTCTTGATAAGAACCGTTTCTTTTCACCCTGAGTTTGTTTCAATTACAGTCTCCCTAGTAGTAATGTACATCCCTTGCTGGAATCAACAAGGGGTTTGAATTTTTTGGTAAGAAGAGTCCCTCCTGAATGGGATTGGAGGGATTCAAGGAGCAGTGATGACAGAATGATTTACTCTAGAGAAAGATTGTTCATACAGAAAAGACTCCGATTTCCCTTTAGTGCTCATTGTATATAGAACACTAACCATGATCATATACCAGCTAAAATACATTTTTGTAATTAATGAAAAAATGTTGCCTTTTAGGCCACGTGATGTTAAAGTACCTTGTCTTTAAAGAACTTGAAGTTAACAATTCAGTCAAAGCAAGAGTGACTGGTATAATGTTCCCAGGTAGACTCTGTGGGATAGGGATGCTTGCATGTTGTATTGTACCAACCATGGTCAGTCTTACTAAGGTAGTCCACCTGTCTTTCCTTTTTATTCTTATGTTCCTACTCCAAGGACTGTGACCTCAGGAAAATCAGTAATAGCTACAATTCCAAAGTGATAAATATTGTACTAAACAGCCATATAACCATTAAATTTGTGTCTACAAGGAATGTAGACTAATTCTATTTTTGTAGACATGCCAATATACATTTTCATCTGTAGATTGACTGAGCATTTTTATGTCACATCATTGTAGTCTAACAATGAATGATACCTGTATTTCTTTAACTAAATTCACACCTCAGGTTTAAGGAATGTCTCCTAAAACAAAATCCATTATTTTATTTTAAGAATATACATGACTTTTAAAAATAAATAATACTTGTATTCAAATAATATTCTAACACTTTGTGATCCTCTATTAGTAATCCAATGAGTATGAATAGCATGTGGAAGTTAGTACATTAGGAGCTGACAATTAGAATTAAATAACTTATTTTTATTTAAATGACTATACACACAATCTGTCAAGTTGATTTCCTTCTTTCTTAACACAGACAATTGTTTGTGCTTTTTCAGTCTATCCGAGAAGTCACAGGCTACGTCCTGGTGGCCCTCAACCAGTTTCGGTATCTTCCTCTGGAGAATTTACGCATAATTCGCGGAACAAAGCTGTATGAAGATCGCTACGCCTTAGCGATATTCCTAAACTACAGAAAAGATGGCAACTTTGGACTTCAAGAACTTGGATTGAAGAACCTGACCGGTAAGAAAAATTTGACACTAATGCATAACATGATATATTGCGCACATGAGCATACGTGAGGTTTCTGACATTCAGGTGTGGAAGTGTCTGGGATTCCTAAGTCAGTGGTATGCACTCATTTCATGAGAAATGATGCCTCTCTGGTATCCTCACTTTTATTTACAGATGTAAGTGCCGGATGGAAGATAGCAGAATGTTGTATCTCAGCTGAACAGAAGTACACACTCTAAGAAAAGCTCAGCCAACTGCAAACAGAGATAGGAAACAGGTGTAAGAATGCTGTTTGGTGGTCTCAGGTGAATGGTGGACCAGATCATCAAACCTCTGTGATAAAAACACAGTGCTCATGCCTGTCAGAGCTTAGCGATGCCCAAGCTATTACATCTAGTTCAATTAATCTTTAGATTTTTTTTTTTTAAAGAGGATCACCGAGTTTTGGGAAACAGTCTAATGTTTCAATTTCTCCCATTTAGTAGTTCACTGAACACCATCACTAGTTTTCAGCATACTTTGGGGCCATCCATGAGAGTTTCTCAGCTTTGCAACAACATGAAACTAATAAACTAGATTAACATCTAGATAATAAACTTCGCAGCAATTCTTTTTTAGTTCATGCTTGTTAATGCTCATATAAACTTAGATGGAATACTATTTTAAATAATCAAGAATTTTACCAAATATATCTAAAATGCCCCAAATAAAACATTCAAATCTACCAGTAGCTCACATTATTAAGTTACTTAAAATTATTAACATATATGCATGTACTATATCAAATATATAGTGATTTATGCTGATGATTGTCTTTATTTTGAGTGTATTCAGTGAAGTTTGTGCACTCTGAAAAAATTAAACACTTTGAGGGAGTTTTCCATAAATATGATTAACAATGATAACTTATTGAGACAACTTTCTGATATGCACAATATATGAAGTAGGATACAGGCTTAAAGATAAAAATTTTAATTTCACAAAAATCCAGATATGTAACATAAAACTGGGAAATTTGGGGAACAGAAATGAATAATGATAATATCAGTTTTTAGGACAGAGTTACTTTAGAGTTGATGGAATTACAGTAAATACTTAGTATTAGAAATGTATTGGTTTCTATACCAATCTTACTACTTCATTTTTTTACAGGATAATTGTCCTACTGAAAAATAGCTTTTTTTGACTAAATTGCTACTAACATATAAGTAATGCCAGGAGGATGAGTTTTGAAAATAAGATGGTTAAGGGAAAAAAGCTGACTGCTAGAATTAGAGATCTAAAAATTAGATAATACAAGTAAAATTTGCAGACTTACACAGTAATCTTTGTGGGCCTTTCATCAATTTTCTGTGATTATGTTAGGAATAAAAGGAGGAAATTCCTTTTTCAGAAATTTTTATAATAGTAGAATCCTCTTGTTATTATATACATTGAACTAGTTGAATTATGTTTTCTATATATAAAGAAGTTGTTAAAAATTCCTCATATTCATTTCTGATAACATCATGACTTATAAAATAAAGGCAAACGTTTTAAAATAAAATTATGTCACATCCAAATATGTTTTAGCCACTGGATTCATTGCATATATTAATTATGATTATGACAGTTGAATGATATTTCTTGTTATGCTAAAATATAACTATCATTCAAAAGTAATCTTTAACTTATATAGCGCTATAAAATTTCTGGACACTTGTAGAAATGAATAATTTATCTATTTACTTATTTTTGTTTAATTGTTTTTATGGTGCATTATATTTTTCTCTGCCCCCTCCTTCTTTTATCCTCTCTCATGATCCCCACACTCCCAATTTGCTCAGGAGATCTTGTCTTCTCCTACTTGAGATGAATAATTTATTAAACCTAAGGGATAGTTTCTTAGAAAATCGGTGTTCATTTATAAGTTATTATTTCTTTCCTTTTAGCATGTGACTCAAAGAACTATGTAATAAGATAAATCATGAAAATTCTGTGCATTGTGGACTTTTTCAGATATTTGATTTGTTGTTCAGAGGTTGACAGTCATGTCAAAATATTTCTGTAAGCATCTAGAATGGTTGAACCTTAGGTCACATGGTTGGCGTGATGACTGCAATTCTGTTATGAACTGCACAATAAACACTTTCTATTATGAGTGATAATGCGTGAGGGATGCCTGAAGACATCTAACTATGCATATGAAGAGGAGTTTGGGGAAAGTTTTCTTTTTCTACCTTGGAGAGATAAATAGTCTGGCGATCTCTTTAAAATAAGGAGTAAATATTGCAATTTCATCTAGATAAGACTGGGTTTATGCTTACAAAGATATGACGTTCATGTTGGTATTTTATTGTTCTACAAAAGAGGATGATAATTTAAAAATTATATCACATACAGAGCTATGAGCTTTGTTCTAATTATAATCTAATAAAAATAAGCATGGTTATTTAAACATCTAAGTGTACTAGCCTATTAATGTGTATTTGATCTAATAATGGTGCTTTGGGTGTTTTCACTGCAAATCATAGACTGCACCTGAGGTGTGTTGAATGGCAACTCTGGGGGAGGATTAGTAACATGTTTAAAGACCTTCACGTGATTCTGATTACTAAAGCTTTGGGTTTCCTTTTACCAGATGATTTAAAACAATGTTGCCAAAGAGCAATAGCACAATATCTCTTTAACTTTTCACTCATCTTCGGATAAAGTAATTTTCGTTCATCTATCATATTATAAAAAGAAGAGAAGGAGTGAGACAGAAACAGATATTCTTTCATTTCACACCAATAATTATATTCTAGGTTGGCTTCAGAACATAAAAATCATAGTGGAATCCTGGATAGAAATATGGATAAATGATCTGTGAGGGCCAGGGATGGATTGCAGATGGTAGAAAGCCTGCCTTTATATTCAAGAAGCCGTGGCTTTAGTCCTTTCCTCTTTATTAAGCTAGGTATATTGATGTACTCCCTTAAGGCCACACCACACACACTAGCGAAGAGTATCAGAAGTTCAATATTTTTCTAAAGTATATAGAAAATTAGTATCAATGCTGGAATACCAGAAGCCATGTCTGTAAAAAAAATAGCTCTAGAGATAAAGGTGCTGTGATAAATATCCTGTATCATTTCATTTAGTAAAAACTTACTACCTACTAAATATTTTCAAAGACTATGATAATTCATACTGAATCTTCTTAACCACCAGTCTTTTAAAGCATTTATAAGAAAAAATAGCATAGAGTGTTTTGCAGGTTAAAAAGTAGTTGCATGGCATAGCAAAATATTTTGGGACTTTAAGTCTTGGCATTGGGAAGATGGTTAGTCTGTGACATGCTTGCTGTATGAGGACCTGATATTAGTCTCCAGAATCCATGTAAATTCCAGGGAGTGGTGAAACACAACTATCATCTCCATGCTAGGGAGGTAAAAAGACAAGTAGATCCCTGACTTAATTGGATAGCCGCAAGTCTAGGAGGCACACTGTGTCAAAGGAATGGTCTATGGACCGCCTGTGGAATGAAACTTGAGAGTGGCCTCTTAACCTCCATTCACTATCCTCATATACATACAGAGAAACATGTACACACATAAAATTTAAAGACTTTTTATATGTTTATAGTATGCATTTCTTATTACATAATTTTAACTATGTTGACATTAGAAAAGAATGCCTTGAAAAAAGCACATTCTCTTCTTGTGTAAAGAAGATGTTTGGATACATGAGTACCATCTTTATGTTTGTTAGTGATTAGCCGCTGTCTGAGTGTATATAAATTAACTCTCCTCTTAAGCACAGTTAAGCTTGATGTTCACCGAAAGCTGCTCCATGGGTTTGATAGATTGCTGATGTATAGGAAGGGAATCTCAATGAGGAAATCTTTGACTTAGATTAGCCTGTAGGAATGAGTGGGATCATTCTTCTCAATTGTGTTAGTTTAGATGGGAGAACCCACCTCTATAGACTGGGATGATCCCTTGACTGAATACAAATTCAGAAAACATGCTGATTAGTATTAGCACGTGAACATGAGTTCAGTGTTATCTACACTTGACTTTGGATTTAGTGTGGTCAGTTCTCTTGATTTCCTGCTATTGTGATTTCCCTATTGGAATGTATTTTAACCTCAAGTTTAATGCTCAAATAAGCTCTTCCCCTCAAGTTGTTTTCATGAGGGTATTATTATACAGCAATGGGAAACAAAGCCCAAAGGCTGATGAAGGCTTTATTACCTATTCTACTGTGACACAATCAATTTGATTATGTCAAAACATGAAATATACTTAAACTGTAGCATCTCCCACCATGGTTAAACAGAAAAGTATGTTTAACAGTACCAATAACATTTCTGTGGTTGATTATTACTGAGACGAGAGTGGAGAAAAGAAGGTTTCTAGCCAAAAATAGACTACGTAAATCCCAGCATCATCTGGATGTCCTGCTAACACAGCATATTCTTTTCTGCATAGAGGAAAGACATGGTTTGACCAGGGTACAGAGCACCAACAATTGGGTCTACGTCTCTAGAAGTCTTTCAGAATGTCACTTCTATGTAGTAAGGAGGCAGCGCGTTAATTTCCCAGCTGCTCAGACTCCCAAAATAACCACACAGAAACTGAATTAATTACATCACTGCTTGGCCAGTTACTTAAGCATACTGATAGCTAGCTCTTACATCTAGAATTAATCCATCTTCATTATTTTATATTTTATCATGAGGCTCGTGGCCTACCGGCAAGGTTTCAACGTGTCTGTCTCTGGTGTCCTTTCCATAGATTCTCCTCACTCTACCTCCTATCTCCCAGCATTTAGTTTAGTTTTCCCTGTCTAGCTCTGTTCTACCCTATCGGGCCAAGCAGTTTCTTTACTAACCAATGGTATTCACATCATACAGAGGGGAATTCCACATCACTTGTACCTCTAAGGACTACAGACTAGCATCTAAAAAAAGATTAAACTTATGACATATAATAACCATAGAACCTTCTCTTATAAATTCATTCTATATGTTATTAGAATGGATAATTTAACCTAACATATATGTTAAAGTTTGCATAAGATTGAATCGTTGAACAATACTCAAGTTATATATATTCTCTTTATGTAATTCTCTTTCATGATTGCTAGCCACAAAAAAAATTTTAGGTACAAACACAAAACATGAAAACATATATGGGTATGTCTATTGTACTAAACTTTATTTTAAGTATTTTAATTAATCTTCATTTTATAAATTGTGAAAATATATTTTTGATTAGGTGAAATGAATAGGTGAAATTGAGGCTAATATATAGGTACATGTTTTCGATTAAGACCTTTAAGTATTTTTAAAGTGGTTGCACAAGTTTGCATTCCCACCATCAATGGATGAGTGTTCCCCTTGCTCCACAACCTCTCCAGCATAGGCTATCATTAGTATTTTTGATCTTAGCCATTCTGACAGGTGTAAGATGGTATCTCAAAGTTGTTTTGATTTGCATTTCCCTGATAATCAAGGACGAAGAACATGTCGCTAAGTATCGTTTGGTCATTTGAAATTCTTCTGATGAGAATTCTCTGTTTAGTTCACTACACCACTTTTTAATTGGGTTATTTAAAATTTTGTCTAATTTCTCGAGTTCTTTATATATTTTGGAGATCAGTCCTTTGTTTGATGTGGGGTTGGTGAAGATTTTTTCCCACTCAGTAGGCTGAGCTCCCAAGATCCAGTTGAAGAGTGGAGGGAATAAGAGTATGAGCAAGGAATTCAAGACCATGAGGAGGTCATCCACTGCGGAAGTTTGCTTTAGCTAATGGTAGCTCACAAACTCCAACAGGGAGTGAACGAGCATGGGATCAACCAAACCCCTCTGAAGGGGTTGACAGCTGGGACAGACTGAGGGGCTACTGATAGTGACACTTGGATGTGTCTCTACTTGCATATACCGGCTTCATGGGATCCTATTTTCTTTGGATGTAAACCTTGATCAGCCTAGACATAGTAGAAAAGGCCTTGGTACATGGCCCTTGGGTGCATGGCACCTTTTAGGGTTGGAGGGATGGGAGTAGAGTCTGTGGATGGAGAGGGGAAGGACTGAGAGGCAAGGAGGTAGTGTGAATTTGGATTGGTATTTTTTTAAGTAAAAAAAAAAGGAAAAAAAAGATCTTCAAGTATTTTCCTATAATCACTGTTTTACAAATAATATAATCATTTCCCCAGTTTTATAGTGGATTATCTTAATTAGATCATTAGCTGAGATGTAAACAAAATTTTATACAAAAAGTAAATATCATGTGATGGTATTATTGGAAACTCTCAATAATAACGTAAAGGACACATTAAGTTTACTGCATTCTATTAGTTTAAAAATACAATGCTTTTGTGGAGGGTGCTTTACATCTCACTGATGTAAAACTTAAGCCAGGGCTTGAGAATAATATCACTGAATTACCCTAGGTTTCAGATGCATGTGGGTCACTGATTAAAAGAGAACCTTAAAATAATACAATATCTTTCTTCTATTATTTAAAAGTAGCAAGCCTCCTATATATTAGTGCTCACAAAAACAACCAATTTCATCATGGGCAGACTCTCTGTGCTTGACACAATGAATGTCAAAGAGCATCAGAATTCTCGGTTTAATGCCTATCTATTCCTAATAGCCTGAGCATCTCGGAAACTCAGTCTTTATCATGATAACTCTGAAGAAAATGTTAAGTTACAGGCATTAAAGGGGAAAGCAAAGAGATGCCAACTACAACACCTTTCACACAGATGATACTCAGAAAACCATAGTTTTTTGGTAGCCATGTTAATATTTGAGCTAGAGATTTTTTGTTTATGAAATATTACCAAAACTCTTCTGCCTATTCAGATGTATTCCAGATCAATCGTTGGAGCTTTAGATATAACTTGTTTAGGCAAAAACACTGCTTCAATCTCTTCTGACATTCCATTGCATCTATTCTGTGCCTTAGATATGTTTCCCTGGCACGGAAAAGCCCAGGCTCTTTGTTTATTCAGCACATAACACTGTCTACATCTCACACTTGCTTCCTATTCTTCATTTTCTTAGACACAGACATTTTGCTTCAGTCCTCCATTTCAAATCCCATCACCAGATTCGCCTTTCATGTGCCCTGATATTGGTCTTGACACATACAAGATACATACTAATTCTGGATTCTTTTTTTGACACTAGAGGTGTCAAGCATCCTGCATCTGTTTTATGAAAGGTCTAGGTGCTGTTGAAGTAGGGTCAGTTTGGCCACTTCAGGAAATCTGAGTGAATAGAATGCTTGACAAAGGCTCTACTCATGTTTATGCTATGAGACCTACTCAGCATATTCAGAAATTTGGAGAAAGAAAATCACAACAATCCTCCCAGCTTAAGGACAGACTTCTAGAAAATGATGAGATCAAAGCTAATTTGCAGCAAGCATCCCGTGAAGCAGAGAATCAGTCAAAAGGGTGACAGTTTCTTGTGAAGAGTCTATAATTTGTAGAAACGATTCCTCAATCAAAGCTCTTATAAAATACTGTTTCCTTGTCATGTTAGATAGTGTGCATTGACTAGAAGGGAAAGAATAACATTCTATGTAAATCTAGAGACAAGAGTTATATTTAAAAATGGAAAGTTAATTATGGAATCAAAGAGTTGTAGCTGTCATTTTAGTTTCCCCCTCAACCACAAAGGTTTAGAAAAATGAGGATGAATTTCAGAAACTGAGTGAGAGGGACATAGGATATCTCCTCATCCCTACCAGGAATTAGGAAATATCATGACCATAGTGTAATGGACCTTGGGTTGAGGCCCACCAGATAAGCTTTCCAGGGCATTGACTCATAAACTTCTCCAGTAAACAATTTTAGTAATGGCAGTAAAGTGGTCTGCATGGGAGTGGAGCTACAGAGAGGGTTCAATGGGAAGTACATTTGTTATTCTTTCAGAGAACCTGGGTTTGGTTCCTAGTACACTTATTAAGGTTCAAAACTGCCCGTAATTACAGTTCTGAAGGGTCTGATGCCATTTTCCGGCCTCTAAAGACTTTCTATGTACACAGTGCACAAATTTACGTGTAGATGTATAGCCATAAACAAAAATAAATAAAGCAGATGTAAATCACAGCCTGTTTAACTTAGGTCATGGTCAAGGATTCTGAAGGAGAGCCAGTCTGCTAGGCAATCTTAATAAATGCCTCAAGTGTCCTTCAGAAGATCTCTGGATTGTTCACACGTTTTGATAGTCTCTTACAACTGTATGCTACTTAGAACTTTTAAGCCTTACTACTATACCACTTAGAACTTCTAAGAAACAATACTGAAGAACTTCTTAAACATTATTTCTTGTTTCTAAGGTAAAATAATACCTGCATGTCTCTTTTTCCCTAGAGAGGACATAATTTACAAGACAGGTAAGGTAATGGTCAAGCTCCTTAAGCAAGCATGCATGTTTAGGGGGGTTACAATGGGGAACATTTCTTCCTCAGGATCCTATAGAAAAAGGGGAGTTGGCTACTTCTCACTAAGGCTCTGAGATTTCAAGTATATATCAGTGAAGAAATAAGTATATATATCAGAGCATTTTCCCTTCCTTCCTTACCTCAGAACAATAGCATTCATTGATGATGTGAACTGTAAAGAAGTAACAAACTCACCTTATTGTGTGCTAGATCCTAATCAAAGAATAGCTGAGCTGGGGTCAGGACCTCTAACTCTCTAGAAGAAGAGTTTAAATACTATTTAGAAATAACGCATCTAGGGGCTGGAGAGATGGCTCAGTGGTTAAGAGCATTGCCTGCTCTTCCAAAGGTTCTGAGTTCAATTCCCAGCAACCACATGGTGGCTCACAACCATCTGGAATGAGGTCTGGTGTCTCTTCTGGCCTACAGACATACATATAGTCTGCATATATTGTATACATAATAAATAAATATTTTAAAAAAAGAAATAATGCATCTATATTCTCAGAAATAATGAAGTGTGAATATCATCACTGATTTGCTGCTGTTCTTATCAAAGCATCAAGTTAAATGACAGAAGGCAGCCCATATATGTTTCATCCTAAACCATCCTCCGAGTTAGCAGAGCTTATAAAACTTTTCTTTTCCCCTTTACTGACCATCTGTGTGATATGCATTGACACTGAAGTTTATACTGTACAAACACCTCATTGTTTCTTTTGCTTTCTGTTTTACTCACTGCCCCATGTTGCTGACATGGCAAGCAATTCTCTTGTAATTTGATTATATCTGTACTAATCCACAATACTGCCCTAAAATTGAATAGGGTGTACCATGTACTAAAATCTCCAACTCTTTCTGTTTCTTTATTTTCTCTCATTTCCAAGAATTTTAAGTTAATTACTCCAAGAAAGACCTCCATAAAAGAAATATTAAATATTTTGTAAATACAAATATTCAAACCTTAAATTTTTAATGTTTGTAGCTCAGTTCTTGCTATGACATTTGGATAATGTTTGAAAATACTATAAATACAAACAAATGCACAACTTGTCGGTAATGAAGGTTCTTCTTTAAATTAAATATAAGAACTCTGGGAATTCATTCTACTGTCACTGTAGATTTTTTTCTAAATAGAATTCAACTGTAGATTTTTTTTTAAAATAAAGGTAATGATTTGTGAACCATCATCTGCAAGCATTTATTAGTTGGTTCAATATTACTTGTAGAAGTTCAAGATTGTTTTCAAAAGTTATGTCAGTTCAAATATTCATTAACTTGGTTTGTTCTGCTTATATATTCAAATCATTGTGCTAAACACAAGCTTCTCTAAATTATCTCTATATACCTGTCTTCTCTTGGTAAATATTTTGTTTCTGGCAAATATTTACACTTTAGCTGGAGTGTGTAGGCATAAGGGAAGTGTTTTTCCAAATCATGATTAATATTTTTTCTGCAGTCAAGCTTGTCTGCAGGACAAGGTGCCTCTATTTTGATGTTTTGTTCTCCTCAGAATGACTGTTCAATTTCTGGAGAGCAAGATATATTCCCATTGTCTTGTACAATGAAAGAACCAGTTGCCATTTGTAACTACTGAGTTAAGGCTAGTACAACTGAGGAAACTTTAATATATATAATTATAGTTACTTTAAACAGTCATGCATGGTAAATGCGAGTAGTTTTGGTCAGTGTAGTAGCACAGGAGTAGTATCCAAGACAGGGGGCAATGACTGATAAATAATAAAATTGATGAGGACAGAATGACTTTGATTCCTTCCACTGAATCCTGTTCAGAGGCATATTATTCTAGTTTCAGAGTGGCCTCTTAAATAAACACAGTGACAACTCTGAGTTCTCAGATGTTAATAAAAGATGTAATTAAAATTATATATGTAGGGCTTGGAGAGATGACTGAGGAGTCATAGAGCATATACTGTTCGTGCATAATCTAAATTCAGTTCCCAGAACCCACATGATGGCTCACAACTATCTTTAATGCTAATTCTAGAGGATTTGATACCTACCATCCTGGTTAGCTCCTGTGCGTACCAGGTACACACACCACACAAATGATGTAAATACATATATTTAGACAAAATACTCATATGCATAGAGTTATTAAAAGGAAATCTTTTCTTATATTTCTTATGATTATGACAAAATTACTTCATGTCCCTTTCAGTCCTCACTTAAAAACCTTTCATAGAGCCCTCTTTGCTCATATCCAAATTTATGAGTTTTTCCCATTATTTTTTGTTAGTATTAAGTGATATCCCAGGAATTAAATTCATTATTATTATCATTGTTATTATTAATAATTATAGAATTATGCTATAGAATTATATTTTATATTAAAAACCTGTAAGGTTATTTATTCAAGCTATAAAATAGCAAATTTTGACTTAAGAACTATATTACAATTTACACATTTCAGGGTATGCATGACAGGCATTGGTTCTAAATATGCTCCACTTTGACTGTTGTGATATTGATAAAAATAAACATCTTTAGAGTAGATTTGCTTTAATATTAAGTTTTTACACTATATGCATCTAGTAATAAATGGATCCTAAGATTCTTTTAATTGCATTTCTTTAGAGAGGGGAGAGGTCATGGCTCATGTGTGGAGGCCAGAAGACAACAGTATGAGTCAGTTCACTCCTGTCACCATGGGAGACCTGGGGTCAAGGAGTTGAACTCAGGCCAACAGACTTGGTGACAAGTCCCTTTCCCCATCGAGCCATCCTGATGAACCTCAATGTTTCATATGTGACTTTAGTGAAACAAGAAAAGACTACAAGATCATAGTTTATGTTATGACAGAAAACAACCTTGAAAACTGTTGAGTTCTGAACTACTTTGACTTTAATGGATGTAGGAATATTCAGCCCATTGTGGTATCCTTCCCAAGGGGGGAGCCCCTAATCGGCATAAAAGAACAAAACGTTCTCTGAAACGAAGCATGCAAGGATTGATTTACTCTCATTTGTTCTTGCTAAGGATGTGATTAAGTGTTTCCCTGGACCCAGCAATACCACTCCTGGGAAAACACCCAAGAGATGCCCTATCACATGACAAGAGCATTTGCTCAACTATGTTCATAGCAGTATTATTTGTAATAGCCAGAACCTGGAAACAACCTAGAGGCCCTTCAATGGAAGAATGGATGAAGAAAGTGTGGAATATCTACACATTAGAGTACTATGCTGCGGTAAAAAACAATGACTTCTTGAATTTTGCATGCAAATGGATGGAAATAGAAAACACTATCCTGAGTGAGGTATCCCAGAGCCAAAAAGATGAACATGGGATGTACTCACTCATAATTGGTTTCTAGCCATAAACAAGGGTCACGGAGTCTACACTTGGTGATCCCAAAGAAGCTAAGTAAGAAGAACCTTCATCTGGTGATGGATGGAGACAGAGACAGAGACCCACACTGGAGCACTGGACTGAGCTCCCAAGGTCCTGATGAGGAGCAGAAGGAGGGAGAACATGAGCAAAGAAGTCGGGACCACGAGGGGTGCACCCACCCACTGAGACAGTGGAGCTGATCTATTGGGAGCTCACCAAGGCCAGCTGGACTGTGACTGAAAAAGCATGGGATAAAACTGGACTCTCTGAGCATGGCCAACAATGAGGGCTGATGAGAACCCAAGGACAATGGCACGGGGTTTTGAACCTACGTAATGTGCTGGCTTTGTGGGATCCTAGCCAGTTTGGATGTTCACCTTCCTAGAAATGCACGGAGGGGGGAGGACCTAGGACTTACCACAGGGCAGGGAAATCTGACTGCTCTTTGGGCTGGAGAGGGAGGGGGAGAGGAGTGGGGGGAGGGGGAGAAGGGTGGGAGGAGGGGGAGGGAAATGGGAGGCTGGGAGGAGTAGGAAATTTGGTTTTTTTTTCTCTTTTCTCAATAAAAAAAAAAAAAGTGTTTGAGTTCAATCCTTAGCCTTTCAGAAATAATGGCCAATAAGTTAGAATTGTAAGACAAATGAATCTTTTCTTTCCAAAGATGCCTTTTTTTAGGTAGTTCATCATAAAACCAGAAATGAAACTAGAATACTCTGTGTCTGCGTGCTTTCCTAGTGTCTGCCGAGAGGTTTCTTCCTTCACATCAGACTCAATTATAAACACACTATTGGAGAAGAGGCCTCTTGACCAAATATTTAAATTTATATGGCCCAATATTTTTTGAGATATAAATATCATAAACCAGGACCCTTTAGTTAATAATTTTTCTAATGTTCTTTACCTGAATTGTTTTTCTATAAACAAAATAAGCAAACAGATAGCTCAAAGAGAAAATAGTTACTTAGTTTAAGACTCTCTCTTCAAAATATACTCTCTTATTAATTCACCTCTATTGGCTCTGAACATTGAAGAGCCAACTATAGCAAAATTGACATCTGTCTTCTCTTCAGTATTTCTGAAAGTAAAAATGCTCATGATTCAGTTATTCCAGCTCTCGAAGGCTCTTTCCTCCCTAATAATTTTATACCACAAATTACATAATTTTACTTAGAGTGAGTCATTTTGTTTGACTTATGGCATTTTAGTAACCATAAGAACTTTGATGCATATTTATAAAAAAAGTGAAGGAAAATGACCTGTGACCTTCACTGCCTTCTAAAGACATTCCTATTAATTCTGCTTTGTTCCTTGATGTCAATTTAAGGTTTGATTTTAATTAAAAATAAATTGATTTGCAAACAAGCAATTTTGATTTCAATCTACTGTGAAAGCAAAGAATTGAAACTTGAGTTTAGTTATTTTAAAACACCAGTCATGGGATATTTTAGTGACTATTGACAAAAGACAGGATATATTTTTGTTTTAATGATAATCTCATTCTCCTGACTTCATGGTTTTATGTTTAGTGTAACTATTTTAGGAAAAAGCATACACTTGTGATAACCTCATGTGATCCTAATTATAAATGTGATGATGTTTTCTGTTATTATTATAATGAAAATACTTTAGATTTCATATTTTTTTGCTAATTCAATTGATTTGGAACAATTATTTGAAACAATTTAATTATTTGAATTATAAAAATTATGTGAAAGAATTCTACTTTATAATTGATCTTAACAACTTAATCTATAAATTTATCATGTTAAATCAATAAACAAGATATTATGACATAACATAATCTAAGATATGGACCCTACTGCTAAATGTAGTCATAAGATCAATAATTAATCTTCAGTTAACAATTAGAAATGGTTAACAAAGATTAAATCTCATTTACATTATAACAATTTTATAAACTACATTTTTAAATCATTAAGTAATACCTACAAGAGAAATAATACCTTGTAGATTTTAGATTTGAATCCAGATAATAAAACTCCTGATTATCCTTTTACTACCATGCCATAGAATATCTAAGAATCAAGAGGTTACATAGAGGTAACCAAAAACTGTGTGTAAGGATTTAAGGTCTGCTTAATAGGAGAGTTTATTCCTGGTACTGAAAATTTGTTCATTTCCCATAACTGGGCAGGACTTGGAACCTAGAGGAGAACCTGTTATAGCTACTTGCTGAAGCCAGTGTAATTTTTATTTTATTTAATTTTTTAAAAGGAAAGCACACTATTTTTTATTTTACATAACAATCCCAGTTCCCACTACCTCACCTCCTCCCATTCCCACAAACTTCCCCCCAAACCAAGCCCCATCCACTGCTCAGAAAGGGTAAGGCACATTGCTTTGAGGAAGGTCCAAGGTCCTTAATACTATATATAGGCTCAACAAGGTATCCATCCAAAAGGATGGATTCTCAAAATGCCAGTACAAGCAGTACAGGTAAATCCTGAAGTCATTGTCAGTGGCCCAACAGTCTGTCCCAGCCATAGACTTGTCACCCTCATTCAGAGGGTCTAATTGGTCCTATGCTGGTTTTTTCCTTGCGCTGGAGTTGATGAGTTCCCATTAGCTCAGGTAGACTATTTCAGTGGGTGTCTCCATCATGATCTTGATCTCTTTGCTCATATTATCACTCCTAATAAACTTCAAAGAGGTAAGGATGCATGGGATTATTTACATGATCCAAATGCTGCCTTCTTTAAAGGAATTTTTAGTTTATTTTTTTTTAGTAAAAATGGCATTTATTGCATATAATCCATGCATTTTTCTTTTTAGTCAGATTTCTTTTTGAAAAGTATTCTTAGCCGGGCGGTAGTGGCGCACGCCTTTAATCCCAGCACTCGGGAGGCAGAGGCAGCCGGATCTCTGTGAGTTCGAGACCAGCCTGGTCTACAAGAGCTAGTTCCAGGACAGGCTCCAAAACCACAGAGAAACCCTGTCTCTAAACCCCCCCCCCAAAAAAAAATTCTTATTTTACATACCAATCCCAGTTCCCTCTCCCTCCCTCCTCCAGCTTCCCCAACTTCTCCCTACCCCCCTCCCAATTACTCCTTAGAGGGGATAAGGCCTTTTATGGGGAGTCAATCAAGTCTGTCATATTACTTGAAGCAGGACCAAGGCCCTTCCCCCCATATCTAGATTGAGCAAGGTATCCCTCCATAGGGAATGGGCTTCAAGAAGCTAGTTTATGACTGGGGATAAATATTGTTCCACTTCTAGTGAACCCACAGACTGCTCAAGCCACACAACTGTCACCCACATTGAGAGGGACAATTTCTGTTGTATGCAGGTTCCCCAGTTGTCAGTCCAGAGTCAATGAGCTCCCACTTGCTCAGGTCAGCTGTTTCTGTGGGTTTCCCCATCATGACCTTGGCCCTTTGCTCATAATATCACTCTTCTCTATGACTGAACTTCAGGTGTTCAGCCCAGTGCTTAACTGTGGATCTTTGCATCTGCTTCCATCAGTTACAGAATAAAGGTTCTATGATTTCCTTAATTGTGATCATGGAATTTTTAGTTTTGTATTGATGAGAAATACCTCAGTGTTAATACTTTAGGTGGGATGTCGAAAGACTAAAACAAGATGAAGATTGTGTGGATACATTAATTTCGTGATTTTATAAACATGATTATGTTTTGAGAACTAAAATTATATAGTATTATCTCAAAAGGAATTGACATTTCCAACAGGGCATTTGCTTCATTTTAACACTAGAAAATATAAAATAGATAAATGCTTCCACTAGGAGTGTGCTGGATTTTGTTTCCTGAACAGGTGTATCTTAAATAAATCTTACTAATATAATCTCTTTTAAGTTTTGACAAACTTGTTGCGCATGGGTGAAATGAAACCAAAATAGCAGACCTAAAAGATCTCTGTGAGATCACTGTAATAATTAGCACTGAAAATCATGCTTGTCTTGTTAAAGCAGATAGAAAGCTATTACTTTGAATCACTTTCATTAATACACTAGTGACTGAAATATCCAATACATTGTTTTATTTTTATTAGGTACCAGCATAATAACTAAATTCATATCTTAGTCTATTCTGATAAATAGACCCATTTTTTAATATCTAAGAAGACATGACCCTACATCCTGTATTTTAAATAAAATAAGAGTTCCTTTTTCTGTCACTAGAGTAGTAATTTTTTGCATCTTTAATATACATGATTATATTTGATGTTATATATGTATTAGAAGAATTTAATGAATGGCTTTTAAAGCGGTTTATTTTTAATCTCTCTGTCTCTATAGTCTCTGTTTCCCTGTCTCTCTCTCTCTTTCCCGTGTGTGTGTGTGGTTTTGGTTTTTTTTTTTTTTTTTTTTTTTTTTTTTTTGTGTGTGTGTGTGTGTGTGTGTGTACCCTATTCATGTGCCTGGACAGTGTGCTTGTAAGAGGACAATCTCAGCGTCAGAAAATAAACTGTAACTTATTTTCTCTAATATATGTTATTTGCTGCTGTTTACTCCAGGCTTAATGTTCTTCAGCTTCCATGGGCTTGTGTATCTTCATTCCCATTTTGCCACAGACACATAGGGATTGCAGATGTGTCTCATATTTTGTGGCTACCCATGCTTTCTGAATATCTGGACTAACGTCCTCAAACTTGCAAGCAATTGCTTTACCCACTTAGCCGACTCTCCAACCCTATCTTCTAGTTCTAACAATCCTTGGAATCAATTCACTTTAGGAAGCAAATGATTTTTGAGCGAATCACTTTTGATAAAAGACACAAGACATTTTAAAATAATCTTTAAATCATGCAGTTTCTTCTAAATTCAATTTTTGCATGGTTTTAAGGTAAACACCATAGTATTTTGAATTCACATCGTATTCAATGAAACAATTATGTTGGAACTCTATAAATCAAAGAATAGACGTCCTTTAATACAGTGTATAAATGGGATTAAATAACAATAAAGAGCTCCACATATCCATCTGAAAAAGCAAGTCTGCAGAGAATTATAGAATGCAGTGCCAAGAACTCTGAAGATTGCCGTTTCCTCTATATTATTGAAATTGAGTCCCCAAGAAGTTAAATTATTTATAGAAGATGAGTTGTGCTTCGTCATACCATTACTCAAGTGCTCTTTCTAAAATATGATTTGACAAGAAATTAGAAAGAAGGAAATAATCCACCTATTTTTAAGCAAGTATATACCAAGGTATGTGTACACTCTCATTAACCAATGGGAATAAATAAAACAACAACATAAATGTCTACGTAAATCAGTGTGTTCATGTATAACTTAATTAAAAGCTCAGTTCACCATGTTTATGAAATATTAATAAATTTGATGCTGTGGCCAGTTAATCTTATCCAGAGAACTGTTTCTTTTGACTTTCAAAGAGAAGATGGAACAGATAATAATAGTAGTGTTTCACATATCTCTCACCATTTGTTTATTCATGAAAAGTAAAAAAGTAAAGCGAGGTAGGGCAGTGACCTTTGTCTGCTATCACCGTCCACTTTAGAACTGCGGTAACAGAACTATCTATACACTCCACTGTCATTTTATGTTCTTAAAAATTAGATGTCATAATGATAAATTTTTCTAATTAAAATGTATCATACTTCAATTGGTACTTTATGATGCTCAGGGATAGGGGCTGGAACAAGAATTAGTGTTTGGATCAAGTGCCTCTTAGAAATAAGGAAGCCTAATTATCATGGGAACAAAAATGCATCTGAGTTCATAAGATATCAGTCCCTCTGTGACTTTGCTGAATATCAGCAGTGCATAATTTAAATAATTTAAAGTCACCAATCATTCTGTGTATTTAATAGTATCGTGAAGGTAAAGGTTACTTACCTTACCTTTCATTGATCATTAAATATAAAGTATGCAAAATCAAACTAAATAATACTCCCTGATGAGCCAGTTTCATATCAATTTATATCCAGTATAAGTTTACTGGAGACATTTAATGTAACTTTGTATTTCACTTGCATATTAATGGGCATCTCTGTGAATCACACAGTCTAGGAGACTGAAAGGAGAAACAAACAGTATTATATAATTATTACATTAACAAAAATGGGATGAAGGCTTCTAAATCATAGTGTACTTAATGATATTGTATATAAGCCTAAATATACAAATTGACTTCAAATAATTTTCTGTCTAAAAGAATTTCTCAATATAATTGCAAATTATTACTTAAGCTAACCACTTGGTCAAACTAAGAAGTGCTTTGGAAATTCAGTACATAAAATTTGTGGAATGCAAAAGACAGATAACCAAAGATGTCTACCTGTTTATAAGTGTTTAATATACTATAGTCTATTATGCATATTGCCAGGTATAGGCATGTAGTTAAGACTTCTCCCATGCAGTTGGAGGGAATAGGGGAGGAAGAGGTGAAGGGAAGCGGGGAGGAGAATTTGAGGGAACAGGATAGTCAAGATGGGGGAAGAACAGAGACTGGAAGCAAGGACAGAGATATCTTGATTGAGGGAGCCACTATGGGGCTAGCAAAAAACCTGGCACTAGAAAAATTTCCAGGAATCCACAAGGATAATGACACCTAAGACCCTAAACAATAATGGAGAGGGTGCCCGATCTGGCCTTGCCCTGTAGTCAGATTGATGACTATCTTAAATGTCATCATAGACCCTTCATCCAGCAACTGATGGAACCAAAGGCAGAGAACCACAGTGTAGCACTGGGCTGAGCTCCCAAAGTCCAGTCGAAGAGTGGGAGGAGTGAGAATATGAACAAAGAGGTCAAGACCATGATGAGGATACCAAGTGAAACAGCTTACCTGAGCTAGTGGGAGCTCACCAACTCCAGCCGGACAGGGAAGGAACCAGCATAGGACCAAATAGACCCTCTGAATGTGGATGGCTTGGGCAGACTGCATGGCCAGTGTCAGTGACACCACAGTTTGTGCCTGCTACTTGTGCTGGCATTTTGGAACCCATTCTTTTTGGATGGATACCTTGCTGAGTCTAGATATAGTAGGGAGGGTCTTGGTCCTTCCTCAAAGCAATGTGCCTTACCCTCTCTGAGGAATAGATGGGGGTGGGTTGGAGGGGAAGGTTGTGGGAATGGGAGAAAGGAGGGAGTTGGAACTCGGATTGGTATGTAAAATCTTTTTGATAGTTTCTTAAAATAAAATTAAAAACATAGTTATAACAAAATTACACATATTATGTAACATACATAACATATATGTGTTTCTTATTATTAAAAAATAATGGCTTCTCCCAAGAAAACCAAAAGTGGAAGTAGGCAACAAGTTTGCTTGTAAATCAAGACACACACTAATGTCTGATAAAAAATAATCATAAAATTTTATGGTACGGCAAAGTTATAGTAAAAGTGTTCAGTGATACAATCACTATAATAGCCTTTCTTTTTACTAATTATATGTTAATTGAACACATGAATTATGTGTTCTGAATTTTCTCCAATACATCTCCCCATCACCCCCTTCTCTCCAAAGCCTCTTATTCATATTGTTTTAATAAACTATATGTTACATATGACAGGGAACATTTATTACTGTTCTTTCTGAAGTTTATTTCACTTACATGATGGTTTTATCCTTTTCTTTGCAAATGATGTACTTTAGAGCTGAATATTGTACATACATATTTTTATTTCTCTTTATACAAATACTAGGCTGATTCTATACTTTGCTGCAAAGAAGAGTATAATATAAATAAATGTATGCAGCATCTGTCTAGTGTGCTGACTTCAGCTACATAAGCAGGATTGGCATTGTAGGATCATACAGTCATTGCACTTTTAGCTTTTGAGGAACCTAAAGCTAATTTTCATCATGACTGTGTTAACTTGCTTTAAACATCATTGGTACAGAAATGTTTCTATGACATGTTGGGATTTGTTGCTTCTTCTCTCTGTAATAGTCATTTGATTGGGAAGAGATAGAACTGGAATGGAGTTTTGATTTGCTTTTCCCTGATGACTAAGGATATTGAATATTTTGTCATGTATGTATTGTCCCTTTCTAGTTTTTTGAGACCTGTGAGCTCTGTTTATTTGCCTCTCTATTGACCAGATGGTCTGTGGGGTTTGCTGTTCAAGCTTTGAGTTCTTTATCTATGTCTTGGTCATATATAATGAAAAGGTGGCAAATATGTCTCCTGTTATGTCAGCCATATCTTTACTCTAGCAATTGTTTCTTTCCCTACGCAGATTTTGAATTTCCTGAAACACTATTTGTCAGTTCTTGTTATTGTTTCCTGAGCTATAAGAGTCTTATTGGGACAGCCATATTTCTGCCTCTACATATATCCTGCAACATTCCATCCAGTGTGTTCAGAATCTCAAGTCTTATATTAGAGCCTTTCATGCATTCTGAACGAACTCTGATGGAGTGAAGAAGAAGTAATCTACTTGTTGTCCTCTCCACAGGGATATATCAGTCTTCAGAGGTTTGAGAATTATATTGTTAGTATCTTTTCTGAAAAAAAAAAGATAACTCTCTAGTCTGTGTGTTCATAATGATAAAGACACCTTTCTAGAAGATGGGAAATACAATTTGAACATATTCTTTTTCAACCAAGCAAGCACTGAGAGGTAGAAATAGTGGATATAAGAATTTAACACTTACTTCAACTAAGAGAGAGAAATTTAAAGAACTTAAGTATTATAACTGTCTCTCAGTCTGAAAGTGGGAATTAAATGAAAATAGTGAAAAACTGTCTACCGCAGTGCTTGGGACCAACTAGATATTAGCTTCACTTCTGTTGGTACAGATTTTATTATAGATCTTATTATACATATCTCATTAGAGAAATTGTAAGCAAGGTTTGCCCTTATTGATACCTTTTTATGGATACAGGCGAGCTGATAGAACATAGCTCCACCAGAAACTACAGTTTCATCTCATTTGTCCCTCAGAGAATATGTCTGACACTCATTTTTATTTCTAAAGTAAAAACCAAAACAGTTTTAGTCCTTCCATTCCGTTTGGTTATTTAATAAAATATACCATCTACCTTTCTTTCTGGAGACTTAAGATAAAATGTGACTCACATTTTTTTAGTGCTCATTTTCCCCCTTAGAAGTGGGGTCATGACATTATTCCTTACAATTCAGCAGAGAATGTTAGTGTAGTTTTGCTCCCCGAGCACTTGAGAAATGAACTTCGAACACTTAATTAAACATTTAGCTCCATATGCATATCTAGGGACCTCTGAGAGGGTTTAATTTTTCACTTTGTATGTATTTCCTCACATAGAGGTAACAATGTACTCTGCTAATAATAACCCCATGTGTTTACATTAGCAGCATGTCATTAAAAATAGAACTATTATCTTTTAATTAATACCAGGTGCTAAGATTCAAAAGCTATTTAGTGAATGTTAGAGAGAAAATAAATAACATGAATGGGGCAACTAAATCTTTTTAAGCCAAGGCTTCCTTGGTGTCAGAAAAATTCCCTCATTGTTGTTCATGTCTTGATTTCTATGTTCCCCTCAAAGAACTCCAATGCCCCTGCTACGTAAAGCTTCCAGTTTATCTGCGATTTTGGAGATTGCTTTTATACTGCATTTGTAACTCATTAATTATTGCTTCCTTTTGAGTAATCATTAGAGAAGAAAGAGTGGATTTAGATGCCTAGAAACTCCATACTTCTATCTAAATAATCAGAAATAATACAAAGTATATATTTTATTTCTCCCCATTAGATGAACTTGAATTAAAATTGTCACCTTATTTCATTGACCAAGATCTTATTTTATTCACACACATTTTTTTTAGGGCTTCTGACAGTAATTAAAGCATTCACCATCCATTGTTCTTTTGGGAACTTGAACTTCTAAATAAATAAAGGCAAACTAGTAGGGAGAGTGTTTTTTTTTTGTTGTTGTTTTGTTTTATTTTTGTAGCTCAATTACTATCACACGGCTGGGTCTCGCTGTTGGGGTGGAAAACAAATACAATATGTGCTGTCAAATCTGCGGTGATGCGAGGCACCCGTGGGGTGTCTGCTTGCTTTCCACTCAAAACATATAAAGTTGGGAGCCATTTAAAATAGGAATTTTTAATCCAAAACAGGCTTAGGTAAAGTATCTTCAGGGAAGTCACTTCATGTACTGTGTGGTTTGCTTGATGTTTGTCAATTTTTTTTGTTTCATAAATATGGCCATTGATAAATTAAACTCCAATTGCATAGATTCAATATAAAAGTTTTCAAGTAAGTGCTACAGTTTTTTATTGGTTTTCTACTATGAAGCTATAATGACTATGACTCTCTTGTGGCATTAATAAATAAATATCTAAAATTAGAAAAAATATATCTATATCCTGCCTCATCTATTTGAATTCTGCCACTTGGAGAATGGTTATAGTATCTGGAATTTTATTCTTTATCTTAGGATATTGAAGTAATTTCTGTAATGTAATTCTACAGACCAATCTGTAAGAATAACATGTTTAATCAACTTCAAATTTTAGAAATCAATATAAACCAAAATATATGCCTAAAATTAAACCAAAGACAAGGGGATTAAAGATACAAACATTAAGCTAATCTAAATATAGATATCTGGAGGGATGGTTGTCAGTAAACAACTGTTATCTCTATTAGTTTCTTTACTGTTGCCGTTGTAAGACACCATGACCAAAGTCCATTAAAAAAGAAAGGATTATTTAGGCTTATGGTTCCAGAGGAAGAAGATCCCTTTTGGCTGGAAGAAAAGTATGGCACCAAGCAGCACACATGTATGTTAGAGAGATGGGAAGCAGAGAGCTTACATATTGAGCCTCAAGGAGGAAGCAAAAAAATAATTATCTAAAAGTGGCTGAGGGATACTTGCTTATCATAAAGCCTACTTCCTGGGGCATAGTTCCTTCAGTAGTGCAGAGCTACACAAACCTTGCCAACAATGACATTGACTGAGGAACAGGTATTCAAATGCCTGAGATAACGGGGACATTTCTATTTCAGAATTCTACATCATGAAAACATGAAAACCTAAGTTCTAGTCCTAGCTCCCTTGTAAAATGCTTGGTATAGTGGCAGGTATTGTGGTCCTAAGTCTGAGAAAGCACTGACAGGTGGGTTTCCAAAGTTGACTTGTTAGCCAGCTGAATCCATCAGTCATCAGTCAGTTCCTGGTCCAGTAGCTGCTGTCTCAATAAATAAATAGATGAATGAATAACAAGGAGAGTAACTCAAGTAAATGCCTGATTTTCACCTCAGGCATCTGTACACATATACATATACCACACTCATACACACACACACACGATTGCAGACATTGGACACATATGACTCTCTATAAAATATATGTGTGTATATTTGCATGCTGCATATATGTTAATATATGTAAGCTTGATGTGTCTTTTCACTGTTATGAATAACCAAGAACAAAAAGAATAGCTTATGGTCAAAATGATATTTGATTTCCACAAATTCATTTTAAAACCAACTTTATGGGAATTTGTATGAGACTTGGTAGATAGAATGGCAGATGAGCCATCCATATGTGTTTCTGTCTATCAACACAGCTCTGAAATCTTTTGTGTGCCATGGGAAATGTGCCCACAGGCTGAAATGAGTGTACAAAGGCACAGCATGGTGAGAACATGCTGCAGGGGTTTTATTTGATGTTGTCAAAATGCTCTAGGCTCTGTCTTGCAAGAAATTCTTTTGGTTTTCTTTTTCAAAAATTTTTTATTTTATGTTTTAGAACACGTGGCTTTTTTTGTTCTGAATAATCTTGCCAAGAGACAAAGAATAAATGAGCAAATTACAAATGAATAATACAATCTCATTCTCTCTCAACATAAACATTTACCTTCTGTATTTGTCTGTAGTGATGTCTGCCACAGTAACAACATCTTAAAGTCATGTATTCCAATTTGGAGACTGTTGTGTGATGTTTTATTCTTTTGGCTTTGTGAAGGGCCTCACCACCTAGCTCCTAAGGCTTCTTATTAGTTATGAATGCCAGGCCTTTCCTTGGCTTTTTCTTTTTTTTTGCCAGCTTTTCTTAATAGTTGTCCTGATTACCTTTTACCTCTGGGCTTTTGTATTTCTTATTTGTGAATATCTTATATTCCTTCTTACTCCATGTCTGGCTGGGTGACTGGATAGCTGACCCCTAGTGTCCTCCTTTCCTTCTCTCGCCTCCTCATCTTCCTTGTTTCTTCATTTATACTGTCTTCCAGCCAATCCCACCTATCCTTGCTCCTGCCTTGATATTGGCCATTCAGCGCTCTTTTAGATCATCAGGTGTTTTAGACAGGCAAAGAATCACAACTTAACAGAGTTAAACAAATGCAGCATAAAAAAGTCACACACCTGAAAATAATATCCCCAACAGGTGACCACAAACTATATATGGCAGAATTAAGAAATGTAGCGCTGAGGTGAATGTGTATCCTTCGCAGACACCTATTTTATTTACTTTTTGTTGCTTGCTTGGAATAACAGAATTTTTAATAGATTTAAACTTTTGAGAATATCTACACAGGTTTCATACTAAACACAAATATTTATAAATACTTTTTCCTATATTCTTTATGGACTTCTCAGAGGCTGGAAGAAAATTTTGACTCTTTCACAATTTACACCCTAAGATGTTCTTTCAGGAATTCGAGATTAGGAGCATATATTCTGAAAAACACATTTTTGAAATAATGTTTTCTGTAAAACAAATTTGTATTTTTAAAAATCATAATAAAAGCTATGAAGAGTCCATGAGATTCACTTAATCCCTTCTTGACAACTCAGTGTTGATGGATATTAATATTTGTTTTTTTTTTTGTCGTGAGTTATATATGTTTTGTCTTCTTCAACTAAAGATTGGGACCCCCCAGGAAGATTCCCTAGCTTTATGCGTGGTGCCAGCCCTGGAAAAGATGGCTCTGTTCTGAAGCTAGGATGAGAAGGAACATACTAATTTTTACCCAAGAAAGAAAGCATGCTGTTCAACCTTTGCTTGCACACAAAAGATTTCTTCAGGAGGGAAGATACTGCTCTGTGGTTTAGAAAATAGAGCTCTCTTATTAGGGGAACCCCCCAAGCTGGCGTCACATAACAGTGACAACCAGATGCAGTTCTCCCCTGTTCCCATGGCTGTCTTATTCACGAACCAAAAATATTCCCTGGGGTAAGAGGGTAAAGAGAACCAAAGGTAGGCTTTGCTGAGAACAAATATGGTCTTGAGAAGAAGTTACAATTACTATTCTCAGAACATTGAGAAATGTAGCCATCAGTACAGATGAAGTTCATGGAAGGAATTTAACAAGGTTCTGTTTAACCTGTGCAGAGTTCTCATCATATTGCAATCAGTCATCACTATCTGATGTCTGTCCAGCCAGAATCACTCTTGCTGCCTCTGGAATTGTGTGATATTTGTAGGTGGGTGATCTCTGTTAAGTGATGTTATTTTGAATGCATACTTACTCTTAAATTTGAAGAGTGTAGAAACACTTAAATGTCTCTATCGTATCTGTTTGAGTACCTTGCAGTTTCATTAAAAACTAGTGTCACTAAAGAAAACCCCCATTTTTTTATATTAGATTGAAAAGTAGAGGGAATTATTTAGGAAGGAATGTCATATCACCTAGTGTATTTTGGCCAACAAATACACCAAGTGGAGATTTACTCCTTTTAAATATAGTATTTTATATGTAAAAAGGAACAACTTCCTTAAATTCTAGCTAACAGAAATCAATCAGCAGGTCAACAAATTGAGTTGTCCAGGGCATGATGACATTTCAAGAGGACATAGAGTCCTGAGTAGAACTCGATTCTCTTCGCTCTGTTTGCTGGTTTTATTTATTTTTTTACACTCTACATTTGTATTTACCAGAGTCTAAAGATTATGTGGCTGTCATGGTTTCTTGCAGGCGTTCTGTTGATGTGCAGCTTGAAATTCTCTCTGTTTATTTTAGAATCTCATTATTTACATAAATAGAGAAGGGGAAGAAGCATTCTTATTTCAAAATCAAGAGGAACACACATGCTTTCTGTTGCTTCTGTTAAAATTGCTTGGTATACTTAAACATATTTCTATTAATTAAAGCAATTAAGACAGGCAGAGCTCCTGAGTAAACTGGGAGCATGGGGATCGTGGGAGAAGGTTGAAGGGGAGGGGAGAGTGGAAAGGGAAGCAGAGAAAAATGTATAGCTCAATAAAATCAATAAAAAAGTTAAAAAAGCCAGACAGATATGTGGATCCATATATGTTATAGTCACACATAAATGATTGTATTGTAAAGATTATATCTTCATTATATTTAGATTTTACATAAGCTATATTTATTTAAATTTTTTATTAAACTGTATCTACAGGTAAAATTACTATCTTTTAAACTTATAATATTTTTAGTTAATAGCCATTTTCTTCTTGCCTGTATCATTTGTCTTCTACAATTCAAATTTATTCATAATTGTGGAACTTATAAAATGACATTTAATTAAGTAGGTCATGTACTCATTTATAATTGTATAAGAGAACAAAATCACCTTTATTAAAAATTTATACCCATTTAGTTTAAAGGCCATGTTCACATTTAAAAAAAAACACACACATACTTTTCCACATGTGGCTTATGGAATTTCTCTCATTACATTAGGCCATTCCTTCCAGCTTTGGATATCTTTTATGCATTAGTTAACAATGACATACAGCAAGCAGCAGCTTGACAGCTCGGTGTAGCTTAGGATAGGGCAAGTCCTGAGGAATATGTATGTAATGAGTAAATAGGACCAGGATGAGTCCTCTAGGAGCTGTCCAGAGGAATGGAGAACCAGGGTGGAGAATAGTATAGAAAATTACAAAAGAGCCTCTTTAGAAACTAGGAAGAGATAAAGGTGCTGCAAAAGACACAGATTTGAGTTAGAAGGAAATGCTTCACATAGGGATTTACACGTAAGGATTTTATAAACCCAAAGGCAAGGTTCCTGGGTTCTACAGTTTTAAGTGTTTCTGTGAGCTGAGTGATGTGGGTAAGACTTAGGAAAGAAGGTGCACAATCCTGCTGCTCTGACCAGCACAGTTAAATCTGTATACACGGGAAGGTAAGAAATAGCTGCATATGAGAACAGTTGCTGATGTAAAATCAGTTAAGACACATGAGGTTATTCGTGGTTTGTTGTATTCAATGGCCTAATTTTATTTTAATTAATTAAAATATAATTGCATCTCCTCTCCTCCTCCTACTCACATTCAAGGCCTCTTTTTCTTTAAACACTTCTCTCTCTTTTTTTCTCTCTCTTTCTCTCTTTCCCTCCTTCCTTTCTTTCCTCCCTCCCTCCCTCCTCCTCCTTCTCCTCCTCCTTCTCCTTCTTCTCCTCCTCCTCCTTCTTCCTCTCTCTCTCTCTCTCTCTCTCTCTCTCTCTCTCTCTCTCTCTCTGATAGAGGATGAGGTGTAATATATAAATCCAACCTGACTGAGTCCCTTTAATGTTGCTTGTATGCATTATTTTACGTTTGACCACTAGGTAGTAACTAACCATTTAGAAGGCTCATCCCTAGAGAATACTGATTCTCCTATTTCCTTTCAATTATACTTTGATAAGGGTAAACGACAAGGTATAGGACAGGATTATATTGACTAATAATGGATGCTAGCCTGAGACTTGAGCAAATGCCAGAGACTGCGTTAGATTACTAGAATATTAGAAAAGGGTTTGAAGTAGATGTGGTAGAAAAGACAAGTTGGTCAACAACACATCTCCATTCTTCCTGTGGATTGTTATGAGTTCACCAGTACCCTTTGTCATCGATAATGGTTTTATGTAGTTTATCCTATGAAATGAGTTTTGTTATTGTCTAATTTTTAAACCTAATCAGTTAAAAATTTCAAAGGAAATTTCAAAATTTCCTTGTCCTATGAAACTTATCCACTTTGACCCTAATGAGGACACCTACTAGTGGAGGATATGCAGCCTGAACCAGCCACTTTTGGTGACTAGGATAGGTTCCTAGCGTTGGGACAGCAATGCTAACCCAGTCACAATCTATGACCCTGCCTACAAGATAGGCAATAGTGACTCGAACGTGTCGGAATTGCCAACCAATGACTGGTCTAACCTGAGGCCCTCACAATGAGAGAGGGCCCTCACAATGAGAGAGAGCCCATGCCTGACAATGCCTAGGTGGTCAGGATTCAAAGTTGGATGGCTCAGAGACCTAGGGTAGAGCCAAATGTGATCCACAAAGAAAAAAAAAATCAATGAAATGATTCCCAGTGATCTTCTGCTATACTCATAGATGAGAGCCTAGTAAAATCACCATCAGAGAAACTTCTTCCAGCAGCTGATAGGAGCAGATGCAGAGACCCGGAGCCAAATATTAGGCGGAGCTACTGGAACTCCACAGAAAAGAGGGAGGAAGGATTGTAGGAGTCACGTGGGGTCGAGTACACCAAAAGAACACAACCCACAAAACCAACTAAGTCGGGCTCATAGGACTCAACTAAAACCAGGGGCCTACGTGTGTCTGAACTAGATCCTTTGCATACATGCTGTGATTCTTTCGCTTTGGGTGTTTGTGTGACTCCTAATAATCAGAGTTGCGGTGTCTCTGAGACTTTTGTCTGCACGCAGGGCAATATTATTTCTACTGGGTTGCCTCGTCCAGCCTTAATATGAAGGTATATGCATAACCTTATTGCAGCTTGTTTGGAGAGCACTTGATATCATTGGGAAACCTGCTCTTTTCTGAAGGGAAGGGGAGCACCAGCAGATCTTGCGCAGAGTAGAGGTGTGTGTGAGGAGGGGTGATGGGAGGAGGAGGGAAGGAGGCTATGGTTGGAATGTGCTAAATGTGAGAGAAGAATGCATAAATAAAATTAAATTAAAAGACAAAAAGCTGAGTGAGACATTATGTGATCTCTTGGTTATGTGGAATGTGGTCGTCTGCCACATGCCTCTGCCTCCAATCACAATACAGCTAGCTCTCCCACCTTGCGTGTAAGGGGCATGCACAAACACCATTGATTTACACAAGTAAGAAATATCTAACTCTGTTTTGGAGGCATTATACATTTAAGGATTTTTTATAAACGATAACATAAAAATTATCGTGACTTAGTCTGTAATTGTAAGTGAAAATTTTCCAAGTAAAAATCCTGAAACTCGGACAGTGGTATGCTGATGGGGATCTTGGGGATGGTGGACTTGGACCTTAGGGATAAACATAAGGAGGTCACGGTGCAGAATGGAGGCAATAACTGCCTCTTCGTCATCCACTGTGAATGCCAAACAGTGCCTCTTTTAACCAATTAATGAACTGATTAATTTACATGTATGTACATGTGTGGAGGTTGCATGTATGTATGTACATGTGTGGAGGATATATGTATGTCTGGATGTCTGGATGGATGTCTGGATGGATGGATGGATGGATGGACGGATGGAAGACAGAAGACATCTTGCATGAGTTATTTTTCACTTTCCACATTGTGGATCATGGGATTGAACTCAGGTCATCAGGCCCGGAGAAAAGTCTTTCTCACTGCTGTGCTGTTCTTCTGGCCTGTCAATCTCTCTTACTAACTTTTGTGGGGGGTTTGGAAATCCTTTATAACAATCTAACTTCCATAAATTTATGTTATTTTGAGTTAAGGAAAAATTTGGTTTTGAGTGCAAGCTTCAAAGTAAGACATATACGTCATTTATTCCTTAATAAACAATGTTCTATATGGAAACTAACTTGGGGAGCTGCTAATTCAACAGCCAGTCTTCTATATACAGAGACTCCGCTGTCTGGTTGCAAAGGTAATTTAGAAACTCTCTGAGTGTAATTCTTTTAGTCATCCAATATAGTATTATACAGCCTTATATGCTGTCTCTGTGTTTATGGTATTGCATAACTCTGAAAATTCAAAGCAAAAAGTAGTTTATATGAGTATAAGGACAGTGTGATAACTTAAGTTACTTGATGTTTATTATTCTTTGTGCTTATATTCTATTTAAATTTATAAAATAGACAGGGTATGATATTATTCCAATAAGTAAAATTGGGTAAGTCTGAAATAATTTACTCATTTAAATAACATTTTAATGTTAAAATGTATCCTTAATTTTGGTTAAATTTCTTGCTATGTGGTTATAACTGAAACTAATTTCATCATGTTGAGGACATATGTGCAAAGTTACTACATAGGTCATTTAAATTAAGAATATTTTCCTCTTTGACACATTCCTCCCATTTTACAAAATAAATAGGTACAAGGCTTAAAACCAAATATTAATTGAAATAGATTACTAATAAATTTGTGCCATTAATTATAAAATGAATTAAATATAAGTATCCATTCATCTATTTTTACACTTATGAATAAAGACATTTTCATCTGTAAATTGACTGCTATGTTCTCTTAAGTCATAAAATCAGTAATATGATATGTGGGCAAATCATTAGCTCAAATTTTAGCTTGGCTTTAGATTTAGTATTGCTAAATGTCTTAGCTAAGAAGGAATGATGAGAAGGAACCAATGTTTCCTATTTGTTGTTACATGTGTCAAATTGTTCATAATTGTTTATGAATTTTAAAAAAAAGTTTATTTGGTCAATGAGCTTACTCTCAGCACAACTAAAATTGTAATTTTAGGCATTCCACTGATGTGGGAAGGTCATTTGTCAATCTGTTGTTTCATTGGCTAATCAATAAAGAAAACTGCTTGGTCTTGTAGGTCAGAAAATTAGGTAGGTGGAGTAAACAGAACAGAATGCTGGGAGGAAGTGAGGCAGATGCCAAGCTGCTCCTGTCCAGATCAGACGCAATAAAGCTCCAGCCCAAGATAGACATACACTAAAATCTTTCCTGGTAAGACACCACCTTGTGGTGCTACACAGATTACTAAATATGGATATGAGAGTTAGCCAAGAAGAGGCTAGATATAATGGGCCAGGCAGTGTTTAAAAGAATACTATTTGTGTGTTGTTATTTTGGGGCATAAGCTAACCAGGTGGCTGGGAGCCTGGCAGCAGGAACGCAGCCCACAGCTCCTTCTACATTCCGCTAAGACCCAAAATTTCCGCTGCGTAAGTCATATTAATAACTCCTAAATGGCACATTTGTAACATTTCTTGTACATTTTCTTCTTCACTATGTTGACTCTAGGCCAGTAGGACTTCATATAAAAATGGTGATGAGTGAGTAATTAAATGAGCTTGTCAATCAGGCCTCAAAGGAGCAAGCTGGACAACTGAACTTTAGCTATTTGCCTAGAAAGACATGTACTATAAGCCCAAGGACACAAGAATGGCATCATTTCCCCAATTCAGTTTCTTTTGAAGAAAATGTACAGAAAGTCAGTTCTTTGTGATGCTTAACATGCCATCAACATTTGTGTTTTATTCTTTCATTTTATGCCCATTTCCTTGGAAATGTTTGGAGTTCTTAAAATTTCTAAGATTAAGAAATCTAAGAGGAGAAGCAAATTTCCTGAGGGTAGTTCTAGGTATAATGGTTTTATTAGTGCGTTAACAGATTAGAAAGTGTTTCCTAAGAGCTCAAGTTTCCATTACTCTCATAGTGATTTTTATTTTACTAGAAGGCAGCTTTATCCAAAACATGCTACAAAGACTTATTGTGGAAAATACATAAAACAAATAACAACAGCAAAAGACTCGGAAATCAATGCATTTAATTACAAAAATTAATTTAAAGATGTACATGGAGTTGTTTGAAATTATAAGGCAAAAAATGATAAGGACTTACTGTGTGAAAAGCAATTCAATGCTAAGAGGGGGAAAAATGATTTTTGAATCTATATTTTGGTGATTCTTAAGTGAAACTATAGTATTTCCCCTATGAAAATGTATACACTATATTAAAGGTGAGTCTTAGGCATACACAAACAGCATGATTCTAAGTAGTACCCAGAAGCGTATAGCCGTCACTGCCGTGGCTTTTAAAAGGCATCTGTATAAAGAAAGAAGGGGGAGTAATGTGAAAGCAAGTCCATGTGTGGGTGTCCTGCTGTGCACTCCATTAAGGCATCAGTCTGGCCAAAGGTAGAGTGTATAAAGACTGGACATGGGGCCAGGCGAGGTCTCCTGACACAGAACCTCCCTTCAGCTTTCTTTCCCCTCCTGTGGTGCTTGGGAGAAAATGGCCCCCATAGGTCCATAGGGAGTGGCACTGTTAGGGGGCTGACCTTTTTGGAGTAAGTGTGGTATTACTGTAGGAAGTGGTCACTGGTAGGGGTGGGCTTTGATGTCTCAGGTGCTCAAGCCACACCCAGTGTGACAGACTAATCCTGCTGCTTTCAAAGCCAGGTGTCAAATTCTGAGGTGCCTCTGCAATACTTGTCTGCTTGCATGCCATCATGCTTCCTGCCATGACAATAGTGGGCTTAATCTCTGAACTTTGAGCCCATCCCAATTTAATGTTTTCCTTTATAAGTGTTGGAGTGCTTATGGTGTCTCTTCACAGCAATCGAAACCCTAACTGAGACACCTGAACAACAGATCTTGTTGTCTTTGTCCCTTGCCTTTTTGGCTGTCTGTGAAGCTGGGAATTCCTCACTGCATCTAGTCAGTAATATCTGGTTCCACTTAATTGGTGTGAATATGGAGTTTAATGTTAAATGCTGAATACAGCAAGACCAGTCTCTTCAATTAAAAATAAATGCATTACATTCTAAGTTGAAAAGAATACTGAGGGGAGAAAAGAGATATATTAGGAAAGGCCCATGTCTTTCCATTTCCCCCTTTTCCGTTTTTTTTTTTCTGAAAGCTAATATACATTGTCCAAACAAAATACACTTTAATCTTCAATAATGTGAAATATCTGTATGCATTCCTTTATAGAATTTCACAATGCAGGTGTTTTTAAATTTCCTTCTTTTAAGGGAGATGACAGAAGCATTGGTTGTGTTTATAACTTTCACAAAATGATCAAGTATATTAAGCTTATCTACCTATAAAATCTCTTCAGCAATCATGACATTGAACAAATACAGTTTTTATAAAGTCAAAGATGTATTCATACCAAGTGAGTAGCTGTTACCTCATACTCTAACCTCTCCTTAATTTCAAAGCTCTTATTTCTTTTAACTTTGAGGACTCTTATTTATTTTGTAATATAAAACTGATCATTTGTGGCATTGTTATATAATTAAGCATTTTAGTTTGCTGAATTTCTTTAGTTACTCTCACAAACTCAGACAGACACCAGGCTTTTCTCAAGAAAGTAAAAAAAAAAAAAATTGTACCCAACCTTGGAAAGAGATATGGATGGATTTGGATAATGATGAGTCCCTGAATCCCTGGCCCTCTCTCTGCTTTGTTAATTTTTGTTTCACTTTCTTTCTTTACATTGAATAACTAAATATTAGTTCTGAATTTTCACAACTACAAATATGTAGCTTGGCCAGAAGAACATAACTCCAAAGTATCACCACCTTCTTTTCTGACTGGATCTTTGGTTAATTACAAAGGTCATTTGACTTGGTTCCTTTCTGTACTATTTGAGATCTGAGAATTTGGTGCTATGTCTGCCACTACAATCAATTGATAATTACGATATTCATTTAATTGATTTGATATATATGTGTGTACATATATATATATTACACATATATGTAATATATATTACATATATATTAATATATATTACATATATATGTAATATATATGTAATATCCTTGCAGAAAATAGTTACATAAGATATTCAAATGATCAATTTTATTTTATCCTTTCTCATATTTTTCAAATTTTGGTACCTAAATTTTGTTGGAATGTTACAAGATCTGATGAAATCTTTATACTGATAGATTTTGATGCTTTCTTTAAAATCACACCAGCCATGGAAATGATTAAGTTTCAAAAGTATCCCCTTTGAAGTTCTAGTGCTCTGGGTTTGTGTTTAGGCAGGAATGGCAATGATACTATGGATGTATACTATGGATGTATACTATGGATGTATACTATGGATACTATGGATGATGACATTCTTAAGAGACACAACCTCACAGCAAATTTTCTGCTCTTCCTATTGCCCTACTCCTGCCCTATCTCCCACAGTGATCACTGAGCCTTGAGATACATATCAGTAAAATTATACAAGCTAAACAGGTTGTAATTTTATGTTTAGGAATACATATATATGTAGATAAACAGCTATGTATGTATGTAACAACAATTAACAACAACAAAAAAGACCATAGACTCAAAAACAAAAAGCAAAAAGCAAGAGAGTTATGTTTGATAGTCTGACAGGAGAAAGGGAAAGAGGGAAATTATATGACTATTTTATTATCTCAAAAAATAAATATCAATTAATTTTAAAAGTCTAATGTGTATTATAGCACCTATAACAGCAGATCAAAGATGCCTTTGTTCCCACTTAACCGATGAAAGCAAGTATTTTCCTAAAATATTTAGTAAAAGCAGTCACACAGATGACATTGTAATGTTTCTGTTAGGATAAAAGCTTGAAATACTCCACTCAAAACTTAGGTTACAGAAAACGCATTTAAAAACATGTCCACTTTCAGAAACAGAAAAGAATGCATCACGGCCAGAGGAAAATTCTTGAATGCAGTTCTTACCTATCCAAATCATATTCATTGTTCCTGAAGTTTAACAACTATATCATATACATGACTGCTTTAATAACGACCTCAAAATTGTCTGTTTTATTCCCAATACCGAGTGCATCCATGAAAGTGCTCTGAATTTACCAGCTATTTACAACAGACTCATTCATATATTGTTTCCACTCTCTCTAATCTAGTATAAACTCTAATTAGCCTTCATGAGCCACCGAAGGTGCCCTCTGAGGAGCATTGCAGTATCCATTGCCCACCCAAGTTCAGTCTTGTTAGAGAATACATTTGATCTTTTAAAAACATATCTTTGTTGACTTCCCTTAGAGCCCCCAACACTTTATATTTATAGCAGAGTAAAAAGCAAACTCCTTCGTAGAGTCTGTAATGTATGATCTCCTCCTGTGAACTCCCACACCATATTCCCTATTCTTCTTCTGCCATCCTCTCCTAAGCACCCCCAGTCCAGGAACACAGCAAGCATTTTATCTTTATGTTTGCTGCTGTTGTTTTTTTCTCTCCCACTACCGCCTGTCCTGTGACTGTGCCATCTTTCGTTAAACCTTAATATAAGGGTTTATCTCTAACAAACATTCTCTGACAGTCTGTATTGACCCATAATCTCAATTGGTTTTATCATCACCCAGTTCCTCCCATAAGTTCTTAAGAAAACTGTGTATAATTGCTTTTGTGTTGTCTCTGTAGTAATTCCCATGACCTGTTATTACCGATTTATTTCATTTTCTTGGTTATTGTGTTTCTATGCCACACTGAAGTAAACCTCAATAAATGTTAAAAACTGTATCTAGCTTATTTATTAGTATGTTGCTCAGCACTAGAAGTTGACAACAATCTCCTAATATAAATTTTAGGTAGACCATATCTTCATATACCCCACTTTATTTATGTTGACAACCATAATATATTCCTTTAGACCACTCAAGACTTTCCCCTGCATCTCCAATTTTCTCACAAATATGAGAATTATTGATATGGGAATTTTAATGTCTTTATTTTTGTCCATAAAAACATACAAAAATGACGAAAACAGTTCACTTACAACATTCACAAAACTTCCTGAGTTGCAGATAATCTAAATTTAGGTCATTCCACTATATAATCCTTTGTCTATGTCATCAAAGCATGGGTGAGTGGATCATTAAGATGATAGTATTTTGCTTTCTGGTATGTTTTTACACATCTTTGGTAGTCATTATGTTAGATTAATGGGGTTTTTCATTTATCTTAACTGATGGTATTAATGCAATATTTCCAGTCGTAAACATTTATTAACTACAAATTTCCCCCAACAGTCCTTTCATTTATTCATTTTAAGAAAAGAATCAATGTCATTATTGCCTCATATTAGTGGCACCATCCTGCCCTATGAAATTTACTTTGTATATAAATATCCTCTTCCATTTTATTACTATACCTTATTCATTGTTTTATATGGATTTTGTTTAATTAAGAATAATGTTTTTTTTTCTTTCTAAATCTTCCAGAGTATTTATTTGAAGAGAATAGGGATGTTGTCTCACTTACAGAAGTAATATCAGCATATTGACAGGAAGGCTGCATGAAAAGGTGGAAGGCTTTGATTTTATTTAGTAACATTCACACAGTTGGGCAGCCAATGACTTTGTCATTGTTTGTATTATTCCATTTTATTCCTTATCTTAACAAAAATTATTCTGCCCCTACACACCGCTTATGTTCTTGGGATGCCTGGGATCATTCAAGTGCACAGTCTAAACTGCTGCTTTTATGAGATAGTGGACTCATATTGGCCAATAAGATCATTTCTTCAGATCCATTCTTCAGTTGAGGGGCATTTAGATTGTTTCCAGGTTCTGGATATGACAAACAATGCTGCTATGAACATAGTTGATCACACGTCCTTATGGCATGATTGAGCATCTTTTAGACATATACCCAAAAGAGGTATCACTGGGTCTTGAGGAAGGTTGCTTCCTAATTTTCTGAGAAATCGCCACACTGATATCCAAAGGAGCTCTACCAGCTTGCATTCCCATCAGTAATACAGAAGTGTTCCCTTTCCCCCACAACCTCTCCAGCATAAGTTGTCATCAGTGTTTCTTATCTTGGTCATTCTTATAGGTATAAGATGGAATCTTTACACAATGGAGTACTACACAGCAGAAAAAAATAACGACAGCTTGAATTTTGCAGGCAAATGGATGGAGCTAGAAAACATTACTTTGAGTGAGATAACCCAGACCCAGAAAGACAATTATCACATGTACTCACTCATAAGTAGTTTGTAAACATAAAGCAAAGGAAACCAGCCTACAAACCACAATCCCAGAGAACCTAGACAACAATGAGGACCCTAAGAGAGACGTACATAGATCTAATCTACATGAATAGTAGAAGGTAGAAAAAAGACAAGATCTCCTGAATAAATGGGAGCATGGGGACCTTGGGGGAGAATTGAGGGGGAGGGGAGAGGCAGGGAGGAGAGCAGAGAAAAATGTAGAGCTCAATAAAAATCAATAAACTTTTTTGAAAAAGTTAAAAAAAAAACAAGATCATTTCTTCAGACATATATTAGGGTTGGTTAATGGCAAGAAACAAAGGTCATAAAGAAAAAGAATTATTGATACAACTAATGCTCAGTCTGATGATTTGTCACATAAGAAAAGGAACTAATCTCTCTATGTACAGTAAAAAATGGCCTGGGCCAAGAAGATGACTGTCATAAGTATCTAAGCAGACAAAGTTTTATATATTTTTTATCTACATCTACTTGAGGTTGAAAATATTGATCATATGAAAATTGTGTTTCTTAACCTAAAATACACGTTGAAGTTTATAGTATGGTACATATGTAAAGTACTTGCTATTATTGTTACATTCTTGTATGTTGACATTAAATTTTGAAGTCATTCAAAATGTGTAGTGCCAGAATGCTTCTGTTTTGTTATCTAATGAGTTGGTGCTGAAAGGGATGTTAAATAAGGTGATAAAGAGTGCTCTACTTAGAGTCTACTTGCAAAACATAAAAATACATAACTCTGAATAAAAGCTCAGACTTTTGAGTAAGTTCAAAATTATAGCCAGAACATTCTAAAAACAATTACATCTTTCCACCAAATATCAACAACTTGCTATTACTGCCATTGAGGTTTTTTTGTTCCTTCAAAGTTTCTTTCATGTACAAAAGCAGAACTTTGGACATTATCCAATAAATTTTTGCATTATAAGTTCTAAATGTGTCATGTGAATCCATTTGTGTTAGGTAAATAAAGTTTGCATTTTTGCTATAAAAATGATTGATTATATTTTACTTTGAGCAATACAGAGCTTAGAGTTAATTGTGCTGCCTCTCAGCATTCCATTGCATGACAAGATGCTTAAGTTAATTCTCTGATATTTATCATGTGTCCAGAATAGATGATGCATGTAGATTTTAGAAATGAAAACAAAAACTCCTTGAGAAATAAACTTTGATTATCATACTTATCAAAGGTATTGACCCAAAGGGCATTGTAGGGTTGGATGAAAAATACTCTATGCCCTCAGATGTTCAGTAAACAAAAAAATAAGAAAGACTAGTGTAGAGCTGGATATATTTTACTACATTATTTATTAATTAATTGCCAGTCATGTGATTCCACAAAAGCCATATTTGTGTCACTGCTTACGTCAATAGAATTCTTTAAAACTAGTAATTTTTGCCAGATTTCTGTCATTTACCATAGTGGATTAATTTAGGATTAAACTTAAAACATTTAATTTATTAAAGACATATACACTTTGAGTTCTAAAAGAAATGAGAAAGTTCTTTGTGCAATTCCAAAAGATTTAAAGCATAACAATCATTTAGAATAGTATGTACTTTACAGTAAGATTCTACTGACTAGGTGTGATTTTCCAGGACTGGGACTAATGGATTTGACAGGGTTTATGGAAGTTTCCTTCACAACTCATGAAAATATGTTCACATATTGACCTGCCTGTCTCTATTCTCCAGCTACTCTCAAGGATATGCTTACTAGAGATCATGCATAAAAATAGAACCAGAAACATATTCTCACTTTCATAGAGCTAAAATTGATTTTATATTATGCTGATTAAACCTAAAACTAAATCTTTATATTAAAAATAAGAAAAAAGATCATCTTTCTGTGGTCAGTGACCATTTTCAACTATTCAATTTCATGAACTTCAGAGGATAAATACCATAAGATTAGGTGAGGGCTCTGTATTCATGGACATTTACTGGAGTTATTTTCTATTTCTTCTGTCCATTCTGCTTCCATTACCCTGTCTTGATTTTAGAGTTATGCTTGAAGATACCATATAAATTCTATAATTTGTGAGAAATTATTTTATTGACTTTTCTCTGAAATTTGAAGCCTTATAAAAATAACATGTGTTCATAAGATGCAAAGGATTTTAGTGTGGAGTTAAAATTTATTTAGTAAACTAAAATACCTAATTAAATTTCAAACATTGTGAGAAGTACGTTGGAATTTATCTTTCACTGAACACTCATTAAAATATTATATTGTTTCAGGTTCTCTACATTTTACAAATGCCAGCCTTGATTTGCAGTGAGGTTATGCAACATTGTCCAGTTCTACTTCAGGTGATTCATACTTTAGACCAGGCAGTATGAAACTTGAGTGACTATATGCCCAACCTGAATGCTGTTGTAATTATCTGAATATGAAAACTGCGTGTGAGAAATTGGGTTTTTATCTTTGAAGTCTGTCCTTAGGGCTATTCAATAGGATAATAGAAATGTAAGACAGATTACACGGAAGAGTGGAACTGAGTGAGTTTCTTTCATTTTCTCTTTGCAAAGGGACGTGCATGTAGATGGGACTCACAGAAATTTCTGGATGTTTATATCACCTTGCTACCATTTGCAATCCTTTTCTTAAGTTTGAGGGAATTTGGAGTTCATGAAGGGAGAATCACAAGTCTCCATTCTTGACAAAATGTTAAACATGTTTATTATTCTGGAAATTGTCATATTAAAAAAACAATTCTTAAATTCTATACTTTGTAAGCTAGTTAAATATCTTCCTGAAGGTGGTGATCGAAGACAACCTTGGGAGAAACAAATGATTAGATGGGTAACCCTTCATGGAATGATGTCAAAGATAATAACCATGTCTAGAAAAGAAATTGCGTCAAGTCTACAGTTCATATGATAAAAGTCACATATGTGATCTATGCATTAGCTGTGACCTGTTAGAGTATGAAGTTTTCCTTCAAGGGAGAGGTGACAGAATTACTTTCATTCATCCCCAGATTTCAACATGAGATCCATTAGGCTAAAGACTAAAACTCAGTTTCTTCTCGAGTAATTGTTTTCTTCATTGTCACACGATCATGGAGCCCCATTTTCACTTTTAAATGGTTTCCCCATTGCCCCCTAGAAGGAAAGGCTTCAATTTCTCATCTCTCTAGCAAGTATTATTATCACCGTCTCTCTGGTAAGCATTATCGCCACCATCTCCAGTAGCATCATCATCACCATCTCTGTGCTTTCATTACAGTGTAACTTCAGCGACAGTCCAGGTTCTGCATTGGAAATGACTTTTGTTTTTCAGACTGAATCTATAAACTCTCAGCACAGTCAGATAGCTTCTGAAATTTGATTCTTTTCCCTATGAGTATTTCTTTTATTTACTTCTTTGTTCTAATTTGATGTATATTTGTGGCCATTTTCTGGTTGCATGTATTTTGACAAATGTATGTATAAAATGTTTCCATTATTAAAGGTTATGAGGATTCATGGGTATGCCTGGTGAGTTCAGAAGCAGATATTGAAAACATTTCTGTTAGAGCTTAAAGCATGTTGCTTTCCACCTTATTCTTTTGAGACAGTGTCCCTAACTAACCCTAGAGTTCCCTGTTTCCCAGCTAGGCTAGCTGACCAGCAAGGCCCGATGATCTTCCTGTCCATGACCGAAGATAATCTGGACGATGATCTTCCTGTCCATGACCGAAGATAGTCCGGACCACACAGGGCTTTTCCCGAGTGCTAGGAATGTGAATGCAGGTCCTCGTGCTCTTATTCACTGTTTAAGGTGGCTATGATTAAAATGCTTATAGGCATGCCCAACACATTGCCTGTGGGCCCCACGTGGCCAAGGATAGCTGTGGCGGAGTCTGAACACAACACTGTGATGTGACCTAAAAAATTAAGAGAATTTTATAAACAAGATTGGATAATTTTCAGTAACTGTGAACTTTGCAGATTGCAATGTTTTGTTACAGTGTCAAAAATTTGGACCTCCTTCAGCGATTGTGACGTCGAAGAAAGAAAATATGCCAGTACATTTTCTTAAGTTCAAACCCGGGTTCTGTTGAGGACGTTAATTACTGACATCAAAGCTCTGTTTCTACATCTGTTGTCATTGCTTTTTAGGTTTATGCTCAAACTCCCAACCTACTAAGAAGCTATATAATGCAGTATACCATTCTTCTCTACCTCATTCTCTACTGAATAAATTCTTTTTTTTTTTTCGGTTTTTCGAGACAGGGTTTCTCTGTGGCTTTGGAGCCTGTCCTGTAACTAGCTTTTTAGACCAGGCTGGTCTCGAACTCATAGAGATCTGCCTGCCTCTGTCTCCTGAGTGCTGGGATTAAAGGCATGCACCACCATCGCCCGGCCTGAATTAATTCTTTAAAGCCAAGGAGAATTAGCCAAGATCTATATCCTTGTAGCACAGAATAACACACTTGTTTTGTGTAACAATTAATTTATATATTCAGGAAGAAATGCTGTTCATTTCACAGATAATATAAAATAATAATTTTAAGATATTATTATTATAAAACTATGCCCACATTAGTTTTAATAGTTGATGGAGGAAGGTCATTGGTTAAATAAAAAGAAATTGCTTGGCCCTCATTGGTTAGAAGATAGGTGGGAGGAGTAAACAGAACAGAACGCTGGGAGGAAGAGGAAGTGAGCTCAGACTCCACAGCTCTCCTCTCGGGAGCAGACACCTCAGAGATACTCCATGCTCTCAGCTCCCAGGCAGACGCATGCGATTAAGCTCCTACCCAGGATGGACATAGGCTAGAATCTTCCCTGTAAGCGCACCTAGGGGCGCTACACAGATGATTAGAAATGGGCTAAATTAATATGTGAGAATTAGCCTAGAAGAGGCTAGATAGAAATGGGTCAAGCAGTGATTAAATGAATACAGTTTGTGTGTTGTTATTTCGGGCATAAGCTAGCCAGGCAGCCAGGGTGCTGGGGACGCAGCCCCGCCGCCCTTATTACTACAAATAGTGTTTCCAACCTCTGAAAGAACATACATAGAAAATACGTTAATTTTATCAAGTTCCCCTTAAGTAATATATCCATTGAGAACACGTTAACTCAGTTTTCTTAATCTTATACCCTGATTTAGGAAGATTTAGAAAAGATCTTGCCTGTACAATTTTCCTGCTAGCCTAAACTAGTCTTCACATAATTCTATATTCTTTCTTAGAGGCACTGACTGAAATCATGATTCTAAGTTTTCTATATATGTGTTATGTCTTTTCATAAACAGAGCTTTCCAGCCATTGAAATTCAACACAAATAAAATATCCAAGTTCCTTTGACCAGCCTATATTTTACAAAATTTATGAACCATAGCATGAATTTATTATCAGTACTTTTAACAACAGAATATGTATTTTCATTATCCTTCCTGTCAGATGTGCTGTGAGTCTTCTTGGTCACATAGATGCTTCGAATATTCAGTGATATTCCCATATTACTCTACAAAACAGTTAAATCTGGGTTTATCCAAGATATGAATAAAATTACCCCCTGCATACTTTTTCTAGTCTTTGATTTACACCCAACTGATACTAGTTACTTCCTGAAAAAAATACTATATTTGTTTTAATTTTAAATATCTGATCATTAATTTTATACAACATTTTTAAAATGCTTTTTCATATGTTCTCTTCTTATATAAAATCTACAGATTAATTTGAATTATTGATATGAACTTTAGTGATTTCTCATTCTTTGTCAAAAGACTTGTTTATTTTTCAAATTGAGTAACATAACTGAAGACGTTTAAATTTAGTGAAGAATCTCTAAGATGAAAATTTGATTGCATTTGAATAATTAATGAATGAAATTATATAATCAAATAATGCATCAAGAATTTAGTTTACTACTAACACCTTGTTTATAACTTCTTCATTCTTTAGGTTAATAACCCTTGAGCATTTCAAGCTAATAAGTAAATATTTTGAAATATTTAGAATAATCTTAGAAAGTAGAATATCTACCAAAAATAACAGCATGAATTTTAATGTTACCATTACTGTAATTTATGATTTTTTAATTAAGTTAGGTAGGTAAAATATATTATAAAATTTATATAATTTTAGGCATGCAGAAATAATTGATACATTTCAATGGATATTCATTTCCTTGATGTAAGTTCTTAAATAGTTGTACAATGGTATGGAAATCTCTTACAACAATTTCTATTATTTGATCTAGCACATGCTATTTGATAACAAACATTTAATATAATGTAAAATAAAATGTTGGTGTGACTTTTAAGGACCATATTATGGTATTAAATGATTACTCTAAGAATAAAAATTAATTTAAGTAGGAGAAGTCATTATTGGCCACATAGGAACTACACTCATGTAAATATCAGAATCACGAATTTAGAAATTGATAGTAATCATGGCACACTAAGTATCTATGGGGAAAGAGTAAGGGTCTTTGAAGGAGGGGGGTGGAGCCCAGTGAGATTTGTCTTCTCCATCCTAGGATGACTATTTATGGTTTTATTTTTGGTCTTGTTAAAGCAGCCATTTTGTTGAGGTATCATGGGGTTAGCTTTGTTGTCCTTTCTAGAACAAGTCTCAAAGTCAACTTCCTTGTCCTCTGGTTCTCATACTCTTTAGCCCTTTCTTCCCTGCTATTTCCTGAGCTTGGAAGTAAGAATCATGTTGTAGATGTAGTCAATTAATTTAATGTAAACATTCAAAAGTTAGAATAATTGCTAGAGTTTATTTTTTTTGCATAAATAGGTATCTTAAGAGTTATGCCTCTTTTATGGAGGCAACAAGACCAGATTTTCATTTATTTTAATGAAAACAAGCAGCCCCCCCAAATAAAACAATCTCTTGCATCTCCTGCTGTGCCAAAGCTTGACAGTCTTGTATATAAAATATGGACCATGCAAAATTTCCTATCTCAGCATGCAATTGTGTGCTTTCCTTGTATTTCTACTTCGATTGGCTCCCAGGTGTGTTGCTTCTGTTTTCCCTTTGTGGATAAATTGGTCACATGTGAACTTTCCATATGACCTATCAGGATCCACCTAAAAGATTGTTTTTTTGTTACTGTAAATTCTCTTCTATCATTTATTAAGTGGATTGTTTTTCTTAGTCTTGTGCATTGCTTCTTTTACATATTTGTAGGATTTAAATTCTTTATTGTTATATCGTTAAATATGTATTTTTTCATTTTTTGATTTTGCTATGTTATTTAAGGTATTCTAACTTTAAATATTTGAAATCCAAACAAAGTCTGTTGATTGTATTTCTGAACTGATATGCTTGATTATACTAAACACGATTTGCTTAGTTTTCCATTTTTGTACAAAGGAGAAATGGCCCATGTATGAGGGCACCATACCAGATTGCTGCTTGGTGTAGCTAAGGCAGCATTACTGTTAGGAACTAGCAGTACAACTGAGGGGTAATTGTCTCATGTGGCTGCTAACCTCTTCAGTCACTCAGACCCGTGATGAACTCTTTGGTGTGAATTCCTAACACTGTTTCTTTTTGCTTTGTGTTTTGTTTTGTTTTTGTTGGTAGTTTTTGTTTTGCTGTGGAAGAAATGGGACTGCCACCTGCAGAGTTCCGATTCACTCTTCTTTTGTTACTGTGCATGATGTGTCATGGATTTTTTTTTCTGGATGCATGTATCAATTGCAACCAAAGTTCATATTCTTTGTCATGTACTATATATATTTCCTTGTTTCTTCCTCACAGCAACTTCATGAGATCCTATTTTCCTCAATACTTTGGACTCAAAGAATGAAGTAATATTTAAAATATTTCCTACTGCATTCTTGTGTCTTTAACTAACTATTCGGACTTTCCTCTCTAACCTAACTGCATTTTCCTTGCACAAATAAATAATTTAAATAAGTACTGATACTCAACATCGTTTAAGAAAACATCGATAGGACTATGAGCAGGGGTCAACTACAGATGTCTATCCTTTCACAGATTTTCAACAAAGTTTTAATAAAAATTGAGGTCTCTAAATTAACATTCTATTTAAAGTTATTGTGTATGTATTGTTTGTGATTCACAGACAGCTGTCTGACTTATCTATAGAGTTATTTTCTACTAAAGCAGATAAATGGAAACCAGTTTGACTGTATAAACACTAATATTGCACGCTCTGATGTTCCCAAACAGGGTTGACGGTTATTAACATTGAATCATCCCATTTTCGTGGTTCTATTTTGTTTTGCCAAGAATGGATGAAATAAAGGAATGCAGTAACATCATTTTGAGTAGAGGAGTTTGTTTTAAGAGGGAGAAGGCATGAGATAATATATTGTTAATGCTGACTTTTTTTCATGGGATGATTTTAAACTTCTTTGGGTTATGGAGAGTCAAGGCTATTATTATTAAAACATAAATGGTGGAAAAATTTTAACACAATGTAAGAGAGTATAATATTGTCCCATAATTTTTATTAAGAATAAATTTCATGAGGGCAAACATAAGGAAAAGTGATCTCAAATTACAAAATATGCCAGTATGAGTATTCATATTTATATAATTATTCTTATAAAGTGTTCATCCAGAATCTAATCAGTATATTAATTAGTAATTAAATTTAAAAATTTCTTGTTACTGCTTGTTATCTTTGTCATTAGAGTAGAGATATTAAAATGGGATAAGAACTATAAGCACTGATGCAAACAACACACACACACATACACGTAAAATAAAAATGTTGAAATATTATACATTTAAATACAAAAAATGCTGTTGAATTTACTTATTCTATTTAATATTTGCTCTATAATTTGGTAGAAAAAATATAATTTGCAAACAACTGGAACATATTTATTAAAGGAAATGTGATCAAGAAATAAGCACATGTACATATCCAACATAAAAGAACTTACTTGTTTTTGAGTAACTTATGAATTCTCAAACCTATATTTGTTGTTTGGATATTTTTACTTTCGGGGAGATTTTAAGTTAGAGATACGAAAATAGCTAAAACATGATTTTTTTTTAGGTTAAAAGTGTAGTCTTGCCTGGATTGTATGATACGTTATCTGCTTGTCATGTAAGTATTTCACTGTGATTCAAATAAAGAGATCAGACCATTGGCTTCTATTCAGTTCTGGACATTACTAATGCAGGGAAAGAGGAATGGACTTTGTGAGGGTGCTGCAATTGCCTCTGCATTTTTATCACTTATTGGTGTGAACAATTTGGTACAAAGCAATAATAAAACGGAATGTAATCAAATGTTACTATGGTCTCTTATACTGCAATAATGTCAGATAAGAATAATAGGTTTCATAAAATGCCAGGCGAACCTAGGGACAACCTGATTCTGTTCATGTTCAGATTCATGGTTCAATAAAATGTATTCATATACATTTGCTTCATACACGGTGATATACAATAAGCTACATCTTTGATTTTATTTAATTATATTGATTTCCCCCACAGTGGATTATTGAAGGTCTTTATTAAATAAGGTTTGGTGAGCAAAAGTTCCTCAATAGATTTGAAATCCCAAGTATAATAACAAGGAGAAAAATCTATTTAATATTTCTTCATTATGGGGCTTGTTGCCACAGAAGGAAAAGGAACCAATGGCTTGTCCTGTTTGCAGTCCCAAGATAACAGGTTTTTGAAAGATACATTAATATCAAGAAAATTAACTAATTGCCAAACATAAATTCTAAGGCAAAGTGTCATTGTAATTATGATTTCCTGAAATGTTTACTCCTGCAGTCAATAGCCAAGCTGTCATTAACCATTGTTGTTCTGTTGAGGCATGAGAGCAAAATTCCCAAATGCAAGTCTGGCAAAATTTAACACTATCCCTAGCTTGTGTATAAGACACTGACATTTGAGGAATGAGTATAAAACCTTTGTAAAACCGCTGCTCAAGAGAAGTGAATATGAATACATTTAAACTTTTAGAATTCCTGGGGATGAGGTACAGACATTAAACAAACCTCCCTGAGTATTAATTCATGAATAGAAGAAAACTTCTAAGAAGAAAACTTAAACATAAACTCCCAAATGCTGATAATCACATGACAGGTGATTTTATTTTTAAATTACAATGCATTATGAAATTCTGGAGAGTTGTAAGATTCTATGCATTCTGAAAAGATAAACCATAAATAAAGAAGATGAAATTTAACTTAAAAATAAGTATTGGTAGACTATAAGCATTACCACATTCTTCCCAGTTCTCTAGTATTTTATTGTTGATAAAACACTCTTCTGTGCATAGCCTAATAAATACTGACTCATAAATAAAGACTAATAAATACTAACTTTATAAAAAATGACTAATAAATACTGACTTTAGCCATTAAGGTTAAAAAGAAAAATATTCAATTTTGCTATATTATGATGAGCTAACAAATGTGGAGAAAATTAACTTCTATTAGTAATTCTTCCAGTTATTAACTGGCAAAACCATCTCAATGCCAACAATACCCAGGCTACCCTTTGGATAAAACTCAGATCAAAGTCAGCTGTATAGTCAATAACTTTCTCTTAGAAGTTATATTTAACAAAGACACAAGCTTAAAATGCATTCCAAACTATAGTGCTTTAGCATGTGTCAGTTTAATCTCTCTCTTCTGTCTGATCAAGGTTGGCCTGATCAAGCTCTGTTGTCCTAGATGTATGGACATAGGGATCCAATAAAGTACAGAAGAGCCCCATGCAGCTCTCCTGTGGGCATATACTAGGCTCAGGAGCATCTCTGTCTCCCATAGTCCTGATTCTATAACTAGTCATATAGCTCCATCAGGCTTCAAAAGAGGCCAAGAACCATGGCAGTTAAATGAAAGGAGACAGATTAATGCTTAAGACTAGTCAATATTGTCTCATGCACAAACTCTACCCATAAGTCTAATGTGTCCAAAACTGAAGACCTTGATACTTTTCTTCTGTAATTTCCACCTATATTGACTCTATTTCTGGAAATGTGAGCTGTCATGCCATTTACTCATAAAAATTTATGGTTTTCTAGAAGTTTTTTGCCATTTTCAATATCTTACTACAAATGGACTTCAATAAATTTTGCCGGCATTTCATTTTAATTGCATCTCGATTCCCAAATGTCTCTTCACCCATGCCACCACGCTTGCCCTAATTGTTATTATTTCTCACCTTTGTTAGAAGACAAGCATTCAAAATTTTCACCCTAGTCTGCTGTTACCTACACTGACATGTATACAATTATTGCTTTCCCGAAGATGGCAGGTACCATCTTTTTACACAATACTCTTTCCTGTTCTCTTAGAAGTGTATGATTCTCTTTGTTCAACACCCTCACATCTATGCTTCCATCATTTTCTTTTGAATTGTTTTCCAAAAGCCATCAAATTGTGTTTGCATTTTTCTGACCCTAACATAGTATATAAAATATAATATATATATATATTAGTCATTCTTTTTCAACATCTCTTAATTCATTAGTCTTCATAAAATAAACATGTATATGTTAAAGTGTGTGTATTTATTTATATGAAAAAACACTTTCAAATACATAAATGTTTCTTCAAAATGAACAGTTTATGATAGTTAAAATAATGTCTCCTTATGGTATTTACATCCCAGTCACTGGAATCTGTGATGACAGAGGGGAATCAAATTTTTAGAAAGAGGCTACCTGTAAAATAGAGAGCTTATTATGGAGTACATGGATGGGCTATGGTAGTAAAATGGGACTGTGATAATGGTGAGCAATGTTACCAGCAAGAACCGAGAAGGTACAGTACAGATGATCTGGCTAGTGACATTATCTTTGAAGATGGAAGAAGTGGCAGCCATGAGCCAAAAACTACCAGTAACTTGAAAAAAACAATTCTCTAAATGACACTCCCATAGAATCCACAAGTAGTAATGAGTCCCGAGGACCTTTTCATTTAACATTCAATGAGGCCCATTCCGGAACTGTGATCTTCACAACTGTAAGATTATATGTATGTGTTGTCTCAATACATTTTTTGTTTGTGGTAGTTTTGAGCTGTGTGTTGCAACAGCCATAATAAACTAATGCAAGACTTACACTAACATTGTTTAGAGAATCTCTGAAGCTAGACAAGTAGTGGACCTGAATGTGTGATTTCTACAGTGTCTGAAGAGCCTTTTGATCATTAAACAGCAAGAAAAAACTAGTCTCAATGCATCTTGTCTAACAAAATGATGCCCATCTTTCCATAAATGGAAGCTTTATTTTAAAGAAGGAAAGTATTTATTTTCATCATTGACAAATCTTTTATCTTAACATAGACTAGGACTGAAAATTACCTTTCTGATTACAGAAAGAAATTGGTAACAACCCCATTAAGTGTTATTTAAAGTGCTCCTTTATAAATGTGGTGATGAACTGGGAAAATTGTTTAAAATTCAGCTCAGAATTCTGAATAAATGAATCACAGTTTTGCTTTATACTTCTAAACAAATTATAGAAAACTCAAATTAATGATTCATAGTTATTTAACACTAACAATGCACCACACTGTGAAAAGTTGTTTATTGGCATAAATCTAGCTTATACACAGTGTTAGAAGAAACCCAATTGTGGTAACTGGTGTTTATATTTCACTTTATGAAAAGCTAAGGCATAAAATAGTAGGTAAGTTATTTAAGAACAACAGATTATATTTTGGAGACAGCAGTTTCTCTTAGAACTCTCCTTCAGCAGATGTTCATGTATTCCCTACTTACTTGGATGGCTATGTATCAAGAATTACGAGGAGATGGAGAGCTAGCCTTTAAGCATTTATATGAAGTCATTACTCTGAGGAGTTCATCACAGCTCCCCGAATGGTTTCTCAAGTGAGCAGTTTGTATTGTGCACTGTAGATGTCTCTCTGAGAACATGTAGCTTGTGTGTTCCCATTGTGGCTGTAAAGCATACACCAGCCCCAATCTGGATCCCAAAGAACTCCACTGATAGAAAAATTTACCTGGGATTCTTGGAAGAGAACTTGTTTGGCTTTGACAATATTCAATGAGGCTAATGTTCAATGTTCCATTATCTTTAAACAGCCCCTTCCTTTCTGAACAGTCTTCATACAGTACTTCATTTCGCTAAAAATTGTATGTGTTGTCAGTTTCTTCTTCCAACTCATATTGAGTTTTAGCAATTTGAAATGTTTGAGATAATAAAATAAAACATATGGAGACATGTATGTAGGATATAGTAGCAGTTCTCTCTCTCTCTCTCTGTCTCTCTCTCTGTCTCTCTCTCTGTCTCTCTCTCTCTCTCTCTCTCTGTGTGTGTGTGTGTGTGTGTGTGTGTGTGTGTGTGTGTGTTTGTTTTTTGTCAAGGATTTGATTTTAGATATGAGTAAGAGAATAGTTTTTGGGTTTTCTGGAAGTGTCCAGAGCAGGGAGAGAAAAAAGTAGTGTACCAGATATGTCCTGTAGACTGAATTGAAACATTAGAGGCAGCAGAGCAGGGAGAATAATGGCAGGACCGAGGAAGAGAGACAAGAGAGAGCAGACCTACAGGACCAAAGAGTACATGAACTAAGTGGAAGTGCTATGTAGGAATGAGAAGCTAGGGAATTTGGAGAAGTTCTGGGCAAGGGAACAGGTTGAGAAAAGCTGAGAGGAGCCACAGGTACTGAGTGAGCCTAGAGGCCAGCAGATGCTTTGGAATGCAAATAGGCGCCAGGCTTGTCCTGAGTTTCTTTCTTTCTTCTTACCTCTTTTCTCTTTCCCCTTCTTTCTATCTCTTCCTTCCTTCCTTCCTTCCTTTCTTCCTTCCTTCCTTCCTTTCTTCTTTCTTTTTTTTTTTAATTATTTTTTCCCCCTGAGATAGGGTTTCTCTGTGTAGCCCTGGCTATCCTGGAACTCACTTTATGTAGACCAGGCTGGCCTCAAATTTAGAGATTCACCTGACACTACAGTCCAGCTTTGTCCTGAGTTTCTTTTGGATCTGACATTCCAGATGTTTTGTTGATGAAAGAGGGAACATGATTTCAATAAAAGTGTTATTTATTTTCTTTTAAAACATATACACACAAATATGAAACTAACGAATTTTGGTTGATGTTGGTCATCAAGATTTTAAGCCACATGATATTTCATTACCTATTCTAAAACAACATGAACATAATTTATTTTAACATGTTGCCATTAATCACATGGTAGTTAGCTATTGAGGATAAAACTAATTATGATGACTGGAGATGTAGCTTGTGTTACAGTTCTTGCTTAACATATTAGAGGCCCAAGCTTCTGTTCTGTGGACAAGCCAGAATATAGATGTGTGTGTGTGTGTGTGTGTGTGTGTGTGTGTGTGTGCGCGTGCGCGTGTGTGTATCACTATCTAAGCAGTGACATTTGGAGTTCTGGATGATTACATTGTTTTCAAAACTCAAAATCCTTATTGAATGAAGTATATAGAATAAACATTTTGTAGTCTGACAAAGTGCTGTGTTAAATAATTTCAACTAAATATAAAAGAAGGCAGAAGATAGTGAAATAGGAGTTCTATGTGGACATACATGAAGAAAGTTCAACTAAATCATTTAATACACAGTGAAATTCTGATAGGGAAAAAGGACATGGTGATAAGTGGACTGACTTTCTCTCTTCTGAAAAATATAATAATATTATTCTTAATTGTTTTTAATATTATTTCTCTGTTCTTCTTACTATGTATATATGAAGATGATGATGATGATGTGTATGTGTGTTTGTGGTGAATATGTGGGCCTGTGGCAGTCAGACAATAATTGGTGACATCAATTTTTATCATCCACCTTTTGGTTCATTTGCTCAAACTCAAGTGGCCAGGCTTGATAGCAAGTCCTTTAACCTGCTTAGCCATGTCACTGACCCTAAATTTGTGTTGTTTGTTATACGAAACAATATGGTTATATATTAAATTATTTAATTTGAGACATTATTAGCCAATAAGTCTTTATTTCAATACAGGATTAAAATAGCTTAAACAAAGTATCTTTGGAGAAGAAAAAGAAGAAGGGAGAAATTGAAACAATTGCTAGAAATATTAATTTTTGATAGCCATTTTCTACTATATTTACAGAATAGATGTTTAGTTTAATGTGATATTATATTTAAATTACTTTTACTACTAACTTAATATCTTTTAATTCTTTTTGCTTATAGAATAGCTTACAAAGCTATATCATATAAAATAGAGATAAATTTTATAACACTGTTATATTCACTCTAACAAATTATACTAAGTAAAATATACTATTATTTTGCATATTAACAATTTGTTATTAGATAAGAATTATTCTCAAGTATTTTTAAAGTTTTTTTTCATTAGAAATATTATTTATATTTTAATAAAAAATTGCCTTTGGTCTTCACGGTTACTTTAGGAAAAGACAGATTAACTCGCTATAATTACTAACCTTAAAAATCATAAATAGCAAAATGAAATCATCAAGTGTTTCAGCTAATAATAAAATACAGCAAAACAGTGCAACCAAGGAAGGAAAGATTGTTAAGTATATTAATTAGGGAGATTGTGAAGCTTAGTAGTTAAGATTAATATCACACACATAAATTTATAGTGGACACAAAAATATAAGAGAAGCCATTAAAATGAATATAATATATTGCATCATTTATACTAGAGCAAACCAATTTATTCCTATACAACCATAAGCAAAATTTGAGTTTCTGTCACAAAGAGGAAAATACAATAAATTGAGTACTCTGTCAGGAATACTGATATAAAACCAAAATCCCCTTTTTTCTCTCCCATGAATTCAACATCTACTGCTAGTGCCAATGTCAATTGGAGTTTTAATATCAAGGATGATGATAAAAGCAGGAAAACTTATTAGGCTATCATTTTCCACAACAGTTCCAAAATTGGCAGATGTGCACACAGTAGTAAATGCTGCAGTCCGATGTGATGTCTCTGCTTCTACATTGATAGTTTTGAAAAATACTACAGATGGCGCCGGGAAATGGGACAAGCTCGTGTGAACTGCGAGAGGACAATGACAAGAAGTGCAATCATGGCAGAGTTACCCTTCAGTCATCATCAGATGAACAGTTTTCCCCTGTGAATGATGCTTGCAGAAGGGCATTTGGAGCACTCCTTCAGGTTACCTCTGCGGGTTCAAGCAGCAGGTCTCCGAATGTTTCTGCCAGGATTAGTCTGCACACACAGAGAAACACCTTACACCTGTCATGCTGCCAGAAGGGAGCTGACGAATTCATTTACCAGACAATCTTGTCTATATCACACACACACACATACACACACACACACACACACACACACACACACACACACACACAATTCTACTCATTGAATGCAATCTTTATGTTAAAAGGAAGCAAAAGTCAACTGAGTTTCATGATAGGTAAATGGCTTATCTAAGGTTACAACACTAGCAGAAAGGAAATAAGGCATGGACTCTTATTATGAAAGAAGAAGCATAGACCTTCTACTCTACCTTCTGTCAGAATATGCTTGCTATTTTCATCATCATTACCACATACTTGCCTAGGTGAAAGACAAACAAACCCAAATTTATTTTAAGATGAAACATGTTATTATGTGTAAACAGAAAATCAAACTGAGCTTATCAATTTTAACATGTGGTTTTCTTCACTAAACACAGTAAATGGGGTAAAAGGGACCTACTAAGTATAAGTATGTTAATTATGTAGCTATTCTTATTCAGATTTCAGATTATGACTTGGAAATATTCTTAAGTTTAATTCCTAATATATAATGGAATTGGAAAGACAACCAGCTTGTGAATATTCTCTGTGTGTGGAACACCCTGCTGACCTAAGTCAGTAAATAAGCATTTTTATGTCTGAGTATCTAGTAGCTACTAGATACTGCCTGTATCTAGTAAATAGAGTAGGTTACTTATAAACAATGAGCATGTGACAGCTTTTGGGGAGCCATGCTTATTCTGAGTTCCATGTCCTGTACAGAGCCTCAGTAAATGGCTAAATATAACATCAGGATTAGAAATATAAATATCCCTCATCATGAATAGACACTAAATCCTTTACTAAAATGTAGATACATAAACGAGAGTTACATTAAAGAGCATAATTAATACATTTTTTAATTTGACCAATCTGATATTGTTATTTTCAATACCTGCCAGCATGTTGAGTTTTTCTGTTGTTGTTTTTGTTGATGCTGTTTTTTATTTATTTACTTTTTACCTCTAGTTTCTCCCTGCATAAAACATCGAGTTTGAGTTTCTTTTGCTTTTGTCTGATTTGTATTGCAATAAATTCATGTTAATTAAAGTCTCTCTCTCTCTTTCTCTCTCTCTCTCTCTCTCTCTCTCTCTCTCTCTCTCCCCCCGTGTGTGTGTGTGTGCGCGTGTGTGTGTGTGTGTGTGTGCATGTGTGTATTAACAAAAAAAATAGTAACTGGCAAAGAGATAGATTAACTGTCCAATCTGTGCTATTTTAAGACATGAGAGCAACTGTGTTCATATTCTCAGAAACCCCGTCTAGTATGAAGAGAATTCCTAATTGAGAGTACAGAGTCATCTGTGCTTTCTGAAGTTTTCCTTTTAGACAGGATCGGTTTGCAGTTGAGGACACCCACAGGTGTTTGTATTTGGAACACTGTGTGTGATGGGAAACCGAGGCCTTGGCTTTCAATGTGCAAGGCTGACCTTTCTGTGAGGACAGGTGTTCAACAGCTCATGCTCATGAAGCAGTAGTCTGTAAGTGGATTCTGGATAGCCAAACATGATTCTTTGAAATCAATGTGTAACTTCTTAATTTTATTAAGTCCATTTTTATGTGTATCCCAACTCTACTTAGTAAATTTTACCAACACTATGAAATTTGACTTTCAGTCAAAACAGATGTTTTAGATTAACAATAGTTAGTTTTTGAGGGTTTTTTTTTGATATCCAGTAATAAAGGGATCTAGTCATGGATTCTTCTTAAAAATTTGTTCTAAGAGAAGACACCAGAATCATTGAGTCATTTGTTCTCACACTCAGTAATCCTATAAAAAACACTAAACTAGAAATCATAATATGTATGCAGAGGACCAGGAACCAACCCTTACAGACCCTATGTTTGCTGTCTCCATCTCTTGTGAGTTCATATGAATTTTGATAGTGTTCATTTAGTCTTATTTCCTTGGTTGGTGTCTTCTATTGTCTCTGACTTTTACTGCCTCCTCTTTTTCAGGGTTTTCTTAGTTCTAAGGGAATGGTTTTGATGAAGACAACCCATTTGTAGCTGAGTGTTCCAAGATGTCTTACTCTCTGCATGTTTGTCTGTCTCTATTTTTATTGCCATCTAGTTTTGGAGGAAGCTTCTCTGATGATGGTTGAACAAAAAAACTGATTTATGAGTATAGCAGAATGATATTTTATTTCCACTGTTTTTGAAGAATAGTAATTGATTTTACACTAGGTCCCTGGGCTACATTGTCTCTGGTTTTTGATTGCCAGGCAGTGTTAGGGACAGGTTGCATCTTGTGGAGTGGGACTTATGTCAAATTAGATATTGATGTGTTACTCCATGATAAACTACAATAATTCACATGAGCAGAGCATAAACAATTTGATAAATTAGATAATGAAAAAGACAAATATATGTAGTCTTACACAGGTCTGTCTAGCAAAAAGTATAATTTGGAAAATCTAAAATTGCTTAAAGTTTAGCTTCATAATGTCTGTTAGCATGCTCTTTACATCAACTATCATTAGAAGAACATAGAAAATATGGTAAAAATATTACTGATAGATGCATTACTTGAACTTAAAAGATAATTTTGAAACTGAAATGTCATAAATGTTCTAATGCAATCAAGGAAAAACAAAAAGTAAATCTAGTTTCAGAATTATTAAACCATGGATTCTACTGTCCTTTTGAACAACAAAAACACATTGAAATGTGAAAGAAAAAAATTATGGGGTGTTTATTATTCTTATGCTTGCTAAACAAACAAATAACATGTATGTACAGCATTGACTTTAATTTGCAAATCTTTTCAAAGGTCTAAAACGATGCGTGTGCAAGATTAAGGACGGTTTATTTGAATGATATGTTGTGACTGGCCTCATCATGCATGGATGAAATATGATGGAAAACTAGAGAATGAGGCTAATACTGGTCTATAAATATAGCTGTGAACTGTTGTAATCTAAGGTCAGTAGGTCTCATACGTTGAATGATCGGAATGCCATTTGGACACTAGTGACTGACTACAGGATATTTAAAAAGCAAGTCACTAGCAATCTTATTCCCATTAGAAGAGAACTATAAATTAGTTAAGGACTGTCTTTTCTTAACACTTTCTAATTTAATGATTATGAGAATGTTGAGAGGCTGCCTACATTTAAAATTACAAAAGAGTCCAGGAGTACGTACATTTTTTTTAAGCAAGTAATGGATTTTTAGTAACTATGCCATGAAAAGCTAGAAAATGTGGTGATTTTAATTTAAGTACAGAAAAGGCAATTTATATTTAATATAATTAAGTTTCTCCAAGATTATATTACTGCATCCGAATCACTCCCAAAAATTGAATATCCCGGAAAAAATTTCATCAATATTCTGTCCTACTCAGTAATCCCAACAAACTAAAACTTCTTTTGCAAGATTTTTGTGTCTTTGTTTCTTTTAAATTTTGTATTACAACTCATTGGTGGGTCATAAAATAAATTTAGTGAATTACTTCTGAATAAATAGAGCAAAATAGGATGAAATAAAAATATGTACCAGCTTTCTTGTGGTGTTATCTCATTGAGATTGGCACTATGATTATATTTATATGTGTATGTATATATATGCAAACATTACATATTCATATTTATACATATGACCCTAGTACATAGCTATCCTAAAGACAATGTAGTTCTCTGCATGGTTTGAATATTGCCATTTTATGTTATTTGGCTCTGTTCTAATTAATCTTGAGTTTTATATTTTTCACATAAAACCTTAGTTTTCATTTCACTTGGCATATATATATATATATATATATATATATCATACATATAGCCTATTATACATGTAAAGTATTGCTTTCATTGGAATACTACTCAAGAGAGCAATAGACATTGTAAAGATTGTGTAAGGTGTAACGTTAAGTTTTATAATATTAATGTAGTGATAGGATTTGTATTTCATAATGGATTGTTACTAAGAAGGTCTCTTGGTATGGAGGAACACTGGTGATGCAATAGTTAACAGGCTGTAGTGTGGAAGGAAAATACTGTGAGTACTACTATAAGGGAGACATACAAGATTAAAAAAAATGGTCCACTTTGGAAAATAAAATATGTAAACATTTTCCATTGAGCAATAATTTTCTAGTTGTTTTGATCATGTCAAGGAACAAAATCTACACAAATCATTGTTTTCTTAAATATGTGGAGTTGTACAACAATAGATAGGAAACAGAGAGGACAATAAGCACTACTATTAGTCAGCTTTTCCGGATCACCAAGTTCAGGAGATAATAATAGATAAATAAAAAAAAATGACTCTGGAAATATGTTGTGAAGTCATAGAATGCCAACCTATCTAGAATTTGGGAAATAAACATACACATTTGAAGAAATATTATGGGACACATTTGTAGTAAAAGCAGTGTTAGGAAAATAGTTGAAAGTGCCAGTAGAAATGATGCCAAAGAGAAAAATAAAATACATTTTTTGCCTTTAGTAAAGTAGTCTATGATTAAATTTCTGAGAAGCAGAGGTAGACAATCAAATGTAGCATTTTTAGAAATACAGTTAGGTGATGATTACCACAGGAATAAAAATAGGATCCCAGCACATGCTGTATACAGTCACTCGGTACAGTTAAAATGACTCATTCACAAAACACATCTTGTTTTCTTTCTTACTGTTTTCCTCATCTCTTGATTGTTGTAGTGTGTGTGTGTGTGTGTGTGTGTTTCTGTGTGTGTTTGTGTGTGTGTGTGTGTGTGTGTGAGAGAGAGAGAGAGAGAGAGAGAGAGAGAGAGAGAGAGAGCGCTTGTGTGAATGTGTGTGGGGAAGATCCTATTACATTCTTAACTCATTAGTGTTCATTCATGAATGCTAATGCAGCATGTTTTATAGCCTTTTGATTTCCATTGCAACTGTTACTGGAGGCTTAATTTGGGAGGGTGGTCTTAGTCTGAGGCACAGCAAATTGAGGCAAGTTTCTAAGAGATACATCACAACCTACTAAGGAATGCACAAACTCATAAACAGTGGTGTCCAATGAAAATATGAACACTCAAAACCCAGTTAAAGTATCCATAGACATGGCGGAATGAGGAGAAATACAGTTTGCAGTTTCAGGCATCAAGGTTAAATGTTTAGATCATCTATAACACTGTTTCAATTTTCATTTCAGTTATTACTATTTCCATTGTTTAGTTGGCATAGCAAACATGTGACAATCAGAAACAACTTCAGGGTCGTAGCTCTTCCTTTACCAAACAGGTCCCAGGGATTGAACTCAGATTACCAGGCATTATGCAAGAACCTTTACCCACTGAACCATCTTGGCAGCTCATAATGCCAGTTTTTGAATGTGTTACAAGTTCAGCTGCCTTCAGTGTTTGGCAGGCACTGACAGCATGTGGGATCATAGTATGAGAATACGAATGAGTAGCTGATGTAGAGAAGGGGATGTGGGTGAGCTTAAACTAGTAGATTTAGTATTAAGTCTCTTCCCATGATGACTTTTTATGCTGTAATAAAATTTAATTGCAGCACAACCTTTTATGAAATGCCATAACAAACTTAAAAGATTCCTCTTGATATTTTTCTGTTGCTATGATAACGTTTTTATCCCAACATCTTTTAATCTTTGCAGCCTTTAAACAAAATCAATGGGCACATTTTCCTTTTACTTTGAACTTCCTTAGTTTCTATTTAGAATGATGAAGCGCACATGTGATATTTTTTAAATTCCCTTCCTCATTGATTTTTATGTCAATAAATATTTTTAGTTCCTTTTGCTAGTTTATGTAGCCTTTTCTGTGATGTGTTCATAGCAGTAAACAGTGGTCAAAGCCCTCTCTTTTCTAGGGGAGTACTTTGGTGACAGGACAGATGGGAAAAGTAAGGCAATATTATGGTGCAGCCATGGTTAGTGATTGGATCTGAATTGCAAGTCTATCAAAAGTCAACATTTGAATATAACCTAAGAAAATCAAGGGAATACTAGAAGACAGCAGTGAGGATGGCACCTGAGAAGAGGGATGAGCATATATGAATCCCAGGGAAGAAGAATCTAAGGTGAATTCCTTGCCCTTCCTCAAAATTTTATTGAACTCTATCTTGAAGCATAACATTCACATGATTGGAATTAGTCAGCATTTTATAAAATTTATATGAAACAATGAGTTCTCAACATCATTAGAAACTTCTAACTGGTATATGATAGGCATTATCTGTTCTGAGTTTTGTCTAAAATGCTGATGTATGAGCTTCACATATTAAAGTAGAACACGAACCTTTAAAATTCATTTCTCTTTTAATTTAAACTTACTTATTTTCCTCCTCCCTTGCCTCCTCCTATTACTTATTTTCATACCCCCTGCTCCCTTCACTCCTCCTCTGTTTCTGTTCAGAAAGGTTTAGGCCTTCCATGTATACCAACAAAGCATGGTGTATAAAGTTGAGGTAGGACTAAACTCATCTTCTATTAAGGCTGGGCAAGGCAAAAGGGACAGGGTCCCCAAAGCCAACCAAAGCATCAAAGAAAATCCTTTATTCCACTGTTTGGAGTCCCACAACTCAGTCAAGCTACACAGCTCTTACACATATGGAGAGGTCCTAGGTCAGTCCCATGCAGGTTCCCTGGTTGTCAGTTCAGATTCTTGGAGCTCCCAGTGGACCATGTTAACTGTTTCTGTGGGTTTTCTTGTGGTACCTTAACCCTGTGGTTCCTTTAATTCTCAATCCTCTCTTCGGTAGGATTTCTTAAACTGTGGGTCTGCATCTGTAAAGCTCATTTCTTCAGGAACCATTCTCAGACTCTTCTTGCTTTCCTGCACGAAGGGAGAAGGCACTGCTGACTTGTAACAGGTCTTTCTTTGGCCCATCAAAACTCAAGTAATGACCTGGGGATTTCTTATTAATCATGAAGTTTGGTCTTAGTTTAGACTTATTCCAACTAGTCTTAAAATTTAAATTAGCAAAATTTATAGTAATCTAATTTCTGCCACATATCTTGCTACCTTTGCCTAGTACTGTACATCTGACCCCTCCCTGTCCGACCAGCCAATATCCTGGCTCTCATAGTCTTCCCCTGAGTTCCTCTCTCTCCTGGAAGTCCTGCCTGTGGTTTTCTGCCTAGCTATTGGTCATCATGCTCACAGAGTGCTAAAATATTATCCCGGCAATGAGCCTCAACTTTGAATTGCAAGGTCCTCACATACAACTAGATTTTTCTTTACAAAATTTCTGTCATCTCAGTTCTGTTTTCTTTAATAGGTACAATTTCCAAATAGATTTTCTCCCATATTGCTGAAGATTAACTTTGTCTGGGGTGGGCTTCATGAACTCATTTATTGGCTTTTTTTCAGATTAGGGAAGTCAACGTTAACATTTTGGCCTTCCTTGGGTAAAACCATAAAATTCATTTTTCTCATAAGAAATAGTAACTGGTTTAAGGCTTCCTTGGATAATTATAGCCAGATTGAAATTGAAGAGATCTTTACAGCCTCATTATCTTTGAAGGAGCCTGCATTATAAGCAACTCTTCCAAAAGAAAGCAAAACACGGGGATCATTATTAAAGGATTAATTAGAGATAATTAAAATATCAGCTTAAACATTCATAAAGTATCTGTGCATGTTTAAAACTGAGTAACAAAGGTAGTATTTATAAAATAGAACTAATATGTCCCCTTAATTCTTTCTCCAAATGAATGTTCTTCTTCAGAAAGAAGAAATAAACAATAATTATGTCATTACTGTAATACTTATTAATAATCATTTAATGCATAATAATTATGTTGTTGCTTCAATTTTCTTTGTAGTTCAATTTTCTTTATACTTGTTTCCATCACAGAAAAAAATGTGTGAGATATAGTTATGACTAACTTTTTTCAACTAATCCAACTATTAAATTCTAACTTATTGTTCCTAGGTGCAATATGTATATGGTACTGAGAAATCTTACATGTAAGTAAGGGCTTACATAGATTGGACTGAAAATCAAAACCCAAGAAATGTAAACACAGTGATAAGCAACAAAAAACAGGAATAAAAAAAATAGATGAGAGTCTCTCAGTCACATTTCAGAAAAGCTCAATGGAAGCATAGCTACACATATCAGGACTTACAGTTTCTAGAAAATGAGATCAAAAAAAAGTTAAGTTTTCATAGATCAGGAGTCTATTTTTTGGTGCTTTGGCATAAGAGTGCTAATGGTGTGGAAAGAAACAGAGGATATTAATATGCTAACCTGTCATGCCAAAAGGCAATTGCATTTTGTTATTTCAGAAGCTATAAATTCAACAGGAAGAACAAACTGGATAAAGAAAGAAGTTCCTGTTTACAACTTATTCACTGTATTTTACTGTACAGAATTTGAATTAATGTTTTCACAATGAATGCAATGGTAGAATTTCAGAAATTAACAGAATTATCACCATTATTGCACATGTGTGCACACAAAAACATGTATGTCATTATATATTGCATATAGTGTAATATGTATAATATATAAAATGTAAAAGAGATATAAAATCTAAATTTTAACATTTTTATTAGTAGGGAAAATGGGAGTAGGGCTTCCAACAGTTGTTAGAAACCAAGCCAACTATAAGGGAGTTGATAATAATTTTGACCTTGAAGATATTGTTGGCAAATTAATAAAGATTAATTAACTTGGAGTTTACCACCAGTCTGTACTATTAGTCCTGGTACCTGGACTTTTCTATAAGGTATGATTGGTGGCATGTAGTTTCAGTTAAATAGTTTTAAGAACTTAAGATTCTCAAACTCATTTGTTTGAACATAACTTTAGTAATTATGTATTTTAACAAGATGATAATACTGTTGCATTAGTACTAGATGCATTTCTTCAGGAAAAAATAGATAGATAGATGATAGATAGATAGATAGATAGATAAGATGCCAGACTATATTATAGATGGATAATAGAGAAAAGATAGACACATAGGTAGATAGTTAGGCAGACAGATATAGAGATGATATGTAAACAGTTGTTTGAGCAATACAATTAAAATAGTTGATAGGTAGAATTAGAAAGAATAACACACTTGGAAAGAAACTAGAATGAAGTTTATCTGAAATTATGATTCTTCTTGTGAGAGACCCCTAAAGATTTAGACTGTTCTATTGAGTAATGAAGATTAAGAGAGAAAATATGCACTAGGAATGCAAGGAACTTTGGTTCACATTGTCTATTAGTGAAAATGTTTTTCTCTGTCTTCTAGTCAAGGCAGAACAGGCTCTGTAGGCCCTCACAGGAGGTCAGGAGAGAACCTGAGTTGCCACATCCTGGCAAAATAGCAGTAACAGTCTATTTAACTTTGGCTAATTTAATTTTTTTAAAAATCAGATTAAATTTGAATTTTAGCAGTCCACCTAGTCAAGTTTGTGTTTTAATATTGTTGCTATTATACATACTTTAATCATTTTATTGTGTCTATATTATTCAGATTTGAAATGTTAATACTCTGAAGAACAACAATTTATGATGTAAAATAAAAGTAATGACTTAATTTATCCATAAGCAAAAGTTGAAAAGTTAAAATAAAAATTAATTTTGCATGCTTTTTTATTTGTGTATAAGGCAAGGTTATGGTTGTATTGCAAAGTAGAAAAGGTATTAGCTCTATATCATTAATGAATTATTCATTATATCTCTATCAATTTAATAATTCTCAGGAAAATCCCCAATACACTTATCTTTTATTAATGCAAGTATTAGGAAGTAGACCCTTGGTCTGATGCAGAGTGCTTTTTTATATATTCATGTTGCTATACACCCCACAAACATGCTGTTTTTAATTACATTTAATGAGTTCATCAGGTGCTCTGAACAAGAAGCTCCTCATCTGTCAGGCATGATAACTGCATTTCTTGACGCCTAAGGTGTTTGCTACTGCTACATTTTTCTTTCTTCAGCTCAGCAACTGAATCATCCGGAAGAGTGGGGCGTAGGGATAATGGGAGGTGAAACCCCAGCTCATCCTGAGCTCTGAGTGGGAACTGTCTTCAGGTTTTAAGTAAAGAATTGTTTGCATTTTATAGGATCACACAAATTTTAATTGTTTTTAAAAAGCTGCTAGTACTAATTAATATAGTTATATATCCTAATTGTCAAATACTTACTCTGTCTGAAAAAATACAATACAATTAAGCATAATTTCCAATATTTTAAAGTAATATAATTTTCTACTAGTGGATATTTTAAAGTATTTATTACCTATAAACCTGTTATTTATCTTAAAATGTAGAATTTTCATGTAAAAATGTAGAAATTTACAATGTCCTGTAATATGATTCTTCTGTTAACCCAGATATTTATGTATAGAAAAATAGCAAGGTCCCTGAAATGAAATAAAATGAGGTACAATCAGATCTGTTATTTGCAAACTTGCAATGGCATGATTGCATGACAAAAGTGGGACAGATTTAGTAGAGAGAAACACAATTTATAATTTATTTTATTTACTTGTATTAGAGTTATATCCTAATGACAAAAATTATTGAATTTTAACTTTAATCACATAATACATTTATCTCTCAAATACAAATAGTAAACTGACATTGATGATTTTAGAACCAGTTTGGCTTTGTGAATGTGAGAACCCTAGAGTTCTACCTAGTGTTTTTCTCTATCCTCAGCGTATGTATTCTGTTGTAGTTCTATATGGCTCTTACAGCCATAATTTTTCTAAAATAAGAAGGAGAGAAGTATAAATGCCACACCCTCTTGCTCAATTGTACTCTTTCTGAAAGCTGTATACAGCACATCTGTCAACACCCTATCATTCAAAATTATAATCCTTTCTGATCACGTAACAGAGAACAAACTGAGTTCTGCTTCACTACACTGCACATTAATTCACATAGATTGAGGCAAGTTTGTCATGCACTTGGAAAATTAGAGGTTGTATGGAAAGTTTTACTCTTGCGTAAGATTTTAAATATGTTTAGATCACTGCCAAATTACACAATATTTACAAAACTGACTTATCTGTTACAGAAGGAAGTGGACCCATCCTTACTAGAGAGATCACATGGTTGTATATGCATAGTTAAATGAAAATGTAAAGTAATGTCATTACTCATGAAGAGTACAGTGTACTTCTTCCCAGCCAACAGCCAGGAGAAAGTTCCTAATGAGGCCCTTCATAGACACATTCCCCTGCTCTTAAACCACATATAACCATTGGCCATAGGTACACTTTGGGGCTTTTACTTGACAGAACACAATTCCCATGAGACTTACCTACAGACACAGCATATTTATAAGACAAAAGAATAAATTAACTAAGAACAATAACATTGAATTTCTGTGTGTTTTTCCCTGTAGTTTCTAAATAAACGACATGTGAATATGCACTTGAAAGAAGGGGAAGTGTTACATGTGTCTTCTGTCCTTGTCTTCTTAGTGGGTGCAGTATAAGAAAATGAGTGTGCACTTGTGACAGAGTATTATAGTAGGATTGTGAATTGCTTTGACATCAACTTCTAAAACACCTATTCGTGTTGCAGGGAAATTATATGGCTGAAAAACATTGGTATTCTCAGAGTGAGTAGAGGATTTGAGCAATTTAAGATGCTTGAAACTTTTGACAAGGTTTAGTACCATTAATTTGTTTAACACATTCATTGATCAAAATTTTTCTATGCCGTTCTGGAGAGTGAGGAGGAAAAGACGAACATTAATGCTGTATTCTTAAATATTTGTCTATTCTTAAATTTAGTTCATAAGTATTTATGTATTCACTCCTACTCCTGCAGAATTACTCATTATTATTCTATAAGGGCAAATAAAAGAATGCATCTAAGTAGGGAAAGGTGAGAAAAAATTAAAATTACCAACAAAACAGAGAAAGCTAAAGTCTCTCCATAATCATCAAAGCATCAGGTTATTGAGTTCTTTAAATTAAAGTGAGTGCTTAGCAGTCTTAAAATTTCTCAGTAATTAAATGGGCTCTGTGGTTTGGCTGTTTTGACTGTAATCTCACTGATTTGAATGGTATTTTATTAATGATATCTCAGGGGGAATTTGCACTAGGTTGAAAATTAATGAAATATTAATAACGAACAACCAAAGAAATGCAGATATGTCTCTTGTAGAAAAAAATGTGACCTGCAACATACTCAGAATCAAAGCATTTTATTTATTTTTTCCTTTTTATCTATATTTTAAACATTTGTATGTATTCCATATTTAGAAGGTATCTTTAGGTAAAGCATATAAAATATATATTATATTCACTTTAAAAGTTTATACAAAATATTGTTTTTATCAGTCTGGTATAGTTAGGTGCCAAAAAATATTCTTGAGTAGGAAAATAGATGTTCCACATTTTCTCCCAAGCATAAATCTGAGAGCACAGGAAAAAAATGACTTCTCTGATCAAATGATAAACAAATACCTCTTCATGCCAACAGAAATTAATTAATTAATGTACTAAAGAGGAATTCCTGGGGTAGTATAACAGAACATGCCGCTTCCAAACAGAGGAAAGTCAAGTTTACAGTCAAATGGAAATGTTTGTGTACTTTAAGCTTCACCTGGTATGGCAAAAAGCTGGTCTTATGAAGGGATTTTCTAGAAACAGTGTACTGCACATGAATACACAGAGATGATATAGTCAAATATTAACTTTTATTTAGCTTATTGAGTTATCAAGCTTCCAAGTATATAAATAATTAACAAATATTATTTTTAAAAAAAAACATTCCAAAATTATAGTTGTGAATGATCTAGTCTAGATAGAAGAGTAAAGTTGAATATGTAACTAAATTGTGATGATGGATTACTACACATTAGTCAGATTATTAAACATATTCTTATTGGTATAAAAATGATATATAGATTTTTATCCATTTAATTCGAATGGTTATAATTAACAAATGCCTAGGTTTATTGAGATGTATAAGTTTACTTTTATAAAGCTATGATAGCATTTGGTCACTTAGCAGAATTTCTGATAAGACGGCATATGAGGAGCGAATTAACTTTGCTAATGATTTCAGAGGTTTAGATCCGTGGCACTCAGCTCTGTTATTTACACTCATACAAAAGAAAGGAGAACATTAGGAAATCATTAGGTGATGAAATAGACTAGCTCACAGCACAGCAGAGGAAACAGAGAGGAGGAAGGCTTGGGGACATTCATAAATTTTAGGCTACACCCTACATGACCTATTTGCAAAATGTTATTAGTACCTACCAGTTTCCTCCACCTCCCAATAATATCATCAAATTATAATTGCATCAAGTCGTTTGTAATCCCATAAAGTTAGGGCCTCAGTATCCAATAATTTATTCAAAGCAAACAAGCCTTCAACGCATGTGTCTCATGGGCCATTTTATTTTCAAACCACGATACAAATTCTGCTGTTATTTGTCAAAATGCTGACCAAATGGGTGGCTGGGAAATCACTGTAAAGACCTAGATGCCTGTTACTCATACTAACAGTTATAGGTGTTATAATATTTGAGGTACAGTATTGGTACATATTTTTAAAATACATTTATGAACCAGTTATTTCACTCACATGTATTATTGTGTGAAATCTTACAGACAAAAAAATATATTTACAAAGGATATTTGGGATTGGATTTAATGGAAATTTGGAATAACCCACACTCATATAAACATTTGAGTAACTAAAAGTATAGTTACATAATTTAATATAAAATTTAATATTAAATTATAATTAAATATTTGAAAAGTTACCTAGTGGCACCATTAATGGAAAGTTTCATACAATAAACAGTAAGTAAAAATAGGTAGTTGTGGAAGATATACGACATTACAATATCATTTTCTTTTCAGGTAAAAATCTCCTAGGAGTAAAATGCTGGCATTATTTTCTACATTGTGATCTTATGTATTTATTTCCATGTTATAAAGAAATTATAGAGGAGTATATCTTGGTGCCTCAACTATTTGGATTTTTTCAAGAGAATGTTTTGATATTGTGCAAAGTCTACTGATTTTTGTCACAATCTCTTAAAAAAGCATATGGCTACTTGTCAACCATGTCTTCCAGGCATTTGGTGCATTATTTTCTTTGGGATCATTCAAGCTAGAAGAAGTTTGAATGTTGAGGACCTGGAGAGAACATATAATATCTTCTGCATAAAATAGAAATGGAAATTAAAATACTTGACTTGCCTATGGCACTCCAATTGTAATAAGGAAATTTACTCAATCTCCTATGATTCACTCTTTTCTGTTCCATTATGGGACACGCTTAAGAAGATACTAAGAATTTTTGTTTGTTTGTTTGTTTGTTTTTCAAGACAGGGTTTCCCTGTGTAACCGCCTTTGCTGTCCTAGAACTAGGTCTTGTAGACCAGGCTGGGCTCAAACTCACAAAGATCTGCCTGCCTCTGCCCCACAAGTGCTGGCATTAAAGGCGTGTGCTACCACTGCCCATCCCTACAACTTACGTTTTTTTTTTTTTATTGCGAAAAAGAAGAAAAAAAAACATAAACAAAAAACAAGTTTCCACCTCCTCCCAGCCTCCCATTTCCCTTCCCCTCCTCCCACCCTTCTCCCCCTCCTCCCACCCTTCTCCCCCTCCCCCCACTCCTCTCCCACTCCCTCTCCAGTCCACAGAGCAGTCCGGGTTCCCTGCCCTGTGTTAAGTCCTAGGTCCTCTCCGTCCATATCTAGGAAGGTGAACATCCAAACTGGCTAGGCTCCCACAAAGCCAGCACATTAAGTAGGATCAAACCCCCCTGCCATTGTCCTTGGTGTCTCATCAGCCCTCATTGTTCGCCATGTTCAGAGATTCCGGTTTTATCCCATGCTTTTTCGGTCACAGTCCAGCTGGCCTTGGTGAGCTCCCCGTAGATCAGCTCCTCTGTCTCAGTGGGTGGATGCACGCCTCGTGGTCCCGAATTCTTTGCTCATGTTCTCCCTCCTTCTGCTCCTCCTTGGGACCTTGGGAGCTCAGTCCAGTGCTCCTGTGTGGGTCACTGTCTCGATCTCTATCCATCACCAGATGAAGATTCTATGATGATATGCAAGATATTCGTCAGTATTGCTCTAGGATAGGGTCATTTCAGGTTCCCAATCCTCAGCTGCCCAAGGAACTAACTGGGAACCTCATCTTGGGCACTAGGGAGCCCCTCTAGGGTCAAGTCGCTTGCCCACCCTAAAGTGGCTCCCTTAACTAAGAATTGTGGTTCCGTGCTCCCCTATCCACCTTTCCTTTATCCCAATTCTCCCGTTTCCCAGGTCCCCCCTCCTTCCCTTCTACCTTTTCTCTCCCCATCTCCCCTTACCCCCATCCCACGCCTCCCCCCCCAAGATCCCATTTTCTCCCCGGAAATTTGGTCTACTTCCCTTAGCGAAGAGGACAACTATATGTTTTTCCTTCGGTTCACCTTCTTCCTTAACTTCTTTAGGTTCACCTATTGTAGACTCCTTGGTCCTTATTTATGGCTAGAAACCAATTATGAGTGAGTACATCCCATATTCATCTTTTTGGGTCTGGGACACCTCACTCAGGATAGTGTTTTCTATTTCCATCCATGTGCATGCAAAATTCGAGAAGTCATTGTTTTTTACTGCAGCATAGTACTCTAGCGTGTATATATTCCATACTTTCTTCATCCATTCTTCCATTGAAGGGCATCTAGGTTGTTTCCAGGTTCTGGCTATTACAAATAATACTGCTATGAACATAGTTGAACAAATGCTTTTGTCATTTGATAGAGCATCTCTTGGGTATATTCCCAAGAGTGGTATTGCTGGGTCCAGGGGTAAGTTGATCCCGAATTTCCTGAGAAACCGAAACACTGACTTCCACAGTGGTTGCACAAGATTGCATCCCCACCAGCAATGGATGAGGGTACCCGTTCTTCCACAGCCTCTCCAGCAAAGGTTATCCTTGGTGTTTTTGACTTTAGCCATTCTGACAGGTGTAAGATGATATCTCAAAGTTGTTTTGATTTGCATTTCCCTGATTGCTAAGGAAGTTGAGCACAACCTTAAGTGTCTTTTGGCCATTTGAACTTCTTCTGTTGAGAATTCTCTGTTCGGTTCAGTGCCCCATTTTTTAATTGGGTTAATTAGCATTTTAAAGTCTAGTTTCTTGAGTTCTCTATATATTTTGGAGATCAGACCTTTGTCTGTTGCGGGGTTGGTGAAGATCTTCTCCCAGTCAGTAGGTTGCCTTTGTGTCTTAGTGACAGTGTCCTTTGCTTTACAGAAGCTTCTCAGTTTAAGTAGGTCCCATTTATTCAATGTTGCCCTTAATGTCTGTGCTTCTGGGGTTATACATAGGAAGCGATCTCCTGTGCCCATCTGTTGTAGGGTATTTCCCACTTTCTCTTCTATCAGGTTCAGTGTGTTCGGGCTGATATTGAGGTCTTTAATCCATTTGGACTTGAGTTTTGTGCACGGTGAGAGATATGGGTCTATTTTCATTCTTCTACAGGTTGACATCCAGTTGTGCCAGCACCATTTGTTGAAGATGCTTTCTTTCTTCCATTGTATACTTTTAGCTCCTTTATCGAAAATGAGGTGTTCATAGGTTTGTGGGATAAAATCCGGGTCTTCTATACGATTCCATTGGTCGACTTCTCTGTTTTTATGCCAGTACCACACTGTTTTCATTACTGTAGCTCTGTAATAGAGTTTGAAGTCAGGGATGGTAATGCCTCCAGAAGATCCTTTATTGTATAGGATTGTTTTGGCTATCCTGGGTTTTTTGTTTTTCCATATAAAGTTGATTATTGTCTTCTCCAGATCTGTGAAGAATTTTGATGGGATCTTGATGGGGATTGCATTGAATCTATAAATTGCCTTTGGTAGAATTGCCATTTTTACTATGTTGATTCTCCCAATCCAAGAGCAAGGGAGGTCCATCCATTTTTTGGTATCCTCTTCAATTTCTTTCTTCAATGCCTTAAAGTTCTTGTCAAATAGATCTTTCACTTCCTTGGTTAGATTTACCCCAAGATATTTTATGCTGTTTGTGGCTATCGTGAATGGTGAAGCTTCTCTGATTTCCCTCTCTGCTTCCCTATCCTTTGTGTATAAGAGGGCGACTGATTTTTTGGAGTTGATCTTGTATCCTGCCACATTACTAAAGCTGTTTATCAGCTGTATAAGTTCTTTGGTGGAGTTTTGGGGGTCGCTTATGTACACTCTCATATCATCTGCAAATAACAAAAGTTTAACTTCTTCCTTTCCAATTCAAATCCCCTTGATCCCATTATGTTGTCTTATTGCTGTTGGTAGAACTTCAAGCACTATATTGAAGAGGTATGGCGAGAGTGGACAGCCTTGCCGTGTTCCTGAGTTAAGCGGGATGGCTTTGAGTTTCTCTCCGTTTAATTTGATGTTAGCTGTACAACTTACCTTTTGAGCAGATATCTATTACTGTGTAATTCCAAAAGGGTCACTCATAAACTATTGGTGTATCACATTTTGTTATAAAACCAAGAAATATTTTCTAGGTTGTAAGTCCATAATAAAGCAGACAGAGCTTTATTTATTTCATAAAGTTTATCATAAAACAAAAGCAGCAAAGCCCAGGAAATTCTCACACACATAATTTTTATTGTTACTTAGAAGAAATATTAGTTTATAATAGGAAAACTATAGAAAACGAACAGACTTTGTTTCTAAATGGTTTAAAGTAATGAAGATTTGATTTAAGTGGAGGAAGCAATTGACCCAATATAGTTACTTTTAAACTTATTAGCTTGCTCTTGAATGCAGTCTATCAGGATTCCACATGTACTTTTTACTGAATACTATCATTAAAAACAAATTTTCTGATCATTTGACAATATTTTTGCTATAAGAAAAGGGACTTTCATTGCCCGAACTCAGAACAACCTAACAATGGCCGAGATTTCCAAAACAATTAGTGATTAGTGTGTACTAGAGGAATTCCAAATAAATCCTTTTCCCCACTGACATTTCTGCACAGCTTTCCATGCAAACCAAAATATAGGTTCATACATAATTGCATTATCTGGCTCACTGCAAAATAATTATCTGACAATGTTTTCTTTGTATACCACAATTGCCCATAAACTTGAATGCTGTAATTTGTGATGTGCAAATGTGCTAAGATACTGAGCATTAATTACAACAAGATCAAACACTGAGCTTAGAGAAGACACTATTAATGTTGAGAAAGGATATACATGCTCATTTGAAAGAATTTTATTTTGTCAGCATGGAATGATATTTTTAGTCTAGAAAGGTAATTAATAATTCATTCATGAATAATCACTAAGAGCTATTATTAAAATGTATGTCTAACTTTACAAGGCATAATACTGAAATGTGTGTCTTTTTAATCTGGTGAGTTTTGTATACAGTGGGACTGCTGTACCTTTTTCTTCTTTTTACAATGAATTGTGAAGTTGTGCCATTCCTAAGCATATCATTTGAAAAATTTGAAAAAAAAAATAAGAATAGATCTAGCCTTCCATCACCAGATGAAGGTTCTATGATGATATGCAAGATATTCGTCAGTATTGCTCTAGGATAGGGTCATTTCAGGTTCCCAATCCTCAGCTACCCAAGGAACTAACTGGGAACCTCATGTTGGGCACTTGGGAGCCCCTCTAGGGTCAAATCTCTTGCTCACCCTAAAGTGGTTCCCTTAACTAAGAATTGTGGTTCCGTGCTCCCCTATCCACCTTTCCTTTATCCCAATTCTCCTGATTCCCCAAGTCCCCCCTCCTTCCCTTCTACCTTTTCTCTCCCCATCTCCCCTTACCCCCATCCCACCCCACCCCCAAGATCCTAATTTTCTCCCCGGCAATTGGGTCTACTTCCCTTAGCCAAGAGGATAACTATATGTTTTTCCTTGGGTTCACCTTCTTACTTAGCTTCTTTAGGTTCACCTATTGTAGACTCCGTGGCCCTAATTTATGGCTAGAAACCAATTATGAGCGAGTACATCCCATGTTCATCTTTTTGGGTCTGGGACACCTCACTCAGGATAGTGTTTTCTATTTCCATCCATTTGCCTGCAAAATTCGAGAAGTCATTGTTTTTTACCGCAGCGTAGTACTCTAGCGTGTATATATTCCATACTTTCTTCATCCATTCTTCCATTGAAGGGCATCTAGGTTGTTTCCAGGTTCTGGCTATTACAAATAATACTGCTATGAACATAGTTGAACAAATGCTTTTGTCATATGATAGAGCATCTCTTGGGTATATTCCCAGGAGTGGTATTGCTGGGTCCAGGGGTAAGTTGATCCCGAATTTCCTGAGAAACCGAAACACTGACTTCCACAGTGGTTGCACAAGATGGCATTCCCACCAGCAATGGATGAGGGTACCCGTTCCTCCACAGCCTCTCCAGCAAAGGTTATCCTTGGTGTTTTTGACTTTAGCCATTCTGACAGGTGTAAGATGATATCTCAAAGTTGTTTTGATTTGCATTTCCCTGATTGCTAAGGAAGTTGAGCACGACTTTAAGTGTCTTTTGGCCATTTGAACTTCCTCTGCTGAGAATTCTCTGTTCAATTCAGTGCCCCATTTTTTAATTGGGTTAATTAGCATTTTAAAGTCTAGTTTCTTGAGTTCTCTATATATTTTGGAGATCAGACCTTTGTCTGTTGTGGGGTTGGTGAAGATCTTCTCCCAATCAGTAGGTTGCATTTGTGTCTTATTGACTATGTCCTTTGCTTTACAGAAGCTTCTCAGTTTAAGTAGGTCCCATTTATTCAATGTTGCCCTTAATGTCTGTGCTTCTGGGGTTATACATAGGAAGCGATCTCCTGTGCCCAGCTCCTGTAGGGTACTTCCCACTTTCTCTTCTATCAGGTTCAGTGTGTTCGGGCTGATATTGAGGTCTTTAATCCATTTGGACTTGAGTTTTGTGCACGGTGATAGATAAGGGTCTACTTTCATTCTTCTACAAGATGACTTCCAGTTGTGCCAGCACCATTTGTTGAAGACAGAGACAGAGACCCACACTGGAGCACTGGACTGAGCTCCCAAGGTCCCAATGAGGAGCAGAAGGAGGGAGAACATGAGCAAAGAAGTCGGGACCACGAGGCGTGCACCCACCCACTGAGACAGTGGAGCTGATCTACTGGGAGCTCACCAAGGCCAGCTGGACTGTGACCGAAAAAGCATGGGATAAAACCGGACTCTCTGAACATGGCGAACAATGAGGGCTGATGAGACGCCAAGGACAATGGCACGGGGTTTTGATCCTACTTTTGTGCTGGCTTTGTGGAAGCCTAGCCAGTTTGGATGTTCACCTTCCTAGATATGGACGGAGGGGGGAGGACCTAGGACTTACCACAGGGCAGGGAACCTGGACTGCTCTGTGGACTGGAGAGGGAGGGGGAGAGGAGTGTGGGGAGGGGTAGAAGGGTGGGAGGAGGGGGAGAAGGGTGGGAGGAGGGGGAGGGAAATGGGAGGCTGGGAGGAGGTGGAAACTTGTTTTTTGTTTATGTTTTTTTTCTTCTTTTCTTAATAAAAAAAATTATTAAAAAAAATAAAAAATAAAAAATGGTACTGCTTTAAAAAAAAAAAAAAAGAATAGATCTAGCCTATGGCCCACCTATACCACCTTAACTTCCACCCTCTGCATCTTCCAGTACCTTCCTTATGTTTTGTCTCTCTCTGGCTCTCCTCTTGCCGCTCTCCCCTCCTCCTTTACATTTATCTGGTTTTGTATGTGTTTATTACAGTGAACACATAGAGCCTGGAGACTGTCCCTACTGGGGTTAGCACTGTGCTTATGAGGAATTACTAATGGTCACAGCTGTTGAAGTTGTCCATCAGGACACAGCTGTTTCATAAACAAATAATTTAAAACTATTTGGAATGGAAACAAGTGTCCTTGGTTTAGGAAGCAAAACACATTTGGAAATACTTTGATAGATTCCCTTTGTGCACTCTAAGGACCGTTTTGCAGCACTGCCTCCCCTTCCTCATATAGTGTGCCACTTTATGAAGACACGGTGCACTCAGGCAAGTGTGCTCTACAATTTTATAGTAGAGCAGTCAGAATGCCCCATTATTAATATCCTTCCATGGTGTTCCATGGTGTCACTGGGAGTGTGTTGTGTCTGGAATGGCCTTTAAGGACATAAGAAGCATTCCTTCACGGCCTCTGCTTTAAGACCCTGCCTCCAGTTTCCTGCCTCAGGTTCATGCCCAGACTTCTCTTGATAATGGACTGGGCTCAGCATCTCAGCATATGTAAGCTTAACTAAACCATTATCTACCCACACCCAAACTGGAAGTACGTAGGATAGAAGTAGTGTCTAATTGGTACATAGACTGACAACATCAAACCTATTATCTCTTATAAAGCATGAGTAGAATAGATTCAGGAGGTGGAAGCAGAAGGACTAGACGTTCAGGGTCATCCTGGCTGGTAATGAATTTAAAGCTAACCTGGGCTATAAGAAACTGTACTTAAAAATAAATAAATGAATGAATAAAAACAAAAAGTGAGGAAAAGTACATGTGTTAGAGACAATATGCTGGGTGTTTAGGTTACTTAAATACCCATTTGGCCTCTATAAATAGTTTAATAACTCATTTCAATAATGGTAGAGACAGGATGTCAACAGCATCCAATTCTGTAAGGTGATAAAGTGCTATAGTAAAGATCCAGTCAATGTTGCAAGAATAAAAACTGGGATAAGCGGTGCTAATCATGAGAGAGGAGTTACATTTGACATCAGTGTTCAACGGATGAGTGATTATGTGTGGCAAAGGGAAGAAAGGTCACGACTACTCAGGAAGATAAGTGTTATTGTATAAAGGATTAGCAATCAAATTAAAATAGCCAGACTTGTGCTAACTGCACTTACATTTATGTATGTCTTTACACAACTCACCTGCAGGTTTGGGTTTTTTTTGTCACTATGCTGTGTTCTCTCTCATGATAATACAGTGCTTTCTGAATGAATCAACATGAACGGAATACAGGATTCCCATGAGGACTGAATAAAACCATTGAACATTGTTGATAGGAGATTCAAAGAGGTTTATGTTCTGTACTGGAAATATTTAAGATATCATCATAAGAGGTGGTAAGTTATCAAATATTGTTATATAGAGAGTAAAATAATGGGGCTTATGTTTTAGGGGGAAATAGACAAATAAGCAGTAAAGATAAATGGGCATTAAAACAGTTGTGCGCTGTGAGAAAAAAACAAGTTTAGATACAGCAAAAGTGATGCTTGAAGAATAACTTCATATTATTAAAAATTTGAGTGAAATGAGATAGATGTAAGGGACATGAACCATTACACAAAAAAATCCTTATAAGTATTATTTATCCATTCACTGTATTGTCAATAGACAACATCTAGCAGCACAGTATGGGATACTAATATAATGTAAAAGCGAAAGAGAATATAATGGGATTTGTTTCATTGTAGATTAATACCTCAGCTGATGCTGTAGCAAAAAAAAAATAAAGCAAAGTGATCAGGTATAAACATCAACTACCAGATTCTAAAGAAAATTCTGTTTTTTTTTTCAATCACCCTAAACACACTAAATCCAGTTCAGTTTCACTGTACAATCTGTGTTAAAAACTATATTGGAAGCATTTCTGTTCCAATTTAGAAAGTTAGACATACCAGAAAGATCTTCTGAAAAAAAAACCATGAAACTGGATTGTGTAAAAGTACATTCATGGGAATAAAAGTATTGAATTAGTAGAAGCTGAAAAGGTAAGTGTAGTTAAAGTCCAGTAGAGCTCCATTAATTTCCCCATTCTTATTGATTTAAATAGAACTATCATATGAGATTGAGATTTATTATTTCCTAAATATGCTACCTCTTCCACATTAACATAGATCTTTGTGACTATGGCTTTTCAGTTTGGTACTTTCAGTCACCAGATATGAGAAATTCTTCCCTGTCTAACAAATTTAACATAAGATCCATAGGAATGGGCATTCATCCAATGTAGAACTGTGTGCTGGTTTGAATGAAAATGGTTCCCAAAGACACAATGCTTGCATACTTGATCATTGGTAAAATTATTTTAGAAAGATGAGGACATACTAACACTGTCAGAAGAGATGTGAAATGAGTTGGGCTTTGACTTTTTAAAAGACAACACAATTTCTGATTATTAACTCAAAATGAAAGTTCCTAGCTACTGTTTTAATGCCCTGTCTACCTGCTCAGTGCTGTGATCCTGGCCATGATGGTCATGAAGTCAACTTCTGAAACTCTAAGCTCATGATTAACTTTTTTCTATAAATTGCCTTGGTCATGGTGTTTCATCACAACAATGAAAAATGTCACTAAGTAGGCTGATACCCATGTAACCCCATGAAATCTTAATTCTTGGCATCAGAGTTTCATCTGATAATTTTAAGAAATTTTATACATCATATTCACTTCCTAAGTAGCATAATGGCTATAAAGGATGCTAATAATCTTCATAGAAAAAGTTAATCTCAGTCACAGAGAATGATTACTACAGGATGGATTACACATGAAATCTGCCAAGATGGGAAAATAGGATTTTAATATGAGCATTTATAATTATTTTATGCTAAAATAAATATATTTTAGTTGCCACATGAGGTTTAGTCTAATAACATGATTGTTACAGAAACAGACATCTATAAATGTATTCTTTGAAGTAGGGGTTTTTAATCTATATTTGACAGTTGACTATTTTGATATCTGTTTTATTTATAAATTTTTATGAACTATTTTAGCATTTTGTGTGTATGTTTTCTTCTATTTATTGCTTAAGTCCTGAATATATTTGTCATATTTTTAAGATTTTTTTTCTTGTACTAATCTATATATTTATAGAAATGTTCCACTGTTGCAAATTATTACAAGATGGGTTTCAAATTTAGTATGGGTTATAGCTAAATCAAAACATAAGAATAATTTAAATGGCTGCTAAAATATATTGCAATCTCACTTTTTCGTTGCTTTTTACATTTACCTATCTATCATTTATTTTATGGGTGTGTATGAGTATGTGTGTGGGTGTGGGTAAACCCGTGTACCATGGATATCAGATGATAACTTCTAAAGCAGGGTCCTCATTTTGGGTTCCATGGATGGAACTCAGGTAGCCAGGCAGAGTTGCACACACCCATTCTGCTGGCCATACCACCCTGTTCCCTATCCACATGGGACAAAATTAACAAATTTATAGATAACTGACAAAATTAATAAGTTCATAAAGTATAGTATATTTTGTCAATTTTCATATTTCATGATCTGTGAGAATCTGGAGTACTGGGTGTTTTTCAGATCACGGATTTAAAAAGCCAAATTGGAGAGCCGGGCGGTGGTGGCACACACCTTTAATCCCAGCACTTGGGAGGCAGAGGCAGGCGGATCTCTGTGAGTTCGAGACCAGCCTGGTCTACAGAGCTAGTTCCAGGACAGGATCCAAAGCCACAGAGAAACCCTGTCTCGAAAAACCAAAAAAAAAAAAAAAAAAAAAAAAAGCCAAATTGGAGACTTGCTCATTTCTGAAGGGAAAGAGAAGGGGCTTGGATCTGGGGGAGAGCATGTGTGGGAAGCTGGCAGGAGAGGAGGGAGGGGAAGCCATGGTCAGGATGCTTTGTATGAGAGAAGAATCTATTTTCTATTAAAAGAGAAAAAAAAAAAAGAAAAAATCCTAGATAATTAGATCATTTTGATTTCAATCTTAGGTGTATTGACACATTGGTTAAAATTATGTTTGCTTTCATTAGCAAGTGATTGGCAAATTTTATAGGAAGCTGAACTTGATAATACTTTCCAGTAATCTGTGATTAACGCTCACCTGTGAACTGCTGAATGCAGCTTTGCTGGCCACTTTTAAATGTCTGTAAAAGTCCATGTGCTTGCTTCCTGGCTTGGATTATCATTCTTTACTTTAAGAAAGGAACTGCACACTAACTTCTAGCCTCAGACTCTCTTGTGAACACAGTTTTCCACAAGGTCTGCTTTGTTGTGGGCCTCTAACAACAAGGAAAGCCTATGCTTATCCACCTACAGAAGTGTAATATCACACTCTGATCAAACAATCGAGAATCTCCAGGCATGACTTCTTGTTTTTCTCACACACGATTCTATAAAATATTTATTGAGGCGGTCATAGAGCAGATGTCCTCAAGTGGGTGAAGCTAGTCATTTTCAGGGAACGGAAAACATCCTGAAGGACAATAAACAAAGAGGAGTGGCAAGAAAGAGTTCTGAGAGGAGCCCTGGGGTGAGATCAATAAACGTTTCTTATAAATCGCAATGGGAGCCTTCTTTTAATTCTAATTACAAGAGGAGCAATTGCTGAGCTTAAAGAGAGCACTGTTATTTAGTTCGCATACTAGAAAGAATTAAGAGGTGCTCTCTCCTTTCCTAACAAGTACAATTCTGGCGGAAATGGAAATTCTGTGGCTATTTTGTAACCTATTTCACAGACAAGATAGCCAAAACCGTGGTGAAGAGACTAAAAGAAGTCTTAATGTTTGTACTGAGTACATGTGTGCGTGCTAATTCCCATCATCAGCATTAGAGCTGCAGGAAAAATGTGATCGTGTAGTGTGATTTTTGTCTGAGAGATCTCAATGTAGTTAGGAATAGATAGCTTTTAGTTTTTGGAGATTTACCCTCGAAGGAAATCATAACATTAACTCCTTAAGGACAGGTTTATCTGGGTTCATAGTTTGAGGTTTCAGTCCATTCTGGCGAGATACACACGGTGGAGGTCACATGATGCAGGAAGGTGTACTGCATCTGAGGTCAGCAGGCTGAGAGAGAAGAACTCCCATCCTCTGCTCACTTCCTTCTTCCTGTCTGAGGGAGAATCCTGGGCTGTGCACATTAGAGTGGCCTTCTTCACCTCAGTGATGATCTGTCAAAGTAAAGTTTACTGATGAAACAGATAGCATTTTTATCAACCTCTTTCATCTATGAAAAGAGCTTATCATTTGAGTAATCTAAATCAAATGACTTTTGAAATATCTTGACATTCCACGAAAGGATGTGAAGTAAGGAAATTCAAACTAAATTAGGAAAACCAAATATAGTCTACTTATTTAAATCCTCTAAGTATTGTTCTAGCATTCACAAATGGTTCATAGCATCCAGAGCCAAAATGGGAAATATTTATAATATTTATATTTAGATTACTTGTTTTACCCTTTGAGATTATAATATAATTACATCATTTTATCTTTTCTTTTTATTCCTCCCAATTCTTCCATAAACACCCATAAGAATCTCAGCATCATGACTGCCTAAATATGACCCAAATAAATGTACTTTTAAGAAGAAAACTATGTGGTACAGAGTTAATCAAATAATGGTAATATGTTAAAAATAGATGAAGATTATATAAATGCAATTATATAATTGTGATGAATGGAAAATTACTCATGAAATACAGATTTTGATCTCGATGCTTTGACTTAGGGCAAACATATTTAAATTATTTTTCTTAACAAAACTTAAATGGCAGGTCTTTATTGAATAAATGTATGAATATAGTCTCTAGAAAATGAAAAAAAACCTTCTCATTATAATATATAAAATAAAATTAATGCCAAATATAAGTGTGATTGAAAAAGTATTTTTGATCGTTTTCATTAGCCTATCAGTTTTACTGGAATCTTACATTGACCTCCCTCTGTTCCCTAGTTTTTGCGTTATTTGTCATATTTATTCAGAGGTGACATAAAACTTGGTGAAGGTGATAGACTTTATTATCAAGGAGAGTGGGCAATGGTCTGGGAGACCATTTCACAAGAATACAGCATCATACACGAAAGGGGAAAATAGAAAACACATCTATGTGTTGACCCTACATATTAAAGTAGACTTGATATTCTTCTTAAAATTCCTAGAAGAGATGACTCTCTGGTTGACAGAGCAGTTTTTGTTCAAATGATTCAAAGGCCCGCTTGAATGAATTTTTGGATTTTTCGAGACAGGGTTTCTCCGTAGCTTTTGGTTCCTGTCCTGGAACTAGCTCTTGTAGACCAGGCTGGCCTCGAATTCCCAGAGATCCACCTGCCTCTGCCTCCCGAGTGCTGGGATTAAAGACGTGCCACCACCGCCAGGCTAGATGAACTCTTTAGGAAGGTGGCTCTGGTGTGTTTTTTGTCCTTAACTGGAGTACCAAGGCCAAGGTCAACTCAGACCAAGTTCCTTTGACCAAAAATCATGTAACCATATAGGTTTAAAATAATAAAAGAAAAATTAAAAGTAACTACTATAATAGCCATGCTTAACCATGTAAAAGAAGACAATTCCTATTCCCTATACCTTCCATCATATTTTTTTAATTTTTTATTTTTTCCATTCAAAAATTTACACTTCCTCCCCTCCTCCAATTTCCCTCCTGCTCCCCCACTCACCCTCCTTCCTCCCCCTCACTCCTTAAGAGAGGGCAGGGAACCCTGCCCTGTGGGAAGTCCAAGGCACTCCCCCTTACATGTAGACCTAGGAAGCTTTGCACCCAAATAGACTAGGGTCTCAAAAAGGCCAGTACATGCAATAGAAAAAAGTCCCAGTGCCTTTATCAATGGCTTCTCAGTCAGCCCCCAATGTCAGCCACATTCAGAGAGTCTGGTTTGATTGCATGCTCATTCAGTTCAGGTCCAGCTGAATTTGATGAGCGCCCATTAGAACAGGCACACTGTCTCAGTGGGTGGACCAAACCCTCACAGTCCAGACTTCTAGGGATGGATGGAGATAGAGACAGAGACCCTCATCCGAGCAATTGACTGAGCTCCCAATGTCCAGTTGAAGAGCAGAAGGAAGGAGAAGAGGAGCAAGACATTTTAAATTTTAAGAAGGACAATTTTGATAATTCCCTATTAATATAATTTAAATTACTATATTATCAAGAACTCAGAAGACGGGATTTGAAACTATGAGGCAGCCCTTCAAATGTTCAAATCTACTAATTTTTGACTAGATACCTAATATCACTCTTAAACAATCTTAAACAAAATTTCTCTCATCTAAGTAATTTATATTTGCATACTGAGGGATCAAGATATTGATAGGTAAATATTTGTTATTAAATAAAAATGATTTACCTGATTTATTTGCAAATGCCTAGAGGTCTAGGTACCTACTAACATTGTTTTAATATTTATTTATTTATTATGTATACAATATTCTGTCTATGTATATGCCTGGAGGACAGAAGAGGGCGCCAGACCTCTTTACAGATGGTTGTGAGCCACCATGTAGTTGCTGGGAATTGAACTCAGGACCTTTGGAAGAGCAGGCAATGCTCTTAAACACTGAGCCATCTCTCCAGCCTACTAACATTTTAAATCAGTGTTGGGCATGGAGAATTTCACTATCACTTTCCAGATCTTGACTTCTTTGGACCCTGCCATCAATTTAACAGAGAAATTTAATTGAAGTGAATACTTCTTGGATCAGAACTAGCAAATTCTGAGCAAATTCTGGTCTGTAGTTAGTGTTTCAGACAGCAGTGTTTCTGGATGAAACTGAAGGTGCTTGTGCGAAAAAAAAAAATCATATCTGTGCAAACCCTAAAAGGTCCATGACCGGTATCTAAAAGTCTCAGGAGAATGATGACCTGAGCAGGTAGAGACTGAGAGTTCAGGAGGAGACCACAGTGATGGAGAAGACCAGATCAGCAGCAGGACAGCTAAAGAGGATCTATGGGAAAGAGTGAACTAGTCCACAGAGCCCATAGAAGACTGAACATAAACAAGAAACGGCCAATGAGTACAAAATTCCAGAGAGGAAGAATGTGTGTATATTTATATGTATGCATCATATATAAATGTGTATTTGTCTATAGATCTAGCTTGACTTATCTGTGGTGTGTATTCAAAGTATGTTCAGTCTTCAGCATGAGTGTCAAACCTATTTAGTTCTGGTGGGCAACCAAGAGCAATGGTGATAGGCTCTCTCTCTCTCTCTCTCTCTCTCTCTCTCTCTCTCTCTGTGTGTGTGTGTGTGTGTGTGTGTGTTTGTGCTCTCTCTTTCTGTGTGTGTGTGTGTGTGTGTGTGTGTGTGTGTGTGTTTGAATTTCTGGGGCCTCTCTAAATAACAGCTTATGGAGAAGTACTATGTATGTGGTGGGGGGGAGGGGTTGTTTTAAAAGCTATGACCTCAGAGCCTAAAGAGATGGCATAACAAAAAGAGCCCTAGAGGCAGAGTTGATTCCCTGCACCCATATGGTGGCTCACAATTACCTGTAACTCAAGCTGCGGGGACTCTGATGCCCTTCTCTGGCATCCATGAGTATTGTATGCACACGGTGCACTGACATGCAAGCAGGCTAAATGCATGGAAAATAAAAATGAGTGATTAGTTTAATAATCTATGATTGCAGGGAACGGCATTATCCACCCATATAGGGCACCAGCATTCAACCTATTTCTTTTTAATTATATTTTTGTCAATCTTAAAGTAATAGGTGTCAATGTGACTTTTAGAAAAGTTCTCATTTGGGGGAAACCTTATTTGTACCAGTACTCCTTTTCAACGTCACTGACCCCTAGCCTGTTTTAAACCCTTCAAAGTTTAAGTTCTCCCCCACCTACTTTCATATAACTAATGGGTTTTATATTTCCAGAATTTGGCAAACAGGCCCAACTTAAATGTGAAGTCTAAAACTTCAAAACTAGTATCCACAAGAGAGAGAACAAAAGGTGTCTGTCTTTCTGGGTCTGGGGATCTTTCTGTAATTTTATGTTTGAACAGGTATTTCTGCAAGATGGCTGCTTTTGTTCTACAGAATCAAAAGAAAGGACTACTAGCAAAGTAATTTTCTTCATCTGAATTTGAAGCACACTGGAAAACATAGCTCAGCAGGTGAATGAGCCTGATGCTAAGCCTGAAAACTCAGTTCTTGTGACCGAAAAGGTAGAAGGAGAGAACCAAGTCTTTCGAGTTGTTCTCTGATCTTCAAACAAACGCGGTGGCATGTGTGTGCTCCTATACAACATAAATAAAAGAAACACTTGAAAAACCATCCTAGAGTCCAGTGAAAAATATACTTTATTATTAATTTCACCTTAAAATATTATACCCGTGATATTTAACATATATGCATATTGTGAACTTGGAATTTTCATTGCATTCAACCCTATATAAAATAAATATAAGGCATAATAGAAGTTCACACTGTTTGCGAATATTTGATTGTCTAATTAGCAAGTAATTTCTCTTTGATCCAATGGTTCCTCTTGTTTTTAAATACTTCACTAATTTTTTTAAGAATTTAATATATTTAACTGTTATACTATTTATTCCTTACATACACAGTGCCTCCTGCACCATCCTCATCATTCCATACCAACCTGTGTCTTTTGATTATAAACATGTTGGGTATAATCAGTACTTCCTATATGCTTGTTTTTCCTTTCTTTGATTTTTTGTTGTTTTTGTTTGCTTGTTTGTTGTTGTAGCTGTTTGTTTTGTCCCTTTTGTTTGTTTGTTTGTTTGACATGGTCTCACTAACTAGCCCTGGGTGACCTGGAATATGCTGCGTTGTCCAGGCAGGCCTGGTTGTCCTAGCAGTGGGCACACCATTAGAGAAACCAGCTTCCCCTCTGTTAGCAACTATCGGTCACCAATAGATCTCACTGATTTTTGTCTTCAGGTCTCATGCACGCTGTCACAGTGCTGTGAATTTGTATATGCAACTGTCCTGTGTGCCTGGGAGACTTCCCCTGGAGTCATTCACAGCCTCTGGTTACTACAATATTTCTGCCCCCTCTTCCGTGATGATCCCTGTGCCTTGAGAGGAGTGGGTATTAATAAACTAGGATTTAACCTGTTCACATATTGCCCATTCACTTCTGCTGTAATTGAACTATGTAATTTCATTTTACAGGCATATTTGTTAGGATCAATTTGCTAATCTCCTCTGTTTTACTGATCCCAATCTCAATCCACCCACACACTTTGTTCTTGGTTGCTTCCCCCTTGCTTCTCCAAGTTTCTTCTATAGTAACATATTTTCTTTACTTTTTTTGACTTTGTGATCCTCAAAGTATCCTGGCTTTGTTTCTGTGAGCACAAGGCACAAATATGTTGTGTATTACAATCAATAAAAAAAAAAACCAAATATTTGAAAAGATAGCCTGGCTTACTTTCTTTCCTTCCTTTAGTTTCTTCTTTATTTAGGTCACAGTTTTGTGTATCTCGTTAGAGCCCACTGGACAAGCAGAAAATCCTAACCATCCACATGCACAGCGCTTTCAATAAGGTGGAATCACCCCACATATGTCGGCTCACACATCAGTGATTTATATCTACTATAGAATCTGCATAAAGCTCGGCGGTTAAGTGCTCTATAAATGTTTATATTGGAAATAAATAAAGCACATTAATTTTCCAGAGGCACTTATTTGTACATACACACTTTCATGATATGTCATCATTGTTCCTCAGCCTTCTGGATGGAAGTGTGCACAATAAACACACACACCCAGAGACATTAACATGCGTGCCTGCAGATGTGTCAACTATGATAGGTGAGAATTAAAAGAAGATATCCACCACTTGCAAAAACTAGTAGCTTTTCTTCATAGTTATAAAAGTGACAGTATCTTCAAATAATTGTCTTTTATTTTTCTTCAATTCTTTGTCGGTTGTGTTTTCTTTTATTTAAAAAACTGGCATTAAATAATAGTAGAACATTTGTCATATTAGTGCTGTAGGTTGTATATTATAGATCTTAGCACTTTAGTCTTTTAATATGCTAGCAATAATGAGGTAATGGATATTACTGTTTTATATTTAACTAGCACATTTCTTTAGTTTGTATAATTTGAAAAATATTTGGATAGAATAAAAATTTACCACATTTACTGTCAAGAGTCTTTAATTGTGCTAACAAAGAGACAGAAACTCGGAAGATGACAGACTTTTACCTGTGTGAAAAACACACAAGCTGGAAGGCCCGTGCGACTGTTCATCTAGAGGGCTGTGCACAATGAAACCCAGGGACAATGATAATTGAGGTGACAGAACCCTGCTTCCCTCTGCTACCACATAAAAGGAGCAATCTGCTTCTAATCGAAATTCTGACATGATTAAACTTGTTTTTTTTAGTTTCTTGGTGGTTGCTGAAACAGAGAAGAGCAATTTAGGAGTCAGACTTCTGACAATCCTTTGAAGATCCAGGAGTTAATCAGAATTAGGGTTAGCTATTTAGAAAATAATTTGAATAATTAAAAAAAAGCAAAAATGGGCCAAATTATAATGAAAGGAAATATCTTTTCTATGATCTGTGTAGTTTTATTATTTGTGAAATAGCTCTTTAGACAATTTTGTAACTTACAATTATAAATTATAGGTGACTTTTCTCACAGAGATCTAAAATATTAAACTAATTTTGAGAAATATTTATGATAAATATCAGCAAAACTCTTAGGTATAGTTTAAGGACACTTATATTTTAATATAGTTATAGAAAGCTATATGATAAATGGAATTTTCTTATATATTTAATATCTTATATATTTAATATTTCTAGCAATTTGTTTCACTGTTTCTGATAAATCTGAAATAAATGACTAATTTGCGATTTATTTACCAAAAGTAAGGAAAAACTTATGGATTGCTTTTTGCATATCTGATTGACTTTGATAACCATTTGGGCTTATTGTGCACTGAAGTCTTTCCACTCACACACTCGATTCTTGGTAGATTACTTACTGTTGAATTTGCTGTTTGTATTACTCTTCCCATCTGATTTCACAATCAAAGTAAGATAACAAGCAAGACCTTTCTAAAGCACAAAGTAAATACCCTGGAAATGCTAATGTGTTAAAGTCAAGCAAGTTTATTTTTGTTTGTTTGTTTGTTTGGTTGCTTAAAAGTCAGGATTATGGTGTGATTTTTTTTTTGTCTCAAAAAGATACAACTCTATACTTTCAGATTATTTTAAAGTTCATATGGCAGAGTTTATATTGATCAAAATAGAACTTTTTACTGAAATAATAATTTATCTGAACATTTTTATTACTTAGGCTTCTAAGATTACATACCCGCACATACATGCACATGCACATACATACACACAGACATAAAATAAATACACACGCATATTTCACCTCATGGAGTTTGACTTCAGTCGCTGTTCTGTTGCTATGAGGGGCGCCACTGCTAAGGCTAGTCTTATGAAAAAAGCATTTAATTGGGGATTGCTTCCCGGTTTATATGATTAGCCTGTTATCATCATGATGGTGGGGATCATGGCAGAAGGCAGGCAGGCATGGTGCTGGAACAGTAGTTGAGAGCTACATCCTGGTATACAGATACAGAGGAAGATACAGGGCTTGATATGCCCTTTTGAAACCTTAAAATCCACCTCCAGGGAATACTTCCTCTAATAAGGCCACAACTAATCCTGTCAAATAGTGCCACTCCGTGGTGACTAAGCATTCAAATATATGAGCCTACAGACGACATTCTTTTTCAAACCACAGATTTCATATTTAAAAGAAATATAAATATATTTGTAATTAGACAATGACTTTATAATTCATATAAAACTGACATTGTAGTCTCCATAATTTTTAACTCCTCATATCAAAATCCCACCTCTTCAATCAAAAATCTAATTCTTAATTTTAAATTTATTATAATCTTCAGGTAAAAAGCTACCCAAAGTTCTTTTTTCCTATTGAAAAAATTTGGTTTGGTCCTGATTTGTTACTTACTTTCAGTTTGGATTCATTTCTTACTAACTCCAGAGAGAAATTTAGTAAAATATTCACAAAATAATAACCAGATTATCCTTAATAATTTATTTTGGCTGTACTTAAAGATAGGCTTTTGAGAAAGGAAGAGAACATGAAGAAATGCGACTGTGTGGAAACAGGGGAAAGACACAGGGGAGAGCAAAGGAAGAGCTATCTTGATTACTGCAGCCATTATGAGGCTGTCATGAAACTTGGTACCAAGGAAATTCCCAGGAATCCACAAGGACGACACTAAGCAATAGTGGAGAGAGTGCCCGAACTGGCCTTCCTCTGCAATCAGATTGATGACTACATTAATTGTCATCACAAAATCTTTATCCAGCAACTGTTGGGAGCAAATGCATAGCTCCACAGCTAAGCACTGGTCGGAGCTTCTGGAGACCAGTCTAAGATAGGAAGGAACAGTATGAGTAAAGGGATCAAGACCTTGATGGGGAAACCCATATCAACAGTTGACCTGAGCTAGTGGGAGCTCACTGACTCTGGACTGACACCTGTGGAACCTGCATCGGACCAAACTTGACCCTCTGAAAGTGGGGGGGTAGATCTTTGCAACCACTGACAGTGGGACCAGGGTTTACCACTAGTGCTTAAACTGGCTTTTTGGAGCCCATTCTTTTTGGAGGGATACTTAGCTCAGCCTAAATATAGTGGGGAGGGCCTTGGTCCTGCCTCATTGTGATGGGACTGATTTTGTTGACTCCCCATGGGAAGGCTTACCCTCCCTGAGGAGTGGATGGGGGTGAGATGGAGGGGGAGCAGGAGGAGGGAAGGGAGTGGAAACTGGGATAGGTATGTAAAATAAGAAAAGCTCATTTAAAAAATAAACTAATTAATTTTAAAAGAAGATTTACTTTTGAGATTTAATTGATAACTTCTGAATTTCACAGGAGAAAATAGTTCTGTTAAATACAGTTTCACATAGTAATAATCACCGTGCATGCACGGAGTGGAGAAGTTGGTTATAAGACTGATCGTGAGAGGAGAGTGAGCGGCTCTTCAGTACTGCAGCATGATGCCTTAGTTTTCATGTGTCTATAACTCATCTCCATCATCTGTTCCTCTAATTCTTACTCTTACAGATCATTCAGAGTCTCATTTTCTCTCCCTCTCTTCAGGCTCTGTCTATAAGTGGTATGTGTGACATTGAGAAAAATAGGCAGTTTCAATTTATAAATGTAACTGTACATTATATTTATCATACATCTGTTAATGGCAACCACCTTTCATTCTAGAGGAAATCGGTAATCCTTATTTTCCTTAGGAAGATTCAATGAACATAATGAGATATTCTGAACACGGACTCTAATATTCCTTCAGGAAGTGTATGCATTCTCCATAATACAGACTTTAAGAGCTTCAAATTACCTATTTCCAGATAAATCATTTTGCTTATTGAACATACTTGTCATCAAATGTAAACATGCACCTTTAATATTATGTATGTTTTGTAATAGTTGCTGTCTTAGTGAATTTTCTGTTCCCTTAAAGAGAGGCCATGATGAAGGCAACCTGTGAAAGAGAACATTTTGGAACTCAGTTTCCAAAGACTTGAACTCCATTATCATCATGGGATGGAGTATGGCAGAAGGTAGGCACTCATGGAGATGGTGCCACAGATGAGAGCTGACATCCTTATCCAGAAGTGGGGGACAAAGAAGGAGACAGTAATTAGGAGTGGCATGGGCATTTGATATCTCAGTGATGCACCTCCTTCCCAAAGGCCAAACCACCTAATCCTTTTCAAATACCCCACTACTTATAACCAGGCATTCAATGTATGACCCTAAGGGTCATTCTCACCCAAACCATCATAGAAGCTCAAAATGTCCTTATTTTGTTGATTAGGTGCAATCTTATGTTGGTGAAATAATTTATTTGAAAAGACACATTAGCATATTTCCAATTATATGTTTTGTTTGTTTACAGTTTTTATTGGGGTTTGTTTCAAGTGTTTTCCTTTGTTTTTGTTTTATTTTGAAATATTTTGTTTAAAACTTAGAAGTTTCTAAGAAAAACTGGAGGATATAGAAATATGTTTTCTATTATTCCAGCAATAAATTGTACTGTGTTGAATGTATCCTGCAGTTGCTCCTGTAGACTGCCATAGGTTAGACTTATACTAAGAAGATTTTAGCAGAAATTCAGAGATCTTTAAAGAACTCTTTATAGCAACCCTTCTTAGAAATTCAGATTCTATGGAGAAAACCTTGTTTATATGTTTCAATGGGCAACTGACATACAATTTTAAACTATTTACCAAGGAAAGCTACTATCAAGAAACATAAATGGATTAAGCTTCTAAAAAGAAACAGGAATATATATCCATTCATGATCCACAAACATGAACACAGCATCACACTAAACATAAAGGAAAAATTGAATAAATGTTAAATATTTATTATTAAAACTATCTTAATGCATTAAAATTAAATATTCAAGAAAGACCACCATTGTGGCAGTAAGCAATTAATTTAACTCACCAAGGCCAGCTGGCCTGGGTCTGAAAAAGCCTGGGATAAAACCGGACTCGCTGAACATAGCGGACAATGAGGACTGCTGAGAACTCAAGAACAATCGCAGTGGGTTTTTGATCCTACTGCACGCACTGGCTTTGTGGGAGCCTAGGCAGTTTGGATGCTCACCTTACTAGACCTGGATGGAGGTGGACGGTCCTTGGACTTCCCACAGGGCAGGAAACCCTGATTGCTCTTCAGGCTGACTAGGGAGGGGGACTTGATTGGTGGGGAGGGGGAAAAATGGGAGGCGGTGGCGGGGAGGAGGCAGAAATCTTAAATAAATGAATGAATGAATGAATGAATGAATGAATGAATAAACAAACAAACAAACAAACAGACTACATTCCCATTAGGCATATCTGCCAAGTTCTAAACGGTGCTGCTCCAGCAACCTAGGCGTCACAGTAAGAAGGCAATGCCAAGGGTAGAACCCTGACAGAAATCTTTAATAAATAAATAAATAAATAAAAGATATTTTGTAACTTATTAACTGCCAAATATTTGTATGTAAAATAGAAAATATTCTACATTTCAATAAGACTAAGGATGGACATAAACACCTCCCGAAACAAACTCATAAAGAAGTTCTCTGAAAAGGTGTTTTCCATGAAGTGAGAAATACATATGAAAACCTTCCTACAGAATTAATACGAGAGGAAAGAAAATTAAAACAACAATGAACTACATAACAGTGTATCCTCAAAAGTCACAACTGTTGCTAAGGACATTGGGGACAGGGACTATTTTACATCACATCATGTGTGAAAGTTTAAATTGATACAGGATTTCTTAGTATAATACTTTCAGTAGCCCATAGTGCAATAATATGCTTACTGTGAGACTCCTTGGTTTATATTTAAAAAATTAAAAAAAATCTATAATCATCTACATATTGTCCAAATAATAGTGTTTATACTTTGTGCCAAAATTATTTGATAATAGGTCTCTTCATAGCTGCAGTTTGTCAGAAGCATTACTTTAGGTATGAATGTGACTACTACTTAGAAGTGATAAGAAAATGAACTGCTGTTTTAGCACAACAGAGTTGAATCAAATAAAGATAACGTCGAGTGGATAGGCAAAATTGTGAAGCATGTGTACTTTTATTAACTTTTTACTCTTTCTTCTCCATATCTAACAAATAGTGATAAAATATATTTATATGATGTATTGACTGAAATCAGCATATGAAGTATTACATTCATTCAATGACAATAAAAAATTATTCAAGTAGACTTAAGGTTTATTTACTTCTTGTTTTATTTTTCTATTACTGATATTGTTATTTTATAATAAAGGTGTTGGCTCACTTAGTATAAACAAGAGACTCAATTTTGAGGTAGGAGTAATTGTTCATTATGAACTATCAGCTCATAGATGAAATATAGTTATGTTGGGGGAAAGAGCAAGGTATATAGATGAATCAATCTCTGCCAAAAATTTGCTCAAGAGCCCTTGGAGTCTAAAGTAATAACTGTCGAGGACTATTTTGCTAACTACTTCCAATAGGATTCCTGTGTTTGTTTAAGCAGAGAAAGAGATGGCAGTAAACAGTTAGTAGACACTGATGCTGCCAGGCATTTCAATGAGTTTTATGATGACCAAGGAGAAATTAACATGGTATAACAATCAGCAATAATGTATGTAGGTATTTATTTATTTATTTATTTATTCATTCATTCATTCATTCATTCATTTTGGTTTTATAATCAAATTCCCTAAATCTCTTCTTGCTACAATAGTATAAGAGAAGAGATCCTGGCATTTCTTGTTTCCTTGGGTATCTCTGAACTGAAGAAAGGGCAGATCTCTTGCTTCAGTCACTAAGCCCAAAGAAGAAAGAGTAAAATACCTCTGTTACCCATTTATCAAATCAGACTAAATAAATATGTGCCGAGGAGTAAGATTTTCCCATCAAAGAGTAAGTTGATCATGTAATACTAGTAGATATGATACATGTTAGATATGACCTGTGGTAAAATAAGATGAAAACTTATTGTCCCCTTAAATAAAATGATGCCAAAGTACTTTTTTTTTTTTTTTGCAGGGTCGTGTTCTATAGTAAGGTCACTGTCAATATACATTTTAAATCAATCATCTTGATTAAAATAAACAATGCTGACTCTCATCAAAGGAAAGCTTCAATGCACTTAACATTTTCCATCCTTTTATGGAAGGCAGAAAGCTTTACTGTAGTTTCAGCATTGCACCATATATAGAAAATATTATTTGGGTATAATTAACTTCCTAGTATCAAATGAAGTGCATCTTGTTAAAAAGTCATTATGACATGAAATAACAAGGTAAAATTTATCAATCTTGATTGAAATTCCTACAAAGCTACTTTATACATATCAAATATTAAATCTACAGTCTCTCATTATATATGATCATCTTTTGATAAAAGATAATCTTTCAAATTCAATCCTTAATTCTCCTTGAAAACATGGTCTGTTTCTTCATACACCAATTACCTTTTCACTCAGCATATGCCCCATGATCCCGACCAGTTGTCTTTGTAGCAGCTACATGAGTCAACTCATATTTATTTTCCACTGTATTTTAGAACTTGTCTTTAAATCTCAACAGTAAAAAAAAAAATAAAGCAAGAATCCGATAATAATTGAACAATCTCACTTTTATCCATAAATCTTTCCTTCCATTATTTAAATCCAGCAGTTAAATATGTTTTATTAGAGTAGGGTTAGGGGAGTTTAATTTCTTAACATATATATTTTACATATGTTTTTTCTTTTAGAATTTATCCTTTGAAAAATAATTTTGTTATATATGCTACTTCTCTTGTAGATCTTATAATTATTTGAATTATTACTTCATATTGCCTGATAATTTTTTCATTTGTCATTTTTAACAGTTTTTATTTTATACCAGTCTGATTTTATATGGCCAATTATTATCTATCTATAAATTCCTATTCAAAAGATGTCATATTCTTATTTATATGCTATTAGCTTTGCTGCAAACTGATGAGTTTAAAAAGTCATAATTTACTTTTTGAATAGCTCTTGAAATAACATAAGATGATCTACAATTCTTTATTTGTATTGGCTAAGAGGCAGAGCAGGGTCAGAACAACCTTTGAGACTACGGACAAGGTCCAACTGTCCTGTCTTCGGTCTAATAGATATAATTGTATCTGAGCTCTCCAGCATCCCAAAATAATTGTGATATCACCTAGTCTTAGATATCTATCACAATACAAAAATAATTACAAAGAGTATTGCCCTAGTGGTCTTTAGATAATATTGGAGTCTCAACTAATGAGCTATTATATGTCGTAATAGCCTTACTTGGTACTCTATTTTTCACATAAAATAGCTTCCATCTGTCCAAATCAATCCTATTATCCAAACATGTTGCACCTTCCCCTCTTCTATGATAGCTCCACCATTCAAGGAAAACCTTTCTATCATTTTTCCCAATTGTTCTCTGACTGATAGGTTTCTTATGATTATTCCTGTAAGAAATCCCTTTGTCTTTTGAATGCTTATAGAAAACTAAAACTGTATTTTCTGTAATACTTAATATCTGAAATTATCTCTTAAGTACTGTTATCTCCTGTTCCAATATACGTTTGCTTCAAGTGAGAATAAACCTTGTTTGTGAGTGTTATCTGTAATCCTCTGTGTAATTTAAAACTTGTTTTGAATAAGCTAGTGCACATGGCAGGTAAATCAATGTCTTGATAACTGATTAGAACATACATGAATCTAGAGTGTAAGAGCTCCATACTTCAGATCAACATGAGCAAAACTTCAGTACAGTTAAAGCATTTTGTATATGCTCAGAACTTTATTGACAACCTAACAAGAGACTGATTATATCAGTAGTTTACATGGAAGGAAAGATAATTAAAAATTGACAACTATGAAGGTGAACATATATGGTGCTATGTAGGGTATAATGGAAGATAAGCAGTTTTGATAGAAGTTATAAAAAAAAGTCTTCAATATGAATATTACTGTCACCGGAAGGCTTTGGTGATAATTTTGTTAAATTCAGATATGTTATTAATAAATTAGTAAGCAATTAATAAATATGCTAAAATATATGGAAGACATTGCCTGCAATTTTTTTTGTTTTTTTTCCAAGTAGCGATTAAAAACAGGGCAATTAATATTGTTTGCATATAAATATGCTGGGTTTCTATCTTTAATGTATTTTCATGTATAAAAAGTAAGCTAAGATTGTTTTTAAACCTAAAACAGAAAATGCAGAAAGGTAATTTAACATTCAAAACCTTATAAGTAGTTTCAGATTCATATATAGTAGATATTTATTATATTTAATACATGAAGCTATATTTCTTAAAACAGGTACCAAGTATATCAGTAAAAATTGAAGAAAATAATTATTCTTTACTGTTTTTTAACAATGAAGTATTTTTAATATTTTATTGAAACTATATCTATCCATAGTCTATGAAGTTGAATACAATGTCTTAAATAATCTTCATATCATGCAAACTGATAACGTAAATTTCTCTGTGGTATTTATTAAATATTACATGTGTTTCTTTCAATTTACTTAAAGTACTTTCATGTGGTTTTCCAGCATTTCTATTGTTGCTTTAAGAAAAGTATTTGTCCCAGACTGAGTATTAAATATTCATACTGTTGATAAAGTAAAAATACCTAGTAATTTTGATATCTATAGGCAAAAATTAATGTCTTCCATATTTCTGCGTAGAAGTAAATGGTCAATGCATATATATATATATATATATATATATATATATATATATATAATCAGTTTTTTATAGCGTATGAACTAGCAGAGAATTTTTTGTAAAGGAACATGAAAATCGTTACACTATGCATACAACTACCTAAGTAGTAAACAATTTTCCATGAAGCTTGTTTAATGACATAGTCACATCTTTGAATGTAAATTCTTGATTAATAATTTCTAAAATGTGGCAAGTTCATGTGTTCCCTGCTGCCCAAAGAACTGCTTTGCTTTTTTTGTTTGTTTGTTTTTCATTGTTATTCATTCATCCTCTTCTGCCCTTTTGTTTGGGATCTCTAGAAAGTCTTTAGGGAATATTTTATTTGGATATTTACAGGTTTCCAATCCATAGTACTCTGAATCTTTCATTACATACTAGGATTGACCTTAAAAGCCAAATCATTTTCAGAGCATTAAAAGACACAAAACTTTAAACAAGTCCAAATTTGATTTCTTCAGTCTGCATCTTAACAAGCTTGGGAAGTGAGTCATATTATGAAAGGTTACAAATTAGTAGTCATTTTTTATAATTCTTTTTCAATTAATAAATAAGGAGAACCTCAGTCATTCAGTCTATTCAGAAGCCAGTGGGACTGAAATGTCACCAGACCTGCAGTGTGCTGCCTGAGGTGACATGAATGACCACAGCCTGACTCAAGGTTCATTCCTAACATCTAAATAAGAGAGAAGTTTTGTCTTGTTACTAATAGAAAACTATATAGATAGGAAACATATATATATATATATATATATGTTTTTCCTGTGCCATCCAGGACACACTATTTACCAGTTTTTGTAAAATAACACAAGGAAGTTTACACCCAAACAGAATCAGTTTAACCACTTATTGGTTTCTCAGATATTATATTACATGTGCATAAGTTGAACAATATACTAATTCAGTTTCTGTGCTTTAAAAAGCCTTGGTACCATCAGTCTAAATGAAGAAATAATCTAAGATATTTGCTGAATTTGGATGGCAGAGCTTATCTGGAACATAAGCATATGAGAATTTAAATCAATACAGATTTGATTTTCAGTTTTGTTACCATATTTGGTCATATAGTCTTGATAAAGGAATGTATCTTATTTCTGAATGTTACTTTTCTTACCAGTAAGATGAGTGTTCTTTTTATAAGATTAGGCAATGAGGTTCCAATAAGAACATTCTATTATGTACGCTGAACATCGTAAGGTTTTATGTAATTAGATATCTTGATATACTTTAGGTCTTGTAGCAAGTAAAGACTTTCCCAGAGAAACGCTCACTGGGACCCAAACACCTTTATCTGTATCCATTTTCTAGCCTTAAGATTGTCTAACCTTTTGACATTATCATGTAGAGTTGCCACCTTGAACATACAATCAAGTTACAAAAATACTTTAAAATGTATTTTGAAGGTAAGCTTGTGATTTTTGTGATAGGTCATGTTCATAACTATGTTAGGGTATATGCATACCGTAGTCCACAGGTAGACAGATTTAGTGGAAAATGTACAGATGGGCCTTCTTGCTCATCCTTACTATGATTTCATGTGGGTTTAGTTGGCAGCATAGCCAGAGGCGTACTGAGTTATACATTTTTATTTTAACATTTTTTAATCCTAACTGGAAGAATGACCAGATGATAAGAATGCTGAATGGAACAACTGCTTCTGCTTTTAGAAAAACACATATTTTGTTTTTCATCAACACAATTTCATTTGGGGAGAAAAATAAGTCAAATTGGCCATTTACATAATTAGGTGATTTATGAATTTTACAAACACTACATTAAATATTATCGAAGCTCTAGTTGTCGGTGCCTCTGCTTCACTCTGAGCATGGCGTTTGTCAGTGGCAATCCCTGAGCTGTCTCCTGTGCTTCACTTAACTTCCACGTCTTACAAACTTCCAACTGCCCTGCCTCAGCTCGGGTGTAGACTTAAAAGGAGCACCCAACTGTTTCAAATCACGCTGTGCTGGACAGCTCTTTATTTCAAAGCTATTGTTACAGTTGAATGCTGTTAGATGCGATACAGAGCTGGAGAAATATAACCAAGATGGATTTTGTTCTTAAGGCGTGAGGTTACTCTACTTGCATGATGGAGCCAGCACTGCCTTTAAACTTGGAAAATGCAGAATGAGGAACAATAGCCTATTATTTTGAAGTTCAAATTGTCAAAATTTTTTTTTGCTCAATTGAGGAGGTGTGTAGGAGGATATACATTTGACATTTAGACTGGCATAATGATCCTGTACTACTACTTGAAGGCTTAATTTGAAAATTCTGAGGCGGTCAAATCATAGGATCACTTATGAGGAAAAAATTCAGACGAATCTGGTTTCAACTTTTCCCATTCAACTAAGTGAGTCTCATTTTTCATGGTGCTCTTCTTTTGTACTATTTAGGCATCGAGGACATTAGCCTAGGGATCAGATGGTTTACAGAGTGGAAAAATATTGCTTTATAATAAGAGGAGGATATTGAATAAAGCCCAGATTTAATACCCAGACTAACAGAACACCCTGATGAATGTAATTGCATTTTAAGCATTCTGATTAAATTTTTTGATCCATATTGCATTTGTTTTGCTTGTGAATCTTTTTTGAAAAAAAAAAGTGTCTGCAGATTAAAGGATTAGTGAGTTCTTAAGAAGCTGGGCAGCTGCTAAGGCATCTGAATATTTTTAGTTAAATATGGCTGAAAAGCTGTATTAGTTTCATCTGTTACAGTGAATGGTATGGATAAAACTGTTAATAGTTAACGGCAAATACCCTGGGGATAATTTTCCTATGGTGGACAACATTAATAACTATCCAATGAAACTACGGGGAAAAGACCACTAAATAATATTGCAGTTTAAAAACCTTTAACAACTATCCTCATTCATTGGGAATAGTGTATTTCCTTCCTTTTTATTTTTGAAGACTAATTAACAATTTGGAGACTACATAAAGATAAAGACAAAATTTGCATGCTCTCAAATCCTAAGTGTCATGCATGGCTTTTGATAACCAGACTATGAAATGGCTAATGAATTAGCACAGATCCTTCTCTTTGTAGAAGAGGCTTCTCTCCAGTGTAAAATAGATAAAATGGAGAACTTTGTAGCCTATTGGTGTGTTTTCCAGAATATCCAATACTTGAAATCAACAGATCAGCATAAAATACAGGAGTCTCCTCTTCTGTTCAGAAAAAAAAATATATTACTAGGGTATTTTCAAAAGTTGAATATGTTAAAATCAAATAAAAATTGCCATTTACAAAGAACTATATCTCAACTCCTAATTGTGGCTTGAACAGGCTGTTCCTTCTATAACCAAGTCAGTCTTGTGAGAGATTGAGAGCATTACAGACCCTCTGGGAGACCCTAAGTGACTGGAGTCAGATGGCTGCTGGCACCTGAAACAATGGTGGAGAAACAATGACTTTTTAAAATTCTTGTTTGGGAAGTGTTCTGGGCTAGTTCTCTCTGTGTGTTAATGATCCCCCAGGAGACTCCACCACCCCGTAGGGCTTTACTAAACAGGGTTCTGTCCCAGTGATTCTTCCTCATGACTGCCCATCAGAACCATCTGTGCGATTTTGATAGAAGGCTTTGGCTTTTTGTGATTTGGGGAGATCAGAATGGACTGACAGTATGAATGAGTCATTGGTACTTTTGGGGTAACTTGTGTAGCATGTTCTAGAAATCACCTGCAATATCAACTTTGAGAAAATCTTTCACCTAATACTTAGAAGGAAACTTTCTGTGAAGAGGATGTGACTGCACTCAGGTACAGCAGGGAATCACCCTGTGATACAACACAAGAATGGTCACTAACACCTTCGTTGCTTTTGTTGAAAAGCATTGCTTTTCCCCATGGGAATGATTTCTTGCAGCCCACTCTATTCTTCAATTCAAATTCAAATGTGGGTCTGATCTAGAGCCCCACATTTGATATTGCTTGTATTTGGGGATTTCTGACAATTTTTTGATTACTCTGTAAACAAATTTGCTCGCTGTTTACTATTTTTAAATGAAGGCTGTATTTAGTGTTTATAAAGACCAGAAAAAATACATATAATACTTCCTAAAGCCTGTGCATATGGAATCTGCTGCTCTCGGTATTAAGTGATCCAGTTACTGAAGCACTTACAGTAGAATCAACTTACTTTATAATTTTATTTTCGTGGTCAGTCTCACGGAAGCCTTGGTTAGCTTAGAATTCATTGTTTAGTCCAGTCTGGGCTCACTCACAGAATCTGACTGCTTCTGCCTCTGAAGCGCTGTGATTTAAGGCTCACACCTCATGCTTGGCCATTGGAAAAAAATTAACTTGCTTTTGAAACTTTGCCTTTACTCTGATTTTTCAGTTAAAAAACCTGATGATTAATGCATAAATTATATATACACCCTTATAATATTTTTTTATGTCTCAAAGTAACATAAGGCTTTAAGATCCAGTTATATTTGTTCAGGAAGCTTGTTTCGATAAAGTATATCACAGTGAGACAGTGTCTCTCAAATGATAAAACAGACACTTCTGTAATACACGGAGTTTAAATCCCATATCACTTTCTTATTCTTCATGGAAACTGATAATTCATTTAAATCTTATATATCTTGTTTTATTTTTATAGTATCATCATTAAGTTAAACATTTTATTAAGACATACATGTTTCCTTAGAAATGCTGTCAAACCTGTTGAGAATTTTATATATACTTCATTAATTAAGTTCAAATAAAATATACTCTTACATGATGCTCTAATTCATTGCCTGGCCGTTTGTGTGGAAACTAGTCATTTCTGTGTATGTAAAATATTTAAACCCATTAAAAGAACTATATAATAATTAATACTCCACACATTATTAATAGTGAACACAGAACAAAACTAAAATGAATAATATAAATCTAGCTTTGAGATATAAAACAAGTGTAAGCATATCTAATATAGACAATTTTTATCTCCTTTGTAAACACTCATCAATGTATTTAAAAGCATAGCTATATTTTCTTTGAGGCAGAATTTCCCTGGGTAACAGCCCTAGCTGTCTTGGAACTAGCTCTATAGACCAGGATGGCCACATTCTCACAGAGATCCACCTGCCTCTGCCTTCCAAGTGCTGGGATTAAAGGCGCGCCCATCTCTGTCTGAATAGCCATATTTTTCTTTTAATTTTAGCACAGCTCTATTTAAAAAAAAAATTGTCTCACAATCCTGACAGAGTGGGATTTTTTCCTCAGGTGAGACCCTAGGAGCCAGTGTGAAGAACCACTCTGGTTTGATGCTCTGTTGAGGGTGTCCTTCCAGGACATCTCAGAAAGCAAATATTATAACATAAGACAAATATGTTTATATGGACAGATGCTTTCCTTTAACATGGTTTTCCTTAGCCCTGTGATCCAGCTTTGTCATTTTAATTGATTCTGAATACATTTGAAAGTTCTAGGTAAAAAATTAGTTAAAAAAGCAAATATAAACAAAAGAAAAGACAATGAATATATATTCAAACTCACATAATAGAGAATATTAACAATGCTATGTGCTCCATATTCTTTTAGGTTTCCATAATGTCATGAGAACTATGCATTATTCTGTTTAAGTCTCTTACTATATTAGGGCCTCAAGGATTGGAGGGTCAGAATTTTAGAAATTGTCCAATTCCATGTAACTTTTATATGCTTTTCTTGAGAATGAACCTTGTTAGGAGGACAAATTGTCAATCAGTTTTGCCACTAGTCAAGAAGTACTGTTCTTGGCCCTAAGTATGCAGTTGATAATATAACCTCAAATTTGTAATGTAGAGTGGTCTGGAAATTCTGACCCTGTGGTGCCAACTTCCCCAGAGATGGAATTATAGGCCTGAGTCTCCCTGAACTAAAAGAATCCAAATTTGTTTTTCTTATGGTTTAAAAATCTTTTAGATTTATACCATTGAAATAGAAAACTGACTCAAAAATATAAATATTCCTACCAAGGTTACCATTTTAATAAACAACTCATGACTCACTTAACTAAATAAAATGATTAGGCAAGTTTTAACATAAATATCTCAATATCATATGTAGCTTAGAAAAACACTTAAAAACATTGTTTACATTATCTTCACAATTCAACTATTTTAGAGAGTGTAAATCTGTTAATTTAATTAATTGTAATTTGATACATAAAATAATTTTGAAGGGATTTTTCCAGAAAGTATCAATTAAGGAAGGAATCTCAAGTATTTTATACCTTTTGTATTTCCAGGTTTATGTCAGAAAAAAAGACATGTGTAAAACATGCCAAAACATCACATTAATAAGAAAAGACTGTTACTTCCTACCAGAAACTATAAGAAAATATCAGCAACTTTGTCTACTGTTTGATGTGTAAAATAAAATATATGAAATTAATATTTTCCAGCAGTTCAGGGAGACTCAGGCCTATAATTCCATCTCTGGGGAAGTTGGCACCACAGGGTCAGAATTTCCAGACCACTCTACATTGCAAATTTGAGGTTAACCTGGTCTGGATGAAACTCAGTCTCAAAAGCAAAATAAAAAGGAAGAAAAAGAAAAGGAAAACAAATATAATACATGAATTTATATCTGAACACAAACACACACACACAGATACACAAATATTTGTCTTTATAGAAATCACCAATAACATATCCAAACCACCTGGTTTAGGGACTGGAGCAAAGGCTCCTTCGTTAGGTTGTTCGCTAATTTTCTAGAGGACTGGAGTTCAGTTCCCAGCACCCACACTGGGCAGATCAAATCTACCTGTAAATCTGAAATATATTTTCATAATTGTAATTTAATTTCTCAGGTAAAAATGTTCATGTTTATAACAAAAACTATTGTTTATATAGTGACTTAAAAATTAATCTTTATGGTCTGGTGGTAGTGCTTTAATCCCAGCACTTGAGAGACGGAGGCAGGAGGATATCTGTGAATTTGAGGCCAGTCTGGTTTCCAGAGTGAGTCACAGGACAGCCAGAGCTGTGAAACAGAGAAACCCTGCTTGAATCCTCCCAAATTAACTGTTGTGGTAAGAGCAGCAGGCTGTGTCCCCGGCACCTGGCCACCGGCACGGCTAGCTTTACCCGAAATAATTACACGGAAACTGTATTCTTTTAAACACTGCCTGACCCATTAGTTTCAGTTTCTTATTGGCTAGCTTTTACATATTGATCTAACCCATTTCTATTAATCTTTGTAGCCCACGAGCTGGCTTACCAGGAAAGATCTTAACCTGCGTCTGTCTGGAGTGGGAGAACCATGGTGACTCCTTGACTCAGCTTCTTTCTCCCAGTATTCCGTTCTGTTTACTCCGCCTACCTAAGGGTTGGCCTATCAAATGGGTCTAGGCAGTTTCTTTATTAATAAGAAATTACTCCCACATCAATTAACTTTTATAAAATGGGTAGAAAATTTATATATAATGTTAAATTCCAGATTTATTATGGCCAACTTTCTTTTTGAATATTTTATTTTTAGATTCTGTGTATATACGTGTGAGAGCAGGTTATGTGCCTTGAGGGTGCAGATGTTAGTTAGGTCCTGGCCAGGGAGTTATAGCAGGCTGCATGCTGGCTCATCTCAGCTCTGGGGCTGTGTTCTGGCTGAGTTCAGCGTTGGAGCTGAGATTAGTTTTTCTAGAGCAATACTTGTTCTTAACTACCGAGTAGTTTTTCCATTCCACCCATGAATGACTTTTTAATGTTTGTCCATATAAACTACGTGGTGGATGATGAGAAGTTTTAGTTTTAATAAAGTTAAATAAAACAAGTCAGTCTGCCCCTCACAATGCTAGTACAAATTTGAGAGGAAAAAGGAGGCCCACACAACCCCTAACCAAAGAGCTCTTGGTAATTGGTAGTAGCTGGTAGGGTGTAGTAGTACCTGGGTGGGATGATGGGATAAGGATTTGAGAAGATGTGAAAAAGATGGATAGGGTGTAGTGGTGGATTTGATTATATTTCATTACCTATGTGATTTAAATTCTCAGAAAATAAAAGTAAAATAACTCTATCGCATTTGGATTGCACGTTTTGCTATAATGGCATTGGCTTCTCTAAGCAAATATTAAAGTTTAGCAAATGAATGGAAAATAAGCTTCGAACCTTTTTTTTTTTTCTTTTTTTTGATTTTTTGAGACAGGGTTTCTCTGTGGCTTTGGAGCCTGTCCTGGAACTAGCTCTGTAGACCAGGCTGGTCTCGAACTCACAGAGATCCGCCTGCCTCTGCCTCCCGAGTGCTGGGATTAAAGGCGTGCGCCACCATCGCCCCACTCGAACATTTTCATAATTAAAATGTTTTAATTAATTCAAAGTATTTTCTCAGTTTTATGTTCTGTGATATCCTAATTATTAGTTGCAATCCTTGTTTTAGAAAAAATAATGTATTTATTTATATATTGCGCAAATGTTTTTCCTGGATTCTTAGGTGATATCTAAAACCTTCTTGAGGCAAGGTTGGTGGTTGGTAACTTATGACAGGAACAGCATTGTGCATAACTCTTTATTGCATCATTTGTTCGATAGTGCCAACTTTTCTGTCACCTTTGTATCAGAATTGATTAGATTGCCTGCTATCTACTACATGATGTGCAAGAAAATCTAGTTCACACGTTTCCTTGCTTTTTCCCCTGATGCTTGAATTATTTGCATTTTCCTCAATATTCTTTAAGAATGTTTTAAAACCGTTGGGCTTGTTGTAAATATTACTGTAGTTTAAACTAATAATAATATGTAAACTTGCCAAGCTTGCCTATTCATAATACCCCACAGTACAATGTAACATCCAGAAAACAAATAGACCCAGTGAGGATGAGGAGGATAGTCTTTTTTTTTTCAATCACCAACTTATGAGTTTTAATGAGGAGAAATAAATGTTAGCTACAACCGTAGGGCTGGGCACTTGTCCTCCAGCAGTACCGTGTTTGCTTATCACAAGAGGCAATGTGAGTTTTCATCAGCTTGCCTTGGATAGTTCTGAATGCTTCCATGGCTTCCACTGTGGTTTCGTCTTCAGCTGATGCCCATCTCTGAAAGCTCCAACTGGATCATTGCTGTCTCCTTTGTGTCTCAATCTTCTTTTTTTCACATTTAAATATTAGTCTTGATATTTTATCATTTATTGATTTTTCTTTTTTTAAATCAATGGCAATGGGTTTCTGATCCTACTGCACGTACTGGCTTTGTGGGAGCCTAGGCAGTTTGGATGCTCAACTTACTAGACCTGGATGGAGGTGGGGGTTCCTTGGACTTCCCACAGGGTAGGGAACCCTGATTAAAAAAAAGAAAAGAGGAGGAGGATAGTCTTTAGGCACGCAATGCATCAAGGCTCCCTCAGTGCAGGGACACTTCACTGTGTATGAAGGGGAGCTTGGAACACACACACACACACACACACACACACACACACACAAGTTACCTTGTGGCAAAGTGTAGTAGGAGGAATGGTGGGCTGCTTTTCATCCCATCGCCTGGCTAGCTTAGCCCCCGAAATAACAACACAGAAATTGTATTAATTAAATTACTGCATGACCCATTAGTTCTAGCCTCTTATTGGCTAACTCTCACATCTTGTTTCAGCCCATTTCTAATAATCTGTATTTCACCACGAGGTCGTGGCTTACCGGGAAAGATTAAGCTTGTCTGTCCTGTCAGCTTGATGGTGGCAATCTCTCTGTCTCTGCCTTCCTTCTCCCAGCATTCAGTTCTCTTTTCCCCACTAACCTAAGTTTCTGCCCTATCAAAAGGCCAAGGCAGTTTCTTTATTTGATCAATGAAAGCAACACATAGAAAGATCCTCCTACATGAGCAAAGCTTTGTTTAATTCTGATTTTTAACCTTGAAATAATATCTACAAATAAAATCCCTAACAGTTTATTTCTTTAATTCTATGAATACTTTATCATCTCTAAAAATGCTTTTATTTTATTTTTGAGATTTTTACACAATACATAATTTTTTCCTTCTCTTTCTGCCTATGAACCATCTCATATACCCCTCCTTGCTATCATATTCATGGCCTGCTTTTTGCAGCAATTGCTATTACGTGAATGCCTGCGTGTGTGTGTGTGTGTGTGTGTGTGTAAATATATGTTCCTAAATATAACCTACTCTGCCTGTCCAATATTACTCATATGTATGTTTACTTTCCTCCATACAGGAGTGTACCCACCATTTTTAAAATCCTAGCTTTAAAAATCTATGTAGGATACAAATGGTAAAAACTAATAGTTAATGTTTAAAACACTTTCTTTTCCTTTTCCTTCTCATACATTGAAGAGGGCCAATCTATTTACAATAGTCGTATGTTAGACATTTAGTATCAGTTATTTAATGTAGAAACATATGATGATGGTGATGATGATAAAGAAAAATGACCAGAGACTGTATTGTCAAGTGTGCAAAATATTTATATCTATCTGGAAAAACATGATGGGAATTGTGTCTGGGAACCAGCAAGAATACTGTTTGAATATAGTTCACGCTAATGCATGCAACACAGCTTTTTCTGTATTCGTCTTGTAAGTCCTCTGTATCACTGAAATGTCAAGGTTTGTTTCCATTATACATTGTGTAGCAGTTCACAAGAAAAAGCTATTTTTTTTAAGTGAACTAGAGCTCAAGACTCAGAAAAGGTACATGAGAGTGAAGAGTCCTGGTTTTGTTCTCTCTTTTTTTTAGTTTTGGGAAACAAGTTATATAAAATGCCATACTTACTCAAACAGAGAGGTGGTCCTTTCTTGACCTAAGCACTAAGAATACACACACAGTAAAATTGCTTTGGCTTACTCAATAGGTAAATCATTTCTATTTTTCTTTTACCTTTGGTAAGCAAATTTCACAGTAGAATGACTGGAAAATAGCTTTGTCTTGGGTGAAAAATCAGAGTTCACTAGTTTCAGTTCTAGCCAACTTGTGTGAAGGTGATCTAGTCTATAGCACCTCTTACAACGGTAACTGAACTCCATTGCAGCTCCGGTACCACCGCATTTCACTGGCATGTGTCTCAAATCATTTGCTCTTGGCAAGTGCATTTTCTAATAGGAACATGGTAATCAGTAAGATAAACTCAGTAATAGTGACCCTTTTCATACCTGATTTAATACTAACTTCATAGTGATACATTTTAGGTATATTCACTTAAACATTTCTGTAAAATTAGCAAGAAAACATGTCCATTTTCTTTGGTTTTATAGATAAAAATAAGGAGGGAGAAAAAAACCACTGGTTGAAAGATATTTTACATTATATGACAGATATGCATGAAAATGCCACAATGAAATCCTTCCATTTGTTTGGTAGTTTTAAGACTGACTAAAAGTCAAGTCCTATATATCTTTCCCTCATCATCGGCTATTAGAAACAAGATTACAGCATTTGATGTGTGTCTGAGGACCAGGATAGATAACCAGTCTTCCTTGATGCTGAGTCTTGCAGCACATTGTAAACCCGTAATGTAAAGTTACCTGCAGAAATCTAATTGGTGCAGGCCATAATTTCTCAAGTTTCCATATATCAGTATATGCTTTTTGTAAATTTTAAATATTCTTCTCAATATCTCCCCTCTGGGTTTCTCAAGAGTATTCTGCATTTTTATTGAGAAGCATTTGCTCTATAAACTGTGTTGTCTGACTGAAAAAATATGTTGTCCTTTGGGGAGCTTTGGGAAATTATTTTAGATAAATAATATCACAGTCATCAGATTCACATTTTAAGACTAAAGTTTTGTGATTTTTGTTTGTTTAGTTTTGTATTGTTTTACAGGAGCTATTTTCTGGATCATTGGTGCACCTGCTAGATTAATAAATGAGTGGCTTTAGAATCTCCTCCAATAAGCATGATTTCGGTAGCACTATTTAGTTAACAAGGTTTCCAGTACCAGACATGGCATCCCTCTTGTTGAGCAGGTCTTATGTCCAGTAGAGAGTGGTTGGTTACTGCCAAGGGATGTGTGCCACTACTGTGCCAGTCAAGTTGTAGAAACATGTTGATTGTTGATGTAGTTCATAGATATCATAGTTTGTAGGACTGTTCATTTAGAAATTTACATGTTCCTTTAGAAATTTACATGGAACCTTCTGATACCATTAAAGCTAGCTCCCAGAAAGTGCATTTAGGTCAGTTCTAGCTCTGGGGCATCTAGGTCCTGTTTCTGAAGGACAAAGTACTTTCATTGGTACTTACATTCCACCTCTGGTGGGTGATCAGGTCAATAAAAATATGCTGCAGGTTTGGGGAGTCTCTTTGAAAGCCCTGACCAACAACTTAAAAGAGAGCTTCTATTGTCTGGTAATGGGATTCTTGTTAGGTGGTCTTTGGATCTGGAAGGGACTTCTGTCTTCCCAAATGAAAAAGTTCATTAAAACCATATACACAGATGAATGTGTGAATAGCATATGTTACATTTAATATTTTTAGAGTCATCTTTTGATGATTAAAGAGTGTCAAAAGTAGGAGCTATTGAGAAATGGTGGCCAATACTGATTATCGAAAGTAAACAGTTGTCAAAATGCAAAGAATAAGCAATTAATTGTAGAATACCTAACTGCAATGAGAACAACATAGAACAGAGCAAATATCACAGAAGAGAGAGCAGATAGATTGTTAGAGTCAGAGTACCAGGATGTCCGCTGAAACCTGTGTCCCATGATTTCAGCAATATAGCTGACTGTCCAAAACCACACAATGAAAACTCCAAGCATATGCCAACACAGTCAGAAGAAATTTCACAATCCCCATCTCTGGATGAAGAGCTATAAATATAAAATGGCTGCTGAGAAAGGGAGAACCAGTTTTCTTAGGGGGAAAGAGCTCCTAATAGGCTATCCAATCACAAGCTGTCAGCCCTAAACAGATACACACACAAACACCATTAAGTGGACTTACTAGTGTGTGGATGTGTGTGTGTGTGTGTGTGTGTGTGTGTGTGTGTCTATGTGTGTGTATCTGTGTGTGTATGGTTTGCAATATACCTACTTACAACTTTCTGTTCATCCATAAATTACATAAAACAGAACCATACATTTCACTATCTGAACCATGGTATCTCAGGTGAGCCACTCTGACATTAAATAGATTGACAAACTGGCCGACAGACCTCCGTCCTACATATTTACACATAAATGCATGGTCATCATTTTTACTTGTTTTCATTTCAAGAATCTTAACTTAAGTTTCTGGGCCATCCAGCCCCTTGGTCCTGGCACTCTCAGGGGTAGGCTCACTCTCGTGGTATGCATCTGAGACTGGACCAGTCATTGGTTGGCCTCTCCCACAATCCCCCTTAGCCCCTAACCCCCACATATACATATACAGGACAAACTGTAGGTCAAAGTTTGGCTTGGCTGCCTTCCCAATTTCTCCATCGGGTCACAGAAGATGGCCAAATGGGGTTTTAAATCCACTGTTACTAGGATTCTTAGTTGGTGTCATCCCTGGGATTTTCCCTTCACCAGGTTTCTACCTAACCCTGAAATGCTCCACCTTTCCAGTCATCTCTTTTCTACTCTCCCTCCCCATCTATCTCCCAACCTGGTCCTTCATGTTCCCATCCCTATCCAACCCCATTCCATCCATGAGATCTCTTCAATTTCCCCTTCCCCAAAAATCCAAGTGTCCCCACTTTGGACCCTCCCAGTTACCTAGCGTCTGTGGCCTATGGATTATAGCATGCTTTACTTCTATTACCCACTTATAAGTGAGTACATTCCATGTTTGTCTGTTTGGGTCTGGGTTACCTCACTTAGGATGATTTTTTTCTAGTTCTATTCATTTGCCTTCACATTTCCTGATGTCATTGTTTTTAACAGTTGAGTAATGCTCCATTGGGTAGATGTACTACATTTTCTTTATTCCTTCTTCAGTTGAGGGGCATCTAGGTTGTTTCCAGATTTTACTTTAGGAATAAAGTAGCTATTAACATAGTTGAGCAAGTGTGGTATGATTTAACATTCTTTGGGTATATGCCCCAAAATGGTATAGCTGAGTCTTGAGGTAGATCAATTATCAATTTTGTGAGGAATTGCCATATTTATTTCCAAAAGTGGCTGTACAGTTTGCACTCCCACCTGCAATAGGGGAGTGTTCTTGCTCTGCACCTAACTGTGAACAGACAGTCTTCATCCAGCAACTGATGGAAACAGATGCAGAGACCCAGAGCCAAGCATGGACCAAGTTTAGGGAGTCCTACTGAAGAGAATGAGGAAAGATCACACAATCCAGGGTGGTCAAGGACCAACATAGGCCCTCTACATATGAGTGACAGTTATATAGCTTGATATACTTGTGGGACTCCTAACAGTGGGATCAGAGGTGACCCCAATGCTTTGGCTGGATTTGGGGACCTTATTCCTCACACTGTGTTGCCTTCTTCAGCCTTAATGCAAGGCAAGAAGCTTAATCTTTTCTCAATTTTATATGCTATGCTTTGTTGATATCCAGGCAGGTCAACCTGTTTCTGAACAGAAGCAGAGGAGGTATGGACTTGGGGGTAGCGGTGGAGGGGAAGGAAGAGGAAGGAAGGTAATGGAAGAAGAGGAGGGAAGGGAAACTGGGGTCAGCATGTTAAATAAATGAAAAAATTGAATTTCAAAATAACAAAAAAGTCTTAACCATACCTGCTTCATCTCTATAATTTAATTTTTCAAAATTTCTTCTATCATTTTCCTTTTTTATAACCCCTTGGCACACAGTATTGTATATATGATAGCATAAATGCCTAGTGAAATAACATTGCCTATTGTGGGGTTATGAGTATCGCACACACTATTACCTTAATTTTATAGAAAATGAAACTGAGAGCTGGAAGTTAACTTGTTCATGTTTACACAGACCATAAGAGGACACATAAATCAAGGCAGTTTGAATTGGTGTCTATAATATAAATACCTCACTCCATAAGCCTTTTGCTCATGATGTGTCTTGAGGAGAATCTACAACACATGCCTGTGTTAAACATCTATCGCTGTCCATAAACTTCCTTTTATCACCTAAATCCTCCACACTTTATAGTAAGCCTCTGGTGCCTTTCTTGATACAGCAAGTCTTTCTAAGACTTTAGATAAACAGGCAATTCTCAGGTCATCCGCCTGACTGCAAACCGGTTCAATCCCACCATTGCTTTTTACTATTTAATTTGTCGGAATTTTGGAAGTACTTGGTGAAAACCCTAGTGGAAACTCCAAGTTTTACTCTGTTTATCTGAGTTATGAGCCAGACAGCTTTAACACCAAACATATTTGAATTAGGATGCGTTTACTAATATTTAGAATTTTGTTATATATGTTGTAATTTCTCAATCATGAGCTCTGATAACAAAAATGTATTTTCCCATAGTGTAAGTAAACAGGTGCCCTCAAATAGAGTGCCTTGGTTTAATTCTTCCTGTACTTTGTAAAACTGCACTCGATTTTAGAGGACAGAAACATTATCTTTTGCTTTCTCAGTACTGTGCTTTCCAGTTGAAGACACCAGAGTAATTGACACCTAACTTCCAATCCCCAGTCAAGAGCCGTGCTTGCTAGCAGACCCTAGCAGACTGCTCTCTGCAAACACTCTCTTCTGCAAATGCAGCTTTTAATAGTGTGAGATTAATATTATATAGTTTTTTTATAGTTTTATAGTAGTATCCACTTATAAAGAAGAAGAATTCATAATGGTGGAGAAGGCATAGCAGGCAACTGGAGCAGAAGCCGAGAGATCAAATTTCCAACAATATTTAGAAAGCAGAGTATAGACCTGAAGTCAGATGAGGCTAGAGACTCCCTGCCTTCACCCTCACCCCAGTGATGTGTTTCCTCCAATTAGATTCCACCTCCAAAAAATTCCAGATATCCCCCCCAAGGCACCATCAACCAAAAACAAGTATTAAAGTGGGTGAACCTATGTGGGATTTCTCATTCAAACACCACAGTCATTATACATCAAATATTATGTATACTGTATCTGTAGATATGTGTAATAAATATAATCCATAAAAAGAAACATGTCAACTTGAGAGAGAAAGTACATGGAAAGAGGTAGGATAATTGGGAATGGAAGAAAGTAGAAAAGGGAAGAATGAAGTAGTGATGTTACTCTATTTCAAAAGATGAACAAAAATTAAAATAAAATAAATGCAAATTAAAACAAAAATAATATAAATGTTGGTTTTTTTATGTATGTTTAATATTTTTTTTGGTATTTTAAAATACTGTATTGGGCTAGAAGATGGTTTAGTGGTTAAAAGAGCTTCTGTTTCTGCAGAGGACCAGAAATTATTATCCTGCACCATGTTGGATGGTTGCAACTGCCTATAATTTTAGCTCCTGAGGTTCTAACACCTTCTGTACTCTAAAGGCAGCATACACACTAGTGAAAACTCATGCACACATGCATACACACATCCCCCCACATAAAAAAAAAACTTTTAAAAGTGAAGCACTATACATGCAAAATATTATACATATTTTATGTTACTCCCAATTTCAATTACAGATGCACCATGTAATGAAGCCTTAAGAAATTCAATGAGGTCAATAACAATTCTGTTCCTCTGTCATCTTCATGTCTTTATGTTGGCACTATTGTTTAAGTTTATATTAATATTCCCTTTTATTCTCATATGATTGCAAGTGATTCTATGCTACCAATTTTTTTTTACATACATGCCAGCAAAGATACAGAAAAACAATTGTCTTCTCTTTGTCAGAGTGAACAAAAAGCAATAAGGTCATATTTATATACATAGAAAATTAAATAAGTTGGAATAATGACTAGAGATCATTTCAATGAAATGTTTTAAATTTTGTCTCAATTTACTCTACTTGCTAAATATAACTTCACTTTGATCATACATCATGAAATGAAAGTTTTAAAACATTAGAATAGAAAATTAGTAAAGAGCCTCACAAGCTGTATTTTTCAACTAGCTTTATATATAAATGTGTTTTGTTACCAGTATGTTTGTGAATAACATGACTTAAATGATTTCAGTAGAGTCTTCCTGTAAAATCCATACCAGGATCACATTTGTGATAGAAATACCATATTTATACTGCAGCAAGACTTTTTCCTGAGTAATTTATTCTATCTATCTATCTATCTATCTATCTATCTATCTCTGTCTCTCTACATATAAAATCATATATATATATTATCCATCTCCTGTAAATATATGTATTTAGTTTCAAAACCTTTTGTATATCTGGAGTCATTAGAGGTTTGCAGAAAAGATTTATAAGGTAGAGCATGCATTAACAATTAAGTCCTCTATAATCATAATTTAATGTTCCACTGTCAGCAAGCTCTTTTTGAAAAGCAGATCCCACATTGTAGGGTCTCTCAACGATGGATTAGATTTTCCCTGCTTACGTATTAATATTGAGTCTAAGACTCGCCTAGATTCATTTGGAACAATATTTTTAATATATTAATTTAAAATTACACTGACTTATGACTTTAAATTTGAGATTTAGCTGCCATGCCCCACTTCAGATTTTTTATAGGCCTGCATCTTTTATAACACCAAGAAAGCAAGAGCTATTACTCCATCTTAAGTCTTGCTTTTCTTTTGAACAATTAAACCTAGCATTTAATTTAGCTGAAGTTTATGTCCTCTAATAATAGTAATCATACATGTTTAGATTATTTGTGAGACCCTGTACTGACCATGTTGGTATTTATGCTATCAGGTATGCTATGTTTTCCTAATAAGTTTTCATGTGTATTTTCCCATTCTTTAGGTAATTCCCTCTGTTTCAATAATCTGCCTGTGTATAACATCAAAATATACAAAAAAATAACTTTTAAGGCCATGGATCTGGTTGCCTCCATTGCAGAATTAGCTATTATTCCATACTGACCAGCTGCAAACAAGCTCAACATCATCTGAATGAAACCTGGAGAGGCTCTGGAAGCTGAAATGCTTGGCCCCCTTCAGAGGACTAGAATATTTTTCCGTTGCTGTCCACTTCTCCACAGGATAATCTAGCAGTAATTTTCTTTTTTTCATCTCAGATTTCACATTTGCTTTTCCTTTGTCTATTTTTGTGTGGTATAATTTACGTTATGCTATTCCTCTGACATGTAGAAATATAGAAATATATTGCATATCAAAGGAATCTTAGAATGAACTGATGAGCTAACAATTGAGACAGGATAAGATACTGGTAATTTTATGGTTGTGAAATTGAAGGGGTGAAAGGTCCTAGAAGGATCATTCTAGTAGTTTCAGAGCAGATTCTTTGACTGTGTGTCTAGCAGTGCTATACACTGTTTGGGTCAGGTGATTTGTTTCAGTTCCCCTGGGAAGATCTATTATCATTTAAAAGAGAAAGTCCTCTGCAAACAATTTTGAGAAGAGATATACTTTCAAGCAATACAGCTTTAAAGATACCCAATATCCACTTAGAATGACTCACAGTGAAAACATAAAACATATTAGTCAAATAGTTATGATAAATCACAAAATCACTGGTAAAAATACCTTTACAGGGCACAGTATAATCATATTCATTTGGCCGCCTCCTTGTAGTCTTTCCCTTTTCTTCTTGGCCATAGAAACGGTCCTATCTGGGGTCACACCTAAAATGTGACTGTATACAAATTTTCCTTACCATGCCTTGACTGGAACACATAACTGTTTTGTGATATAGCCTAAATGTTGCTTAATTACGTGTGCTGAGAGAATTCTAAACAAATGGTCTTCCCAGATGGGAATTCATACACCGTAATGAAGCCTCACATCACCTGGACATTGAGAACGGCAAAGCACAACACTAGAGAACCTAGAATCAGAAACCATATTAAGTCACTGTTTAATCTTCCGAGGAATAGCCAGATTTCTATTCAACAAAAGTACACTCCCTTTTGAAATCTACATCATGCTTGTGTGTTCTTACTCTGGTCATTCTAAGTGACAGACTGATACTGTGAGGGATAAAGGGAAAACCATGTGCCTACTCTTTTTTCAGGCTCTGTTTCAGCAACACCTCAAGTGTCATTCTGTCTTTCAGTAAGTATTAGCATCAAAAATGTATGATATATTTGTGAAGACTCTGTGGGTGCCAACCTGATATGTGAGTTTAGGACTTTATCATCCAAAGGCCAATCCCAGGGCATGCCACTATTTTAATATCAGGAGGCTTTATCAGTTTCCCCTCAACCTTATTTGTTACCTATTTTACTAGAAGGCATCACACCATTTCCTTTATAATTTTGAAGACTGGGTTTGGTCTTTAATGACTGAGCTGTCATTCCGACCTCAGCTCCCAGTGTCATATATAAATTGTCGTCACTGGAATCTATTCCCTCAAGATACATGAGGATACCGGCTCTCTATTTTTAAATTATATCTATTTTAAGAAAAGAGTTTATTTCCGTGTTTGATTAGGATGACTTTTATCTGTAATTCATTATATATAAAATAGCTTATGAGAAAAATCTGATTATCTGTGACAGAAAGTGTACCATAGAAATAGAATCATATTTTATTTGTGACATTTCTTAAAAGGAAAGAAATAACTTTTATGGTTGTAATAATGTGTTTTGGGGAAATGGAGCTGTGCTCTAAACATTTGATAATAATTTGAAATGTATAAAAAGCTCAGTAATGATAGATTACTCTGGTACATGCATTACTTATAATAATCAACGCTCCTTTCAGATCTGTGACTTTTATGTAAGTCTGTGAAGATGCTATCAGCAGATGAGACATAGTGGTTAATATTTACTGAAAACTAATTCGAATGCTGTGACATGAGAGTTATAAAAGCTGTATAGCAGTGTGAGTATTTGTATTCAAATGGTTATTTATTTACTCTTAGTCATTTTCAAGTACAGACAACTGAAGACGTTCTTGGGAAGAACAAAAATGAATGTGTCACCTTGTCTTGACACTGCATTTGTCCTGTGACTGCAGTGTGGCAGAACTAGTTTCTTATTATAAAGAAACACAAGTGGATTATTCCCTTTGCTAAACACAGTGAAGACATTACTATCATTTAAAGTAACACAGTCTTTTTTAATGCTAACACAGGGATACATAGAATTTCGGTGATTTCTCCTAGCTTTTCTTAAGAAACAGTCTGACTAGTGGGTCAAGAAGGAAGAGCCATTCGTGGGGTGTGTGACTACTCCCCGAAGCAATGCCTGATTTGTGGTTTGGAAAATGGTGGTAATAAAATAGGATAACAATAAGATTCTTTGCTTCTTTCCTGGTGCAAGGCATCAAGTCAATGACATGCATACAAAGAGAGGCTCACTACAACTGGGCTACATCCTCAAACTTAAAATATTTTAACAAGGTTCTGAGACGCACCTAGCATTTTCCAACTGATAGAAAAAAGCCAGAGAAGAACAAACACACTGTGATCTGCCTTGGGGTGAGACAAATCCTTTTGGATAGTAGACTGAACTTATTGAAAGTAGACACGAGGGATATTGTTGTCTACCTGGCAGATCGTTTTTATTGTCACTGTATAGTAAATACCCTACTCCTATCTGCCACTAAATTCCTAACAACAAAAACCTTTAAAACTAAACTGGATATTTTTTACAATATTAATTATTCAAAAACTAAAACTAGTTCAAATAAAGTACCTTTATTATTATTATTATTATTATTATTATTTATTAAAGATTTCTGTCTACTCTCCGCCACCGCCTCCATTTCCCTCCCCCTCCCCCAATCAACTCCCCCTTCCTCATCATCCCAAAGAGCAATCAGGGTTCCCTGCCCTGTGGGGAGTACAAGGACCTCCCACCTCCTTCCAGATCTTGTAAGGTGAGCATCCAAACAGACCAGGCTCCCACAAAGCCAGTACGTGCAGTAGGATCAAAACACAGTGCCATTGTTCTTGACTTCTCAGCAGTCCTCATTGTCCGCTATGTCCAGCGAGTCCGGTTTTATCCCATGCTTTTTCAGACCTAGGCCAGCTGGCCTTGGTGAGTTCCCGATAGAACATCCCCATTGTCTCAATGTGTGGCTGCACCCCTCGCAGTCCTGAGTTCCTTGCTCATGCTCTCTCTCCTTCTGCTCCTGATTTGGACCTTGAGATTTCTGTCCGGTGCTCCAATGTGGGACTCTGTCTCTGTCTCCTTTCATAGCCTGATGAGGGTTAATATCCAGGAGGATGACTATATGTTTTTCTTTGGGTTCACCATCTTATTTAGCTTCTCTAGGATCACGAATTATAGGCTCAATGTCCTTTATTTATGTCTAGAAACCAATTATGAGTGAGTACATCCCATGTTCAAACTTGTGCAACCACTTTGGAAAGCAGTGTGGTGGTTTCTCAGGAAATTCGGGATCAACCTACCCCTGGACCCCGCAGTACCACTCTTGGGAGTATATCCAAGAGATGCTCTATCATACAACAAAAGTATATGCTCAACTATGTTCATAGCAGCATTGTTTGTAATAGCCAGGACCTGGAAACAACCTAGATGCCCTTCAATGAAAGAATGGATGAAGAAAGTATGAAATATATACATATTAGAGTACTACTCAGCAGTAAAAAACAATGACTTCTTGAATTTTGCATGCAAATGGACAGAAATAGAAAACACTATCCTGAGTGAGGTAAGCCAGACCCAAAAAGAGGAACATGGGATGTACTCACTCATATTTGGTTTCTAGCCATAAATAAAGTACCTTTATTCTTACTTTTGAGTCACTTCCTAACACTTTTCCTTTTGTAAGAGATATGGAGTAAATTTGATCTATACCCACCCACCCACCCCCAATATCCTGTTTAGTATGAAATTCTGACACTCTTTGTAAAATGTTTATTCTGTATGGCTATGGAGTAATTTTCAGGAATCCACAAGGATGACTTTAGCTAATAATCTAAGCAGTGGTGGAGAGGGTTCCTTAACTGCCATTCCCCTGAAATCAGATTGAGGACTACCTTAGTCGTCATCATAAAACCTACATCCAGTAACTTATAGAAGCAGATGAAGAGATCCACAGCTAAGCACTGAGCCATGCTCCAGGAGTCCAGCTGATGAGAGGGAGGAACAATAATATGAGCAAAGGGGTTAAGATCATGATGGGGAAACCCACAGAAACTCAAGCTAGTGGGAACTCACTGACTCCAGACCCACAGCCAAGGAACCTGCATAGGACCAAACTAGGGCATTTTTAATAGTGTGGGGGAATAGAGATCAAAGAAATGGACACAAATTAAAAGTTGATAAGTCAGTAATTTTAATTCAAAATGTAAAGTTGAAGTGGTATGAAGTAAAGGAGCCATGACAAAGCCATGACAACATTGTCTTACAAAAAAAAAATCTGTTTCTTCCACAACTAGAATGGACGCCTCAGACTAGGAAACTTGTATCAGTTTCCTATTTCTAAATAAGGCTGTAAAGTGCACAGGTTAGACAAATGGATCAAATCCAGACTTTTTTGGCAATAGGCATCTGGATTAGTCATTAGAAGGTGCATATTGAGTGTGGCGGCAGAAGAAAGCTAGTCAGTTATTCACGAAGCAGGATGTATTTCCTAAGGAACAGTTCATAGACCGGTTGTGAATGAGGGAGGAGATAAGAGAGAGTCACCTCTCACGTTCACAGCTATGTGCTAGTGTATGGCTATGGAAGCAACTTCTGTGAGTTTCGATATGAAATTATAGCGGAGCTGAGGCTTCACGAGTGAAAACTGTATTCATATACATGGTGGCTCCATTCCCGCCAGTGAAACTACTAGCTGCAACAGTAGTCACACGTCACTATTTGCTGTTTAGGTAGTGCTTGAGATGTATTAGGTTTATTTTCTCACTTAAACTTTTCATTAAAGTGCATTCATTGTAGTGATATTTTCACCATTGTGAATGTGCAATATGTCAGCATGAAAATAGAAGCATGCATGTTTGAGGGTGCTTAGAATGTAGAAAGCCGAGAGTGTCACAGCTGTTGAAGAACATGTAATAATAGATAAGAAGCTATTGGATATATTAGAGGAATACCAGGAGCTTATTTGTTTGTACTGAATAATTCCTTAACTTGTTTATATAATGTATAAAATCTGTCTTAAGATACTATGATGAATAAAATATGAAACATCTTTGTCCTTATAAAAGAATATTCTAAGGCCTGGAAATGTAGCTCAGCTGGTACTTTTTTACCTAGCACCCAAAAACCCTAGTGTCAATCCATGGCAAACATAAGCTTGTGATGGTGGAGTTTGATGGGCAGGTGGGAAAAGGTGAGGGTGAGCATGAGAGAGGAGGGAGACACCAGGATAAGACTGGTGAGGAGTAGGTGACTGCAAGTAAAGAAAGGTTAGGTAGCACCTCACCTCCGGTTTCCTCTTCCAGTTGTTGAGTGATAACATTGACCCAGAGGCTTTTAATAGCTCTTGAGTACTTCATGGAAGTCACCTTTAGGTGTTTCTGTGTGAGCAATGAGTCTTACTTCCTTGATTTGTCCTCCTGTTTGTTATATCCTTCTGGGCAGGGTTATGATGAGCTCAGAATGTTAGGACACAGACAGAGATTGTTATCTCTGGAGTCCTGGATGGAGGCTGACATTTGCACAGGAAGAATATTTCATAGTAGGAGAAGAGACTTCGCTCCTCCCATTATGGAGCACAAAGTCCTACTGTCCTTATCTGAAGACCTCCGTGACTTTTCTTTGGTTCCAGTGATATGTAATGATCACATAATTGTGTAGTTAACTCTTCAGTATCAGAGTTTAACATGGCACCGTGTGGGTTAAATGTTAAAGAGAAACTTACTGAACACTGATGCCCTGTCCAAGAGGACAGATAGAGCCATCCACTGTTTGAAAGCCACGGAGTTTCTACTCCAGCCACATTAGTATTGTTCACATTATGTAAGTTTCCCCAGTCTCTCATTCACCTAATTCCTGGCACAGTGGAGTCAATATGGAAGTCTGAAAAATTACTTCACAGACTACATGTTAAAGGCATAAATTCCCATGTCTCCGAAAAAATCCTACCGTTTTCTGTAGTTCTGCTTCCTCTACTTTAGAATAAGAGATTCATCTAAAATAAGCACAAAAAAGAATATTTTAATAGTTATCAACCTACATTTCTTTCTCTGTTACTTGCATTTTGTGATAAAATTAATCACCTTTATTCTTTATTGGATGTTGTAGCTCTCAGGGTAATGCTGAGCAAATTTGCTAAATTTTGACTGTCAGTTCTCCATCTACATAGTATTGGCATTAAGTCAGGCAATGATCAGCTAATTATTCAGCAAATAATGATTGAATGGCAGACAATATTTAAAGCACCTAAGAGGTTATAAGGAATAGGATAAGCAGTAACCAGGCACCTATTGAGTTTATACCTTAGCAAAGGCAAATAGACAATAAACAATAACTACATAAGAAAATAATATGTACATAAGATGAAAGAGCATAAAAAAGAAGGCAAAAATAAAGGTTCAACAGTGGAAGTCTTTTCTTCCCCAACTCATTTTTCAAGAAAACTTTTGAACATCTGTTACAGATAGTAGATTCGGGAGACCACTCACAGTGTATTTTTCATGGAGCATTCTTATTCCATCACCCGTTGATTGGCTTAAACTCGTTTTCAGACATTCATGTGGGTAAAGCAAAGGCTTGGGAGGATAGTGTGCATACCGATGTGGCTAACCTATTTCACAGTACTTTATTTTAAAATACTTTAAAAATATTGAAATGTTAACATCAGGTTTCGTTTCTGTTGATCATAATTTAGTGCATTTTCTTGTTTTGTATGTCAGCTGAAAAGGTCATCATGAACTGGTTTCTGTGTGTTCTGGGAGAGGTTGATAGGAAAGTCAGATGCAGATCTTTCAATATCTATAATTTCAATTTGACTTGGGAATTCTCATCAAAATAGATTAAGGGATAATTCTGTAAGACAAAACACTAAGTAAATAGTATGTTTTCATAAGAATTAAATAGGTCTATAATACAGTGAGTATATTATGGTAAATATATAATTTTTCAGTCTGGGCATTTTGAATCCTCTGTAAATATTATACAGAATTTATCTTTGGTTTTTAGAATTCCTTTTTAAAACACTTTTGCTCACTAGACTTAAACTCCCTGCCAGTCAAAGCTGAACTCACTGTTATCTTGAGAATCTTCAAAGCATACCACACACCATGGGATTTAATGTAGTTGAATGAAGAGCTAAATGCTCCAAACAAGGCATCATCAGCTGAGAATAAAATTTGTTTTGTTAAGTAGAAAAAATTGTAATAGCACTTCAAGAATACCTGAAATTCAGTCTGTTGTTGCTAAGTTACTGAAGCCAGGAGAGACAGAAATGAAAGATTGGATTCAGTTTCCTATTTATATCATATCATCTTTTATGTTTTAAATTTAGCCTGTTCAGAGTTGGTTGATTAAGAAAATAATAATGATTCCTAAGTATTTGTTCTCAATTTTATAGTCCCATAACAGCTTTAGAAAGAATTGTGTGTTTATTACACATAACTATGTACTATTATGATAATAGATTGACATATTAATTATATTTAAACTATTCAGAAAATTCAAAACTTTAAACCATACTTTATTTTTTTAAATAGAATAGTTATTAGGATATTAAAAATAGCTTTCCCATTTTATTCATTGCAGGAAAATTTTTATGTGCCCTGGAATCTTGCAATGTTTTTGTCTGTGTGATTTTTTGCATTTGAATCAGTTATTCATAGTGTAGCCATTATCATGCTGTAAACAGCATTAGCACATGGCTGGAATAGACAATATCATGGACTGTGCCTTAGAAGAGGGTGTAGGGATATTTAAGAAGATAACATAATTATATCACAAGAAGAAAAATCACTATTGCAGTCATTGAAGTTAGCATTTCTAATTGTTTGATGCTGCTTCAATTTTTTGGATAAAGATGACATTAAATTGCCTTATTTGTTAGGAAACATTATAAATAGGAGAGAAAGAGGGTCAGGGTGATTGTTTAATCAGGAAAGGGCTTGATGAATGAATATAAAATTCTAGTTTAGATATCCAACGTCCGCTTAAGAGTCAGGCATGCTAGTTACCATCAGAGAAGAGGCTGAACAAGGGACTAGGGTGAGAAGAGTAAGGAGACAGGAGGATTCATGGAGCTGGCTAGGTAGCCCATCCAGCTGGATCAGTAAGATTCGTGAGTAACCTTGTCTCAAAATAGAAGATCTAAAATGGCCGAAGAAGTCACTGGTATGTTCCTGTGGCCTGTACACGCATATTAACACACATACATCTATACATACACTGCATATTCATAAAAACATGTTTCTACAAACATAAATATGTATATATATGTGTATACATATACATATATATATATATACACCACACACACACAAAAGAAAGAAAGCATTGGAAATAAGGGAAATAATGCATAATTGTACCATAGAGATAGTGAGATATATCCATTTTTCATTTTTTCAGGATATTTTACTCAACAAGTAATCATTGTCAAATATTATTTTCTATCTGTAATATATGAATTCTAAAAAAATCACAACTTGGTATTTTTGCAAAGATATTACTTTGAACAGTTGTTTGAAGTGTGATTTCACTTTTTCAAGGATAAAAACAAATTAGTATCATATATTATATTTTTAATTTAAAGGGAGGTAGTTCAGTTGACATAAGATCAGATTAAATGAAGCAGGCAGAGCTTTAAATAATACAATTTAAAAGGATTATAAAATACTGTTTTCCTGAATTATCTCCTACACTGCCTTTCCTTTTGGCCACAGACACCACTCAAAATAATCCTAAGAACTGTACTAACTATGCACGAGTGAGGGCAGTGAAGAATTGCAGCACATTAGTGTGCTGGCTGTCACACGTCTGCCTTATGAGGAGGACATGGTCGCTGGGTGCCTATTTTCGAAATCAGATCGCTGAGAAGGACTGAGAGCTAGGGCTGCTTAACTTTAAAGACGAGGATAAAACAAACAAATAAAGCAGAGCAATTTTTTTTGGCAGTACCTGTAAAACGCTTCAGTGGAGGGTGATTGTTAGGTAGAGAACAATAGAAGGAACATGCTCCTTTTAGCTGGCTGAGGTAGAGTACACAAACTGGTTGAGAATACTCCAGATATGAATTGGACCAAGAAGTAGTGGAGACTAATTTGTCCTCAGCTGTGATGATCATACTCATGTCGCCATCGTGGAGACTGATTTGTCCTCAACTGTGGTGATCATACTCATGTTGCCATCGTGTTGCATTTCCGTTATATACAGATTTGGATTATTATATTCCACCTTCCACTTCCCTAAGAAACTGTCTAGTCACTGCGCCATCGTGGCCAATGATGTATTATCATTGGTGTCACAATAATATCACAGAGGAAATGTTTTGAATCAGAAAATTATTTAATATTCCACAGTTTCTTCACAATGAGTTAAAGACTGTGAAGAATTCTTTGGGGACTTTTCCTAAAATTACATTTGTATATGATTACTAAGAGCTACAAAAGAAATAAAGCCAACCTTAGTTGAAGTATTATTTGTACTACTTATAATGTAGACATTAAGGAAATTGTGCTTTTAGTGATATCTTGAACTTAACTTTCAAGGAGTTTTCACCCCCTTTTCATTATTCCACTGTGGTTTGTATATATTATCATTAAAGAATGTGTCTTTTCCAATGATAAATTATCTGGTTAGTATTTTCCGTGTAATAGGAAATCCTGTCACTTCCCTTTTTTATATTTTTAATACATGATCTATTACATTGTGTACAATCATAAAATGTTCCTGAATTCCAAACTGATGAATAATAGTGACTAGACAATAAAAGTAACTTTATCTAAATAGCCATGCATCTCTTTGGGGTGACACATGAATACTTACAGAGTTTTTAGGTAAGATTAAAATCATATTGCTTGAATTTTATATTTTGATATTTTATCTTGTGATAGAAATATTAATAAAAATCAATCTATCAGAAAACTAAGAGTACTATTCTATAATTATTGTCACTATGTCAAACAACAATGAGGAAAATAACATTTTAATGATTTCCTTTAACAATTCAGAATTATGACATTTATTTTAGGCTAGACATTTGATGGATACACATAAGACATTCAGGTAAAGAAATAACTCCACTCCTGCTCTTTTTTTTCTCTTTCCCACGTACTTTCAAGCATCACAACCTTCTTCACAAATCAGCCTTCATCGCAGTCCTTCAGAAGAAATTTCACAAATGCTCTCGTTGCTTTTGTTTCTTGAATTGTTAAACATCAGCATTCAGGTTAATAGAAATGTTAAGTCAATTCCTTATTTATTCTAAGAACTAACAACTGACCTTGTAGCTTGAAAACTTTTATGTTTTGCATATCATTATATATTAAATGAATTATAGTCTTTATCATCTTCTCTCTTTAAAGACGTAGGAGAAAGTCTTTTCAATACTCAGAGAAAAGTGCTGTTTTCACTCACTGGAATAACCTTCTGTCCTCACCCTCAGGTATCCTGACTCGTGAATTCAAAGAATGCTAAACCCATTTAAGACATCAATTGGTATGTGATGACTGTAACCTGAAGACAGCCCTGTGCTCCGTCTTGGGCTACCCTACTTTATCCCTGACCACAGGGTATCTAACTGTATCATCAGATAATAGGATGATCCTGCTTACTATGTGTGGAACACACTTCAGGTTCACTGAGAGGCCACAGAAGTATGTGGTGTAGTCTCCTGACATTTCAAAATATTTTTTTAATAATTGCAGAGATTTATAGATACTCTTATGAAAGAAGGATAGAGGAGTAAACCTATATCTTCATTCCTAAAAGGTGTCCAGACCTGTCAAGCAACTTTGATACTGAGATAAGAAATGTGATCTCCAGTTTGTTACAGATGCTTGCATAGATATACCTGTCAGAAATTCATTTCCTCCCCCAGTCACTGCTGTCATATACTGTTAGAGGCACCACAGACAAATTTCTTGAGTCAGTGTCTCGGGGACTATTTAAATGTGAGGGATCTTAGCCTCCTAACCATTTTTACACACACACACACACACACACACACACACACACACACAAATTTCTTTATAATAACAATATCATACTAATGGGATAGTCATATGGATTAAGTTTAAAAGATGCACATAAACACTAGACTTGCAAGTCTAATCATAGTGGAAACATATACACCTCAACTTTCAGTTGACTATTAAGAGTTTGACAATGAAAAGCAACTAGTTACGATATTTTAAGAAGTGAACACCGTAGGAGAAAACTGACTTCACAATGCTAAACTCTGACCTTCTTCATAGACAACAGAAACAACAAACCAAAAAAACTCATACAGTTTGGCTTCCACAGTTTTATTGTTTAAGTTTGTCCATCTTGTGGCTCCCTACCCTCTTGAATCTTGTTCTCTTATGAGCAAATGAAAGTGCTTTTCCATCATGGGTCCTTGAGGAAGAAGGAATAAAGAACAGGGTTGGTAGTTTTTGACGACAATATCAAGCAATAGCACCACTTGCTTCTTGGTAATATCACTTCAACTAGGGCAAAGCTGTAAAAATACTGAGATATAGCCAGATGATGGTGGCACACACCTTTAGTCCCAGCACTCGGGAGTCAGAAACAGGTAGATCTCTGTGCATTTGAGGCCAGTCTGCTCTACAATAACTAGTTCCACAACAGGCTTCAAAGCTACAGAGAAACCTTGTCTTGAAATAGCAAAAACATAACAAACAAAAAAATTATTTATGTCTAGCAAAGACTAAATATCTGCTCTTTCCAACCAATGAAAGAGACAAACTTTCGGGAGTTCACGTTGCCTGTGTCAGTGTCAGAAGGCAAAGGTGATGTTTTGATATCTGCCTAATTTCTTGCTAGAAAGTAGGAACTGAAAACATTTAGACCCTGACGTATACATTTTCCACCTGCTTTAGTGAAGGAATAGTCCATTTTTTTTAAGAACACCAGAAAGAAGTTCACTAAAGGTATTCTAATCACCTACTTCCTTCAAGGCACCATTAGAAAGTACACTGTCCTAAATGAGGCCCAATTTGTAGAGATTTCCTATGTCTCCCAAATGACTACCTAACCACAATGTGGATTTTCCAGGTCTTTTCTTCCCCTACTATGAGTTTAATTTCAAGACACACATTATTTATCTTAGGTGGAAACTACACAGGCCATCATCCTCATGTTTGTTTAAAAGAAATATCAGTCATGTGAAACTCTAGAAGGAGGGACACTTCAAAGCAAAGTCAGACACAGTACCGAACAAGGAAAGTATACTCCCACATTAAACCAACGCACAGTTAGGTAGGGAGGCTGAGGGTAATTAGTCAGTTGGAAGGAAGCCAGGACCTTGAGGCAAATATTTTAGTTTCTTGAAAAGTGCTGTGGGATTTCTAATGGCCACTTAGGATGAGTGTTGAATCTCATTGAGGAAACGGTACCTCTGGGAGCTTAACATTTGCAGGTAAGTTACCTGATAGCTACTGAAAACAGTTCTGCAGGCCAGAAAGTGAACCCCGAGTGCTGGCGAGTCACAATGCTTTAGTATTATAAATATAAATATTATATAATATAGCATATTATATATAATCACTTCTCAGGTGTTTGATCAGAGGGCTGTGCATGGCTTCTGGCTCATGATGGTGGTAACTGTGTTTGATGCTGACTCACTAATGTAATATGAATAGTTTGTTCAAAATTGGATGAGAAATGAATTTTTTCAATACCACAAATATAAATCTTTCAAAAACCTATTAAATGCTTTTTGGTTTTCTGATGTTTGCTAATATTTATGTGTTAGGAATACATGTAAAGACATCTATACATAAAAGTGGAGTACTTAGGAACAATGAATAAAATTACATGCAGTTCATCAGAATTTTATGTCATAAAGAAGTACAGAAATTTATCTGTGTTCAGTAAATTAACCAGTGCTTGGTAAACTTTGACACTCTGGAAGCTTTTGAAAATAAGATGTCTGAAGGTGTGAAATTCCTAAAGGAGAAAAACTTCCTTTTCTTCAAAAGATTTCTACATATAGTTTGACAATGTCTAGAGATTTGATATATTGCTTTTAACCTTACTCTCTTGAGCATAAGCAAACTATTGAATTTTCTGGCAAATAAGAAAATATAACACCCGAGTAAAGTCAAGTATTTTTTCTTCCTGTAGTAATGTTATTTTTATGAAAAATATATTATATGTTACAAAAATATTCTAGTAGCTAACTAAGGCACGTCATGATTTCATAACTTTGCATATATTAGTCAGTTAGCCTACAGATCCCTGCCTATTTTCTTCACAAATTGTCACAGTAATTTCATAAAACTTACTTTTTAAAAAATCGCATTGTTTAGAAATGTAAGAAGTGCATCACCTTTGACGTGGAAATTTCTATTTGTGAAAATAGAAATTATTCATCTAATGATTATCCAAATTATTTCTATATTTCTAATGAGTAGAGTTTCAAAATAATTTTCTTAGAAGCCTGTTGGGAAGGAAAACAGCGTTGTGTATTTTATCTTTTATTACTATGATACAAATATCTGAACCCAAGCTGTAGACCAGAGGAGCGTCCACACTACCTGTGGTGTGTTCATCACAGGACTGTCTTCAAGTGTGGAGATGTGGAGTTGATCAAAGCCTGGTGCCATAGTAACTGTGAGGCAGGCTTACAGAGTGTCACCCTACGAAGACGTGATAATGTGAGGGGTTTTTAGAGAAACTTTCAGATCAGTTTCTTTATTTCTCCCTTCACAGAGGGTTCCCTTCTGACTGGAGGGCCATAGTTGGCCAGATGAATGAGCTTCCACTTGATTTGATATTTCTTCCAGAGACACTAGAGGAGGAATGTTTTCTTTCTGTCTCTCAGATTTGTTTGTTTCTTATCTGCTTAACTATGCTCTGTATCAGAGAAATTAGTAAGTTCCTTAACAAGATTCTTCTGTCATTTCTATTGTCTTCGAAAGTAAAATTTACAGATTTAAGTTTTTCATCTTAATATCTCTATACTATTTTACTTATTTTCTGTGTATTCACCTATCGGTTTAAGGATTTAATTTTTATGTTTTTACCTCAATATTATTTTTCCTCAATATTATGAACGATTTATAGATTTCTATATCTCTGTTACTTGTGATTGTGGCTAGAAGTAGTCGCCATCCTGCAGGTCCCGTTGGACGAGGTTTTCTCCACCTGTTTCCGAAGCCGCTTATATGAAGTAGCCACTCTGAGGCTTATTAATAGTTACAATTGTTGGACCAATGTCTTAGGCTTCTAACTGGGTAGCTCTACTATTAACTCATTACTACTAATCTGTGTATTTCCACAAGGGTGTGGTTTACTGGTGTAGCATGTTACTCCTTCAGTGGCTATGTGGTGTCTTCTCTGACTCTGCCTACTCTGTCTGTATCCCTGTTCAGATTTCCTGCCTGGCTTTAATCTGCTAAGCCATTAGTCAAAACAGATTTACTCATTAACCAATAAAAGCAACACATATACAGAAGGACACCCTACATCATGTGATATTATATCATGTGGTAACTACATTCATGACTCATTCTTAGCAGCCAATGTGATGTTTTCAAGGTTGCCATCTTATTTTTTCTCTTATAGCGCAGCACATACTTTTTCTTATCAGGAAAATGAAGGTCATTCCTGATGTCACCCAGGTGATAAATAGAAGATTCATTCCTTTGTTATATTAAGTATATTTGCCTGGAATATATATTTTAATTTTTTTCACATTTTTATTTAGTCTTTTGTTTTGTTCTATTTTTTTTCTATTTATGTATTCATGAAATTATTCTTGTATTTTAAAAATCATGTAAAATATTCATACTTGTGGAATAGTACTAAGCATTTGTGTGAACAACATTTAAATAATTAGTACATTTGAGCTAAACCTTTTTCAAGTGTCTAATAATTGGCATGTGTATCAAGTACTCTTATGAATATGTATTTATATGGTTTTTGTTTCCAGTTCTCTAATTTTAAATAGTGGCTACTTATTTTAGGTTAATTTTGTCTTTGTTGAATTAATTTTGAGAGTTTAGGCAGTTATAATATTAGTTGTATTAAATGAATTTGATCAAAATAGTTTGGAAAATCAAGTGGCAATATTTTCTAAAAGAATTAAGGGGGTTTCTTTTATTGTCTTATCATTCTCGAAGTATTTCATTCACATCTGAAAATCTTGGTTTTCTCAGTTTTGGCATAGATATAATGATAACAAATGTTACAAAGGCTGGATTTTCAGATAAAATCTTATTTAAAATAATGATTTTACTAAAATCATTCATTGAATTCAAAGGTACATGGGATAACAAGGAACACCTGCAGACTGACTATGTTGGCAGTTCCCACAATGGAAAGGACATTTGAATTCTTCATCCACACTCTAGAAGAATTTCTTCTTTAGCTATTTAATTTAATGATTAAGCGTCTTCTAAATTTTGTAAATCAGCTCATCTTCACTATATTTTACTAATATGGAATTAAAAATAATTCATGCCGGGCAGTGGTGGTGCACGCCTTTAATCCCAGCACTTGGGAGGCAGAGGCAGGCGGATCTTTGTGAGTTTGAGACCAGCCTGGTCTACAAGAGCTAGTTCCAGGACAGGCTCCAAAACCACAGAGAAACCCTGTCTCGAAAAACTAAAAAAAAAAAAAAAAAAAAAAAAGAAAAGAAAAAGAAAAGAAAAATAATTCATGACAACTAGGCGGTGGTGGCACATGCCTTTAATTCTAGCACTAGGGAGGGAGAGGCAGGCTGATCTCTGTGAGTTCGAGGCCAGTCTGGTCTATAAGAGCTAGTTCCAGGACAGGTTTCAAAGCTACAGAGGAACCTTTTCTCGAAAAACCAATAATAATAATAATAATTTACAACAGACAAAAATCTATAGTATAATCTGATTTATATTCTTATGAATTTTTTGGATAATTTGTTTTAATCCCTATTATTGTTAACATATTCTTCCTTGAATTATGCATACTATGAGTGCCGTAGTATTGGAGGCCATTTCTTTTTTTTTTTTTTTGTTTTTTTTTGTTTTTTTTTTTTAATTTTACCAAGTGACTTATTTTATTTAAAAATAAAACCAAGATGGTACAAATACAGGTTAAACACATCAATTTCTTTTTTTTTAATTTAAATTTATTTATTTATTAAGGATTTCTGCCTCGTCCCCACAACCGCTTCCCATTTCCCTCCCCCTCCCCCGATCCAGTCCCCCTCCCTCATCTGCTCGAAGAGCAATCAGGGTTCCCTGACCTGTGGGAAGCCCAAGGACTGCCCACCTCTATCCAGGTCTCCTAAGGTGAGCATCCAAGCTGCCTAGGCTACCACAAAGCCAGTACGTGCAGTAGGATCAAAAACCCACTGCAATTGTTCTTGAATTCTCAGTATTCCTCATTGTCCGCTATGTTTAGCTAGTCCGGATTTATCCCATGCTTTTTCAGACCTAGGCCAGCTGGCCTTGGTGAGATCGTAATAGAACATCCCCATTGTCTTAGTGTGTGGGTGCACCCCTCGTGGTCCTGAGTTCCTTGCTCGTGCTCCGTCTCCTTCTGCTCCTGATTTGGACCTTGAGATTTCTGTCCGGTGCTCCCATGTGGGTCCAATAGAAAACACTATCCTGAGTGAGGTAAGCCAGACCCAAAAAGAGGAACATGGGATGTACTCACTCATATTTGGTTTCTAGCCATAAATAAAGGACATTGAGCTTATAATTCATGTTCCTAGAGAAGCTAAATAAGAAGGTGAATCCAAAGACAAACACATAGGCATCCTCATGAATATTAACCTTCATCAGGCGATGAATTGGAGGCCATTTCGTGTGCCATTCAGCTGTATTTCACGAAGCTCTGTTAGTTGCTCTCTGAGTCCAACTGTAGTCTGCTACCCCTATACTGACATCCTGGATTGAATCCTGTAGTAGATATTGTCTATTTTTTTTTACTGATTTACTATATCATTTTCTTAAAATATATCTTTATAAATCTCTGCCCCTCCCCTAAAATATGTAAAGAAAAAAATCATGAATGTTTAACTCACTGTGTCTAAAATTATTTCCTTCAGTACTGTTTCCAGTATTTATCAATTTAATGAATAGCTTGGCTGTGTCTTCAGTGTGCGGCAAAATGAATTAGTCAATATTTGAGGTGTACTTTATAATACACAGTCCCTGTGAGAAACCTGGTGGATTTAGATCATCAAGGTTTCATGTCTGGCTCTCTCAGAGTCTCTGTAACCACCCTGCTATACTTTTGATTGTCAAATTAACTCAATTAGAAACGTCTGGGAAGAGTCTCCAGGAGGGATTACTGACATTGGGTTGGTATGTGAGCATGTTTATAGAGACCGTCTTAATTAAGTGAAATGATGTGGGAAGACTCAGCATAATATGGGTTGCACTAATCTCTAGAAAAGGGCTCCTGGACTCTACATGAGTATAGACATTGAACTGAGAACAAGCAAACAAGGATGCGTAAATTTAATTCACTGTGCTCTTGGGTGTGGCTAGGAGGTGACCAAGTGTTTGGACTGCTTGCCTTGACTTCTTCCTATGTTGAACTATAACCCGGAAGATGAGCTAAATAAACCCTTCCTCTCCTGTTACCTTTTTGCCAAGATATTTTATCACAGCAACAAAAGTATAACTAAAGCAATGTTAAGCTCACTGGTTCTTGTTTGTTTGTTTAGTTGATTATTGCTTGTTTGTTCGTTTTAGAGTCCCATTCTGTCATCAAGACTGTCATGGACCTCACAATGTGAATCAGGATGGCCTCAGAACTATGGTAGTCACCCTGCCATCTCTTTCCAAGTAGTGAGATTGTAGGCCTCCACCACAAAGCTCAGTTTTTGTCCATAATCTATTTTTAATCAAAATCTAGAATGACCACTCATATCTTGAAATTTTATGTATGGTATGTGTTCCCAGATATTTATTATTTTGTTTTAAAAATTCATTTAATTAATGTTTTTCATTTATTTTACATACTCACTAGTTTCTTCTCCCTCTTCTTCTCCCTTCTCTTCCCTTTCCCATCTTTCCCCTCCCATCCACTCCTCCTCCGTCTCCATTCAGAAAGGGACAGGCCTCCCATTTGCTTGCACAAAGCATGGCACATCAAGTTGAGGCAGGACCTAGTTAATCCTGCATGGGGAACAGGTTACCACAAGCCAAGCACCAGGGAGAGGTCCTGTTCGTACGGTTAGGAGCCTTACTAAGAGACCAAGATTCATGATTGTCACACACATGCGGAGGGCCTAGGTCAGTCTCATGCAGGTTCCCTGACAGTTGGTCCAGTTGTCTCTATGAGTTCCCCCATCATGACCCCCCTGGCTAGTACAATCCTCCTCCCTTTCTTCTGCAAGACTCTCAGCACTCAGTGTAGTGCTGGTCTGTGAACCTCTGCCTCTGATTCCATCAGTTATTGGAAACAGTATCTCTAACAGCAATTAGGGAAGTCAACAATCTGCTTAAAGCTCAGGCACCCTCTCCATTATTACAACTCAGTTGGGGGTCATCCTTGTGGTTTCCTGGGAGTTTCCTGTCATCAGGTTTCTCCCTAGCTCCAAAATCCCATCATAAAGACATCTCTTCTGTTACTCCCCCCCTCCATCCATCCCTGCAACCTGCTCCATCTAGTTCCCACCACTGCATCCTACAACCATACCCCCAGTTTATCCAGGAGATCTTTACTACCTCCCTTTCCTGGGGAAATCTATGCATTCCTCTTTGGGCCTTCCTTGTTTCTAGTCTCTCAGTGGCTGTGGATTGAAAATTGGTAGAACTCCACTGTGTAAATGTACCACATTTTTCTTATCCTTTCTTCAGTTGAGGAACATCTAGGATGTTTTCAGGTTCTCGATATTATGAATAATGCTGCTGTGAACATAGTTTTTAAAAATACAACTTTATGGCCACTTTTTTTCTTAATTCAAAGATAACTATTCATTAATATAAATAATTTTCTTCTACTATCTTTGGGCTATCTTTCTGTAACTCCAATATTAGACATTCTGGATGTTCCTTTTCTTCATTTTTTCTATCACTTTCACTTCTCAGTTTCATCAGGCATGTTGGAAAACTCCAAATTTTATTAAATAACATCTCAAGTGAGGTTTTCTAAATCTAAAGACATTTGCTCTCCCTTGCTTTTCTATATGAGATAATGTTCTTTTATGTATAAGCTCCTCAGGTTACCAGAGGACAAAACCTAATTATATTCCTTAAATTTCTACTTTCTGCATCTTTCTAATTCACATTTTCTTTGAGTTTTATCATTTACTACACTTTGGTCTATTATGTTATAACAGTTATATTCCAATCATGAGATCAGAACAAATGAGGAAAGATACACTGTAATTTTATAGATAAGTATCATATACTTTGGCAAAGAGACTACCTATTATTTGGAGATGTAGAATAAATAATATAACAGGAAAACACTTATAATAAATTCTCAAATTTCCCAATTTATATATCCCCAAACTTCATCATTTCTACACATATTTTTTACCCTTTTTGATGCCAAAGCCAGTTACAGTCTGCATATTATCCCCGCTTAGGGAGCATTATGGAAGAGAAGGAAAGAAGAAGGAAAGAACCGGAAGACTGGGAGAAGGACTGTGAGACGCCACCTGGGCAAGTCCCACCCATCATAGTCTCAACTCTCAATAGCACTGATTACCTGCACTGGGCTTGCACACAAAGGTGTTCATCAACAATCAGACATGGATGGTTACCGAGATCAGAGAGTCTTACCCTTCACTGTGTACATATTTACTCTTGACCTGTGTACCCACTGCTGAAGAACGGTGTGCAGTGGATAGTTCAATCATGTTATCAAACAGATGGCCCAGGTTGAAACAAATAGGTCAGAAAACAAAACTAAGTCATGCATTTAGAAAGAAAACTGGAAGGAAGGAATGGATTGATAGGTCTGAGATGGAGATGAGGTGAGGGTGAAGGATGGGAATACAGCAGAATGCATAGTGTGTGTGTGTGTGTGTGTAATTCTCAAAGTACAAACTTAATAATAAAATAAACAAAAACTTTGTGTTTCGTATATGTCAACTAGATCTTTGTTCTCCTCTAAATCTTCATAGTCACGACAAAATATATATTTAAGGATCCCAGACCAATTCTAATCTAACTCTTAGAGAAGCTAATGGTGATTATTTACAATTTAAAGTGCCTCTCGAACTTCCTAATGTTGCAATCCTTTAATACAGTTCCTCATGCTTTGGTGATGCCCAACCATAAATTTATTTTGTTTCTACTTCATAACTAATTTTGCTACTATTATGAATCAAAATGTAAATAATGTTTTCTAATGATCTTAGATGAACTCTGTAAAAGAATCCTTCAGCCCCCAAAATGTAGTGACCTACAAATTAAGAACTTCTGCTTTAAATGGTTTAATTTAATGTCTAAGATTCTTTTAACTTTTTTGTTCTCTGTTATTCGATTAGTGACTTAATCCTATACATAAATCCATATACATTTCAGAGCCAGTTATCTTCCAGGAGCCTTGGAAGTCTCCATCTATTTGGCATTTCATTGTGGCCCCCATGGCGTGAGGGCGATAGCCTTTGATGATGTGTCAGCTTCACACGTTTCTAGTCATCACCAGAACCTTATTCCACCTTCATTTCAATGATTGGTATGGAGAGTAAGTGTGGAAGAATCTGTTGTTGCCATGGAGGATGGAAATGTGGATATCTGTCATTTTTCAGTATCATACTTACTATATAATTGTCTAGTTTTCTCTTTCCCTGGGTCTCAGAGCTCAGAGTAGTAGATGATGGGAACCCATCTGTGTATTTGTGTGTGTGTGTGTGTGTGTGTGTGTGTGTTTACTGTAAAATATCAGTCATTCTTGAGAAATTCATAAACCAGATATATTCAGTGGACTTTGGGAATGTTTTATTTTGATTGGAAGTATTTAGCAGTAGTTTCTATATTGCTGGTCATTCCGATCAAAACTGAACTCACCTTGCCTCCCTCAGACTCTCCCCAGAGCAAGCCAATCACTGTATTGTTTGTTGTGGGAACTATCTTCAAGAAATCCACCAACTCTATTGTTTGCATTCCCATCTACACAACCATTTAAGACCTAGAATGAAGAAATGTTTGAGTATTTAAAAGAATGTTGTTGTGTAAGCTGAAACAATTAGAGTATGTATTGTGGAATTCTGTTTTACCTGGAGGTTTTAGTAATAATTTAACACAATAAACAATGCTGAAATTATCAGGAGTCTTCTAATATTTGCATTTTCATTTATGTTCACAGACATAGTCTCTTTTTTTTTAATTTATTTATTTATTAAGGATTTCTGCCTCGTACCCACAACCGCTTCCCATTTCCCTCCCCCTCCCCCGATCAAGTCCCCCCCCCTCATCTGCTCGAAGAGCAATCAGGGTTCCCTGACCTGTGGGAAACCCAAGGACTGCCCACCTCTATCCAGGTCTCCTAAGGTGAGCATTCAAACTGCCTAGGCTCCCACAAAGCCAGTACGTGCAGTAGGATCAAAAACCCACTGCAATTGTTCTTGAATTCTCAGTATTCCTCATTGTCCGCTATGTTCAGCTAGTCCGGATTTATCCCATGCTTTTTCAGACCTGGGCCAGCTGGCCTTGGTGAGATCCCAATAGAACATCCCCATTGTCTTAGTGTGTGGGTGCACCCCTCGTGGTCCTGAGTTCCTTGCTCGTGCTCCGTCTCCTTCTGCTCCTGATTTGGACCTTGAGATTTCTGTCCGGTGCTCCCGTGTGGGTCTCTGTCTCTGTCTCCTTTCATCGCCTGATGAAGGTTAATATTCCTGAGGATGCCTATGTGTTTGTCTTTGGATTCACCTTATTTAGCTTCTCTAGGAACATGAATTATAGGCTCAATGTCCTTTATTTATGGCTAGAAACCAAATATGAGTGAGTACATCCCATGTTCCTCTTTTTGGGTCTGGCTTACCTCACTCAGGATAGTGTTTTCTATTTCCATCCATTTGTATGCAAAATTCAAGAAGTCCTTGTTTTTTACTGCTGAGTAATACTCTAATATGTATATATTCCATACTTTCTTCATCCATTCTTCCGTTGAAGGGCATCTAGGTTGTTTCCAGGTTCTGGCTATTACAAACAATGCTGCCATGAACATAGTTGAGCATATACTTTTGTTGTATGATAGGGCTTCTCTTGGGTATATTCCCAAGAGTGGTATTGCTGGATCCAGGGGTAGGTTGATCCCGAATTTCCTGAGAAACCGAAACACTGCTTTCCAGAGTGGTTGCACAAGTTTGCATTCCCACCAGCAATGGGTGAGTGTACCCCTTTCTCCACAACCTCACCAGCAAAGGCTATCATTGGTGTTTTTTTATTTTAGCCATTCTGACAGGTGTAAGGTGGTATCTTAAAGTTGTCTTGATTTGCATTTCCCTGATAGCTAAGGAAGTTGAGCATGACCTTAAATGTCTTTTGGCCATTTGAATTTCTTCTGTTGAGAATTCTCTGTTCAGATCAGTGCCCCATTTTATAATTGGGTTGATTAGCCTTTTACGGTCTAGTTTCTTGAGTTCTTTATATATTTTGGAGATCAAACCTTTGTCAGTTGCAGGGTTGGTGAAGATCTTCTCCCAGTCAGTGGGTTGTCTTTTTGTCTTAGTGTACATAAGCGACCCCAAAAATTCTACCAAAGAACTCCTACAGCTGATAAACAGCTTTAGTAACGTGGCAGGATACAAGATCAACTCCAAAAAATCAGTTGCCTTCCTATACACCAAGGATAAAGAAGCAGAGAGGGAAATCAGAGAAGCATCACCTTTCACGATAGCCACAAATAGCATAAAATACCTTGGGGTAACCCTGACCAAGGAAGTGAAAGATCTACTTGACAAGAACTATAAGTCTTTGAAGAAAGAAATTGAAGAAGACACCAGAAAATGGAAAGACCTCCCTTGCTCTTGGATTGGGAGGACCAACATAGTAAAAATGGCAATTCTACCAAAAGCAATCTATAGATTCAATGCAATCCCCATCAAAATCCCATCAAAATTCTTCACAGATCTGGAGAAGACAATAATCAACTTTATATGGAAAAACAAAAAACCCAGGATAGCCAAAACAATCTTATACAATAAAGGTTTGTCTGGAGGCATTACCATCACTGACTTCAAACTCTATTACAGAGCTACAGTATTGAAAACAGCTTGGTATTGGCATAAAAACAGAGAAGTCGACCAATGGAATCGAATAGAAGACCCTGACATTAACCCACAAACCTATGAACACCTGATCTTCGATAAAGGAGCTAAAAGTATACAATGGAAAAAAGAGAGCATCTTCAACAAATGGTGCTGGCAAAACTGGATGTCAATCTGTAGAAGAATGAAAATAGATCATATCTATCACCATGCACAAAACTCAAATCCAAATGGATTAAAGACCTCAATATCAGTCCGAACACACTGAACCTGATAGAAGAGAAAGTGGGAAGAACTCTAAAGCACATGGGCACAGGAGACAACTTCCTATGTATAACCCCAGCAGCACAGACACTAAGGGCATCATTGAATAAATGGGACTTCCTGAGGCTGAGAAGCTTCTGTAAAGCAAAGGACACTGTCACTAAGACATAGTCTCTTTTAAATCTATTAAATTAATATGTTATGCTTTGAATAGAGTTTTCCACCCATCTGAAATATTCTAAATAAAAATTTAATGTAGTATGATGAATTTTAAAATTATTAATGTTCTTTTCCCATCTGTCGGTCAACTAGAGTAAAAAATGCTCAGCACACACACAATGACAAGGGAGGGAATGAATAAACAGAATCAATAAATGAACTCCTATACTTTAGGATGGCTACATTGTGTAGAAGGACTTTTTTGAAAATGTGCCAACCCTTTTTTTTTTTCAACTTTGGATCACATCTTATTATCCTAACTGTAATTAGAAATCTTGTGAAATTAAGAATCATTAAATTCAATGAGTTTTTAGCATAGAAAATTTGCCCAGAGGCACCCAGCCAATGGGTCTGTAAGGATAGGGTTTTCAGAAAGGTGTCCCTCCTCTCCTCCTATTCGCTCTAAAAGGAAGCATCTTTTCCACTTAGCTAATTAATTACACCTGCCAACAAGCAGATGGTTCTGAATGCTTTGAAGCATGGAAATAGCTAGGTGCCTATCAGCCAGCTTCCTTCAGTGGCAATTTAGATTATAATTCTTGAAGCTCCAGAGAAATGAAATATTAAATAACTACAAAAAAACCCTATAACCTTTAAATTTTTTCACAAAAAAAAGTATTTTCAGCTATAAAACCATTGCTTTTTCCTGATCTCAGTACACACACGTTTTCAGGCAGTTTATGTTTGTATCGAGGTTGGTAGAGTGCTGGCCACATGCTCCTAGGCAATTGTTTTCAGCACTGAGATACAACTTAAAACAGTGGGCTATGCGTAGAAATCCTAAAAATATTATTGCTTCGCAGTAAGTTATGTTTTGCTGCTTGATATGTTGTTTAATTTGACGTAAGAATGCATATGTACCAACATTGAAAATAGAACTGCAGCCCTGGTGAAACCCGGATATGTGCCTTAATATGTACTTAGTATTCCATGCTGTTAAACCAGCCTAGTCAAGGTCAGTAGTGGGAAATGATCATTAAAGTTTAATAGTAATGCAATAGTATTTTGAATATCACCTAGCTATATATAAGTACACGTATACAAAATCAAATTAACCATAAGAGATGAGTATATGGAAGATAAGTTTGCAGTATTAACTTTTATGAGTTCATAATAAATATGTAGTTTATATCTTATTGAATTCACCATGAAGTATTTAGTTTCATAAGAAATTTAAAGTATGTCTTCTGATATAGTTTGTTACTTTGTACATGAAATAGTATAGCCTTTCTATTTTAATATATGGATATTTAATCTTACTAATAATGGAATAAAAATGTCTCTGCAATTTTACCTTTTGTCTCAATACATTTATAAAATGTATCTAAATAAAATCAATAAAACATCTAAACTTCAAAATAAAATCTCTTCAGCTTACTCATATAAATAAAAGGCCATGTGATAAACAAAACCAGTGATGGATTTATTTAAATATATGTGTATCAAATAATAACATTTAAAATGTATGTCATGAGGACAATGATGTTCTCTTAATATCTAAGTGTATAAAATCCAATAAGTTTGACTAAATGGAAGATACTTTGATTATGCTAAAATTTGTTGCTTTTAATTTTTAATTTCTCTTTCTTTCCTCACTTAAGTTTTATTTTCTTTTACTTCTAACACATTAGACTATGAAACTAAATTAGAAAATAAATTTCAGCCATTTTGACTTAATTCTTAACTTATTTCATTTTCATTTTTATTAGTTAATTACAACTATAAATATGGTAAAACGCACCATACTTAAAATGTATTTTGTTAATAAAACTAACACCTTGATACATTTAAGCCACCCAAATTTCCTTGTGTTAGAAATGAAACTGCAAGAGACATAGAGACAGATTCTTTCAGGCTTATGACATTTTTGGGTAGAGTAATTAAAATCCATTTTACCTTATTCATTGAACCAGAACCTCAAGGACTCAGTGTAGAGTTCCCACAGTACTTGAAAATAATAAAATTGCCTTTAAAAACCTCAGTCTCTAGTGAATGGAAGACTTTTCCTTAAGTAGGCTGAATTTTTCAAGTTTTATTGTACTGACTTTTCCTCTGTGCCTACTTTTACAGAGGCAGAAGGAATCCACATTCAGTGATGAGGGTGGGAAGTGGTCCAGGCAGTCTAGCGGAGCCAAGTATTTTTCATGTAGAAATAATCCCTTAAAAGCATAATTTTACCTTTCAACTCAATAAAATATTTTTGGAAAGTGCTTCAGGGAAATTGCTGAGTTCTTAATTATGCTTGGAACTAGACTGCAGAAGACAGAGTATACCTCGACTCCACTCATGCTACGCTTTCTTTCTGTTTCTCAGACAGCCCTTGCTGTAGTGCAGGGAATGTGGAATAAAAACTTGAAATTAGAATCCCAGTTCAGCACTTAGTCTGAGTTGGATGCTCAGTTTTCTAGAATGCTCTGGTCAGTTAGTTAGCACTTTAAACGTTATTTTTCTGAACTGTAATGTGAGACCATTAAAAATTTCCCTGCATGATTTTCTTAATTAAGGGAAATGTGATATTGTGCATATTCAGGTAGAGGTAGCATTGATGAAGAGCTATTACTCTGAGATCCACAAGGCCAGTTAGCCAGACCCGGGAATCCTCACAGGAGTCTTGTGTGTGAGCCATTAGACGTCTTGTTTGATCATTCTCTCTTGCCTGATATGTCTTTTGGAAATAAGAATCCCACCCACCCCCCAAAAAATGCTGATTTAAAGACTCCAGTAATGTTCTGACTTCTTAGAACCTCTAATAATGTTCCTAAAAAATGTGAAAATCATATAAGTAGGTTAAAGGGTCTAACTGGCTTGCTATTCAAATCTGTAGGACTTTATAGTTGTTTTTCTCAGATTATTTTGACTCTTGGTGTAAAAATATAAACGACTAAAAGAAAGCTTATACAATGATTAATTTTGAGTTTACCATCACAAACAAGAGCTAAGTTTTCATAATGAAAAATAAGTAAAATATGCATCACAAAATGTTTTTTATTAATTAACAAGTGTACAAACTCTCATGTTCTAACTTAAGATAATTGTGCCGGTTCTCTTTCAAAGAAATGCTCATGAGACAAGTAAGTGAAAGTTACTGGGCAGGATAGAAAAAAAAATATGCTCACCGGAGGGCTGTTCCTACTGCCCCTCCGTAACAATAGCACACCAGTTGGGCATTTGCTGAGTGGCAACACTGCAGGAAGAATTTCCAGTCAGTCATTACGATCTTATGATCGTACCGTGAATGTGGTTCTGTTAGTATCTTTATTCTGTTGCTAAGTGCAATGAGACTCGGGGAGAATGAATAAAGCTTTATGTTAACAGTAGCATGTTATCAGTCAGATTCACGGCCACTCATCTGCCGCTATAGCCCACAGGAGAGCCTCATCTCAGGAGCTCTCCTTCCCTAGCGTAGGACTTCTGAGCTGATTAAACCATCTTTTCTTGTTAGGCATTTTAACATTTGGTGTTGTCTTTATGTCTAATCTTAGAGCATCTATATTAGCTAAAATAAAATTCAAAGGCATTTATTAAATCTGCTAATGTTGAACCATTGTAAAGGGCATTTTTTTTTTTGCTTAATCTGAAAGATACAGGCATATTGTTGCTTGATAGAACAGATTCTGCTGTGTCATCGGATATAACAGCATGAAAACAATTTTTCAGTTGTGGAAAATGAAATTTGTAGAGCAGGTGGTCATGAAATATGCTAATCTAATAAATAGTTACTGAAAAAGTATTAGTGAGTTTGTTTTTGAAATATCATGTGTATGTAACTTGAAGTATTTGAGTCCATTCTCTGAGCAAATGGAATGCTGAGTTATAACTTCTTAATTCAGGTGTGATGACCTATCTTTCCCTAGATTGGCTGACAGTATGATTTCATCACACTTATTACATAGCTAGTGTTTGTTGTCTGTTTTATTATAAAATCAAAAACTTAATAATTTAAGCAATATGTGGAGCAGTCTCAGCATCCCTATGCTGTTCAGATGCCTCTTTTATTGTTCTGAATTTCCTAATGAATACTTCTAGAAACTTACCCAATCCTAGCCATGAAAGAGATTTGGTTACCTGACCTCACTCTTAGAACTGACCTTTGTTTTATTGAAGCACAGAGGTGACAGTTACAGGAAGACTGTAAGCACAGATCTTATGACCTGTGAACCAAGGACCAAAACAAAACAAGAGAGGCAGCTTAAAATGTGGTCACAGAATGTAGCTCCAGAAACGATAAGATATGACTCAGAGAATTAATCCCCTAAGTGTCAAGGATTACACTGTGAAAAAGCAGTAACGTCTTATAGAATATATCATCTGGTCCTCAGGATAACCAGTCTTTAGATAAAAGAGTCTCCCAAAAGGGCTGACAACCAGTTTTGAAGGACATGCAGCCTTTAAACATCCAGATATTTTGCATACATTATCTTTAACACTGCAATCCAAGGGTGAATATTAAAATGTCTAGTGCATAGATGATAGAAAATAAGTTGAAACTAATTAGTCTGTAATCAGCAGTGAACAAGTAGCAAAGACACTCTGCATAAGCTATAGAGAGTCCCTGTAAATGACCAAACCAATATAGAAAAAAATACTTGAACACATTTCCTCATCATCTTAAATTACTAGAAGAAAATAAAAGAAATATGCACTATGTGAGTTAATAAATATGAAGTTAACAAACAAGAAAATCTAATCTGTAGTTTAAAATAGTTTAAATATTTAAAAGACATGTCTATGATTGTACATCATCTTAAATTTTTACATAAAATACACAGATACTTCTCTGCCTTTTTGTTTGTCATATATGTAGCTGATATTTCATGCTTTGACAACTAACAACGCACACAGATTCACTACTCTATTTCAAACACCCATTCCTTTTGCTTTTGTGCAGATAAGTACATAAATATATTCTATTAAAATCCAATGTGTAGCTCTACAGCTTCCTTAAAATGGTATAGAAGTTCATTGAGCTGTATAGACTTTGAATCTAGTTATTTTCGTTATAATATTTTTATTTATTTGTTTTTTATAATAAAGTTTAAAAGTTACAAAATACATTTAAATATATTTGCTCATTGTGACTTTTAACAGCATTTCAGAAGCAGTTTCTGTGTATTATTGTTTCATGAATTCTTACATTCCTTATTTTTATGGGTTTTTGTTTTCAAGGTTTGTATTGCAGCTTTTGTTTCTGAATCATAATTCACATTATCCTTAAAATTATCCTTAATATTATCTCATATCGGCTTAAAAAATCTTGTTACAGTTGAGAACACAATAATCATTTTGCAAGATTTAGTAATTCTTCATTTTATTGCTTTATCTTGTATCTGCAAGTTTTATCTTGCTAGCAACCAACATACACGCTGATGTTATTACTGACATCTAGGAAAATCACCCTCGATAAAAACTCCAAAGAAGTGAAGCAATCACACATTGTAAGAAGAGTTATTAAAATGATACAAGCTAATGGAGCAGGTGAGATATTTGAAAGCGACCTTGCAGTGCATCCCAAGCTTATTGTATTAGAGCTTGTAAATAAAAGGGACAAATCACTCCTGGTGCCGATATGACATCCTCCCTTTATTGGAAATGAAAACATTGAACTCTGCTGATTTTTTTTCTACTAAAGCAATTACATTTTCTAGAAACTTAGAGGAGTTATTTAAGAGGATTGTTGTTTGTAATGAGGAATTTCTGCTGGACAGAACATAAAAACATTTTAGGTTTATGTAACAGAATATTTTATTTCAATATCAAGAAGTCACTAAATCTTCTGTGTTTTCTGTTTACGTATCTTGAAATATGCCCATGGCTATTATCACAGCACTATGTTTACCTATTGTAGATTTTGGTATACATCATCAAACACCCATATTTTGTTCTTTTTATAATTGTCAGTATAGTTTGATATACTTTTAAGATCTATTTTTGAATAGTTTTAAGAATGTTATATCATTATTTATGGCTAGACACCAAATATGAGTGAGTACATCCCATGTCCTCTTTTTGGGTCTGGCTACCCTCACTCAGGATAGTGTTTTCTATTTCCAACCATTTGCATGCAAAGTTTAAGAAGTCATTGTTTTTTACTGCTGAGTAGTACTCTAATATGTATATATTCCATACTTTCTTCATCCATTCTTCCATTGAGGGGCATCTAGGCTGTTTCCAGGTCCTGGCTATTACAAACAATGCTGCTATGAACATAGGTGAGCATATACTTTTGTTGTATAATAGGGCATCTCTTGGGTATATTCCCAAGAGTGGTATTGCTGGGTCCAGGGGTAAGTTGATACCAAATTTCCTGAGAAACCGAAACACTGACTTCCACAGTGGTTGCACAAGATTGCATTCCCACCAGCAATGGATGAGGGTACCCCTTTCTCCACAACCTCACCAGCAAAGGCTATCATTGATATTTTTAATTTTAGCCATTCTGACAGGTGTAAGATGGTATCTTAAAGTTGTCTTGATTTGCATTTCCCTGATCGCTAAGGAAGTTGAGCATGACCTTAAGTGTCTTTTGGCCATTTGAACTTCTGTTGAGAATTCTCTGTTAAGCTCAGTGCCCCATTTTATAATTGGGTTGATTAGCCTTTTAAGGTCTAGTTTCTTTAGTTCTTTATATATTTTGAGATCAGGCCTTTGTCAGCTGCGGGGTTGGTGAAGATCTTCTCCCAGTCAATGGGTTGCCTTTTTGTCTGGCCTATAATTCGTGATCGTAGGGAATCTAAATAATATACAGGCGTCCTCCTGGATATTAACCTTCATCAGGCAATGAAAGGAGACAGAGACAGAGACCCACATTGGAGCACTGGACTGAAATCCCAAGGTCCAAATCGGGAGCAGAAGGAGAGAGAGCACGAGCAAGGAACTCAGGACTGCAAGGGGTGCACCCACACACTGAGAGAATGGGGATGTTCTCTCGGGAACTCACCAAGGCCAGCTGGACTGGGTCTGAAAAAGCATGGGATAAAGCCGGACTCGCTGAACATAGGAGACAATGAGGACTACTGAGAATTCAAGAACAATGGCAATGGGTTTTTGATCCTACTGCACGTACTGGCTTTGTGGGAGCCTAGGCAGTTTGGATGCTCACCTTACAAGACCTGGATGGAGGTGGGTGGTCCTTGGACTTCCCACAGGGCAGGGAACCCTGATTGCTCTTTGGGCTGATGAGGGAGGGAGATTTGATTGGGGGAGGGTGAGGGAAATGGGAGGCGGTGGCGGGGAGGAGGCAGAAATCTTTAATAAATAAATAAATTTAAATTTAAAAAAAGAATGTTATACCAGCTTTCAAAAGAATTGTTGGAATAGCATATGATAAACTATTTGTTTGCTAATAGAGTCATATAGATGTCAAGGTTTTCAGTTCTTTATAACTGTTTGACCACACTCAGATGCTTTTTGAGGTTAGAAATGGGTCCTTGTATTCCTTAAAATTATATTTCAAATTTTGTATTTATGAAACTCAAGATAGTTAGTCTTTATGGAAAGTTAAAATTAAAATAATAGTATGCATACGAACCAGATAGACAATCAGAAAATAGAAAAACATAAGAAAACCTAACTAAAACAGAAAAGAGATATTGAAGACTCTGAAGAAAGTAGATTTCTATATAATTATAAGAAGAAAATTTGATGAAATAGGTTTGGAAATTTAATCACTACACCCCATCAACTTTATTTCCAAATATGTGCATGTCTGTAGGCAGAGGCTGCTTGTTCATTTCCCAGCTGCTCAGATCTGAAATAAGCACACAGAAACTGTGTTAATTAAGACACTACTTGGCCTATTAGTTATGTGTACTTCTAGCAACCGCCTATATCTTAAAGTAACCAATTTCTATTAATGTGTGTATCGCCACATAGTGGTGGCCTACCTGTAAGGTTCGATCTGGCATCTGGCGTCTGTCTCCTGCAGTGGCTACCTGACTTCTCTTTGATTCTGCCTTCTTTCTCCCAGAATTCATTTCAGTTTTCCTGCCTAACTCTATTCTGCCTGTCATAGGCCCAAGCAGCTTCTTTATTAATTAACCAATAAAAGCAATGCATATACAGAAGGACTTCCCACATAACACATGCCATCAAACAAATATTCTAGGATATATCAATGTCATATCCAGCAACCCAATGAGGAAAGTATGTACTATCCATCAATGCAGACTTGGAGACACAATGATATCATGCAGCAACAAATATAAACATGGCCGGTGAACTTTGCAGACATGTTGAACAAAACAGATAAGATATAAAAATGTTATGTAGATTTTCAGTAGAATGACAGCACTTCTTCTCCCTTTATCTAACCCTACTTGGAACTTTTAAATAAAATATGTAGTTGGTCATATGAGAGTCAGGGAAGAAATTTGATTCCCTGCTGCTCTATGTGACTTTGTGACTTAATTCAGTGTAGTAGAATTATAATTCTTCATTGAAGGTTTCCTACCATGGCTGACGGACAGCATACACCCATCCACTCCTTTTAATGATTTCTTTGATTTTGAACATTCCTTTTACCAACTGAACCCTCTTTTTTACATTGAAGTGGTTGGATTTAAGATGGACTGGAATCTAGGACCCCAATGATTTTAAACTTTGCAATGTCCCTGAGTCACCTAACCAGAAAGATGTGTAAAATAAAAACAAAAGTTTTTCCTGTAATCTGTAACCTATTACACAGTATAAGAATATGAATTTAAATATGGGAAAATATTAGCCTCACTTATGCCAGTAAGTAAACTATTGTCTAAATAATTTTCAAGATTAAAACAGAATCAATATTTGATTGGTACCATGATTTTAGTAGCCCCATTATGGAGGTTAGAACTGTACCTTGAAATAGTGAGAAATGTCATACAACTAGCAAGTCAGAACTATTCATTGAAATTTGTTTTATCTCATTAACTAGATTCAGTATTATTTCCTTCTTGTAGACCTTAAACCTTGATACTGGAAGAAGGATCTATTTGTTTATAATATATCTACCTATCTACCTACAAAACAAATCCATACGGGAGGCACTCTTTCCATTTACTCATATCTAAAATGTATTACTATTTCAATATGCACAAAAGATTCATATGACAGGTGTTATAAAACAACAATAGCTGAGTTGAGAAGAATCAGTGCATATAGAATGAAGAGCTATGAGGAACTTCCATTAGGACATTATGATTCATTAAATATGAACAAATGATGTAACCATGGATAGATCTTAACTTGTTTAGTGGCTGAGTGTATGAGGTCAGAGATTAGTTTATAGGAATCAGTTTTTTTCCTTCCACAATGTGGTTTTTAAGGATCCAGGGATGAAGTCAGTCCATCAAGTTTCAGAAAGCCCCTTTTCTTGCCGAGATTTACTGCTAACTCATAATTTCTTTCACATTCTTGGCGTTTTCTTAGGAATTATGAAAAAAATGATGTGCTTCATGGTTTTGATTCTTGAGGAAACCAGAACAATATAGGGAAGATAAGAAAAGTATTCAAAAATAATAGGCATGTGAAATTTTGAGCGCTGTGACAAATGATCATTAAAACAGTGCTATACAGGGCAGCTAATGGATACATAACTTGTTATGTACAGCAAACCACTCCAAAGAGCTTATACTTGAGCTGAAACAATGTGAACACAGAATTGTCATGTGCACTGAAACCCTATTACTAAGTTAGGACACTGTGGCAACATTGCTTAGTTCTGTTCAATTGAAATCAAGGTGTTTTTGCATTTATTTTCTATTATAACTTGATTTTCAGCCAATGAGTCTAATAATTTCCTCGTTAAATTGCCTTGCTCTGCTTGAAAGACCGTCCACTGTTACTGTCTCACGATTGGTATTCGCATCCGTGAGCTTTTGACTCTGATCACCGAGCTGAGAGATAGAGGGTGCATCACTCATTTCCATTGTCACCCTCTACCCCCTCCCAATACAAATGTGACATTTCAATTTTGCACACTTCAACACTCCTTAAATCATCTGTATAAAAACTTCAAAGCTTGATTGATGATGAATGAGCCATTGTCTCCTCAAGCACCCGTTTCTCATTAGCCTTTCGAGTCTCAGCTTATTAATAATGAACCTTGAGGGCTGACCCAGTGGGGTAGCAGCAATTCATTGTGCTCCCAGCTGAAAGGTCTGGGTTTGGGAGAGATACAGGAATCCGTAGACCAAGTCCAGTCCGGAGATGATGTATTAAGTATTACAGGTGGATGATGTGATCTATATTACTTCTGTATCATTATCTGCCAACAGACTTGTGTGGCTTAAGGTGATGACAGCGAGAAAGATACATTGCTTTGTTTCTGAGAAAGATCCATAAATGCTTTTGCAGCTTCGTTGAAAATGGCCTTTGTGCGACTTTGGATTTTGACTTCTTGGTTGTATGCTTTACCTTGGATCGGTAAAATAAGTCTATATATGTAGATATCTTCACTGTAACTAGAGAAGTGTGATGTATTTCACCTGTTTTTCACTGTCATTTCATTCTACAGTTGACCTACGTGATGACTCCTTCAAAGTGAGACATTTAAATACACAGCCAGGGATTGATGTGAACTATTTCGTTCCTGTTTATTAGATTTTTATTATTTCATTCTAGCTAATAGTTCTTTGAGAAATATTTACTACCAATACCAGTAAAGAGACCAAAGTGTCATACGGATAAGTGCATTTACAATTATAATAGCTGTTTTGAGAAAAAGAAAGATCCAGACACTTTTATGTAGTAATTAGAAATAGTACATTGGATCAGAGAAATATTTTCAGTTTCTTAAATCTACCAAGAGGTCACAGTCATCTAAACTTTTAGTCAGGATGTTGCACCATATAGGTCAGTGACAAAATATAATTTTTACCACATTTTCTTTTGAATGAGTATATTTAATTAATGCCAATGATTCTATTAAAATAAACTATCTGGCAATCCACTATAATAGCTAGTTTAGGGAACTGGATAACAAAAGAAATTATTTGAATAATAAAAAAAACATCTTCATAAGACTCATGAAAGGATATTTAAATAAAAAAAGACAAAAATAAAACAGTCACTGGCCAGTGTTTCAGGAATTGGAGATGTAAGTCGTTCAAACTCTCCCTAAAATATTATATCAGCACTTTGTATTTTCCTAACCATTAGCACCAGAAACTCTATCAATTAAGTATTACAGCATAATTTTAGGCTTTCCCAAAGTATGATAGATAATTTGTGTAAGCTTAGGAAATTGGGACCAACTGCAAAACTCAAAGTCATTATTATTCACATAGAAACAACCTAGCTTGATAGATAAAATGGACTTTTTATATCACAAAAATATGTTAAAGAGATTTCTAAAAATCAAAAAAGCTCCCCACAGTAATCCTGCAAGCTATAAATTCTGAGCATTTTATAGAATAAAATTTATTTCATTTCAATGAACTATATGTATATATAAAACAAGTAATCTACAGATAAAATTATGTCTTAACATTATCTATTGGTGTGTTTGATTTACTTTATACTTAATAAGTTCTACTGTCTATAGATTTTTAACTTAGTAAATATCTAATATGTATCTCCTTATACAATAGTCCGATACCTAGTGCTGGGATGTGTATCCACAGCTGTATCTGACAAACAGGAGTACTTACTGACATAAACACAGATCCAGATAAAATTATTTAAATTGTTTATGAAAAAAGATAACTTTCATCATTAATTTTACTTAGTCACAAAGCAAATTAAAAGTAGAAGACATATCCAAAGCTATCTGATTAATGTTGGCATTAAATTATGTGACTTATGTTTGTGTAAGCAAAGTGTGTTGGGCAAAGACTGCTCAATGACCGATGTTGCAAAGATAGCTATGTACCATGTCCCTTAACTTCCCAAAGCTTAGTCTGGTGGTATTTAAATTTGAAACAGTGTTACATATGTGTTTGTTTGAGTTAAATCCCATAGTACAGAAGAAATGGGATGGTCGACATGGGGGAAGGACAGAGAGGAAGAGCAAGGAAAGAGATATCTTGGTTGAGGGAGCCATTATGGAGCTAGTGTGAAGCCTGTCACCTCAAAAATTCCCAGGAATCCATAATGATGACCCCAGCTAAGACCCTTAGCAATAGCTGAGAGGGTCCCTGAATTGTCCTTTCCCTGTAATCAGATTGATGACTACCTTAATTGTCATCATAGAACCTTCATCCAGTATCTGATGGAAGCATATGAAGAGAATCACAGATAAGCACTGCTCAGAGCTTCTGGAGACCAGTCAAAGAGAGGGGGGAGCAATACTATGAGGGTCAAGGGGGATACCCACAGAAACAACTGACCGGAGCTAGCCAGAGCTTGTGACTCCTGACTGACAGCAGGAAAAGCTGCATAGATCAAACTAGGTCTTCTGAATGTGGCTGACAGTTGTGTGGCTGGGGTGGTGTGTGGGGCCTAGTAGTGGGACCAGGATTAATCTCTAGTGCTAAAACTGGATTTTTGGAGCCCATTCCTTTTGGAAGTATATCCTGCTCAGCCTAAATATAGTGGAGAGTTCATTGATCCTGTCTCAAAATGATGTGTAAGACTTTATTGACTCCCAATGGGAAGCCTTACCTTCTCTGAGGAGTGGAGGGAGGGTGGGGTGGGGGGAAGATGGGAGGAGCAGAAGGAGAGAAGAGAATGGGAACTGGGATAGTTATGTAAAATGAGAAAAGATTATTTTTAAAAAATAAATTAAAGAAAATAATAAAAAATAAATAAATAAATCCCATATTACAGCATAATGTAAATTATTTACTTACTCTATGTATAATGGTCTTCCCACAGGGCAGGTAATCCTGATTACTCTTTGGGCTGACGAGGGAGGGGGACTTGATTGGGCGAGGGGGAGGGAAATGGGAGGCGGTGTCAGGGAAGAGACAGAAATCTTTAATAAATAAATAAATTAAAAAATAAAATAAAAAAATATTTATTACGTCTTTCATTTGACCAATATGTATTTAGCCAGAAAAACCTGAGCTACAAATATATGTAATGAGATTTTTCAGTAATGAATGGTACTTTTATTTTTACAGAACGCTATATCTAATGTAACACTAACATTTATTAGTAATAGTCAGTTCTGTTTTGAGAAATTCCTGGAAATAATTTCAAACAATATAGTGAGAAAGTTCAAGGCTTTTCTTTCCTTTACCAATTGATTAAAGGACCAAGAATCCGTTTGTGTCTTTCTTAATTTACTCTGACATGCTTTTACAACTGACTGTGAGTGCAGTGGGGTGGGACTGCCTTGAGCTCACTCACACTTTTCGTCAGGCCCCTCCACCTGCGTCACTCAAGCCCCTTTGCTTGACTGTCCGTTGCATTTATTCGCTGCCGTTCATCTCTTACTTTTCTATAGCAATCTTTTTTGTCTGAATCCTAAAGTTTAGTTATTACTTACTTTATTTTCATGTTAGAGGAAACTGTGGTTTAAAACAGGTGATTTTTAAATATAAATCTTCAGTAAAAAATGTCTCTTCTTATAAGTTACTAAAATAGTTATAAGTATAGGTGACTTTTGGTATTTTATCGGATCTCCCCAAATCCTTCTGTTTTTTGATAATTATTTGTCCTTCATAGTCAGTCATAGTGCAAACATCAGGTTACTCTTTTGTTACTACATTCTTCTGGGTCGTAAACTATCCTACAGAAGTTTCTTATTTGAAATATAAAACTAATCAAGTATTTCCTCTCAATTGATATTAAACTAATATTTGACGTTTATGTTATAAAATCAAACAAAATTTTAGATCATATTTAAAGACAATTATAGCACTATTTTCTGAAAATATTTTGGTAGACAAGTATTTAAAATGTGACATCATATATTCATCAGTGTATTCTTATAAATGCCAATAAAAACCTACTTTTTCTGAAGGTGAGATTTTGACATTTGAAGGTGGAGAAAGATATTTGGCATAAAGGGAAAACTGAAACTCTTCAGTATTCAAAGCTAAATAAAAATGTATGACTCTCATAGCAGAAGTGCTGGAGGAAGCTGGCTCTCGGGTCTTTCGTGGCAAAATGTCCCAACCAGATTGACCATGAATAAGTCTTAGTAGAAAATTTAGTCTGCAAGCTTGTTTTGAAATTATTATTTTCTCGTTTTTCTATCTCTTTTCCAAGAAAAGTCAAGCTCTCCAGCATAATATTTCTAAGAAACAAATGTTAATAATAGTAGATTAATTCTGCTGAAGAAAAAGATTTGATGAGATTATTATTCATCATAATACAATCTGATTCTATTTGAGAATATCCAGATAGGAAGTTGACAATGGAGAGTGTGTTTCTTCCATTTTAACAGTTTGAATTGAAATGTGACTCCTGAAAACCAAGGTTGTTTTTTTCTGTTGTTGTTGTTGTTGTTTTGTTTGTTTTCAAAATTTTTGAGCTATTACCACTCTCCACACATCTTTTTTTCCAGTGTAATTTTTCCAAATGTAGACTGAAAAATAGCCTTCATTTCCTGAATAGCAGTCAGAATACTCTTTCTTTTCACCTAATGAAGAATTATTCCTAGAGCTGAAGAGTATCACACAGTGTCTCATGAGAAAGCTATTAGTGTAAGACCTGTGCACTTTTTCCCATAGAAACGTAATGCCAAGCATTAATACAGAAATCCTTCTTACAATCAGTCTTACATCTCCCTTCTGTTCTGATGAAGGTTGCATGGCTGGGTCATGAAAAAAAAAATGAACAAGGCTTTAAAAGAAAAAACATGATCTAATTTCTCTTTGTTTCTTTTTTCTTACCCTTTAAGAAGTGGAACCAACAGGCAGTGAAAAGATTGATGATGAGAATAGAGCTGAGTTTGAAAGTGGGACTCTTTGAAAAATGTAAATTTTTTTAGAGGATTTTATACATGCAGAACCATCAGGTTCTTTGAATGTGCCACCAATTTTGCTTCAGCAAATGCTACTTGGCTGTTATATATTCCTTTATTCATTTATTTTACACTGGTTTAAGAAAGCTCTTAAATCTGTAACTTAGACCAGGCGTATCAAAAGGAGAAATAGCAATATTAAAAATATATTGAAGAACTGCACAAGGAAGATGATTCTCAAGGCTGCTAAGGAGCATGATTTTCTTTCCAGGCTATTACACTCTGACTGGTTGGGATTTATTGGTTACCAATATTTTCTTAAGCTGATATTTTCTCTGTCTTTCATAAAATACCAGTGGAAGATTTTCTTGAACAAAAATGCAGTTATTATTTAAATTTATTTTTAATGAATTTTAATAGCACATACTCATTATACGCAATAATGGATTTCATAGATATCTTGCACAAGTACATCAAGTAATTCTATTATCTTTACTCTTACTCTCCCTGGTCTGTATGCAATTCCTATTAATCCCTTTTTCCCTCATATCTCTCCTTTATCTGCACGCCCACTTTACATTCATGTATGCTCTTGTCTTCCTCTGTAATATCTAAGCTCTACATATAAGAGAAAATACTTGATATTTGTCCTTTTGCATCAGATATTTTATCTAATAACATTTTCTCTAGTTGCATTTCCAGCAAATGGCCTGATTTTATTCCTCTTCCTAACTAAAGAAAGTACCATTTTGTATAGACAACATTTTTTTGGAACTCAGCAGTATCTTTCTGTTTCTTCCCCTGTCTCATTCTGCCTTCACATCAGGGCATCATGTATTGGATGATATCTAATATCATCATGTATTAGACAACATAGCCATCCTGTATCTGCAGTGGATAATACAGGCATGCAGAGAGTCATGGAAGGAAACTGACTCTGAATAGCAGCTGATCCAACATCACATCTAATCCTACATTTTTTTAAGACTGTTACTTATTTTTCTTAGCTTGTAGTTATAGCTGAAAACTTATTAAACAATTATATAATGATTTTAAGATTATTTGTAGACTGAATTACAAAGGGATACTCTATTAGATACTAAAATAAATATGCCATTTATGTGTCTAATTTCTTTAAAATAACTTTTCTTCAGAAGGATTATCTTAATTTTTCCAAATAACTTAAGTGTATCTGAAGGATTATCTTTATATGTAATTATATACTGTTCCTGTGAATACTTCAGTTAATCATTATTAATTATGGAATAAAGAATCAAGCAAAAAGTAGACTTCATAGATTTTTATCTCATTTCCAGGTTCCTGGGCCAAACAGGAATGATATAATGTCTTGTTTTGTGTTAGTCTTAATGATTGACCAATCTATTGATAATATTTCATATGGGAGAGAATATTTTGCAAGAGAACATTAATTTTCATTTTTTACTTTATGTTCATTACTGATGTATGGGCTCTAGTAAATCTTAGATTGAATAAGTTCTAAGGAAGGCACATTTGAACGTGTGTATCAAAAATCATGAGATTTCACAAACTGTGGTCATGGAATTATATTTGGGACATTTATTTTAATGACTAATCAAAGAAAAAATAAAATAACAAGAGTTCTATTAAGTAATATTAATTAGTTCATATTCTGTAATATTATATTATCATTAAATAAAATAAAACAAAAATTATCTTTCAACATTTTATACAAAATGTTAAACCAAAGTATCAGATTTTGAACTCTTACAAGTGATGTTATCATAAATCCAGGGTAAAGTCACAGATACTAAAAATATCAAACTTTTGGATATGTGTCTATTATTAGAATTATTTCTATTTTTTGTCTGTACTTTTCAAGCTTTTGAAGTGCTAAAATTTGAAGTGCTAAAATCAAGGTAAATAAACCAATGAAAATATTTCTAGGCGCATCCTGGCTCATAATATGATCCTAGTGTTGAAAATAAGTCGAACAATGCCTTTCTGATGGCTAACATTTTTAAAAAAGCAAATTAATGGTTAACTTTGTTTCTCATACAGAAATTCTAAATGGTGGAGTCTATGTAGACCAGAACAAATTCCTGTGTTATGCTGACACCATACACTGGCAAGATATTGTTCGGAATCCATGGCCTTCCAACATGACTTTGGTGTCAACAAATGGAAGCTCCGGATGTAAGTAGCATTACCCCATCATTAGATGTGTGTGTGTGTGTGTGTGTGTGTGTGTGTGTGTGTGTGTGTGTGCGCACGCGCGCGAGCATGGAGTCAGGGGACAACTTGTGGGAATTTCTTTTCTCCTTCTAGCATTTATTGGCATTTTTTTCTAGAGTTTAATAGTAATTAAACCCTATCCTCCATCTGCTCCCCATCTCAAAGGTCCACATTATCCTCTCTAATGTCTTTTTTCGTTTGTTTGTTTGTTTGTTTTCGAGACAGGGTTTCTCTGTGGTTTTGGAGCCTGTCCTGAAACTAGCTCTTGTAGACCACGCTGGTCTCGGACTCACATAGATCCGCCTGCCTCTGCCTCCCGAGTGCTGGGATTAAAGGCGTGCGCCACCACTGCCCGGTTCTAATGTCTTAATATTCTTTTACCCTGTGTTATATTGAACGTCTTATTCAGCATGCCATTGATGATATTTTGGCATCTGACTCCATTCAAAAGCTCATTCCTCTAATTACTCTATTTCACAGCTCTTAAACCTTGATTTCTCACTAATGCCCTATTGGTAATATCTGACTGTAGAGGGGCATGCCTTTAATCCCAGATCTCAGGAGGCAGAGGCAGACCAGTCTCTGAGACCAAGGTCAGCCTGTTCTAGGGGGTTCCAGAACAGCCAGGGATCCACAAAGAAACTACCTCTCAAAAAGAAAAACTAAAACAAACAATCAAGACAATAATTTACAATAAAGCAACATGAGTCATTATAAAGTTCATATACAAAGACTTCTTTGTTTGTAATCAGAAATAAACTACCCAGTTCTCTACTTCTTAAAAGTATAGGACACTTCTGCCAGAGAGGACATTTTAGGTAAATAGTATTTAATATGATGAAATGATAAACAAATAGTATCTGAACTATCATTAAAACCTCTGCCAATGATTATGTCTGGAATCTCATTTGTTTTTATAAAGCAGGCTTTTCTGTCACACATTTATTATTGCTGACATCTGTATGAGAGCTGAATCTTTATCGAGTATTAACCTGAGTTTTAAATTTCTTAATCTATTATTATATATTTCCCACCTGAAATCATAACTCCACATAATTCCATAATTATTTGCAATAGTGATGATTGTGTTATGACGCTTTTATAGGAAATCAAACTCCAAGGGACAATTATTAAATTTCATGATGGCCATAATAACATAATGGGGAAATATGAATGTATTTGATCAAAACTGACAGTTGTATTTTGAATAAAAGGCTAAAACAGTTTTTTTGTGAAAGTAGAGTAACATAATTTTCTTGTCATCTTTAAAAAGAAATTTGTATGAGATTCTGTCTTTGTAGTTTTAAATTTGCCTACCAGGTAAAATTTCGTGTGCATTTTTTTTTTAATCTGCTTGTGCTAACAATGGGAAAGATGTGATTTAGAAATGGCTACTATTTTCAGGTGGCCGTAATAAAGGAATATATTATGAGGCAGGGGTTGTTTGATTGGATGAGGGAAAGGCCTGCTGGTTCTCAGCTTTTTAGAAAGACTAGCCTTTAAGGCATACATGAGATCATACAAGAAAAAAGTCTGAGCCAAAAGCTTGAGGGAAATCTGCTCTCCTCTTACAGCGCTTGAAACAGGAAAGGTCTGTGGGGTTTGTCCATTTTCACAGATGGTATCGTTTTGTGCTGTTCTTTTGAGGGCTAATTTGGACGGTTGTGCCTATAATTAGGCAACTGTGACTGCGATTTTTTTGTTTTGCATGCAAAAATTTCAGATGCAAAAATTAAAAATGCAGACTGGATTCATAATCAATGGTCCTTTACAGATTAGCCGTCTATTGTTGTCAAATGTTATTGCTTACAAAGCTCTAGATGGTAAATCATTCAATCTACTATATGATATGATATCTGACAATAATGAATTAACTATTTTTAAATACTAGTTTTCAATGGTTTTATTTTCCTAACAGGAAAAGCCAATGCAGAAAAGATAAACACTAAATAAACTCCAATATTGAGTCCACTGATTTAGTCCACTTGGAATAATCCTACTTGAAGTAACTAAATATAAAGTGTAGCCTTCCAGGGTCTAAGAGGAAATGAGGCTCCAGCTCAGTTTGCACATAGCTGCAGCTTCATTAGGTGAAAGAGTTCTGAAGCGTCAGGACACAAAGGTGGGAATGAACTCAATACCACCAACGTACAAAATTTAAAAGTTAAAATCACAAATTTTATTATATCTTTTTCATCAAAAGTAGGAATAAATAATGAATAAGTGTATTTATTATTTTTATTAAAAATAGATTCTTCCCATACAATACATCCAGACCACAAATTACTCTTCCTCCAATCCTGCCAACTCAAAAGCTACTAAGTACTAGAAATGTATTATAGATATAATCTGTCATTTTTGTTTTTCACAATATAATTGTCACTACTATGCCATTTAGTTCATATATGAATTTATGAAAATAATACTTTAAATAGGTGATTAGTAGAGAATATATCTATTCATGTTCAAAAGCTTCTCAACTTTCTGTCACATAATTATCAGAATCTGGTGAATCCTCATTTGGCCTGTGTGCTTACTTGTTTTTCTTATTACCAGTCCTAACAACATGCATGCTAAATGTCTTTTAAGTAAAGAGTGACCACAACTGTGTCCTGAAACTCTGTCATTGTGAGTAACATTAAGCAAAACCAAATAGCTTAGTATTTTCTCTAAATTTATGCCCATCTTACAGCTTTATGAGCTGAGCTTTGTAGTTTGTAGATAGTTACTTTCTTCTGCTGCTTGACATAAGAAATACTAACCATGCTTTAAGATATTTATCCAGATCATATTCCAAGGAACTTTGTCCTCCTGAATTCCATTCTAGAGATGCAGGGATGGCTCAGCATATGTAAATCAATGAATTTGCCCTTCTCAGAAATCGTCTCAAAGGAAAAATCATGTGATCTCACATTCGTTCTCAATAAAAGACATGAAGGGGATACAAATGAGGGAATACAACCTAACAAAATAAAGGATATATATAATAAAACTATAGTGAACATCATCCTAAATGTGGAAAAACTCAAAGTGTTTTGACATTCCTTTGTGCTCTAACAAATAAACCTTAAAGATCAGAGGGCTGAGCTAGCCAATAGTTAACCATAGAGGTCCAAAGAGCTGTACAGACAGGCAGGAAGTGATATGCTGGGCAGAGAGAGGAATAGCAGGTGGGAGGAGACTTGTCATGTACAGTGAGAACTTTAGCTACTCAAAAATGAAATTTAGGAATATAACAAAAGAAAAAAAATATTTCGGTGAATTGATAGAATTAATCTAGTGGAAATAATTTTCTTATCAAAGTAATCTATAAATCCCATGCAATTCCAATCATTTATTAGGACTTTATTCAAGAAATAGAAAAAAATCCAAAATTTGTATTGGAGGCACAAAAATCCAAGAATCGCCAAAACAATAATGAGTTATCCAAAAAAATTATTAAAAATATTGCACAAAATATATCCTTATGTGTATTTTTATGACTCGTTTATTCATAATCCAAACATGCAAAATGTTTAAAGAGAAATATAGTCTTTGTTGAAATACATTTGGTACATAATTGAAATGTAAATAAAAGGCATGAAATGCATAATAAAACTGCTTATAATAATACAAACCTACCAGATATATCACATAACTAAATTGTTTTCCAGAGCCAAACACCAGCTTACCACAGAATTGGGATGGGTGATTGACAATTTGTACTGAGTACATCCTTTACAAACAGAATTTCATAAACTATTCTTTTCTCTAAATAAATGTTCAGACAGCTTTAATTCCTGAGCTTTATTTTGTTTCTTTTATCTAATACTATATTTCTTAATATTTACCACACCCAAAAACTGCACACTGCGTTCATGAATTAACTTTCTTGAGCTAGAAAAAAATCAAGTCTGAAAATAGAATTTAACTAAATTTAATGCAATATCACTCTTGTTATGTGTTTGATATTACAGTATTTACATGAAATAGATGTACTTTTTAATGTTGGACTTTGGTATACAGTTAACATGCAATCAAGGCAAGTAAAAACAACTTCAATTTATGTAAATAAATACATGCAATCAAATTACATGAATTTAAGAAATATTTTAAAGTCAGAGCTTCAATGGGGGGAAAAGTAAAATGCATTGAAAAGTGTAAGTTGATTTACATGATCTAAGAGGTAGCATTTTGAAAAGTACTTTAAAATGGATTTTTCAAAACTTTCACATAGGTCTTTTTTTAAATTTCCTAAATATTTTTAAACAATTAATTGGATTTTTCATAAATTTCACATAGTAGGTCATTTTTTAATTTCCTAACTATTTTAAATTGACATATATACAACAACTCTAACAAAATATTAGCTATCAGAACTAGCATACAATCTAATAAGATGCGTTAAAACAGACTACATTAATTCTATGTATCAGCTCTGCTGTTAATTAGAAAGTGAAATCCTCAGGTAATAGTAAAGTAAAGAAGAACAATCTATAGTAACATTTAAAAAAAAAAAAACCCTTCACATCGAAGTTGAAGAGCACAAACGAGTAGAAGGAAATGAGCCCAAGAAAAGGCTCAAGAATCAGATATCCACTGCTTCACACCCTCGAGAATTCCCAAAAATACTATACTGGAAGCCGTTACACATACTAAGAGAACCTGCGGCAGCCCATGCAGGCTCTGTGCATGCTGCCTCAGCCTCTGTGAGTTCATATGAGGCTTGATTATGCTGATTTGGAGGACCTTGTTTTCTTTGTGACCTCCATCTGCTTTGGCTATTCATTATTTTTCTCCTCCTCCTCTTTCATGGGCTTTCCAGAGTTCCAAGGGGAGGGATTTGATGGACACATCCTTTTAGTGCTCCAAAGCTCTCTGATGATAGCTGAACAAGGCATTTACTGATGAATATAGCAGAATATTATTAGGAGTCATTTTATCATTATTTTTTTATACCAGTAGTGTTTGGTTTATCCTAGATTTCTGGGATGTCAAGTCTATGGTTCTTTTTCATCCAAGCGGTATCAGATATGAGTTAGATCTTGCTGAGTGGGCCTTAAATCAAATAAAATATAGGTTGGCTGCTCACACAAGCTTTGTGCTACCATTGCCCTGGCGTGTCTTGCAGGCAGTACATCATTGGAGATAAATGGTTTGAGCTCCGTTGATGTTTCTGATTCTCATTTGGTAGCACTAAGAGTACCTTTCTGTGCCAAACATGCTAACATGTAGTGCTGAAGCTTGTATGTAGGCATCTGCTCAACTTCTTCATGTTCAATGAGTTGTATAGGTATTGAGTTTGTGGAAAGCAAACTTCATCTTTCAGCAGTTTTCCTTGTTTATAGTTGAACCCCTTTGGCCATAAGCACAGTTAGATATAACCAGGTCTGAGTACTGTGTGTTTTGTCTGGTGACAGGAGATGGCCAGTTAGTGCTCTGCCTTGTCTTTTAGAAGCCTAACTTTTCTGATAAGAGACAAAAATGGAGTCCATCCAGATGGGAGGTAAGACCAGGAGGAATTTGGAAGAGGGAGGGGAACCAAAATCAGGATATACTATGTGAGAAATGAACCTATTTTCAATAAAATAGAATGAAAAAAGAGAGAGAAAAATGTAGAAATATGAATAAAATAGTAATTAAAAATTTAAAAATAGTAAAAAGTAAGGTTTAAGTAGAAAAGATGGAAAGGTAGGCAGGGGAGCAGAGAGAAATGGAGAGCTCAATAAAAAAGAAAAGAAATTTATTGGGAAAAATGTTGGAGAAATGTCCATTTTCTTGTTAGAGTTTGACATATTTCCCTAATGCTGAGGGGAGACCTGCCATAAAGAGACACACTGCTACCCTATTGGAAGTCTAGTTAATCATATATGGCAGATGTTCCCTTTTGCTCTACAGAATCTTACAATGTATATATCCAGTCTTCATAAATTCTAGTAAAATTTAAAAGTGAGCTAAAACTATGAAATTGAAACTATATTATTATTATAACAATAATAGTAATTGATAAAGGAAGTGAGGCCCTGAATCTGTGAGGCATTTGGCTGTACATTCATAAGTAGAGGGTCTCTGGTCAGTGCACTCTTAGAGTTTTGAGGACATGGTGAGGAGTAAACCCAGCACCTCTCTTTCTGGTGACTTTTTGCTTTTTAATTGTCCACACATATGCATTGTTTGACTCTAGAAACAAAATCTTCAAAACATATCCTGTTTTCATCCTAGGTATTGACTTCTCAGTCAACTTTTCTAAGAAACAAACTGTAGACCAACAGCTTTGTGGCCTCCATGGGACTTAACTAGGCCCTCTGCATGTGGTAGACGGTAGTGCAGCTTGGTCTACCTTGGCAGGTGCCAGTGGAACCAGGATCTATCCCTGGTGCATGAGCTAGCTCTTTAGAACCCATTCCCTATGGTGGGATGCCATGCTCAGCCCTGATGCAGGAGGGAGGGCCTTGGTCTTGCCTCAACTTAATCTGGCAGGCTTTGCTGACTCCTCATGGGAGGCCTTCCCCTTTGGGAAGAGTGGATCAAGGGATGGGCTGGGAAGGCAGGGTGGGGGAGGATGTCAGGAGTTGGGGTGGGAGGGAGAACTGTGGTGAAAATGCAAAATAAAAAATTTAAAAACTAAATAAATATATTAAAAACAAAGTCTATGAAATTAAAGAACTCTAATTAATTTCTGAATTTTAGAAAGGGGTAATTTTTTTTTCCTCAGCAGTACTAAACTTCACATCTTGGGACCAGAATAGACTAATTTGATTTTTATAATATAGTAGAGACATTTCTTAGCTCATCTGAAAGCCTCATAGACTAAATAAATGCTATTTATTATAAATAGTTATATATGTATGAGCATGTAAAATATAAAATATCTTAATATCTTTAAGATTTTCCGATTTTGTGTCGTACAGGCTTTTAAAGTATGTCCTTATGATTATCTGGATTTCTTCAGTGTCTGTTGTTATGTCCCACTTTTCATTTCTGATTTTAATTTGTATATTCTATCTGTGTCTTATAGTTGGTTTGAGGTTTGTAGACCGTGTTGATTTTCCCAAAGATCCAACTGTTTCATTGAATCTTTGTTTTGTTCTCTTTAGTTATACTTTATTGATTTAAGCAATCAGTTTGATTATTATTATTCATGTTTTCTACTCCTCTTGGGTATGCTTATTTCTTTTTTCTAGAGCTTTCAACTGTACTGTTAAGTTGCTAATACAATATTACTCCAGTTTTTTTTTTTTTTTTAATGCTAAGTTCTTAGTGCTATGAACTTTCCTCCTAGCACTGTTTTCAGTGTATTCCGTGAGTTTGGGTATCCTGTGTGTTCATTTTCATTGAATTCCAAAAGTCTTTGTTTCTATTTTGACCCATTGTTCATTCAGTAGAGGACTGTTTAGTTTCCATGAGTCTGTAAACTTTCTGTTATTGTTGATATCAAACTTTAGTCTGTGGTGGTAGGATGTGAGATAGCAAGTTATTTCAATTTTCTTGTGTCTGTAGAGACTTGATTTTGGTCTGAATATATGGCCAATTTTGGAGAAATTTCCATGAGATGCTGAGAAGAAGGTGTATTTCTTTTGTGTTTGGGTAAAATGTGGAGGCTGTCTTCAAATGGACAATGTTAATTTTCATGCTTTTTTATAAGTTAATTTTCATGCTTTTTTCTTTACACTGACCTAAGTCAGCATCTACTAATTATTAGATATTCAAGTTGCTATATTCAAATTAGGTCCCTAACAAAACCCTTGTAGAAATGAGAATCCATCTACAAATGTTCTAGAATATCTGTTTGGTCCATTTGGTTTATAACATCTGCTAACTTCAGTGTTTCTCAGTTTCATTTTTGTCTGGTTAGTTTTTGTGTGGGTGACCAGGTCATTGGTGAGAAGTTGGTATTCAAGTCTCCACTATCTCATGTGAAAGTCAATATATGATTTAAACTGCATTGTGAGTTTAAGAAAAAGGAGAGCAATGGCTATTTGGAACTTACTGACAAATACTCTCCTGCCTTCTTTGCATCTCAAAACAAGCTCAATATTTTAATTTTCCCTTAATAATGAACATAAAGATGGCATTCTGATCTCAAATTTCCTTTGTTAATTTGAAGGAAGCCTTATGTATCACTGGGTTACCCAAAGATTCCTACCTGGAACCTGATTAGGAAGCCCTATTGTGGAGCATACACTGCAGGATATATATTGACGGGAACTCAGTATTTACTTTCCCTTTTATATTGAACATAGAATATTATAGTAAATTAGTTTTTTTTTTCCTTTAAATTTTTTGAAACAAGGTTTCATAGACCAAGTTAATCTGAAACTTGTGATTCTCCTGCCTAGGAGAATACCTTCATTACTTTTTAAATTTTTAATTTCAAATATCTCATATTAACAAAATATTAAACAAGTAATATCAGATGAATTGATTACTAGTAAGAGGTCTTTCATAATATTCCACTCTTGTGTATTTTATATCCCCACAGAAAACTGTGATTTGTTCTTATTTTTGAGACTATCTCAAATATGCTAAGCTGGGAGCAATAAAGACTACAACCAGGAATGATAGGTTAATAAAAACAGTAAAATTTCTCACACAAATAACAACAGGTAGCTGACTCAAACTGTGAGCAGGAGATGTGGTCTTCCCCAGAGAAGAGCCAGCAATTGGTTGTCCAGTGCCAAATAGACATGAAAACATACATGCAAGTAGTTACATGAACTCAACAGGTTATGTTTAAAATATGTATGTATATGTAAATGCATATATGCATGCACTAACAATTAATGAAAAGAGAGTCTGTGAATTTGGAGGAGAGCAGGGAATGGTGTGTGTGAGAGTTTGAAAGAAGGAAAAGGAAAGGGGAAATGGTGTGATTAAATTGCAATCACAAAAAAAAATGCTGAATTTATATAAAGCAAAAAACTCACCGTGAGTGGATAAAGAACACATTTTGATTCAAACTAGTTATTTCTGAAGAAAAATATTTATCAAGTGCCACAAAGTTGATTTTCTTTTAAATGAAGCACGGTTTGTAGATAACACCTATTTTAACACCTATTTTGGGTTTTCAAGCAACAGTGTGCATTGGATGACAGCTAAATGAACTCTAGCCAGCATTACCTAGCTGTATCCTTTCTGACTTGTTTTGTGTGGGAAACAACCATGTCTGTCCAATTCTGTAGCTGCAAATCTCAATACTGTCACAGATTCCATTACTGTGTGTATGTCTATCTTTGTCAAGTGACTTCAAGGAACTTATTTTCACAATGGAGTAGTATTTCCAGGTTTTTCTGTCCCATCTCCACTTCTTCCAATCTTAATATTTTAAATTAATAAAGCTTGTAACAAAGAAAGATGCTTACATATAACAAGAAGCTTTTAGCAGAGATGTTCAAATTGTTCCCTTTTAGTGACTTTGAAAGTTAAAATGTGTGCCTTTCCGCTCCTATTTGGCTCTATCTAAACCACTTTCATCCCAATATTTCCAACAGAGGTTGTGAGAAAACTGCTGTCTGCCTCGCAGAGCAGAGACAGGGGCTGTCCTATCTCTACAGGGACCAGGGCAAAGCAGAATAAAGACGATCAAGCTGCTGACCTGCTAACAGAGCTTTTGAACCAAGATTGCTGTTAGTAGCTCTATGCAGCTCTTATTTAATTCTCCTGCCTGGCAAGAACAAATTATGTTCTATTTAGGGGTGATTCTTTTGCCAATTGTAGGTGCTCTTTTTAAGTAGAGAAGAAAAAAGTGGAGAGAAAATTATGCAGTGACATTTCTCTTAAAGTTCTATTTAAAATACAAGTAAAAGAAATATATAAAAGAAATAACAAGCATGGATAAAAATGCACAAAAGAAAGGCCATTTTAAAACTAGGTCCTCCTATCTGCTACTCTTATTCCACTACTTTTCATGCTTTATTAAACAAAGATTTTAATTTAACATTTTTTTTCAGAAATATTTTCTATAGAATTAATTCAAATTAATTGGAGCATATATTCCTTCAGTTGTACAAAGTAGAATACAGCATTAAATTAGGCAACTAATTTGCATGCCAGCATTTGCTTTCCTGAGCAAAGAAATTGACTTTACAAGGCAAACTGCTTCAATAAATGTAAATGATTTTAAAGAAAGACAGCTCTGATACCCAGCCTTTCTCAATGTCTTTAAATCTCCTTTATCACATTAGGAATGCTGCAATTTATTTGTAATAGAACAAACAATATCTTAAGTCTGTATGGTTGTTGGCAATGGGGATCTGCTTACATTTTTATTCAGTGGGAAATATTAACATCTATTGATATCAATCAGTTTTATATATTTTGATGAAACAGAAAATTACTTAACTACCACAACATTGTACAATCAAATGTATTATTGGGATTGATAGCAGTGTGGACAGCCTTACCTGACGATTGCCTTCGTTGCCTCTTAAAGCCCATTCGGTGTTAATATTTGTACTAATCTCAGCATAAACCAGGCATTGTTTGAGATAAAGTTTGTCTTTCAATGAATTTTTCAATATCTTTCGGGTACCCTTTCCTCTTTAACATAAAGAGTGGTTCTCTTCTTAGCAGTAACACTAATTAGAAACTTGAATGACAGCCTAGTCTACAAGAGCTAGTTCCGGGACAGGCACCAAAGCTACAGAGAAACCCTGTCTCGAAAAAACCAAAAAAAAAAAAAAAAAAAAAAACAAAAGAAAGAAACTTGAATGAGTTGTCTTGAATGTTGGACCTTGGAGCATATAAAACCTGGGTTGAATCCCAAACACACCCCTTCATGTATGATAAAAATTATTGATATTCCAAGTATCTTCATTCCAATCAGCAGTAGTGTGTTCCTTTGAAGGTTTTCAAGAGAAATATAATACCTAGAGCCATGTTTTCTCTTTCCAGATGAAATTAGGGTGCATCTAAGCTGTGATTTATTCCTTCATGTATTAGCTGGTGGTAATTTTAATATTATTTTTCAAATATTACAAAACCAAAGTTTCCTTTTGGAAAATAAAAATCTGTAGTTTAATTTCAGGCAATTTGGTTTATGTTTGTTTTAAATAGTATATAATGGAATACTGTAAGTGTATAGACTGTTACTTGAAAAATCATTTGCCTCTTGTTTTCCATAAATAATAACTGGATTTCCAGGTCTTTCTAATACTAGAGTGCTATGAAACCCTGCTGAAGTAGCTTTGTTGATAGAATCAGATTTTAATGCATTATCAATCCATTATTCTTGAATTTCATATCTATATGAACTTTTTTTTATATGAACTTTAAAACATGGAGTAATAAAAAATTCTACACCAAGACATTTTACGCTTATTACTTACTATATGGTTCCTGGTTCGCTTTCTTTTAACTGCCATCATTTTAAAATCACATTACCATTCTAAATGGCTTGCAGTAGCCATTTAGAAACAGCTAACTATGGGCTGTTTGCGCTTCAAGTCTGAGAACTTGCATATATATAGTAAGTGAGAGTGACAGAGAGACCTATGCAAAGACAGAAAGACAGAGTTGCACACATATAACACACACACACACACACACACACACACACAGAGAGAGAGAGAGAGAGAGAACACACAGTCTCTTAACAGCTAAGTCTTGGAGGGTGATGGAAAATGGGAGGAAAATGCTATTCGGGGTCTGACAGTTGTACTCAGAAGGGCTTGTTTAATATAGTGCTATGGAGCCACCTAATCTGTTCCAATTTACTACCCATTTTTCTTTGTTATCTGTCTCATGGATGTCTCATCTCACCAACTGACTGCTACAGGCTAGCAATCTGTAACAGAAACTCGGTCTCAATCTCAGAGATAATAAAAAAGGGAGGCTACAAGATTAATGACCCACATCATAATTATAAAGCCCCAAAGCACAGGCCTTATAAGGCATTACAGAATTGAAATCTTTAGGGTTGAAGCCGTGCGAGTGCTGTGATGTGAAAACATCACCCTCTCTGTAAGGCAATGCTGGGTTATTCCATTTGAGAATCCCATCGCTCTTTTAGCAGCGAAAGAAGTGGTGGTGAGGAAATGGTTTCTTCTTTTTAGGAACTTGTAATAATTTTGTACGTCTCAGTTTTCCCATGATAATACCCAGTTCTTAGTAACCCACAGAATTAATATCTGGTCCTGGTCTTAGAGCCAGATGAAAGTAAAGGCTGCTGATGGACATCTCAAAGCTGTCCCATGGGTACCTCTCATTATCCATGATAATCAAAATCCAGTCCATATTGATCCTTATGAACTGCTACTCTGTAGGATAATCTTTATAGATAGAAACATTCTCCTCTTTACCTCAAAAATTTCATATATAACTGGTATTTTTATACCATAGGATCCAACTGTCCTCCCATGTGCCCCAACATCGTACATACACACACACACACACACACACACACACACACACACATTCAGACACAATTACTAAGTTGACACAATATGTATTCATAAAGAATTGAAAATAAACCTGTGGGAAAATAATTCTTAGAACGGAGAGCAGAAAGAGTTAAAATAACTGCAATTTGCTGATCCCTCAATTGACATGGCAGGGGAATAGGAAACATGACTTTCTTTCTCTTTTTTCTGTTTTTCATTTTTTTCTGTTTTTTTTCTTTTTCTTTCTAAAAAAAATGATTTTACATAATAGCCCCAGTTCCCTCTCCCTCCCCTTCTCCTGACCCCCCCCCCCCCGCCTTCCCCCAGCCCATCCCTCATCCACTCCTCAGAGGAGGTTAGGCCTTCCTTGGGTAGTCAACAAAGTCTGGTATAGCAAGTTGAGGCAGGATCAATTCCCTCTGCCCTGTATCAGAACTGACCAAGGTATGTCACCATAGGAAATGGGCTCCAAAAAGTCAGTTCATGCACCCAAGGTAAATCCTGGTCCCACTGCCAGGGGACTCCCCAACATATCAAGCCATGTAACTGTCACCCACATTTAGAGGACTTAGTTTGGTCCTCTGCAGGATTCCCAGATGTCAGTGCCAAGTTTTTGAGCTCCCACTACCTGGGGTCAACTGTCTCTGTGGTTTTCTGCATCATGATCTTGACCCCTGTTGCTCATATGATTTCTCCTCCCTCTCTTCAACTGAACTCCAGGAGCTCAGCCCAGTGCTGTGCTGGGCTGTGGATCACTGCATCTGCTTCCATCAGTTACTGGATAAAGGTTTTATGATAATAGGGTAGTCACTAATTGGATTACAGGGACAGGCCAATTCAGTCACCCTCTTTACTATTGTTAGAGTCTTAGCTGGAGTCATCCTTGTGGATTTCTGGGAATTTCCCTAGCACCAGTTTTCTCCCTAACCCCATAATGACTCCTTGTACCAAGATACCTCTTTCATTGCTCTCCCTCTCCATCCTGGAGGGACTAAAGCATGACTTTCTTATAGTGAAAGGCAGGAAGAGGGACAACTAGTGGTGGAGGTATTGTAAGAGAAAGATTTTTGAGAAATATCTAACAAATGTGGACATAGGCAGTTCTTTGGATTCCATGTGACATACTTGGCTGGAATATTGGCTTCAACATCAGGTGTGTCAAATGCAACATGACACATGTACTAACCTGTGGAAGCAAGTGTTTGCTTAGGGATCTCTAAATGCTAACCAGCAACCTAAGAAAGACAGGATGTCCTTCAGGTAGAGACCCCACCATCAGTGATATCCAATCCTCTGCACTCATGTAAATGTTTCTTCCGTCTGTGGGTTGTGGTCTCCCTTTCTGGAGGTCCTCCTTGATATATCTCTGACTCTTTCTATTCTTTAGTGTAAGCATTCTGGAGTCTACAAGAGGGTGGGGTTTCGGGATCTTTAAGAACTTCCTGGATTTAGATTATAAGGAAAAATCTTTCTGAGACTGTGCTAGTCACACTTCTCTCAAGGTGTGATCAAAATTTGTACTTATTTTCCAGCTCTGCCAGAGCTCCTGCCACACCCCTTTCTTCTACCACATGACCTTCGTCACACAGCTGGTCATTTTCAGACAGTCATAAATGGCTCTACCTCTTTGCAATTTATCTCTGTTCTCTCTTCTTTAATTTTCTTTACAATGGTGTGATGCTTTTATACACAGTGTTGTGATGATTGGAGAAGGGAACTAGTATTGGTGCCTATTACATGTTAGACATTTAAATATGTAATTCCCTTTTATCATGTCTCACATATGTAAGAAGCAGATATCACCCCCTGTATTACCTGTTTTTGTTTTCTTATTTTTTTTTTAGGAAAATACACTATTAAGTAGTTTCTTACTCAAGATCTCAACAATTGTAAATGGTAAGAGTTAGAGGCAGACAAAACTGATTCCAATGCTTATATCTTCCACTTTTACTCCACTTAATAAAATCTTGTGTCTTTTTTTCCTTTATGTTTTACAAGCACTTACTTCCTTAAGTGTTTCATGTGTGAAGAGCAGATGACACTTAGGAAAATAGATGACAAAGCTGTAAATTGGTTATATACTCAACAGTATTTTAACTTCCCTAAATATGAAGAAACAGAACAACACATAGTAGAATCAAAGTAACGGCCAATTAGAAATTAAAAAATAAGCACCTGTCCCCTCAAATCATGACCACATGCTCTGTGTATAGCGATCTCATGTGTAATAAAAGATACATCTTTGACTTCATGTCTTCTACTTTAAACTATAGAGTTTAAAATAAAACATTAACATTTTTGTTGTAATTTGGGTAAACTCAAGGAGGTATTTGCAAAACAATCTATAATGTAGAAAAGAGAGAATATTAGTATGTGGAAATATTTAAGAAGTTGTGGGGTTGGTAATAGATACTATCAAGAATAGATTATGCAGCATGATGCAAACATCTATGCTTATAAAATATTGTGAAGTACAAAGTACAAGAGCAAGCAGAGTAGGAGAGGCTAATTAACCTATGAATTAACATTGTCAAGGACAGAGTTATAATCAAAATAATGGCACATCTTATTTTTGTGGACTTTTTGTTTGACTTTATATTTATATATATAAAATGTTGATTTAGAAACACAGATGTTGGCATTTCTATAACTCATTTAATGTGATATTGTTCATTTGGATTCATCATTTTATCTACCAAATTCTTTCAATATCTGAATGGCTAAGTTTCGTTAAAGATTTGTTGCCCTCCTAGGCCTTTGCCACATGCCAACATGAAAAGCATATTTCAAATGTTTAATCCACGTCAGTGATTAAAAGGTCAGATATGATAGATGTGTTCAGAGACCATCAGCCCAAGGCAGCTAGTCCATCAATCGTTTCATTGAGTTCACCGATGTGTTTTCGACTCATCGGAAATCCACACAGCTATTCTGAACCAAATCTGTAAAACCCAGGCTAAGTCAAGTCCATGTAATTAGAAGGCAGCTATGAACATATTCCAAACTCACACCATAGCTCTGTCTTTCATGGAAATTTATCTTAGTATACCTTACATTTTGGTCCCAGAAAGATGGGTTCATCAAGGACTCTGAGTAATGATTTAGGTCAATTCTTGAGTACAAACATCCCCTTCCTTTCCCTTCTGTACTGGACAGTCTAGACATTCAAAGCTAACTAAAAAAGCCCATTCTCTCAGTGTTCTCAAATCCTCCCTATCATACATATTCTATTGATACAAATACTGATGCTATGTGCCTATTTCTCTGCTAGGTTCATAGATGTTGAAATATCCTAGAAGGCAGGGAATTGACTTATGTCTCCTTACCCACACTAATAATAGAGACCAGTTCAATACAGACTTTCAATTAAGGGTCTTCTCCCATGCTTTGAATTATATAGTTTTCGCTCACATTTTTTTCCTCAGTAAATGTCTTTTTACTAGGTCAAGACTTCCAGTTTTCTAAAGGACTGGAGGAAAATCCAAAGATGTGCCTGCATTGACTTTAGTTAGAGACGGTTTGAGGATGTAATCCTTTATGACTGCCAGTGGCTTCATATTTTGTGACTATTCAACTATCTAGCCATATTACTTGCAGAGAACATTATGGGGTAGATATTGAATTCTGTCTCTCCTACAGGCATTTGCACAACAGGCAAAACTCGTGGCATGAATTTATGACTCTTAAAATTTAAAAGCTGTTCAAGGACTCTAGTTCCTTAAAAGAACATATGAAAGGTACATTTTTAGTAACATATTCTGGACCAACATAAAAGATGAAAGCCTTTAGTCACATTTGCTAACTTTCATGATAAATCATGCATTGTCAAAGCAGAAGGATTGTGTGTGAATTAAAACAATGTTGGTGTGGGATAATCAGCACTTACTGTAAGACATAAGTATATAGTGAATAAATAGAAGCATTTGTTTTGATTTTTATGTTACGTGTTTGGTTGATTGAAATGACAGAAGGTATTAAGTAACTACTTTCACTAAAAACATCAGATTTCTCTGTGTGGGGGGGTGGGGGTGGTTGTGAATGTGTGTGTGTGTGTGTGAAAGAATGGTATATTGTCTTTTACAACTCTAGAAGAATAATGACAATCTACAATACTCATAGATCAGTGCCTTGCTCTACCATCAGCAGGGAATCTTTCTTCTGCAGCATATGGAAACAAATACAGAGACATACAATCTTAAAAGAGATGTCTCGATTAAATCCCTCCCCTAAGAGTTCAGGAAAACCCACAAATAGAAGGTAGAAAGCCCTGGAGGTGTATGGAGGGGCAGCATGCATGGGAAATGCACAGGTCTGCACCAGATGGGGTTCGAGCAATGAAAGAAGTGAGCACATTCCCCCATCCTTAACCCAGTGCAAATTCCATGATAACCACTTGCAAATGAAAATTTAATTTCATACAAGGAAGTTTCACTGGGAAAACAAACTACTCTTTAGGGTAAGCACTGTCCCCAGCTGTAGATGGTCAGCAGAAAATGTAGTCACTGTCATCTTTTGGGGTTCCTTGTTTTACAATGTTTTGTCAGGTCTTTTCCTTTTATAAATCTTATTTTTAACATTAATTTTAATTGACTTATATTTTCTCTGTTTTTAACCTACATATCCTTTGTGTGTTAATCTATATATAACAATATAAAAAATATAATATATAATGGGCTCCAATTTAATGTGTTTAAGGGATTCCAGAATGTGAGCAAATGGGTCTTTGCATCTATAACGTTTCTTGTGTCTTCTCTTGGACTGTTTTCCTGCTTTGTATTTGTTTTGTTCCATTCCAATCTGCTAGTTTTTATTTGTTTTTTTTTTGTTTTAATATGGTCTGTTATATTTTATTATTATCTCTTAGAAGTGTGTTTGTTTTATAATAGAAGACAGAATGAGAGATGGAGAGGAGCTGAAAATGGTAGAGGGAAAGGAAACCATAATCAGGATGTATTATGTGAGGGGGAAAAAAACTACTTTCAGTAAAAGGAATAAAAATAAAAATAAAAACATCTTTGAAAAATGCTTATTTGGGGGCTGGAGAGATGGCTCAGAGGTTAGGAGCACTGCCTGCTCTTTCAGAGGTCCTGAGTTCAATTCCCAGGAACCACATGGTGGCTCACAACCATCTATATATAGTGAAATCTGGTGCCCTCTTCTGGTATGGTGGCATACATGCAGTCAGAACATTGTATACACAATACATAAATAAATCTTTTCAAAAAAAGAAAATAAAGAAAAAAGCCTATTTTGAAATGATCCTGCCTCTATTTATGATGGGATTATTAGAAAGTATAATAAAAGCATATGTAACGAAAAATGTGTGTGTGCATTTATCATTCTTAGTTCCTATTTTTCTTTTTGTTTGTTAGTGTGTTCAGAGGGTAAAAACTAAATGCCCCATCTAAGCAATAGTAGACAAAAAAGAAACTCTCCCAAGATAGCTTTGAGTTTGTCTGTGTTGGCCATCATGTGATGTGTATGGAGTGTGTTCTTAAGTGAGGTTTATATATCCAACTTGACTCCCTTGGAGAAGCTAACGTTTCCTTGGTAAGTGGCTGCTAACTAGAGATAGATTCTTGGTTTGGGATCAGCTCTCCTGGCCTTTCCCCACCTAAGCCCTGGTCCCCTGCCTAGCTAGGTTGGATCTGTGAAGACCCTGAGCATGATACTAATCTCTGAAGCCACAGATCTTTTCATTTTGGTGACATCTGACCAATTTTTTATTGACAATGTTATTACTGATATATCAAAATAGTACTTCTTAATAAACTATATTAACCCATACTAAAATAATGTATTAGGTTTTTCTGTGTGCCCCCCCCACACACCTGGAAAACACTGAAGTCAAAGTATGAAAACTTTCCATAACAGCCTAAACCTAAGCTAATTTTAAAGTCCGTTAAGGTGATAGTCCCATCTGTTTCTATTCAATATTTTACCTTTGATATTCTGCTTAGTTCCTAACATCCAGGTCAATAAGGTTCATATGCAATAGTAGGAACGTTTAGATTAGAGGAACAATGGCAAGGAGTTTTGTTATTGTTTCTTCACCAGGCTTCACTCGTGATTATAATGGAAACCCTTTGCCTCATTATCTCTTTGGCAATTTTATGCAATAGAAATGGTAGAAAATAAAGATTATTATTTTTTTTAACATGTTTCATTTTGATATATGTTTTTGTGCTGTTTTTATTGTTGGGATTTTACATAGCTCAGACTTGTCTCTTGAACTAACTGCTTACACCTTTATCAGAATTACAGATGTGCACCACCATGTCTGACTTTCAAACATATTTGAAATTGGCTTTCAAAAATATTTAACATTGCCAGGTGGTGGTGGCACATGCCTTTAATGCCAGCACCCGGGAGGCCGAGGCAGGCAGATATCTGTGAGTTTGAGGCCAGCATTAGCTACAAGAGCTAGTTCCAGGACAGGCTCCAAAGCTAGAGAGAAACCCTGTCTCCAAGAAACAAACAAAAAAAAAAAAGAAAGAAAGAAAGAAAAGTGTTTCACCACACTCCACAAAACATACAGTCCAATTATGTACAAGAATCAAATCAGGTAGCAGATAAGGACATAGCAAATGGTTACTTCAAAATAAAAGGTCTGGGTAGCCACTTTTGTCACATATGGCGACTGACTATTGCTGTGACTCAGGGGAAACAATGTTTGTATTACCCCCTTTAAAAATCATGGTATGGCATATTCTCTGAACAGATGGGAGTGAAAGCTTCTTAAAGATAGGAAATCAGGGTAAGCTAGGCTGATCCTCCGGACCTGAAAATATACCCTTCATTTAAGCAAACTTCTCTAGTACACCAGTATAATAGAGTGCTGACATATATTGCCCGGGCAGTCTTAAATGTGTAGGAATCAGTTGCTCAAGTTTTCCAAAGAGCGCTGAGGATATCAAGGATGGACAATCATAGAGATGCTGGGGGAGGCATCCTTTCAGTAGTCAGGGGATTTTGATAAACACAGATGAAAATGAAGGTGACTGCCAGGTGGTGGTGACTCACACCTTTAATCCCAGCACTCAGGAGATGAAGGCAGGTGGATCTCTGTATTTCAAGGCCAGCCTGGTCTACAAGAGCTAGTTTCAGGACAAAAAGGACTGTAACAATGAGTTACAATCCTTTTCTTTCTCGAAAAAAAAAATAAAAAGAAAAAAGAAAAAAAGAAAGAAAATGAAGATGATCGAATGAAATTTCACAGAAATTTCACAATGACAAGGATGTAGCCAATATTAAATTATTTAACTCTGTTTGTGTGTATACTATGTAACATGTTCCCTAGTAGATGAACCTTGCCCAGACTGAATAAGAAACACATGAAAATAATTTTCTATGAAATTTTACTTTTAAAATTTTAATGTATTTTGAATATATGAATAAGCAATACCCAAGTTTATATGTATAGTACACTGAATTTGGGAATAATCTTAGGGTAGTAACTGAAACTTTAAAACACAATTTTTAACTCAACCAAAAAGGAATAGAATATCAAAATGATTACTATCGATACTATTTATGATTGACTGCTTTTTTTCTATTATCAGTTGATTTTTATATTTTTAAATAAGTAGCATTCTGGCTGTGAAGAGTAAAGTTAAATATTTTGTTATTCCAAACACAATAAAAGAAGTCATATATTAAATGTTAGATAATTGTCTACTCTAGATACCTTCAATTTATTGACCACTTAAACAATTGATCTAAAAGATTTTTGTGAATCCACAAAAAAACACTTTGTCTACTTTCTCATAAAAAGTTTTGTCCTTAAGCAAGTTTTTACAGCTTCTCATTCTGACTCACAGCCCTTTCTAATTTCCGCTGGTCTAAATGACATTTATTTAGATTTATTAATTTGGTACAAAGGAGCTCCCATAAGGTTTTTAATAATGATTATCATTATCACTGATTAAAATTGCATTGTTTGGTCCAGATGGAGTTCTTTTCCTGTCAGCTAGAATGAGCTTGTATTGTGTGGTTATAATATGTTTAGATCTAAACAGGCAGATGGTAGAGTGGTAGGATATTGTATGCTCCTGGTATCAGTAGCAGTCCCCCATTAATGCTGGCTTTAAATAAACTGTGTTCCAAAATGATCCCCATACTTTTCTAATGATAACTAGTTTTGAGAGTCTAAACATCACTGAGCTTGGGCAGCGCATTCTTTACTTCTAAAAAACTCTCAGGTAGTCTAAGTTTCTGTCAGAACAATTGTCAGTCTAGTTGAGTTTATCCATGAGAGTGTTGGTCTTCGCAGGTTCTTTCAGGCACTTTCATTAGAGAGAGAGCTTCTAAGCAGCAAGAGTTCTTAGTTAAGTATTTAAAAACTGACTCAAGGGAAGACAGTAATATTTGGTGTGAAGATTTAATATCTTCACAATGTAGTTATCTTGGTTAAGTATGTTGAATTTATAATTAGTAGTAAAAAATGAACAAAGTTCTTAATAAGAAACTTTCTATAGAAAGGTTTTAGTCTTTAATAGCTTTTCATGTTCATTCAATTCTAAAGAGAAGTCAGCGGACTTCTGAAGTTTTGAGTAAAATTCAGAAACAAGTTTCAAGGATAGTTCACACACACGGCTTCCTCCAGTTAATGAGCTTAGTCCCAAGTTCGCCTGAGAATTTCTCTGTGGGACAGCTATACTCCATACAGAAAAAACCCACAGATATGAACTTTCATCGTAGGACTTAAAGGATGCCATTTGAACATTCAGATATTAACAAATTTTTAGACCTACATATTACACAACCAGCGTTAAATTTCCCTAAATATTTTTTGTTTGTTTCTTTCTTTTTTCAGTGCTTGATTTTACCTCTTAGTCTGATGGTTTATAGTGTCATTGAATAATACACTCTTGTAATAGACTGCAATTTCTTCCTTTGAGTTATTACCCCTTAATTCTTAATATTGGTTGCTATCATTAAGTTGTGAGCTTTGGAAGCTCTATTAAGTAGAATAGATCTAGGAAATATCAATGTTCAATAATCAAAATGAAAGAATGTAACTACTTGCTTCTGTGCAAAGAAATATTAACAAATAGACTTGCTTCCTTTTCATGTAAAGTGTGGGACAATTTCACATATTAGGTCATTGTGCTTCAATTTCTCCTACAAAAAACATTCAGATTTTGGTAAATAAGTAATCATTTTTAGGAATGTATCTCATTTCTAGCATGACTTAAAATCTCCTGCTAGAAACAAGGGAATTTCATTAAGAAGGTACAAGAAAACAATGCTATAGTAAACACAGTCTTTCTCTTTTTTTTTCTTTTGTGCAGGTGGAAGATGCCATAAATCCTGCACTGGACGATGCTGGGGACCCACAGAAACTCACTGCCAGACCTGTAAGTGTTCCACCGGGAAAAGTAGAAGGTTTGAAATGGTTGATGGTTTAGTGGTGGAATATACTCACAACTCTAATCACCTGCAATGGGAAATAAGCTTAATTTCTTTCCATCTAAATAACCTACCTAAATTGTTGCTTTTAAATGAAATAATACACACTTGGTTCTCATATTCCCTTGTAGTTTCTTGGCTAATGACGTCCATAGCTCATTGAAGTCTGTACATCAGTAACAGTGGGAGATCCAAATACGTAAAAATTTATAGCAATTCAGTTTCAGGTAAACTGGTCTTTTATTAAGTTTCCCGAATACTAATACCATCATTCATGGATTTTAAAAAGAAAAATATAAGAAGTACCATGAGCCTGTTTTTTGTAGACACTGAGTACAACATGTATTTGCAAACTACATAGATAATAGGTTTACAATTATGACTTTTTTTTATTGAAAAAAAATTTCCACCTCCTCCCAGCCTCCCATTTCCCTCCCCCTCCTTCCCCTCCTCTCCCCCTTTCCCCTCCCCCTCCCTCTCCAGTCCAAAGAGCAGTCAGTGTTCCCTGCCCTGTGGAAAGTCCAAGGTCCTCCCCACTCCATCCTGGTCTAGGAAGGTGTGCATCCAAACAGCCTAGGCTCCCACGAAGCCAGAACATGAAGTAGGATCAAAACCCAGTGCCATTGTCCTTGGCTTCTTATCAGCCCTCATTGTCTGTCTTGTTCAGAGAGTCCGGTTTTATCCCATGCTTTTTCAGTCCCAGTCCAGCTGGCCTTGGTGAGCTCCCAATAGATCAGCCCCACTGTTTCAGTGGGTGGGTGCACCCCTCGTGGTCCTGACTTCCTTGCTCATGTTCTCCCTCCTTCTGCTTCTCATCGGGACCTTGGGAGCTCAGTCCGGTGCTCGAATGTGGGTCTCTGTCTCTATCTCTATCCATCGCCAGATGAAGGTTCTATGGTGATATGCAAGATATTCATCAGTATGGCTGTAGGATAGGGCCATTTCAGGTTCCCTATCCTCAGCTGCCCAAGGAACTAACTGGGGACATGACCCTGGGCATCTGGGAGCTCCTCTAGGTTCAAGTCTCTTGCCAGTCCTAAGATGGCTCCCTTAATTAAGATATATACTTCCTTGCTCCCATATCCACCCTTCCTTTATCCCAACCTTCCCATTTCCCCAAGTGCCCCCCATCCTCCCCTTCTCACTTTTCTCTCCCCATCTACCCTTACCCCCATCCCACCCCACCCCCAAGATCCCAAATTTTTGCCCGGCAATCTTGTCTACTTCCCATATCCAGGAGGATAATTATATGTTTTTCTTTGGGCTCATCTTCTTATTTAGCTTCTTTAGAAACACAAATTATAGACTCAATGTCCTTTATTTATGGCTAGAAACCAATTATGAGTGAGTACATCCCATGTTCATCTTTTTGGGTCTGGGTTACCTCACTTAGGATAGTGTTTTCTCTTTCCATCCATTTGCATACAATCATGACTCTTAACAACGAATCTCACACTTAGATTATGCTTCCATTTAAGATTTATTTTAGTTATGTGGGGAGGTGTGTGAACATCATTGCACACAGAAGTTTCTTGACACTTTAACTAACATGAGAATTAAACTGTCATCATTAATAAAGGACAGGGCTGGAGAATAAAGCCTGTCCTTGGATTGTTTGTTGTGAATGCAGGAGACTCTGGTTGATACCTGGACCAGAATGTATATATAATATTTTCAGCATTTTTAAATTTGTAAAATACTTAAAATGTACCTGGTATTTAACAATCCTATGAATAAATATTTTAAATTTGAAAGCAAAGCTTCTTATGCAAATAGTAAACTTTTTCCCCCAAGCATTAAAACCAAAGTTTTGAACAACACAGGATAGTAAAAACGTGATATGCAGCCTGGCGGTGGTGGCGCATGCCTTTAATCCCAGCACTCGGAAGGCAGAGGCAGGCGGATCTCTGTGAGTTCGAGGCCAGCCTGGTCTACAAGAGCTAGTTCCAGGACAGGAACCAAAAGCTACGGAGAAACCCTGTCTCGAAAATCCAAAAAAAAAAAAAAAAAAAAAAAGTGAGATAAAAGTGAGATGCAACTTTTCCTAGCATAAAATAAATAGAAGACACAAAGCACTGGGGATTTATTTTTTTATTTTTTTTTAATTTATTTATTTATTAAGGATTTCTGCCTCCTCCACGCAACCGCTTCCCATTTCCCTCCCCCTCCCCCGATCAATTCCCCCTCCCTCATCTGCTCGAAGAGCAATCAGGGTTCCCTGACACATAGGCATCCTCATGAATTTTAACCTTCATCAGGCAATGAAAGGAGACAGAGACAGAGACCCAGACCCACATTGGAGCATCGGACAGAAATCTCAAGTTCCAAATCAGGAGCAGAAGGAGATGGAGCACGAGCAAGGAACTCAGGACCGCGAGGGGTGCACCCACACACTGAGACAATGGGGATGTTCTATCGGGAACTCACCAAGGCCAGCTGGCCTAGGTCTGAAAAAGCACTGGGGATTTAAACATGTAAACACTAAACAATAAGGAAATTTGTATTAATGTTAGATCAAAATTTAGAGATTTCACATTTACTTGCATTCATGAAATTATGACAATAATGGAATAACAAAAGCAATTATTGTACTATAAGCCTTCAATGGAAAGAGTACAGAAAGAAAATCCTCAAAGGTAATTCCTTAAATTATTTTTTAAATTTACATTATCTTGGTATTCAAAATTGAAGAGATATGAAAAGAATAACATAAAATAGTCTTCTCTCTTGTGCCTGCTTTGTTCACCCACCCACTGGCAGCAGACATTGAGCCCTTCTGCAAATAATCTCTGTAGAAAGGGAAGGTCTCCCAAGAGTATCAGCAAACATGGCATATCAATTTGCAGTAAGACTAAGCACCTCCCCATGTATTAAGGCTGGATCAGGTGCCTCAGTATGAGGAATAGGATTCCAAGAGTCAGAGATAGCCCCTGTTCTCACTGCTAGGAGTAGCACAAGAGGACCAAACTACAGAATTGTAACATATAGGCAGAGTGCTTAGGTCAGTCCTATGCAGCTCCCCTGCTTTGGGTTTAATCTCTCTGAGCCTCTATGAACACAGGTTAGTTGATTGTGTAAGTTTTTGTGTGGTATTCTTGACTCTGCTGGCTCCTTCAAAGCTTTCTTTTGTCTTCAGAATCCCCAAACTGATTAGCATTTGACTGTGGGTCTGTGTCTGTTTCCATTGGTTGCCAGATGAAGCCTGTTTCTCTGGTGACAGTTGGGCTAGGTACCAATCAGGTCACAGGAAATGGCCATTCAGACTGTGTGTCTGCTTTTGCTTGATGCTAAGCTGGTATCTTCCTTGTAGATTCTTGGAAGATTCCCTTATGTTAGAGTTTTACCTCCCCCTAAAATGCCCCTCCTTCTGTAATCACTCTCAGTTCTCCTTCTTTCCTTCCTTCTATCCCCCAACCAAATCAAGGTCTCATCCTTATCCATCCTCAGTCCTCTTAAGGAATCGCTTCTATTTCTCCTTCCCAAGGAGATCTGGGTGTCCCCCATAAAAACCCACCTTGTTAGCTGGTCTTTCTGAATCTGTGAAATGTTTCTTTATTTTACAGCTAATATCCATGAATAAGTGAGTACATATCATATTTGTCTTTCTTGGTCTGAGTTATCATCACTTAGTATGATTTATTTTCCTAGTTCCATCCATTTGTCTTCAAATTTCCTGTTGTTCCTTTGTGTCCTGAATAATACTCCATTCTGTATTGTATCTCATTTTCTTTTTCCATTCCTTGGTTGAGGGACATCTCCAGATTCTATGTTCATGAAGCTTCTATGAACATAGTTGAGTGTAGTGATGAGGTGAGCAGGCCTGCTTTTTGTCCCACCCAGATCCCCGCACAGCTAGCTTTACACCTGAGATAGCAACACACAAATTGTATTCATTTAAACACTTCCTGGCCAATTAGCTCTAGTCTCTTACTGGCTAACTCTCACATCTTGATTAACCAATTTCTATTAATGTGTGTAGTACCACGAGGTTGTGGTTTACTGGGAAGATTCTAATCTATGTCCATCTTGGGCTGGAGCTTCATGGCATCTACCTGGCACTGCTTCTTTCTCCCAGCATTCTGTTCTATCTACTCCACCTATCTAAGCTGCTGTCCTATCAAAGGCCAAGGCAGTCTCTTTATATGACCAATGAAAGCAACACATAACCAGAAGACTCACTTACATCATTTCCCCTTTTTCTGTTTAAACAAAAAAGAAAGGCTTTAAATTTAACATAGTAAAATTACATATAACAAAACAATTATCAAGCAAGAATTACAGTTACAATATTTATATCTATTTTATCTTTTATCATAACTAAGGAAAACTATAACTAACCATTCTTCAACTCCATCAAAGACTCCAGAAGGATATAATATTACCTAAGCAAACAAGAAATAAGCAACTTCCAAAACTCTAGAAATAACAGAGACATCTCGCTGCCTGGACAGTCACCCAAAGTTTTATTGTACCATTGGGTCATCCATTGTCAGCCTACAGGCCCATAGTATCCAGCAGACATTTCCATGAATTTCAAGGACAGTTCAGTCACTATCTGCTGTGTCCTGTACAATGTCTCACAGACTCTTTCATGAATCAGGAACCCTGAAAGACCATGTCACCTATAGGCAAGTTCAGCAGTCCTCTCTCTATGGGTTCTTTGTGTCCAATTTATGCAATAGTCCAGGCAAGAGCAGTTTCTTGCCCAAATGGCTAACCAACTCCATAAGGAACCTCTTTGATGCCCATCTTCTTCTCGAAGTAGATTGGTGCTGCCAGGAGCAGATGTGTCTCATTGTCATGAACAGTCCTAAGTTATTAAAACATTAAATGCCATATTCTGTAGTCTTTGAAAGATATGAAGAATGCCTATTTAACTGAAATATATCTCTACATATCTAAAAAATCTAACTAACATGACTACAAGCTTGACTATTATTGATGATTATCCTTTAACAACCTATATTTCTTAATTATGCATTACATTTTAAAAATGAGCTACAGAATCACAATACTTTAATCAATATCAGAAATACATATATGTATAACAAAATTGACCTTAAATTTATGTCAACAAATTTATATTTATACCAATGTAAATTATTCATATCTATATCATATCCCCCTTTAAATGTAAAAGTACATTTATAAACAATATTTGGAAATATGGGCTCAGTTATTTCTCTCCAAACTGCTTCTTGCTGTATAGGGATGCTGTTAATCATGTCTTTTATGGTGTAACCTGTTTGCCAGGTTCATCTCAGTCGGCAGTTGAGAGAAGTAATTTTTTGAGGGTGTTCACAGCAACCTTTCAGGAGGCATGGTTTATCATACCATATTGGGATAGAAGCAATCCACAGGGCTTTATCCTCTGTAAAAACAAAAGAAGACCCTCTTTTCCAAAGCATCATATTCTTAGACCCAAATATGGAACCCATGGTACCTTTAGAACATACATGTTGGATCAGCTTTGGAGCCCACACCATGAAATATCTCTCTGTATTTAGCTCTTTCACAGTCAAAAAGTTCAAAGAAAATACAATATACAGAATCCAAACTTTCTGTGAATTTTTCATTATTACATGGCTTATTTTTACTCTATCACTTTATTTTGTCTCTTTAAAGACTTTACCCTTTTTAATGCATTAACTTTATTCTCTCTATTTATTTTTCTTCTCTCTTCCAAGCCTACAATGTCTATCTAACACTATGACCCATTTAGAGGTCTCTTATGTCTGAATCTGTCCTATTGCATTGTCTGTTTTTGCTTTGTACTTTTAAATTGCTAAGCACTTAAGAATCTAAACTGTGCTGGATGGTGGTGGCTCACACCTTTAATCACAGCATTCAAGACGCAGAGGCAGGCAGATCTCTGTGAATTTGAGGCCAGCCTGGTCTACAAGAACTAGTTCCAGGACAGGAACCAAAAGCTACAGAGAAACCCTGTCTCAAAAATCAAAAGACATTCCTAGGTCAAAAACAGGTATTGTGGGCTTTCCCCGCCCAATCTAACATTGTGGAGCACTTGTGACTGAATCAGTTGCACCTCTGAGCTTCAGAGCAGCAGGATGCTCTGGATGTTGGCTCCACCTCTCTCCAATTTCAAAATGGTGGACTTATCATTTCTGCTAGCCCTGGGGCCATCAGGTAGGAGCCACACTCAGCACTCTAACTCTAAGACTGAGCATGTGGCACATAAACTCTTTCTTTTTGAGTTACAGCCAAATCTACCATGCAGAGCACCGTATAGCCTGGAAGCATCTCTCTGTATGGTGGCAGGAATTCTCCATGGCCTACTGCCTGCCTAAGCCTGATCCTGCCATCTGCCCAGGTGCAGGCGGGGAGTGCTGAGCAATTGGCATGGTCTCAGAGTACTTTCTTTCTAATCCCAAGTGCGAACACAAACATCCAGTCCCATAAAAGCCATTTAAATGCTTTAAAGCCAGAGTTTGCACTGGCGGCACAGCCCCTGGAAGCTGTGCTTTAAAATGACGTGGCTTTTATTCCCTGCAGCTATTACTGAAACAGGAAATCTCTCTATGGTATGTTCTAGAAAACAGCAAAAAGCTTTATTAAACTCTCCCTCCCCTTTTTTAAAGCCCTCTCAGGTTTTTAAGTGTATTTAGTCCATCACATTGGGCGCCAATTTGTAGTGATAAGGCAAACAGGCTTGCTTTTCGTCCTGCCCAGATCCTGCATGGCTAGCTTTACACCCGAAATAGCAACACACAAATTGTATTCATTTAAACACTGCCTGGCCAATTAGCTCTAGTCTCTTACTGGCTAACTCTCACATCTTGATTAATCCATTTCTATTAATGTGTATAGTACCACAAGGTTGTGGTTTACTGGGAAGATTCTAACCTATGTCCATCTTGGGCTGGAGCTTCATGGTGTCTGCTTGACTCTGCTTCTTTCATCCAGCATTCTGTTCTATCTACTCCACCTATCTAAGCTGCCATCCTATCAAAGGCCAAGGCAGTCTCTTTATTTGATCAATGAAAGTAACACATAGACAGAAGACCCACCTACATCAGCTGAACAGGCATCCTTGTGGGGTGATTGAGCATCCTTTGATTATATGCCTAATAATGGTATAGCTGAGTCTTGAAGTTGATTGACTCCCAACTTTCTGAGAAACCACCATTTTGATTTCCAAAGTCATTGCATAACTTTGCATTCCCACCAGCAATGGAAGAGTGTTCCCCTTACTCCACATCCTCTCAAACATAAGATATCATTTGTGCTTTTAATCTTAGTCATTCTACAGATGTAAGATAAAACCCCAGAGCCATTTTTACTTGCATTACTCTTATGGCTAATGATGTTTGAATATTTCTTTAAGTTTTTCTCTGTCATTTGAGATTCTTTTGTTGAAAGTTCTCTGGTGGGGTCTTTACTCCATTTTTTACTTATAGTTTTTGATGTCTAGTTTCTTGAGTTATTTATATATTTTGGAGATCAGTCTTCTGTCAGATGTGGGGTTGTTGAAGATCTTTTGCCTCTCTATAGGCTGCCATTATATCTTATTTAAAGTGTCATTTGCATTACAAAAGGCTTTCGGTTTCATGAAATCCCATTTATTAATTGTTGATCTCAGTGTCTGTGCTACTGATATTCTATTCATGAATTTGTCTTTTGTGTCAATGCATTCAAGGCTATTTCCCACTTTCTCTTCTATCAGGTTCAGGATAAATGGTTTTATGTTGAAGTTTTTGATCCACTTGACTTAAGTTTAGTGCAAGTTGATACATATGGGTCTATTTGAATTTTTCTGTATGCCAACATACAGTTATGCCAGCATCATTTGTTGAAGTTTCTTCTTTTTTCCATGACAGCCTGACCTTTTTATACATGCATGTATGTATGAAATTTTGTAGGATTAGTAGCATTTGTAGATTCATAGGCTTGTATACTTACACTTTAACTGAGATCATAAACACAGGATCATATTGTTTGAAACAATTACTGTTGCCTGGAGAATTGTGTGTTAATGCCCATTTTTGTATTCCTAGACAACAAAATAGCACATTAGCAACATTTTAACTTTATTAGTTATACCATTCTATCTTGATCTATCTCTATGCATATATATATATATATATATATATATATATATATATATCAGTATTTGTGTGTAGATCTAAATTAACTTACTTAATAGAAACGATGTTTAATGGCAGGAATGCTTTGAAAAGAATTTTCAACCGGATTCTAAACTAAAACTAGGTTACTATGTAAAATTCATTCACTACAGTGTTTGGAGACAATATAAAATAATTTCAAACTGAATCACAAGGTGCTAGGCTGGTATTAACCTGATATCTAAAATAATCAAGAACAAGTTCCACACTTGGTAATGATGCAGAAGGGAGACATGGAGATCAAAAAGAGGTTGATGCTCATAGCCATTTCACAACAAATAGCTTCTCAGTTGTCAAACTTACAAGTGAGTTGTAACCCTAGTCTTCTGCCTAGTGACTGTATTTCTTTATTTTTTTTATAGGGATGGGGGCAATTTCAGAGAGACCTCCTTACAGATGCTGGTTGTGGCTGGAGGCCACGCACAGGACTTATCACACTTATCACCCAGTGAGATTTGAGAAAGGCTGTACAACAAATTTTCTTTCTATGCCGTCACTAAGCATTTGCCTTGGAATATAATTATTTATTATTTTGTTTTAATTTGGTTTTAGAGACATGGTTTTTCTGTGTATATCCCTTGATGTCCTGGCACCCTCTATATAGACCCTACTGGGACTAAACTCAGAGATCTGTCTGCCTCTGCCTCCTGAGCGCTGGGATTAGAGGCATGAACTACAACAGGCAGTTATTATTTTCAAAGTTTGGTGTTCAATTTGTCATGATGATGCCATATTTCCATACTAGAATTCATATATAAGACTCTTCATAATACTTTACTAAATAAAATCAAATCAGTTATTTGAATTTATAATTTTATTTTTATCTCATTTTACATTCATTTTTTTGTAGAATGCAGTATAGTTTGATTATAAACACATATATTGTATATTTATAATAGACATATAAGTCTATCTATAGATGGGGAATTCTCTGTAGTTGGGGTTTACAATAAAAAGGTTTAGAAGTCACTAGTATAAGAGGGTGGCTTTTCCCCAAATTTGTTAAAACTTTACACTAGTCTTCAAGTTCTATAATGTCAAAAATCATGAAACTTTAATTTTTTAACTATATGCAATTAGGACAACAAAACATAAAAAATAGGCTTTATTTACCCAAATATCTCTAAGTTTTATAATAGGCTTCATTCAACATAGCAAGAAAACATAAAGCCCTTTGTTTGTTCTAAACAACACTGAATAGAATCTTGGGCCTTAGAAGATAATAATTGTGGCCCCTCCTCTTTGGCCCATGAGAGTTAGTGAGGCTGGAAAGTGACAGTTTTCAGTATTCCTACAGAGTAAAGGCAGCATGCAGAGATATGGAGCAAAACAAATGTGTTAACTATTTTTGTTATCGGTCCATCATGAAGCCTTGATGGACTTGAATCTTCAGTTCTTACAAAGCATCTTATTTTACAAATGCATGTGTACATGTGTGAGTGTGGAGGCAAACACATTTATGCATGTAGCAGTCAGAAGTGTGTATTCAGTGTCTTACTCTTTTATTTTCTGAGATAGGCCCTTTCACTGAACTTCAAGTTCCCGATTTAGGCAATGCTAGATGGCTAAGTGCTCCTAGTTCCTCCTGCATTTTTACCCAAACTCTGGACTGTAGATATGGATGGCCATGTCCTGATTTTAATATGGGTGGTGAGGCTCAAAACTCAGGTCCTCATGTGTGTAAAGTAAGAATTCTTACCCACCATAATACCTCCTCCAACAGAGTGGAAGAGAGAACTTACTGAGAAACAATTCTATTGTTTATACAGAAGATCATAAAACACACAGTGATCAGAGTCACCTACTATTTCACCATAGAAATTAAGTCAGCAGTTTCACTCTACATTCTATATATTTTAGTTAACTACTTATACACATACGTATTATATATGCATATAATAATATATTTATATAAATATATATACTTATACATACAAGTAAATATTTTAGTCTGAAGACTGCTCTGTCTCTTTAACACCACATTTCAGAGGATTCTCAATGGTGTGTTAGCTCAGAAATCAGTCATGTGGTGGAAATTACAGTTGATCTGCTTTCTTTCGTGGGTAAACAACTCCATGTTAACCATCAGTTATCACATCCATAAAATGGAAATTGTTATGCTTGCTTCCAGATGGTTGATTTCTTTTCACAATGAAATTCTATGCAGTATTAAAGTTGAAATGCTTAAATTTTTGAGGTATGGACTAAGGACCAAATAAATAGCTGTCTGACATATAATAATTAAAGGAAAAATGTGGGAAAATGTCCATAAATGAATGGAAAGATATGGGAGATAAACTCTAGAGCTCAAACTAACCTGGAGATTTTTACCTACATCTGGTATCTGGGCAGGGAATGAGGAACAGGACTGGAGGAAGTGGAGACTCTTTGCCCTTGACTTTCATACATATCCTTCTCTCCTTCCTATGAGTTACTTAAAGGATAAATTGCTTATCCATAATTAAATAACAGAGCAAATGTATTTTGGAGGTACTAGATACTTAAGTACTAAAATAACTGAGTTTTATAATAATGACATATAATTGCACACTTTTGTGAGACTTAGACCTCATGGAAGATTCTATAAGGATAAGAATCCCCCAGAATTATCATAAAGGGGAATTACACAGAACCCAGAATTCTAGTCTCCCCTTAAATTTTCAGCAGTTCCTCTATGATCTACGGTGGCTTGCAGTGAGATTCACTGAATCATATAATATTCTTTGATGATTTAAGAATATTCTACTTAACTAGTTGTCCACAAGAAATATACATTTCCATATTACAAGAAGTAGTCTCTAAATAATTTACAAATTGCATCTTTCTCTTTAGCTAAAATAAGTTTTAGTGAGAGCTTCTCATAGGTAATTAATTGTTTTTGTCAAAAAATTCCTTATCTGTTTTACAGATATATTTTTCATACTTACAAAGTATTAGGAAAGACAGGACAACTATTCCAAAAACCTTCATCGCTATTAAGCAAACCCAGTAAGGGTGATATTTTATTGAGCTACCTTTCCTTTGACTTACTCTATGGTTGTCCCTCTTGGCTGCTGTGTTAGTCTGTCTTGTAACTGATCAGTGAGAAGTCACAGGAAAGGCAGACAGCTCAGCTATGGGAGCCCTTTGCATCTCAGTCAAAGTTGTTCCCATTTCATCTCATCCAATATCTCTGCCAATGGAGACATGGGAAACAAAGATGTCACTCCATCATACTGTCCTTGAGGGGAAGGCTGCAGGGTTTCCAAAAATGGGCACACGTTTTGTGCTGTGTTAAAGTAGAGTCCATGAAATGAAAGTCCACAGAGACAATATTGTCAACTTATTATAGACAAAGGATTATTTGTCCAGTGTTCAGGATTTTAGAAGATATTGTTGAATAGTTTTAAGTGTCCCCTCAGTAGTGTTTCCTGGTGTTTGGGTTATAAACCGAAATACTCTCTATTAGAACAGAAGACTTTTTTTTTCTAAACAAAATCTTCTTAAAAATCTTAGCCATGCTAGAGGATTTCATAAATATTAATGAAAGTAAATGATGCTTGTACAATCTTACGAAGCATTCTACTCTGATTTACCCCCGAGTCTGATTTTCTGAACAACTTGAAGTCATGCTCCTTAAATCCTTTTTAAATGCTAGAGCATGCTGACCCTAGACACCTAACAAGGATATTTCTCGCATCACTGCGAAGGGTCAAACAGAACTTCGGCTGAGATACTGAGAGATGCCTTCCATGTGGAGCAGCAACTCCAACTTGAAAGTACTTTGAAGCTTAGTTAAATCATGCCTACACTGCTTCACAGCACAGCTTAAGTAAATTGATTCGGTGGATTAATGTAGTCATGTCAGGGGAGACAAACTTATCTTCTATGTGAAGACTGAAGCTTATGGAAGTATTATTTAGTAAGCTAACGGGTAAGAATGACAACTTTCACTATTCCCAAGAACCAAATCCTGAGAGCCGAGTTGCCTAGGTGTGGATGTGAAGGAGACTCGGCTTTAAGAAATAAATAACAATGAATAAAGGAACAAAGCTATCTCTGTCCCTCCAAGATATATGAAGCATACTTATTGCGTTTAAACTAAACACTGTGTATCCTTTTTTATCTCCAGGCACAGTGTCAGGCCAGTTCTCTCTGTTCTCCTATCATCAGGAGGGGTAGCAATTTCATTATACTCTTCCCTTTTGTCCTTCCAGGCCCGATGTCAGCTCATTAAGTCACTGCATATTGAGGGGAGGGAGGAAAGAGGAAAATGCATACATTAAAATATTACAGTTTGATTTCCCCAATCTTGCATATGTTTTGCTTGAGAATAGTCAGAATTGTTTTCGTTTGCAGATTTTATGATTAGATTTTTTTTGAGGTGATAAACTTTGATACTGAGTTTTCCATCTTCTAAGTTGTTTTCCAAATGTCATTTCTTACCTAGGAACAAATTAAAAAATATAAGTAGTCTAAGCAATAGAAAGAAAAGGTATTTGTCTCTTAGATTGAAGTAGTATACTATAAAATTGAAGAGAAAATTCATGTTCCAGCTGATGGGCTAAACAAACATGATGTTTTTCCTCATTTGTCATTAAATTAATAATAATTTTAATAAAGGGAAGCTTTAATTGTGGAAGTTTCCACTTAGATTTTGGTTTTAAATAAAATAGTACATTATTAAAATTATGAAGAGGTACTCAATACATTGATAAGATAACATATTATACCAAACAATATTTTGTATTATTTATTGTTTCCATGAATACTTATAGTTTATACTAAGAAAACTGGAAGGTTAACAAATTCTCCATACTTTCTTATGCTTAGACAAGAGAAAATCATCCTTCAGTGACAATGTACTGAAACATTTTTAAAATAGGGAAAAGGAGAAAACCAGAGTTTTAGTTTGTTTTATACATTCTTGAGGAAAATATTAGAAATACAGCTTACTAATTTTTTTGAAAATATATCCATAACAGCATCAAATGGAATATTTAATGGTATTAGATAGTTAATATACTCAAAGGAAGTTATTCTGCTTTTTTCTCCCCATAAAATATAATTAAGAGAAAGTAACACCTCAGAATTAAGTTATGTTTCTGTCACAACGAAAATCTGAAAAATTCTGTAAATTGTAAAACTCAAATGACAAATTGTGAGAATAATAAGCAAATTATACCTGTGCAGATGCATAGACATATAATTTGTCATAGTATAATTGTGTTTACAGTCTTTGTGGAAAAAAAATGTCATTTTAAAAGAAGGTGCCAATGTGGTAAATATCCAATTAGAGTCTAGCAAAACAAGTGGGAGCTAATGCGGAGAGGAGAAAGAGCTGAGCCAGCACTCCTGATCAATCAGGGCAACAGCAAACCTTTGTTAGGAGCCAACATCTTTAATTAAAACTCTTGTACTTTACTAATAACTTTGTGTGTCTATAAGCCTTCTTATTGATTTCAATTATTTTCTATTATCCATTTCTTGAATTTATAGTTTCTGAAGACATTGTAAAATTAAGGGAAACATCACAATGCACTAATTACTTGTACATGTTCAGCATTTGAAGCATGGAGTCAATAATTTACTTGAAGAACATGGGAACAAATGGATATTAGTTGTCATGTTATCACGACGCTCAGATATGTGATTTGAAGGAGGAATAATTTTCTATTTAAATATAGCAGATTCTTTTATCTGAACTATAGATGCAGTGTCATTGAGAAAACTTTGCTGTATGTCCTCCTAAGAAATAATACAATATATGAAACTGTACCTTTTCTCGGGACATTCTGGGATGTAGTGGGAGATGAGATTATGTCATGGAATCTGAAACATGCACTTCAGGGCATGAGGTTTGAGTTACTTTAGGTTTTGTATCTTCTGCTCTCTTAACTATTGTGCTACTGTGGAAGCAAGGAAGAGTGTTTGAAGGTCTTTCTTAACCAATATTATTCTTGCAGCAAGAGAAAAAAAAAACTTGCCCTTAGTTTTATGTATTTATATATTTACTAAAACTACATATTACATGCATAATCTCACAACTGTAAAAATGGTACAGCAAATAAATCACACCCTTTGCTGTAAAGCGATGTCTTGTTCTTTTAAAACATTTCCGAACATACAATACAGCCCATAAAAAAACAGTAACTGACACTGTGATCTGATGGATTTTGTGGTCCCTTTGACCCTAATTTGGAAAAGTACTCTCCAGTATTAATTAGTAGGATAAACTTCTGTACAGCAGTTATATATAAAAATCAAACAGTTTGTTTTTTAGAGTTTCCTCAGTTGACCTGTGTGCCATCAGCTGAGTCCTATTTTCTAACTGCAGTTCCAACTTGTTAGCAGACTGTCAAGTCGCTTCAGCAGGCCCTGACTGAAATTCAAATTCTATGAAGTGGGCTAGGTTAGAAAGTAGGCTACACGTTGAAAGCATGCTGCATTATATCCTCAAGCCATATATTTGCAATGTGAGTCTTATGTCTTATGATCACTTAATCCTAAATCTAGTATTGCTATTGCTGAAATATGAATTTATATGTTAGCCTTCATTATGTCTCCTATCCTTCTCTATACAATTTGCAAGTTGAAATCACTTATTTGTAAGATGCCATGATATTACATATATGTATATGTATTCACATTTGTGGGGATCTTCTATCTAAGTTAATCTGAAGAGAATTGGTGTAATACTTTATAGTTTTCATTATAATCACCCACCATGTTGTTAATTCATGTGGATTGATAATTCATTGGAATGAGCTGGTTTTCAGAAGAGAAAATAGAAACATATGAGATTATTTTAGCTACCTGTCTTACATTTGAAATAGTTTCTGGAACCATCTTCCTCACTATTCTAAGTCTGCTTGGTCCTTACCTTTGTGCATCTATTGTCTGTGGTTCTAAACTTAGTGCTCAAAAACCAATGAAGATGTATAGGAGTTTGGAAGGGAATTTAAAATCCTACTTTTACTGATAATTCACTTTTGTGACATAGGAGAACTTAGTTAAATATTTTTAAATGTTAATGTCTTCATCTATAACACTGGGATAATTAACTTGCTATATGAAATGCATAGGTTATATCATTACAGGTTTTATAATTCTTTAAAACAATTTAAACGATACCCAAGGGCCCACTGTAATAATAATAATATCACTGAGACCACAAGTCCCTTTCTTGCATTTTTATAGAAAGTGATTAATAGTATTCAGTGTGTTGTTTATATCTGTGCCTATTTGCACATACATTTATATAGAAAAGTACAAATAAATGTTGTGATATTGTTTATCTTGATTTACAAGAATTGCAGTATTATTTCTAATTTTCTGTCATTCAGTATTTTTTACTTATACTTTATTGTAGTAATAAGAGTGGCAGGGCTGCGTCCCCAGAACCCCGGCTGCCCACATGGCTAGCTTATGTGCCGAAATAACAACACACAAACTGTATTCATTTAAACACTGCTTGGCCCATTTCTATCTAGCCTCTTCTAGGCTAATTCTCACATATTAATTTAGCCCATTTCTAATCATCTGTGTTGCACCCCAAGGTGCGCTTACCGGGAAGATTCTAGCCTACGTCCATCCTGGGTTGGAGCTGAATCGCATCTGCCCGGGAGAGGGGAGCATGGCGTCTCTGTCTGAGGTGTCTTACCTCACTTCCTCTTCCTCCCAGCATTCTGTTCTATTTACTCCACCCACCTATGTTCTAAGCTATGAGACCAAGCAGTTTGTTTATTACTTAACCAATGAAATCAACAGATTGATATATGATACTCCCACATCACTTTATGTTTTGCATCTTCTTTAAGCACAAAAAGGTGGACCTTTCTCTTTTCTAGTGCTTTAATAGTTCTGTGAGTCATGTTTGTATTACACTTTATTTACCAGTTCTCTATTGGAGGATGTTGAATTACACCCAGTGACTATTAAAATCCATGAGCAGTTCAAAATATATAATCACCTACAAATGCACATCATCCTATAAGTCATATTTCTCTAGACAGAACTGCCTAGGCACATACCTTTAAACACATACATTTAATGGATGGAACCAAATTTTTCTTCAGAAGTCATGTATCAATTTAGGAACTAACCAATAGTTTCTTAATTACATTATTCATCGTTTCACCCTTACCAACAACAATCCTCTAGAGATGTGTGGCTGTTTTTGTTGCATTTGTCCATAAATGTGGTAATAGGGGCGGCAGGGCTGCGTCCCCAGCACCCCGGCTGCCTGCTCAGCTAGCTTATGCCCCGAAATAACAACACACAAACTGTATTCATTTAAACACTGCCTGGCCCATTCTCTTCTAGGCTAATTCTCACATATTAATTTAGCCCATTTATAATCATCTGTGTGTAGCACCCCAAGGTGCGCTTACCAGGGAGATTCTAGCCTAGTCCATCCTGGGTCGGAGCTTCATCCTGGGAGCGGGGCATGGCGTCTCTCTCTGAGGCGTCTGCTCCCAAGACAGCTGTGGAGTCTCTAAGCTCACTTCCTCTTCCTCCCAGCGTTCTGTCCTGTTTTCTCCTCCCACCTATCCTCTAACCAATAAAATGGGCCAGGGCAGTGCCTTTATTAGCCAATGACCTTCCTCCATCACATAAACACATACATTGATCTGATTCACCTTTTTCATCAACAAGTGGTAAATTGTGCTTAGTTTCTGCATTCCTTACCTTATGTGAAACTTCTGCCTTTCACTCTGAAAGACTCTTTGATAATTTGTATCACAGTTTAAGAAGTAACTCAGATATGTATCAAATGGGAGAAAATTCATCTTCATTCTCTTTTGATATTTTGATAACACGTAGAATAAGAAAAGGTTATAGGGTGTGCTATTTTTGTTTGTTTTTACATAAAGTTAGGATAAATACGTTTGTGGTGTATCATAAATAAAAATGATACCAGAATATTAGAGTGTAACTTGAGCTAGCAAGGAACTCCAGATGTTGCTGCCTCTGCCTTTTGAGTTCTGTACTTAATGGGTTGCAGCACCATGCCTGGCACCATGTCATGCTTTGTGACAAATTCATGAAGATGCAACCTTCAATCTAAAATGAAATGATATCTTTAACAAATATGCTGGCAACCAAGATGGCCTTGCTGGTAAACTGCATGCCTTGTAAAAATAAGAACTTGAATTTGAGCCCCCAGAAACTCCATGAAGACCGAAGTACTCCAGCACTTCCCTAACATTCTAATGCTGGGTATGTAGAGACAGCATGGTCTGGAAAGAAGTCTGGACTTCTCAGCTTTCTGGTCTAGTTGAACTGTTGATCTCTGGCCTTCATGCACATGATAGTAACCTGGTACCTGCACACAGACACACATGCACGTACACATGCACCCACATACCCACACACACATGCATAGACATATGAGCTTGTACACACATGCCACAGATACAGGAATAAATACAAACACACAATAATACATTATCATGTTTTATGCAATTGCACGTTCTTTATGTCCTAAAATCTCTGTCTTCAGTTCTGTAAGAGGCACATAGAATAATTTATACTGGTTGCTAGGAATTTTTTATAGTTATTAAAATATAATGATATTTTTCTTTGTTTCCCAACTCATGAACTTTGTTCATGTTAATAGTCTCTTAATGAAGGAGACTTTCTCTTGTCGCTAAGATGGAAGATTAAGATTAACTTTAAATTCTTTCAATGAACAACTGAGAATGTCTTTATAAAATAGACTAAATAGACTTCATTAAACAAATGAATAAATTAGGTGATGATGAAGAATAGACTTGACAAGACCCCTTCCTCTGTGGCACAGCTGACAATATTATCATGTCACAGCTCATAGGTCACCAGAGATTAAATTGAGAAAAGGGTCAAATGTGATTAGTACCTGCAGAAATCTGGGCATGCTTTTATTAATTGACTCAGAATGCCAATTTTAGCAAAAAAAAAAAAAAACTGTGCAGCAATAGACCATGTTTTCAGTTTTTTAGGTGAACTCTAGCAGTTATTGCATATCGGATTAAACTGTTCTGTTACCTATATGTGTGCATACTTCATGACATAGCTACTTTGCTCATTTACCGTAATGCAGTATTTACACTGTTATCAGGTCATATTAGATTGGATGGCCAATCACTCCCATTGGGAAAAGCCTGGATGACTTTTCATAATTCTATTTTGAGATACATATTTGTTTGATTGTATTTTTAAGTCACCTTATAGAGCTTTCAATGGGTTAATATTCATTTTGTTATAATTGTAAAATACTTAAAGTAGACAGTTCTATCTGTGTCCAAATCAGAACACAGGCTCATCATTATTTCTTCCTCTGTTGGAAACAATTTAGGCTTCATTTGTGTATTGTGCATAAAAGAGCATTTTGGATTAAGACTTACTTCCATATGTACCTTCCATCCTAGTGAATTTTTTTCCCCTCATGAAACTTATCCTTGGAACAGAAATTTCCAGTATTGACTTATGCAATCTTTTTAAAATGTCGGACTCATAATTTTCTTTAAAAAAAATCCTGGCAACCCACACAGTAATGCTTCAGAATATGGGTGCTTGGGGGAGGGAAGGGCTGTCTCTTAATTTTGCATTTTTGTAACTATTCTAAAAGTTTGCCTAATGATAGATACTCAGATGGATCCAGCCAGTCTTAGTGGAAAAACAAACTTCAGTGTAGACCTGAATTTCTTTCCCAGAACCTCGCCTTCCGAGCATTGCAGTATGATCAATGAGTATGCCATTGTTGGCTAATCTGGGAGCATTATTAGTTTAATTTTAAAAATGACTTGATAATGGTATTTTAAATGAAAGCACAACACACAATGTTGTAGTGTTCATTTTGGAGCACAATGTTAACTTTCATAGTAGTACATGGTGAGTCTTACAACAAGAGTTAAGTTCTAGAAACATTTTGTAAAGCCACTAGACAGACCCTCCTTAAACATTGTCTAAATCCCCACTCAGGAACTCATTCCATTTTCTAATAGCTGATAAATTTTCCCAATAAATTATTCCTCATATTCAACCAAGATCTACTCTGTTAAATCCACTTTTTTTTTTGGTGTAAATTTCAAAGCACATAACTGAAAGCATTGACGTGTCCATTGATTTCCAATCTGTTTAATGAGCATAATGTAGCTGGGGGTTTCTTTTTAGATTTATTGAATTTTATTTTATGGATATGGATATTTTGCCTGCATGTATATATGCAAACCCCAGGCAGTCTCTACCCTCAAAAGTTCACCTGAAACTGAAGTTAGTGATGGTTATAAGACACTTTGTGGGTGCTGGGAACTGAACCAGGGCACTCTGAAGAACAGTCGATGCTCCAATCCCTGAGTCAACTCTCCAGCAACTGGACATGAAATATTTTGTAGGCATGATTTGTTGAAAATTTGTTATTAAAAATAAAATATCTACAAGAATCATAGAGATATGAGTCATTACGTGTTAACTGAAGTTACAGGAAATTTGATATGAGAGAAGAGAACAACCCTCTGGTGGAATTCCCCTCTTTGTTGAAAATTTGGTCTCCAGCATGAGCAAGGAATGATTCTATATCCAGTCTAGGGCATTTTCTTCTCAGATTTTCCTATAGGCTTTCTCCTAGACTTTTGTTTGTTTAATTTCCTACTTAGTGATTCAAACGTTAACAGTGCAAATAGGAAATTACTGTGAAAGGACATAGGGATTAAGGTTCTATAAAAGAATAATTAAAATGCCAATCAAGCAAATCTTGTAAATGATTTAGAGGATTTCCCATTTTAACTAGATAGAATGATGTCTCTCAATTTTAGACACCAAAATGGAAGAACATATTAAACCTATTTAACCTCTTAAGATTTTTAGAGCATTGCCAGTCACTTTTATCATATAGGAATTAGATGATTCATTGACATTATTTTAAATGCTATATATCCTAATATTAAAAATGAGGTTTATGCACAATAGATAGTAGCAGTGGTTGCAAATTTGTGAAAAAATGAACACTGAGCCACACTGAGAGTAACTGAGTTAGTTTTCCTTGGCATAATGATTGCTATGTTAAATATGAAATTCCTGTTAAATTGTGTATACCCAGTTCATGGAGACTAGGGAGAAAAAGTAAATTCAATCAGAAAGCATTGAAGAAAGGAAAGATAAAAAGATAGAAGGAAGGAAGAAGGGGAACAGAAGGAGAGGGGAGGGACACATGAAATATAGGGAGTAAATCTTCAAAAATAATTTCTAAATTAAACCTTAATTATCTCTTATGTTAAATATTTTTTTCTCTTGTCATTGTACTTATTATTTGTTTTTTGCTGTACAGATAAGAAAAAACAGTAAATATTTGATCTGTAAACTGCCTATCTTTGAAATAAAGTAAATTTATTATAAGGCAACAATTTGGTCATAATATTGGTTATTCATGTATTTAGAATAGTAATTCTTAATTAAGATATATACTTCCCTGATCCCATATCCACCCTTCCTCCATCCCAACCGTCCCATTCCCCCAAGCTCTCCCCATCCCCCCTTCTCACGATTTTCTCCCCATTTCCCCTTACCCCCACCCCACCCCCACAACCAAGTTTCCGATTTTTGCCTGGCAATCTTGTCTCCTTCCAATATCCAGGAGGATAACTATATGTTTTTCTTTGGGCTCACCTTCTTATTTAGCTTCTCTAGGATCACGGATTATAGGCTCAATGTCCTTTATTTATGGCTAGAATCCACTTATGAGTGAGTACATACCATATTCATCTTTTTGGATCTGGGTTACCTCATTCAGGATAGTGTTTTCTATTTTCATCCATTTTTTTTTTTTGGAAAATTCAAGATGTCATTATTTTCTGCTGAGTAATACTCTAACACGTACATATTCCATACTTTCTTTATCCATTCTTCCATTGAGGGGCATCTAAGTTGGTTCCAGGTTCTGGCTATTACAAATAATGCTGCTATTAAGGGAGCCATTTTAGGGTTGGCAAGAGACTTGACTCTAGAGGTGTACCTAGGTGTCCATGGAGATGTCCCCAGCTAGATCCTTGGGCAGCTGAGAAGAGGGAGCCTGAAATGGCCCTATCCTATAGCCATACTGATGAATATCTTGCATATCACCATAGAACCATCATCTGGTGATGGATGAAGCTAGAGACAGAAATTCACATTGGAACACTGGACTGAGCTCCCAAGGTCCAAATGAGGAGCAGAAGGAGGGAGAACATGAGCAAGGAAGTCAGGACCACGAGGGGTGCACCCACCCACTGAGACAGTGGGGCTGATCTAATGGGAGCTCACCAAGGCCAGCTGGACTGGGACTGATGGAGCATATGATCAAACCAGACACTCTGAATGTGTCAGACAAGGAGGGCTGACTGAGAAACCAAGTATCCGGAAGGCAGCCACTCCCTAGTCCACACCCTCTATTTCAAAAGAAGGAACCGAAAATAGGCTTGAATTTCCTGACCTTTGGTCAGGGTGGAGTGTGTCTACCTGTATGGGTAAGAAGTTAAGTTGTTAGTGTCAAAAAGCCCTTACGTTAGGGTGTATAGCCACCTTCATTGTTAATAACAGAGAGCAAACTGAAACTCTCTGACATTCAGACTAGGTAGAAATAGACTCACAATCTTCGTTAGATGGCAAAGTTTTTGCAGAATTCATAGGCCTGAACCCCTTCCTGGGTTGTCATAGTACTTTTTCTTCAACTCATATATCTTCTGCATAAGAAAGAAAACCAAGAAACCACCTGAGGATGCCTGTAGTTTGTTTTTGGTATATACCTTTATATATATATATATATATATATATATATATATATATATATATATATGTATGTATATTCCATTTGGAACACTTGGTCAATAACTTTGAAGGAATTTTCAATGAAGATCTTGATGATACATTTCCCATGAATCGTGTGTAGGTCCAGCAGTTCCTGGAGGGTTTTCTATGCACAGACGCAGAATTTTTCTTTTTCTTTGTTTCCCCACTCTACTTGTTTTATTGGTTGTATAAGAAAGCTGATCCTACTGCACGCACTGGCTTTGGGGGAGCCTAGGAAGTTTGGATGCTCACTTTAGGAGACCTGGATAGAGGTGGGCGGTCCTTGGGCTTCCCACAGGTCAGGGAACCCTGATTGCTCTTCCAGCAGATGAAGGAGGGGGACTTGATCAGGGGAGGGGGAGGGAAATGGGAAGTGGTTGCGGGGAGGAAGCAGAAATCCTTAATAAATAAATAAATTTAAAAAAAATTAAAAAAAAAGAAAGAAAGCTACTGGGGTCAACAAAGGGAACATTAAGGCTTCAACTGGAACAGTGTCATGGGGAAAGTGAGAGACGTCACTGTACCATCCGTGGAGTAACTTCCAGAGGAAAAACAGGGGACTAGGAAAGTGCTCAGAATCAGCAGACTAGCTCAGTTTATCTAAACAAGGCTCGTTTCTTTCTGGGAAAATGTATTCTCAGGGCATTTCACAATTTTGATCAGCTTCAGAAAAAATATTACCTTTGTTTCTAAAAGAGGACATCTTTCTTTTTTTTCTTTTATTATTATTATTATTGAAAAAAATTCTGCCTCCTCCCCGCCTCCCATTTCCTTCCCCCTCCCCCCACTAGGATTTGTGTTTGGATAAAAATTTAGAAGGATGTTTCTTTACCTTTCCCAGAAATGTAACAGAATATAAGACCTATAAATGTCTTGGAAAATCTGAGATATTTGGCCATAATATAAAAGATATTGTGACTTTAAAATTTTTGAACTTTATTCATTACAGAAAACAGAATGTGTTTGAGTTCATAGAATAATCGTTGTGAAATTTACAAATTTTAGCACATTATTTTCATGCATAATTACTGTTCACATTGAGAGTAAGGACCTTGATATAACTATTTAATAATATTTAAATAAATTCTGATTAGTAATGTTATCATTAAGTGTTTTGTATATTGATTCTTTCACTTGTCAGGAAAGGACAACATAAATAAAGAAAAATTGAAACATTTTGCATATTACCATGAATCAAGACAGTTATAAATAAAAATTAACCTTTGTATATAGGTTCTAGAATCACATACGGTGTTGCTTACAGGACATGTTTGCTCTGGGCTTTGAGCTGATGATTTCCAGCTGAGCAACGCTTGTTACCTAGAAACAAAGTAATGGAATGTTCTTTGATGGCTTATTTGAAATGAAGTATTTTGTTTATTTAACATATGTATGCTATTTTAGTTACTTTCAATCTAATGAAAGAGCTTTATTCTGTGAATGCCAAGCATATATTTGGATACATACTTTATAAAACTATTTATGAAAAGATAAAACTATGTGTGAAAAGATTTTCTATTATGTAGTATAATGATTGGTACATATAAGAGAATGGAGAACTTAGTTAATCATTAGAAGGAATAATATAAGCATAGTATATGCTAATGACAAGTTAGAAGTTACAACAAATTTAGGGACATATTTATGACATGTATTATATATACTTATATATTATATAATTTTGCAAGAATATATAGTGACAATTCTAAAAATTGAAATTCATTACAAACAGAGAAATGTAACAGATGAAGGGAAAGTATGTTAGATGGTGTTAGATGACAAAATATGGAAGGAAAAAATGTAAAAGTAAGAATGAAAGAGAGAAAGACAATGAGAAGGACAAGGAAGGGGGGAAAGAAGAGGAGACTATATAAATTATAAATGCTCGTCCAATAGCTCACTCTTATTATTAGCTATCTCTTAGAACTTCACCTATTTCTCTGAATCTGTGCTGCCACTAGGCTCGTGGCTTTTATCACTATATCATTTTGTGTCTCCTATTCATTCTCCACCTGGCTGGTGACTCTTGTGACTCCACCCTTCCTCATCCCACCATTCTCAGTTTGGCTTTCCCACCTAACTTTATCCTGCTTTATTGGCCAGTCAGCTTGCTTATTAAACCAATCATAGTGACATACATAGAATCACACAGTTTACAGAAGGATGATTCCACAGAGATCATTCTAGACCTATTGTTGAAATAATAACACATCAGATATACTGTAGTTGAGTTCGTGATAGGCCTAAATTTCAGAAACCTGGAAAGCTAAGTGAACTTCATTTTCCTGTTCTGAAAAAAAAAAGAGTAATAGAGAAGTTCAGCTTGGACAGGCCTAGTGAAGGTTCAGAATATGTGTTGCTTAACAGAGAAGACAGGAACACTTTAAAGGTGGATAAATGCCACTTTTAAGTTGGCAATGCAATAGGTATCAGTTCACAGGGAGCAGTGTGAAGGAGTGTCTCTTTTGTACATATGAGAAAGATAGGCAGTGGTGAATGACTCCAGAGGAGGTAGAAACTTTCATAGATTAATGGAGGATTCTTATTTTCTGCTAACGATTTAAGCCATTGGTACAGGGATAGCAAATATTTTATTCTGTGAATCAACACTGAATCAACCCATGACTTCTATTTTTAAACTATCTCTTCTGAGCAACATAGAGGATTAATTGGAAGGAAAAACAAGAAGCTCTTTAAAACAGGTTTAACTTTATAGATGCAAAACTTTATAGATGTGTATAAACTAGTATAGAGACAGGAACGTAATAAAATGTAATGAAAAAGAATTGATAATGTTTGCTGATTTTCTCTGATATCAGAAGTAATAGGGAAAAGAGATGTAGAAAACCTATGTTTAGTTTCTAGGTGAGCTACTGATCAGTTAGCAGTGTTTCATTGATTGTGATGAAAATGAATGTAACCTATGATAGAAGTGGTGTCAAAAGACCTTAGTCCAACAAATGATAACCAAGAAACCTGGCAGAAATGTAAATAAAGAAGGCTTGGAGTCATATGCTGCTGTATTTTGTAGTGTTCATACTAAGAAAGTATTTGGGAAGTATATCTCTATAGTGATGGAAATACAGAGAGGTGTGCCCCTCTTTTCTATAATTTCAATACCCCATCTGTGCATTTAAATTATATAGTGATTTGATGCTGTGGATTGGCTTAATGAGTAAGAAAAAATAAGCAAAACGATTTCTTATGTTTCACCCTTCTTTAATTCCATTTTTCCTTCTTTCTTTCTTTCCTTCCTCCTTTCCTCCCTTACTTCCCCCTTCTTTTCTTCTTTCCTTCGTTTCTTTCTTCAATCCCTTTTTTCATGTATCATATAACAACAATCAACTGATAATTTACTTCCCTGTCTGTTGAGTACTAAACACCTTAAATTAGTGTCTGAGAGCTCTTTCTTTCCAGAGACTTCCTAAACTTTGGTTTAGCCATGTCAACATTCATTCCTCTATTCCTGAACTTACTAAATGTATGCAATAATATTTGTAAAATTTTAAACCTATTTGTTGAACACAAATAATGTTATACATAAATAATTATGCATATATATATATATATACATATGAATGAAGCTTTTGTATAGTAACTTCCTTCTAATTACAGACTCCATTCATTATTTTTTTGAACTAGTCAATATTAGATGGAATAAAGTGTTGTTCCAGAACACATGCTTTGTTTTTACAAACATAGATTTGTTGGTGGATTTCTTTGATTGAGGCCCTATCTCTGTCTTCTACAGTGACCAGGACTGTGTGTGCCGAACAATGTGATGGCAGGTGCTATGGACCCTACGTCAGTGACTGCTGCCATCGGGAATGTGCTGGCGGCTGCTCAGGACCAAAGGACACTGACTGCTTTGTATGTTTAGGACTTCTCTCTCTCTCTCTCTTTCTCTCTCTCCGAATCAGACTCACATTGAATATTTAACACTGGATTATATTAAGAATAAGTTTGGACATTTTATTATTATAAAAGGCATTCTACCATTGAGTTGACTATTGATTAAACAGAATGAATTTGTACCAGTAAGATCAATTCTGACTTTCTGACATAATTTATGTGTGACATGAATATATTGAAGAACATGAATGAAAACATGCTGGGATGTTTTTCAGAAATTGAGAACATAATTTCCACATATTCAGTGCTTACAGCTTTGTGTTGTTGCATTATTAAGTTTCATAAGTGAGGATGGCTTGCTTCCTGAATATGAATTTCAAGGTTATATCAGACAAATTGATGCATTTGGATATTTTACAGTTTGTACTGTTAACAAACTAATATTTTCTATTTATAAAATATAGACATGTTTATTTAAACCTATTTTAAACCTATTTATATGATAAATCATATGGCTAATATTTTTGAAGAAAATGTTTTTATTTCAATAATACTAACATTTATAGGTTGTTGGAAAATTTTAAAATATGTTTGATATTATATCCTTGATATAAGTTTTTGTTCATTGAAATATATATTTAACTTTGTAAGTGATGATTTATTCAAGCTCATAAACAACAATACTAATTTTAATCTAAAATAATAAACAGTAGACTTTTATTTTTAAAATGAGTACAATAAATTATTTTTTCATTTCTCAAAAAATCTACTGACACATATTAGAAATTTATTTTCTTGCACCAAACACATATTAACATTGAAAATTTTAAGAATTAAGACTCTATCTAATAAGCAAAATAAAAATTAAAGCACTGAGGCTGTAATATTTATTCTTTAAATTTTAAAAATTATAAGAATCTTAATTTGTCTAATGTGATTCTATGGTGAAACAACACTAATTCTGGTGAACTGAAGTCAAGCAAAGAATTAGCTGTTACACATCCAAGGATGTTACATCTAAGAAGAGCCTTGGCAGCCAAACTGAGAGCTCTTTCTTTTCTGTCATTGGCATAGACAAGAGACGACCAAGCTTGATTTTGAAGATACGGCACACTGCAGGTGTTGCATTAATGATTCCAAAGCCAGCACTGTGGTAAACAGTAGGAAAACCTCTTCGTGTAGGATGTGGCACTGTGCCCTTTCTCTTGTATTCTTGTGATAAGCAGTACCAGGTGCTCTTGAGAGCTCTCATTTCATTACTATATTGGAATGGTCCAGTGATTCTACTTGGCATTTATACAGAAGGTTCATGAATGCCAGACTGATGCTTTGGTGTAAGTTACATCGTGCTCGTGTGTTAACTGGAAGGTACATTTGCTCCGTTCCTCTGGCTTATATCCCCTTGTTCCAAAGCTGTCTACATACACTGCATATCAGTGCAGAAAACATGTTAGTAATTCAATTATAAGAATATATGATGTTTCATGGTCGTAAATTAAAACTTACTGAGTTTTCTAGATTGCTTTTTAATGGAGTCTTCCTATAAAGTGTTATCTTAGTGAATAATGTATCATCAGTGAGTCTCTTTCTGATTATGTGCCTTGTAGACCACCGTGAGAGAATTGTCATGTTGTGATGAAGTGTTTGCTGAAACAATTGATGAAGCAAATGTTGTGAGAAAACTGAATAAATTAATTCTTATTAATAACCATAAGACAGTTTATAAGAAATGTAAAACAGAGCTTTGGTTCATGTTAGCTCTTTTATGAGGCCTCAATTATTCACTGGAAAGCTTCATTTCTTAACTAAAAGAGAGAAACTGTCCATGTTTGTTAGTCACATGTTTATATATGTTTTCTTGTGATATCTAAAACATAACTCTCAGGTAGCAAAATAATTTTAAATTCTTCTCAAATGAATTTGAAAATATGAATAAAACACATCAGAAGACAAATTTATATTATTGAAAATCAAATGCCTTTTGAACTTGGTGGCTACCAAAAATGATGTACCATTGTGAAAAATTACATTATTTTATTTAAACACAGGCTAGTGACAGCTCACAAGTTCTTCACATGTTAACCCTTTAAGCATTATACTTGGTCAGTCTCCAGGTTCTACTTAAGTTCAGGTAAATCAATGGCAATCATTATGTTTCCTACTGTAAAATGAAGATACTTGAACTTAACATGAAACACAAGGCATGAAATTGCCAGATCTACATACTGGATACATACACTGACTGTAAAGTTTAAAATAACTATGTTTAATCAGTGTGAGCTCAAATAATCTGTCAAATTTGTGTAGATTGAACACTATCCACCAAGCCTTAGTTTAAAACTGTGTTAATACATGCTACTCTACATTCAGGTAAAAAAGAGATAATAGTGATTTCTGGCACAGAGAGGGTAAGAAATCGATGAAAACTTAAAGGCACAATCACTTCGAGGTTATCAATTTTAAAAGGGTTAATAAAATTGAAGTATAATAAATAAAGTACAACACCTTTCACTAAACTATAATAGCAGTGCGTTTATTGACAGGAATAGAAGAAAAGTCATTTATAAATGGATTTGCTGTGTTGCAGGCCTGCATGAACTTCAATGACAGTGGAGCCTGTGTTACTCAGTGCCCCCAAACATTCGTCTACAATCCCACCACCTTTCAACTGGAGCACAATTTCAATGCAAAGTACACATATGGAGCTTTCTGTGTCAAGAAATGCCCACGTAAGTAACACATAAGACACATCAAATAATTACAGCTCTACTTGAAAAATGAGACGTTCATTTATGATTGTTTTCATTTGAAACTTGAATAATAAAATTAGTAAATTACTTTACATTGGTTGTGGGTCTGGGAGTCTATATTTCACAGAAAGAGGAAACAAGGATCATCATATTTATCTAATTTGTCTTGCCACATGAGGTCGTGCCAGACTTGACGTTAGAATGGTGGCTTACTGATGAGTAAACACTTGACATTTTCTCTATACCTTGGTTTTCAACAAGTGACACTGTTTCTTAGCAGAGATCATTGTTTGGGAGAAATCTGTATGATAAATAAGGTTAGATAATGATATAATTGGGTTTATGCCTATATATGTTGCTGATTGTTTACTTATATTAGAATATATGCCAGAATAATTGAATATATATGAAGATTGTTAAGTGATATTTAGCAAACTGATAACAAATGCTAATGATTAAAAAGCATCATTATTTTGATTACATATTAGATAGCATATGTTATTATACATATATATATATATATATATATATGACCATATGTGTATTTATGGATATATATCCATATATATTGACATCTGTTGTTTTAGTGACCAATGGGACTTTTACCTATTCGAGAGTCTAATTAAGTAAGTTAAAAATTTTAAAGTTAATAATCACATTTACTTATATACTCAAATGAGTGGAGGCTTTGCACTCTGTGGGATGTGTGTGTGTGTATGTGTGTGTGTGTGTGTGTGTGTGTGTGAGAGAGAGAGAGAGAGAGAGAGAGAGAGAGAGAGAGAGAGAGAGAGAGAGAGTTGGAATATATTTCTTTAAATCAGTTGAAGGACCTTCTCTGCTTTTAAACTGTAACACTAAGACCCTCTGTAAACTGCTCACTGAAATCAGTTTACCAAACTTCAACCATCTTTGGAAGCAAGGTCATTTATCTTCTAAACAGAGGCCTTACACTCCCTAGTTCAGCATCCTGAAACATAAAAACTCAACTGTTGAAGAAAAAAAAGAAGGGTCGGGCTTCTGTGCATCCTACAAAAAGTCCACTGTGGTGGGCACTCTAAGACTGATAGCTTGCATTTATACATGTGTCTACCCCAATGAGTGATGCATCCCCCTTGTGTTAGTTACCTCTGTGTTACTGTGATTAGAATACCTGGAGGAGGAATGAAAGAGGGGAAAAGTTCATTTTTATTTAATGATGTCTGAAATAGAGCATGGAAGGGATCCAGTGAGTATACTGGAGCTTTTGGCAAATACTCTTTTCTTGCATTGAGAGTTGGCCCAAGGCAGGTAAGATCCAGAGCCTATGTGATCTCTCAAAGCCTTCTGGTAATAACTTACTTACAACCTGCAGTGCCTACCTTTGAAAGGGGCCACAGGCACAGCAAAAGCGGGAGATCTAGTCTTTAAAGTGTGATGTTACAGGGAACATTGTGGATTACAGATCATACCATTCTTTTACCTTGGATCTGCCCCTGCCTTTCAGACGTTCCAATCTTTCTTCTTGCAAAGCAATCTAGGGCTTTTGAGTCACTCTTTTCTCTATACAAAGTAACTGGTTATGAATAATTACCTAGAAATTGTCCCATTAGAAGACTTCCCTTATTTCAGACTTGATGCCTTCTACTACCATATCTGGGTGCCCCTTTTCAATCATTGCTGATTATGGAAATGCTGACCTTAAATCAACACTGACGAATGGTTAGGTTCTGTCTCTATCAGGTCCATAAAGCATGTAAGGAGCTGTTTGTTTACTGGGATACAATTTTATACCATAGACCCCATGCCTTGACTCTCAAAATCTTAGAGGTCTTTTTTAGTTTTTTCTAGAACTTCATAACTCTGTATGTCATTGGCTATCCAACAATGATGAAATATCAGTGAAAGACTTGGAATGCATGGCCATGAAGCAGAATTACTAAAATCACATGTCTCTTCTGCTTTGGACACACCGCATGTTTGGTATCTTTCATAGCTTTTTATCTATTTACAAACTGTCCAGAACTGTATTCAGGGAAGGTTGATACATTCCAAACCACTGTTCTCGCAAACATCATGATGTCCCTCTTTTTCTGATAGCTCTAGATGCAGAACTTTTTTCGTTATTTTAAAGAGAAATTACTGGCATCTCACAGATTGCTGATTTTCTAAGCATATCACCAAGTCTCAGTAATAAGGTTTCGCTTGTTTAATTGTACACTTTTGCTAAAGTGAAATCTTTCAAACTTTCAGTATGTATCACAAAGGTTTAGTGACACTCATATAAAACACTGGACACATTTTAAACATTTCCTCTTGGACCTGCAGAGCCCCTCTTGATCGGAGGTGGTTTAACTTCAGCTTCATTTGCGCTTCATGAACTAGAAGTATTTTAGACTTCCAGCTTGCATAATGTCATGAAATGAAGTGGAACTATTGAAAAACACAAACTAAATGTAATGTAGTTTCCTAAGTCTATAAGCGAGATCTCTCTATCTTGGGGGCAATTTGGAATGTGGAGCAGTAGTCAAGAAGATACCCATGCTCAGCACACACTGCTCTTAGAGTGGAATGTGGGTGTTGGAGAAACTGCTTCAGGTTGGGGTATTTACAGAAGGACTTGGTTTAGAGAAAGAGACATATACATTGTCAACGATGCTATTTTCAAGGCAGAAACTATCTCTTTTTTAGGCTGATGGTTTAGCTTTAACATTTTTATTTGAATTTTTAATCAGATAACTTCGTGGTGGATTCCAGTTCTTGTGTGCGTGCCTGTCCTAGTTCCAAGATGGAAGTAGAAGAAAATGGGATTAAAATGTGTAAACCTTGCACTGATATTTGCCCCAAAGGTGAGTGATCCTTCAGAATGTTCGGTTACAATAGGTCCTTTCCAAAGGACTTCATGTGCTTTTCTTGCTGTATTGGTTTTGTGAGTTTTGTTGTTGTTTGTTTTGTTGTGTTGTGTTTGTTTATTTCTTAAAACAGGGTTTCTCTGTGTATCCTGGCTATTCTGGAACTTGGTCTGTAGACCAGGCTGACCTTGAACTCAGAGATCTGCCTGTCTCTCCCTTCTGAATGCTGGAGTTAAAAGCAAATCCTACCTTCATGTACATTTTAATAACCCAGTGGGACTATCTTCTCAGAAAAAAAATCCCCTCCCACAATGATGATTGACAGCACCACACACACACACACACACACACACTTACACATTTTGCATAATTTTCTTGTTATGAAAAATACTGGCTAATAGTGGTTTTGACTGACTTTGAGTTAAACTAACAGACTAGATGAGGGGAAAAAAACCAGGAACTCCGAAATCAAAGAATATTGCCTTCTTTTTGTTTATGCAATGCTAGAGATTGAACCGATGCCTTTAATCATTCTAGGCAAGTACTCTACAATCAAACCACACCCCTCCCCAGAAGCACCAAATGTTATAAGTTTGTCACAAAGTGTTTATTATACATAAATTATTTCCACATAAAAAGATCTGCAAAGGGAAAGACCACACACCATTTACTCTCCCTTGTCTTAAAACCATATTTTAACAGATATGTGCAGTAAGAAGAAGTAGATTATAAGTATCAAATCAATCTCACAGGTAATTTGTGCTGTAGAGTTTGAATGAAGAAAGACATCTTACCTAGGCCTGAATGCTCAAATTCCTCATCAGAAGGAAACCTTGAAACAGGATGAAAGTAAAGCTCATATCTCTCAAATGGTCAAATGGTAGGCTTTTGAAACACCTAGATTAACAAAAGGAAAACCTCATACTTTTAGACTACACACCTTGTGTGTGTGAATGCCTCACTCTCTGTCTCTACATCTGTCAGTGTCTGTGTCTCTTCTCTCTCTCTCTCTCTCTCTCTCTCTCTCTCTCAGAATATAAATATTTCTGACTCACTCACCTTTAAATTGTTTTTCAAAGTAGAGCCTTCAGAAAGCATAAATAACATAAAAGTATAAATATTTAAATGCCCTAGTGCTGACTCATATCACAGTACTTGTTATTTAATAAATATTTTAATACACTAGCATTATTAAATTGTAGGTTGCAGATGATTAGTCTATCAAGAAATTATTTCATGAAACTACCAGCATTTTAAAAATGTTAAAAATTGTATTTTGAAATGAACTTCATAATGAGAACTTTTATCTGGTAATGTAAAATATTAATTGATAAAAGCTTCATCTCAGTTAGCCTAGGTACTAACTACGTGCTGGGTCTTAAATTTAAACAAAACTCTTACAATGAGTCTTGATCATTAGATTGTGATACAGAGAAAAAATTTCAATTCAGTCTCAGTAATAAATGCTGATCAAAGATTCAAAACAAAGAACAATGAGCTAATAAATAGAGTAGATAGTTTTCCTAAGAAGGAATACATACATACTGCTAACAAACAGTTATCAAAATGCTCAGTGCTACACTATCAGACAGATATATATTAAAGCAAATGTCCTGTCTCTCTCACCATGTGAAGCTGTTATCCAAACTAATGACAAACGCTGCCGCTCCCGAGAAGAGACTCCATACCCTGCTACTGAAAATGTGCACTGGCACAGCACCCAAGACCCAGGAAACTAGAGCTGTCATAGAACTCAGCTTTTGTTTATAACCAAAGGGTTATAAACCAGCCCACCATACATACTTATACTGCAATGTGTATAGGTGTAGTGTGCATTATAACCAGAAAATAGAACCAGTCTATTGATAAATGAATAGATAATGAAAATATTATATTATGAAATTTTAGAAGGAAAATTAAATCATGACATATTTTAGAAAACATAAAATTAAAAATCATCGTGCTTAGCAAAATAAGCTAGGCTCAAAAAGGACAAAGGCTACATGTTTTATCTGATATATGGAATTCATATTTAAAAGTGTGTGTGTGTGTTTGTATGTTGGTGTGTGTCTCTCTGTCTCTGTATGTGTGTCTGTTTTTGTGTGTGTGACTAAGAAGAGATTCATGAGAATAGAAGGAAGAGACTTTAAGGGAAGAGAGATGGAATACATGTAATAATGAATTAATAGGATGGAATCTGCCTCTTAAGTGCTGGGATTAAAGTTGTATACCACTGCACACAGTTATGCAATGCATCCTCTCTACCCTCCTACACACCCAGCTTCATGGATTGAGGAACATATGAACACACATAGGCTGTATGGGCGTTTACAAGTCCTACAGAAATTCAAGCCAGATAAAATATAGCACCAAGAAGGAGAAGTAGGCCCCAAATTCCTTCTCTTACTAAGAAGCTATTTGTAATAAATACTTGGGAAAGATAAAACTGTCAATTGTACTTCAGGACTGGCCCATGCTCAGGAATAGGTAATCACCACAAAAGACTCCATACTTCTTTGTTGCTTGTTTGAGGTGTGTGAATGTGTGTTTATGTAGTGTGTGTGCATGCGCTTGTGTTTTGTTTTGGCTTTTTTTTTAGGATTTGATGAGTTTTATGTTTTTACTTTTAATTTTATTTTCTTGAGTTTGGGGTTTATTGGGAGTGATTAAGAGAGAGGGAAAATATATTTTAAACTTATAAGGGAGTAGGGTCAGTACTACTGAAGTTGCTTAGCATATGTAATGCTAAAAACATAAATAGATGGATAGATAGGTGGATAGATAGATAGATAGATAGATATTTAGATAGATAGATAGATAGATAGATAGATAGATAGATAGATAGATAGATAGATAGATAGATAGATAGGACTTGATAGCTAATGCCTGTAAATCCCAAAATTCCTTTATTCTTAGCACTCTGGAGGCATAGACTGACAGATCTCTCTGAATTTGAGGCCAGCCTTATTGTAGGAGAACAATTGTTCATTCCAGGATGTTCAGACCCAAAATATTCACACAGAAAATATATCATTTGCAATCCTGTTTGGCCAATAGCTTAAGCATATTTCTGGCTAACTCATATCTTAAATTAATCCATTTCCATTAATCTGTGTATTGCCATGTGGCTGCAGCTTACCGGCAACATTCCTGTGCATCTGTCCCCAGCAGTGGATATATGGTATCTCTCTGACTCTGCCTACTCTCTTTATATATTAAGCCATTGGCTGAAAGAAGCTTCTTTATTCATTAACCAATAAAAGCAACACATATACAGAAGGACTTTCCACAGTACAACCTGGTCTACAAAAGTGAGTTCCAGGACAGCCAAGGCAACATAGAAAAGCCCTGTTTCAAAAAATTAAAAAAAAAAACATTATCTTTTAAGAAGGATATTTCAATTTTGAAATAAATGCTAGTAGGTTATAATAAAAAACACAAAGATGTATTAGCTAGGAATATGTTTCTCAGCTATTTACTCCGAATCTTGCTTCCATAGCGTGTGACGGCATAGGCACAGGATCATTGATGTCAGCTCAGACCGTGGATTCCAGCAACATTGACAAATTCATCAACTGCACGAAGATCAATGGGAACCTCATCTTCCTTGTCACAGGGATTCACGGGTCAGTGCTCAGTTTCGTACATTGTTCTGGGAAGTGAAGGTGTTCCTTTGCATTGAATGCCTGCACTGTTGATTCACCTGAACCTAGAAGAGTTTTACCTTAAAACTCGTTCCAGTCAAAGTAATGGACAGCCCGCCAGGAGTGCCGGAAACACATCTGCCTTCTGAGATGGGTCAGTATTTAGGTATGACAATGCAAACTTGTAATTAAGCTTAAATATGCTTTGAGAGCAATCTCCTGAAACCCATGGTCTCATCAAGCCCAGGTTTTCAGGAAACATCACTAATACATGAAATGAAGAATATCCTTTGACTTTCCAGAACATAAGTTCAAAATAACTTATATCCCATTTAAAAAAAAAACTCACATAAAACTGCTCAAAGAATCTGACATAAAATTAAGTTGAAATTCTCCTAAGCTGCTTTTAAAAATACATTTTGTTCGGATGCATTCTTCTTTCTCTTATATGGGGAAATTAGCACAACTATAAAGTGAATTTTATTTTGGTAGTAAAAATTCTTACATTATCTGGGGTCCTTTATTACAGAACCGCCTGCTGGGGAAATAACCAAGTTTGTATACTTTCTGTAATAAAAACGTCAATAGTTGTACTTTGTATTTTATCTATTTGTCTATATTACTACTTAATCTCTAAATATTAGGGCTACAGGCTACAAATAAAGACTATCACTCACATATTTTAATTCAAACTCTTACACTGAACATATATCACATCATTTCTGGAAGCAAAATAGCTTAACACATTATGAATAAATATTTCCAAATAAGAGCAGCATGAGCAACGTGACAAAGTATTTATCTTCATTCAGACAAATTATTATTTGTGCTCTTGCATACAACATCTCTATTTAAAAATGTTGTTTTTAATATGGCCCATGTCATGTCCTGTAAAGGTATACATGTATCTTCTGGTCGGTTGGTTATTTTTAGCCAAACCAAAGTTTTTCTTAAAATTAAGATTCCTAATTTCCATTTAAAACTTGGTGATTCTCCACCCACATCCATATATAACAATGATGTGCTATACTTGAGCAACTCTCACCATTTTGAGATGGGATCCATTGTGTTAACAAAAGTCTCCGTACTTCCTCTTATGTCATCTGAATTGTTGATTTTAGCCTATTTAGCCCATATGAGCAGGAAACTTGGGTCAGCACTTACTCCCTTTCTTTATAATTCAGTGAGTGAGTGCATGACATCCAGTAAGTGACATTTGTCTATGTGAATTATTACTTTTTGAAACCAAATATCCCTTTGCCCAAAAGAGCATCTGTTAGTAAAACTTTCTGAGGATCCGAGAAATAAGATGGAGCCAGTTAGTGCTCATTGTTTCCTGCATTAGTTATCTTTCCAATCTCTGACAGAAACAACTTAAAAGAGGATGCATTTATGTTAGTTCACAGTTTCAGAGTATGGCTAATGTGGCAAGGAAGTCACGGCAGCCGGACCTTGAGGCAGCAGACCACATTGCGTGTATGGCTCACTCTCTGCATTTTATTCTACCCAGAATTCCAGCCTCTCCATCAGTGCCATGCACTTCTCAAGTTAGTCTTCCCCTGTAAACTGACGTATTCAAGATAAGTCCTCACCAATCTCCCCATAGGCAGCCTGATCTAGGTTACCTCTCACAAGTGAGCTCAGACATTTTCCTCTCAGGTGAGCCTACATCTTCTAACATAGATGATATGAGCCATCACAGATGTGATAAAAATGTAGTTGTTTCCAGACTTCAGTGTTCACTGCAATTTCAAAACATATTCTCGTGAACTGTAATTGCTTTAGTAAAGAGGTGATTTTTTAATATTGTCAAATCTAACATAAATTTATATGTGTGTGTTTATAATGCATCTGACATCTTATTAAATTCAAAATAAAATCCAGAGATAATGTTCCCTTGTTAAACACATACATTTTAAAAATTAAGGCACTTCCTAATTATAATTAGAGCAAAATATGAAAATGTTCAATGTGATAAATAGAATTGCTTGAAAATTCCTCAACTTTTACTTAAAATAAAAATTTAGATTTATAAGAAATGATATTAGAAATCATTCTATTGCAGGAAGTACAAAAAATATAAAAGTAATATTAATAGCTGGAGACTGAAATACAAAAAAAACCCTAAATATGCATATTACCCACACATGTAACATTATTCCAAAACATCTTTAAATTTGTATCAATAAACTAAAATCCATACCAATATAAAATATCCTGAGATAAATACCTGTTTTAGTTTGATTTGGGGGGGGTTAATGTATATTCAATAATATATCTTTTTATTCTTTCATTTCTATATTCTTTCTCCCATTTTTCACTTAGAGATCTTTTAATTTAACTATTTTTTTAGCTTTTTTTTTTTTACTATGACCAATAACAATTTGTAAACAAACCATCTAAACAACAAACATACATAATCCATTTTTGGGGAAACGGGAGTAGTTTTTTAGGCTACTTCCTGCTGCTTGGGGGCACTGATAACTTTTGAGGGAATCCTGAGAAAATTTAAATTTTGGTCAAGTTCTGACTGGAGTATTCTGTGAGACAGGGTCACCTCAATAAGACACCTCCAAACTGTTTTGGATGTAGAACTCAGAAGAAATTGCAAGAGAGGTGCTCTGAGATGTTGGATCATCTGGACCATCTACTCCTTTTAGGGATTTTTCAGAGTGGTATTTCTCTATCAAACCTTATTTTTCTCAAGCCAGAAAGTATCTGCATCCTCTCGTTTTCTGTGGAAATAAAAACAGAACATGTTTCCCAAAGTAACATATCTTTTGACTGAAATTTTGAAGTCAAGGAATTTTTAAAGTATATAGATTCATTTAATCTATAAACTTTCATAATCAAATGTCTGTCAACAATGATTTTTTACCCATTAACAGTCAAAAAAATCTAAAGACAATGTAATACTATACAGAATCCAGACTCTCCTTGTATTTTCCTTCTTCATGTGGCTTATTATATTTTTATTACTTAAGTACTTTTTCTATCTTTTTTCTTTTATCTCCCAAGCCTACACACATTTTTTAACACACCGTAAGCCATTTAGAGGCTTTATTTTTTTTCTTTTTTTTTTTTGAATCTATCTTTATTGCATCTCTCTCTTTTTTTTTTTTTTTTTTTTTTTTTTTTACCATATGAGCCTTTAAACTTCTAAGAGGGCACAACTAACACCAAAGCCATGACAAAAGCGACTGACTTTGTTGCATTCTTTTCCCCCTAAGAATCTAGATCTTGACAGATCTACTGGATTTAGCTGTGATACCACTCCAATTATGGGAAGATTTTAGTTCATGCTGATGATGAGCAGTGTTCCACCTGCTGATCATAAATCCTATTTAAGTGTTTGGCTGCAGGATGTCTTAAAAGAGTCACATGGTTTTTACTGCTAAAGCTGAGTCAGGAAACTGTCTATTAAAGGAACCGTGCCTCTGCTTGCTGCTAACAAACACAGCCTATCAATTAAAAAACATTTACCAAGGAGCCAAATTTGACACCATTTTGTGTTCTTACTATCTCTTTTAAAGCTTTTTCAGACTCTATGTGGAAATTCTTGCTGAACGTTTAGATGCCATATGTAAGCAGAAGTTTTCTTTCTTGGAGTCACATAGTCCCAAAAACCTGCCAGGTGCTTCCAAAATTACCATTCCGAAGTGTAATATTACTTTTAAACCTTTGACTGATAGCTCAGGCTTATCAGTACCTAGCTCATACATTTTAAGTTAGCCTATATTCCTTATCTAAGCTCTGACACATGACAGTACCTTTTCTCATTATGCCATGTTCATCTTGCTCTTCCCACATCTGTGTGGCATCTTCTGACTCCACCTTTTTCCTTCCCATCATCCTTAGTTTGTTTGCTCCACCTATACTTTCTGCTTGGCTACTGGCCATTTTATTAAACCAATTTGAATGACAAATCTTTACAGTGTACAAGAGGATTATTCCACAGCATGCACATACACACAGACACACACACACACACACACACACACACACACACACATAGAAGATATAACTAATTTTCTTTGAAGTTGAGACAATATTGCTAGGGAATGACACACAAATGAGAATTTGATGTAAAAATAGCAATCTTTGGTAGTACATTTTTAAGATTGTATGTGACATAGGGAAATCCTTTAATAAATATGATTTTAATAGCATTGCTCTTTGGTTATTATTAAAAGCCTAATTACTGCTATAATTAAAATATTTCTATAAATGCCCCTAAATTCCTTTTAATGGAATGGTACTATGCCCATTGAGAACTACTGGACAAAATTATATTCGTCGAATAATTATGAAAATTGACCTACATATGACCAAGTTTCTTTAAAATAATATCTGGGAGAGAAAATATGAAAAATAATAATTTAATGAGGATTAGAATAAGTGTTTTAGCCTTGTTTCATCATAGAACTTTTTGGAGTAGTTATGCTTATCAGGATTTTATGTATTCAGAGCTCTTCCAGTTGAGGTATCAGTCAACAAATAATTACAAAGCAAATAGAAACAACTCTCCTTTGGGTCAAATGTATTGTACAATAGGAACCACGTGCAAACTACAAATCTTTAAATTCCTCATTCTGTATGGACGATAATATCACTAATTCATTCAAGTGGAAACGAATTGCCTGCAAAAATCACCATGAGCTAGCAGTCCAAAGGTTGTCTTTAAAATGAACTCAGCAAAAGACAAATGAGATCGTTTATGTAGGTGACCCCATCCAGAGCAGCGTGAGTTTGAATAGTAGCTACATGATGGATGGTACAAATTCGAGTCAAACACTCACCTTCCTCCAGTGAAAGACAGTGAAATGGATGGATAATAAATAGCTCTTCTGCTTGTTTTCATGAGTAAATCAAAAATTATTTTGATTTGTTCAGCCCCATATCAGTAAAATCTTAATCAATGAGATAAAAGGTAAGGAAAGTAGAGAGGTAAGTGTGGCAAAGGAAATGAAAAGCACAAAAGGCAGGTGGAGAAGGCAGCAAAAGAAAAACCACTGTGACTTTGTCTAGTTAATAGTGCAGAGAAGTGTTAAACAAATATCACTTTATGGCTTAATTGTAGCATTTTGTAGACTATGTTAGAAAGCAAATAAAGGCAAATTTGGTTTCCGATACTTCATCATTCAGATGATTACCTGTCCTTAATCATAAGTTTGAAGCCTTGAATACTTTGAAGTCAAAATTGATACTATTGTGTCTGGAGAAAAATATATATGATATATTTGAAAGAGAGATGTCTATAAAATATGATATATCCTCCATTCTCAATCTCATGGGAGAATGAGTTATGAAGCCCTTCACATTCATTTCATGAAACTATAACTATAAAGCCAATTCAACAGGTCTAAGGCAATATATATATATATATATGTGTGTGTGTGTGTGTGTGTGTGTGTGTGTGTGTGTGTGTGTTGGCTTATTCCATCTCTATGCATGTATGTGCTAGTGGGGAGAGGGAGAAGGATGGGGTACAGAGTAAATTTTAATAGTCATAGCTTTAAATATTATAAATAATAAACTTCTAGTAAATAAAATGTTTTCTGTACTTTCAATGCCATGGCTCTCAACATATTTGTAGTGACTTTTAATAGGATACTATTATTCATTAACACAGTTCTTTAATGATGAGGTCAAAAGTCATTAATTAAATGGTATTTTGTTCAGAAACATTTCTTTCAGAAAACACAGTCTTGGCAATTTGTCAATTGTATTTTTGGATTTAAAAGAGCTAAAAAAAGTTAATTTGCATATTCATACTGTGCCATAAAATTGTCTTTGCCAGTAATGGAAATTCAACTCATTTCCTTAATTATAATGAGAAGTCCCAGCATGCAAAGGGTCTAGGGCTATCAAAGGAATGTTCCTCTCATCCTTTGTGTTGACATTGATCATGGGCATGCTCTTACAGTAACAAGATGCTTTTAAATATGCTGGAAACGTGTCACAGAGAGGGATTGACAGGAAGAGGTTTTTATGACGGGTCGCAGGAGTGGCAGATAGGAAAAGTCACACCTAGATTTCTTTTTCTTTCTATGCTGAACACAAAACACAGTGACAGGGTAGTCATAATGTTCTTTTACTTGGCTCTGTATTTAATAGAGAAAAGCAGTTCTAAGACAGTGTGGATCTTCAGTGGCTTTAGGATGAGACTCCCCACAGGTACTTTGAAGTTGAAAAGTGGGATTCTGTCAACTTATTTTATAGGAGTCTTGAATCTCTAAAATTAAGTATAGAAAAGATCTATGGTCCATTGGGCTTCTGGTTAACAATTAATTTCATCCTGGAAGCCAGGAAATTTTCAGTCATGACTTTGGCTGACTCCATTATTCTTTACTTGCCCTGAATATTTAATCTTTTCTTGTGATGCCAGGATATTAGATTTTATGGCCAAAATTGTTCTATTTTTTTTTCATGGCAGGGCAATGGTAAAATTCCATTCCCCAATTTCAGAGCTTATATTTCCTCTGATAGAAGAGTTTTGTACATTAAGAGATGGATATAGACTTTAAGAACTGAATGTTAAATCAGATTTCTGTGAAAAGTTTTCTGGACATAACATGACTGTGGCACACATGAACTAATTAACAGCACCTGAGGTCACCTGCACAATATCAAGTCAATTTTAAATAAATGCCCAGCATGGAGGTCAAGCATGTTGCTTAGCTGAGGGGATGAGAGAAGTTGATGGCTGCTGCAGCAGGAACAGCTTCTTTACTTTGGAGGGATGGTCATTGATATTTTGCCCCATATTACAGAGGATGATCCCACAACCAAGGGCATATGGGCATCTCTATGGACTCAGGGTATTCAAATACTTTGTATCAAAAAAGAGGGCATGAATAGGTAGGGATATGCATTGAATAGGTTGGGGGAGGAAATTGAAAGGAGATAATGTGATTGGATGTTTTCAAGACACTTTATATGTCTGTATGAAATTTTCAAAAAAAATTAATTTCAAAAGATAAATGCAAAAGTTTTTCATCTGTTACATTTCATTTTGTATCTATTTTGTCTATATTAACATCAAAAAGGTCATATGTAACACGCATTTACATACATATATGTGTGCATATATAGATATGCATGCATTTATGCATATAAGTATGGAAGGGTGCGTGAAAGAGCAAGAGTACACTATTTAGAGACCTTTACATTTAGACCACAATTTCAGGAGATGTGTCTTTGAGAATATTCTGGATCAATAGGGTTCTTTTTTGAGTTATAGAAATATGTGCTGTGCTTTCTCAGTCTCAGCGATACCCAACGCCAGAGCTTTATACAGCAGTGCACACTAAACTAGTAGTACATTGCAGTGACTGCATTTCTTAGTTTAAAAAGTAATTTAATCAAGCAAAACCTTTTTAAAAGAGATGAGATGATCTACAGTTTGGGGCAAAATGCTGAAGAGCCAAGTTTAGAAAGCCAGTGTCAGGTGCTTTGAGAGTTCAAACTGGAACTCATAGTTGCTGCAAATGATCTTTTAAATCCATCTTCCATGGATGAAGACTACCGTTCCAGAAGCTATGCCATATACCTACCTGTTTGTTGGTAGTATAACATATCTCTGTGTATAATCCTATTTAGACTGCTTAGTTACTATAGTCTGTGTTATTTCACACACAAAATAGAAAGTTCTCACAAATGGTGACAAATGATAAGTGTTCACAGGAAGAATAAAACTCATTTAATTGCTATATAATTCTACAAAAGCTAAGGTTCATTCTTCTGAGAAAGTTCAGGATCTCACAGAAAGCTGATCAATGCATAACATTGAACACTTCTGTGAAGATATGAAGTCTTCACACATCCTGGAAAGCCTTTAAAGTAATAAAGCATTAAACAAATGCCATATGTTGCTTACATTACTGAAAGTATTACTTCAATTCTGAGATAATTTGGTATCATGTTGGGCTCAATATTCAAATACACAATCATTTTAAATGACCAATATTTACCTAAATACTTTTGGAAGACGAAAATTGAAAATAATCTATTAGTTGTTTTTAAATGACAACTTTAGAACATATCAGACATAAATTTCTAAGCATTTTTCATAAGGTAAGGGTACTTTAGAAATGTTCAAAATGTATATGTTTTATATTAAGAAACTGTTAAAATTTTAAATAATATATATTATTTAGTTTGGAGCAAATGTGTCCTGTTATAAAACAATCAGTTTAAATTTGCTTGCATCTCTTCTTGACTTTCTAGGGACCCTTACAATGCAATTGAAGCCATAGACCCAGAGAAACTGAATGTCTTTCGGACAGTCAGGGAAATAACAGGTACTTTTATTTTATTTTGCCACTAGCTATGTGACCTTTTCATTTCTTTAAATAATTACATAATATTTATAATAGCTTTAATTTTCAAGAGAAGTTCTAGTTCTCTTGAAAAAGTAACTCGGATGATTTTGAACATTTATTAGCTTTTATATTTTAAAACCAATAGAGTTACATAGAAAACTTTGGAATATTGTTAATATTGCTTTTGCAAATACCAAAAGCTCTGTGACTCTTGGACATTTGCTTTGTAATATATTTTCTCATAAGAATTCCAGGTAATATGGAAAATTTATACTGCTTGTTTGGCACGACAGGTTTTGAGCATTTACTATTTTAAATCTTTTATAATAAATTATGGGTTCATAAATATAAATCAAACTTGGACTTGACAGCACATGAAATAAAACCTGATATGAAAGGTTAGGCTAAACACAACTTAGATTTCTAGGTCAATACAGATAGGAGAGTACATAAATAGATGGTGAAGGGATTCACAGAAATAGAGCTGTATTTTTTTCTTCCTAATTAGATAACAATTCTATGTATATGTATCTATCAAAATAAAATAAATTATATTTTTTCAATATTTGATACATACAACTTTATGATTCCCTGAATCATAAAGAATCCTTGGGATTCTTGATTCCATACTTTGATATCAACTATTTATCTATTCTTTACTCCAGAAACTCATGGTATTATGCTTAATCATAAAATGAAAAATGTGATGACTACTTCAAAAATAGTTTTCTTTGCCTTTGCTTACTTTCTGCCTTTCAATGTATTTTCATTGTGTTTGGATGATAATTACCACTGTTGTTGAAAAAAATAATACCACAAATGATTTTGCTTTCCTAAATCCCTATAGGTTTCCTGAACATACAATCGTGGCCTCCAAATATGACAGATTTTAGTGTCTTCTCCAACCTTGTCACCATTGGAGGAAGAGTCCTCTACAGGTAGGTAAAGGTGTTCAATGCTGTACACTGCACAAATACAAGAAGGGACATCACAAGTTCTTTAATTTTATAAACACCAGTATTACTGATCAACAAATCAGTAGTATTGATTGATTCCAAAGAAGAGTCCTGAAGTAATCCCCACTGTGATATGAAACACATAGAACTCAGAGCTTGGTTTTGAATGACGTTTTGCCTGTTCTGTGTTGCAGGGTGGCTGCTTGTTCGTCCTGGCTAGCTTAATCCTAAAATAACCACACTGAAACTGTATTAATTAAATCACTGTCTAGCTCATTAGTTCTAGCTTCTGATTGGCTAATTCTTATATCTTAATTTAACCTATTTCTATTAATCTGTGTATCGCCACACAGCAGTGGCTTACTGGGTAATATTCCCAGCTTCTGTCTCTGGCAGATCCATGGTGTCTCTCTGACTTTGCTTTCTTCCTCCCAAAATTCAGTTCTGTCTTCTCTGCCTACTTAAGTTCTGCCCTATCAACTAAGCCAAGGCAGTTTCTTTATTCATTAACCAATGAAAGCAACACAAAAACAGAAGAACCCCCTATAGCAGTGCTGATATTAATATTTTTTAGGTATAAAGCCTGTGATGTGACCTCTAGAACTGTACCTTATTTTTAATTTGTATTATAATAACAGATATACTTAAGTGACTAAGAAATGATGTGAGTTTTTGGGAAATGAATGTTGTTGTACTCAGAGGCTAGATCTGTATCTCTGGTGCCATTGTTTGTGCCATACATCCAGTGTTGATATTACAGGGTAGGTCCACTATCTTCAGTGTTGAATTATTATTATTATTATTATTATTATTATTATTATTATTGGAAAAGTTAGAAGATATTGTTAGTCAATATTAACATAATATTATAAATTTACATGATAAAATGAAACTTTTATAAGGGTACTGTTTCTTAAAGTTTTGATTTTAAACTGTGTCAGTTAAAGTTGACTATTTAAACAGAAAACAAATATAGCTCTAAGCTTGGAAAAGCAGTACCAACATTCAATAAATACTTGAAAAACTGTTCAACATCCTTATCTAGTGAAATAATGGAAGTCAGGGTCATCATTCCAGTTAGAATGCAGGTCATTAAGAAAACAAAAGATAGTAAATGCTAAGAAGGATGAAGGAGAACAGACATATACATCAGTAGAGGAAATGTAAACTAGTATACCAACAAGAGAAATAATTGTGGGTGTTCCTCTATCATCAGTATAGTAGCACTGTATAATCAGGGTATATGTTTATTGAGTATATTCCCCAAGTTAGCATAAAGCAGAGATGTTTCCACATTTATATTCATTGAAGAACTATATGCAATAACCAAGTAAGAAAATGACAGGACATGTCAATAGATGGATGACTAAATAAAATGTATATAAAACAATATTATTTTCATCTCAATGAGGATACAGTGAATCTTACAGGGCCCCAAAGTTTGACAATCAAGAGAGAGGGAAAAAAAAATATATATATATATATATAAAATATGTGTGTATAAAATATACATATATATGTACAAACACTAATAATTAAAGAATTCATATGTTGATATGGTATTGGGGTAATCTTAAGGAATTAAAAGTGTGAAGTTTGGAGTGAAAATTATATAAATATGATATTCGTGTATGAAATTCTCAGAAAACATTAATAAAACAAGTAAAAGTTGTATAAACACATACACACACACTGAAATGAATTCTACCATTTAAAATAATAATTATCTGTCATATGAGGAAATACATGAAACTTGGGATTATGTAAAAAAAATAAACTGTACTCCAAAAATCAATGTTGTATTTTTTGTAATATATAATACAAACATATATAGATGATATGGATAGATAGATGATAGATAGATAGATAGATAGATAGATAGATAGATAGATAGATAGATAGACAGACAGGACAGAAAAACAGACAGACAGAGAGACAGACCGACAGGCAGGCAGGCAGACGAATGGACGGAAGGAGGGAGGGTAGGAGCGAGGGAGGGAGGGACGGATAGGTGTGACCAGAAAAGGGACTACTTGGGAAGAAGAGATAGAGCAGTGAGTATGGAGAGAAGATAGGAGAAAGTAAACTGAGGACAATATAAAGCCTAGCATTGCAATAAAAACAGACAGGAAGACCAATGGAACCGAATCAAAGACCCGAATATCAATCCACACACCTACGAACACTTGATTTTTGACAAAGAAGCAAAAAAACCTCAGATGGAAAAAGAAAGCATATTTAGCAAATGATGCTTGCCTAACTGGACATCAACATGTAGAAGAATGCAACTAGACTGATATCTGTCACCATGCACAAATATCAAGTCCAAATGGATCAAAGGCCTCAACATAAAGCCAACCACACTGAACCTCATAGAAGAGAAAGTGAAAAGCACATTGAACAGATTGGCACAGAAGACAACTTCCTAAATATAAACCCAGTAGCAGACACTGAGAAAAACAATTAATAAATGGGACCTCCTGAATCTGAAAATTTTCTGTAAAGCAAAAGACACGGTCAACAAGACAAAATGGCAGCCTACAAAATGAGAAAAGATCTTCACCAACCCCAGATTGGACAGAGGGTTGATCTCCAAAATATACAAAGAAAGCATGTCTATTTTTACATAGTTATAGAAGCATCAATATATTATAGTGCTTAACCAAAAGACTTATTTATATTTATATGTATTCTTTAAATGTTTAGTATTAGTATAGAACTTTATTGTTGAGAAACCCAAAATTTAGGCTGACCAGAAAAGGCAGTACATATATATATATATATATATATATATATATATATATGTATATATACATATATATATATATATAGTCAGTGTTCATAATTATAGGAAGTGGAGATTGTCAGTTGTCAGTCAGGGAATTAAATGATTAAGTACATATCTTAGCACAGAATTGCCTGTTCATCCATTGTTGATGCTCCATTATTTTAATTTTTGTTGTGAGGTGCTATGTCCTTACTGAACTTTACAGTTTTGTGAATTATTCATTTTACTTTCCCCCTCTCTTCTTTTTAGTGGACTCTCATTGCTTATCCTCAAACAACAAGGCATCACTTCCCTACAGTTCCAGTCTCTGAAGGAAATCAGCGCGGGCAACATCTACATTACCGACAACAGCAACCTGTGTTATTATCACACCATTAACTGGACAACACTCTTCAGCACCATTAACCAGAGAATAGTGATCCGAGACAACAGAAGAGCAGAAAACTGTAGTAAGTACACCACCCACAACGTAAGCAGGAACTTCTGCTTTATATTGAGCTAAATCGTTGAAAATCACATCAGAATCATTGCCCTTTAACTGAAAATGGAGAGATAACGGTGTTTGTAACATATTGTCTGTTTTCACATCCTGGCCAATATCTGTAAACCATATCTGCAGATGTAGATTCCATAGATCTAATAAAACCTTACTGAAAAGCTTAATGAGCATGCCAGACAATTCCATGGATCCCGCTATGTCGTTTGGGGATGGATAACCTGGGATGTGTTTTGAGATGTGGGAAAATGCTGTCTAGAAGTTTGTTGTGTTAGAAAAAAAATATTTTACAAATGCTCTTACATATAAATATGATTTTCTGATTTTCAGTATTGTTCGATACTTTTGCTCCATGCTTTTCCTTCATTGTTATATATAGGAAACAGTTTACATAGACAAAATTCTACATATTTCCCATCTTAAACAAACATGCCCTGGTCATTGATAATTACACTAAACAAATATAATTCATATATATTGTATTTATAAAAAAATAAACTAAAGTTTATTTGTTTCTGAGAATAAATGAGTAGAAGATGTTTTAAAATAACAATCTTAGGAGGCAAACAGAATTTAAATTTATTGAATTAAGTAGTTGGTAACTCCATCTTGTTACAGGGATAGTCTAAAACATCATAGGATATCAACTTTAACAAAATGAAACTTGTGAGAAATTTGGTTGCTTTTGTTGCTAAAATTATTTTATAGAAAAGGAGAGATCTATAACAAGCAAAAAATCTGGAGTTAGGAGATCTTCCATGCTTACCATTCTCTGTGCCACATAAAATCAGGAAATAGATCTACTTATATATCAACCCATGCATGGTAATATTAAATGAATCTTCACTTTTATGCACCCTGGATCATTTACTTTGTTCATACATTGTTGATTCTTGAGAGGTAACTGTTTTTGCTTTCTGTCTGATCAGAAACTCCTTTCTTTACAGTTTTGTGTGTGTGCTTCCATGCCATACAGAAGAAGACATATGACATTCAAATAGAATCTTTGATACAAATTTATGAATACTTTTCTCATTTATTCTTTTATTCTGTATCTTATGTTTTAGTCATTCAAAATAATATTGTTTCACCATCTTTCATCTATGATTGCTTAGTAGTTACATATAGGAAAACACGCAAGCATCAGAGACTATCTGATTTCTTTGACATAGTGAATCTGAAATCCTGAAAATACTCATGTTTTATATACCATTTTTAAACCTGTACATATAAAAGCAAATGGAAAGAAGAACATGAGAAAATTAAATATAGAATGAAACAGAGTTTTGAGGTTTTTCTATTATTCTGAGAGTTACAAACTTTTGTAGCATGCAAAGAGAAGCGCATCACAAATTACAGTAATAAGGGTAATACACTGAACATCGCGTTTTTAAACTTTCAGTACTGTAAAAATTTCAGTATTAGACTAAGTTCAGCTATTTTTAAACCATATGTATATTTCTCCTGGTACACTTAGATTTGAATTTTTAGTTTTGGAAAGATATGAAGCAGTTAGAAGAAACCATTTTGTTCCATTATAGTACCAAATTAACAGTTTCCATTTTTATCTCTAACAGCATCAGATAAGTATTTTATTACATGAAGTCTATTTATTAAAATTTAAACTATGGTATCAAACCAAATGAATCTGCAGAAACATCCCAAGCATGAATTTTCATGCAATAGAGTAGCCCTGTGAACATGACCTCAGGATTTATTCTGCTGGTGGTTACGGTGAGCTGCAGTGGAGAAGCACTGTTATTAAACCCTTCCCATCATTCACATCATTCTCTGCAAATAAGAAGTCCAAATAGATCCCTCCTTTAACAGGAACTGCATTTTTAGATATTCATCCTTGGTATCTGTTCATGTACAAGATATATTCTGGTATATGTATATACATACATATTTGCTACAACACATAAGTGTAGACAGAAACAGTATATATACTACATTCATATAGTATTTCAACACATATTCATAGAAAAGCATGCAATATACATATTTTAGACCTATACACACCTGCCAAAGCAATACAGTTACAGTAAACCCACTGATCTAAATCTGAGATGATTGTCTATTAAAAAGGCAACAATTTAAACAGATGGTGTGGTGTTCAAAATGATTTTCAAAAAATGCTGACAAGAAAGAAAGACTTTACCTCATCCAAAAAGGTGACAGTGGCTTGAACAAATTTTCCCTTTTTAGTCAAAAATTTGAAAGACGGCTCGATGATTTGAAGAGCATGAGATTGAGAAATAACCACAGCACATAAGAGACTGTATCACTTCCTGCCTCATCGTCCCATGTGGTGATGCTACTCTCCAGATGATAGCACTATGTGGGAGAAGTTCTAGTGGACTTGTCAGAAGTCTCTTGAAGTTTCTTAAAAGACAGGAATGCATTCTAACATATAAACAGTACAGAGATAAATACAATACCAACTCTCCAAAACCCAGGTTATATTTGAGTCACACATTTTATTTCTTAGAAACTATTGTACATATGTAGTAGATATAATTAGAAACAGTTTCATTATTGATTTTTCCATATGGAAACAACCTTTCCAAATTGCAACTTTACCTTTTTTATTATGAAATATGCAAAACACTGAAACATCGGTAGAGAATGTGCTATCTTTCTGTGCATGTCTTCATTAGGGGTTTCTCTTTCTGTGATAAAACAAGACCAAAAGCAGCTTAAGTTGGAAAGTGTTTACTTGGCTGACAGATCCTGAATTACAGTCATTTTAGGAAAGCCAAGGCCGGAATTCAAATAGAGCAGGAATCTGGAGTCAAGAGCTGATGCAGAAGCCTCAGGGCAGTGTGGCTTATTGGTTTGTTCGTTATAGCTTGCTCAGCCTACTCTCCTATAGAACCCAGGTCCACCATCCTAGGTATGGTGTCACTTACAATAGACTCTCCCATCCACATAAATAACATGTTTTACAAAATACCTCACAAGCTAGCTTGTTTGCAGCCCTTTCTTTTGAAGGCATTATCTTATTTGAGTGTTCTTCCTCTCAAATTCCTATAGTTTTTTGTCAAGTTGACATAAAACTAGGCAACTCAGTGCATATATAATACATTCTTAGGTGTTGATATATCTTAATATTTAATGGGATCATACTATCCATACTTAAGAATTGCCCCATCACCTGTGTTTCGGCTTAATATATTATCAGAATTCCCTGTCTTGCTTGCTACTGTGTGTAAGTCTGTCTTATTCTTTCTAAGAGCTTATCCATAGTAATATAATAAATTAGTTTCCACTTCTGTATTAATACTATTGCTAGAATAATGCTTATTCTGGGTCATAAAGCACTTTACAAAATGAAATTATTTCCTTAACCTAGACACAAGTATAATTTTCTGTAGATAAGGTATAAATATAGTGCCTTAGATATGTCTCTATTGTCTTAAAAATTCCCTCTACTAAATGCTGTGTAATACCACTGCTTATGATGATGGATATCCATGACTTAAATATCTGTGATCGGCAAAAAGCAAATGAAAGCTTTTGGATGTACACGATTGGAATTGACACAGATTCACATTTATTGCTTATTCATCTCTTATATTTTCCTCTTACAAATTACTACATTTTATTCATGCCCCTCTTTCTGTATTTAGATTGGTGATTGATATTACTTGCTTTCGGATTTGAAAAGTCTTTGAAATTTTAATACACTAATTTCTGTTCTTATGTGTATTGTGAATAACTTTTTGTTTTTTCATATGATTTTAAAAAATTTTCTTATTTAATAAGCAAATGTTTTATGTTTTTATCAAGTTAAGGGGCCGTTTGTTTTTCTCATTTCTGTCTTACAGAATTCTTATTTCTCTATATTCTGGTTCATGAATAACTTTACCTTAATTTTTAGAAATATAGAACATTTCTAGTGCCTTTGAATCTCCAATTACATAATCTATTGAGCCAATAAAACTGACTAATGCATCTCTCTTCAGTGATAAAAGTTGTGTGCAATATATGGCACTAACTCATCAGATGAGAACATGTTAGATTGTGGTTATCAATGTATCTATGTGCTTTCATTTGTCTTCAGTCCCCTGTAAATCGTAGATAGCTCCATGGGAAGATCAGTATAGCAATATCAAGAAACATAAATAATATCTTCCATGTTTTGAGCTGCTAATTATATCGAGTGTTTATACTAATATCCATCTGATTTCAAATATCTGTATCTTTATTTCACCATAAAACCATTCAAAAGATACTGATTACTATCACAGGAAATATGATAGTAACTCATGCTCCTATAATGCATTTTATATGCCTTATTGCAAGATCATACTTGCCTTTGTCCATGTTTTGTGTGACTACAGCAATAGATAGATGATAGATAGATACATACATACATAGATTAATAAATACTATAGAAAATAAAACTTGATTCTTTACAATGTAAAGAAGGTTTTTTTTTGGTTCACATAGTTCGAATTAAAGACATACAGTAGGTGAATTAGTCAGGGTTCTCTAGAGTAACAGAACTGATAGAGTGAAAACGTATATACTGAGGGGATTTATTATAATGGCTCTCTCTCATTACAAAAGGAAAGAATTCTATATTTATTCAGTTCATGACTGGATGTCTCTGGCGGTCTTCATTATACACTGGAATTCTTAGGAAGTGTGTTCTGACATCAGTGAATGAAGGCCTTAGCATCTGGGTAGATAAACTTACCAGTGAGGGTGAAGACAAGCTGGCAAAAAAGCAAAAGCTTCTTTAATCTACATCATTTTACATGGGATGCCACCAGAGGTGTGACCCAGCAATGACCTTTATTTAGGTCTCCCAACCTTAAATTATATGAAGAAGAAGAAGAAGAAGAAGAAGAAGAAGAAGAAGAAGAAGAAGAGGAGGAGGGAATAAGAGGAGGAGGATGAGGAGGAGGAGGAGGAGGAGGAAGAGGAAGAGGAAGAGGAAGAAGAAGAAGAAGAAGAAGAAGAAGAAGAAGAAGAAGAAGAAGTCCTCTTAGGCATGCCCAGGTGTTTAGGTTTTAGTTGATTCTTCATATAGTCATGTTTACAGCCAGTGTTAGTTATCATTGTGAGTATTATCCTCTGGCCATCCTCTGGTGAAACTTTATGACTGTGTAATAACATAGTGTTGACAATATCAGCAGGCATGGAGAATATGTAACATGTGAAAAGGATGTTAGACAAAACTTACATAGTTATAGGGAGGAAAGGAAAGGTGGAGGACCATGGATGGCCTCTCTTGTAGGAAAAGACACCTTACTAGATAAAACGTCAAAATAATTAGAAGTAAGTGTTAATATTTTCTGAGGGTAATCAGAGGCCAATCCAAGCCTTGTGCATGCTAGACAAGCATTACTGATCTCCAATCCTAACATTCCACCTCTTTAAAGTTCTACTATTCCTTAATACTGTGAACTCACTTTGCTATACCACATTCCAAAAATAACAGCACTCCAGAAGTTTATGCAAAAGAAATGAACATGCATTGTCATTATTTTATTATACAATTATTTCTCACTAAAGATTATGTACCGTACACTCATATGTGCAATTACTATTTGGTACAGTGGTATATTTTACTTGATGGAAATTTTCTTCTATTATTTTGTTGAAAATATTTTCTGCACCTTTGACCTCTGTTTCTTCTACTTTCTCTATTCCTATTATATTCTTATATTTTCTTAGTATCCTAGATTTTCTGGCTCTTTTGTACCAAGGACATTTTATATTTACTTGTTTCTTTGACTGAAGTATTTCATTACCTCTCTTCTGACTTTGATGCCAGGGAGTCTACCTTATGTCTCTTGTATTCCTATTGGGAAGTTTGCCTCTGAGGTTCCAGTTCAGGTTCCTAATTTTTAATTTTATATTTTCCTCAGTTTTTTTTTACTGATTCTATTTCCATTTTCAAACTGTAAACTCTTTCATTCATTTCCTTCCACTATTTGTGTTTTCCAGAATTTCTTGAAGGGACTTATTTATTTCATTTTAAGAAACCCTGTCATATTAACAAAGGATATTTTGAAGTCTATGTCTTGGACTTTACCTATGATGAAACATTCAAGACCTATTGTTATAAGGTTGCTCAGCTCTAATAAAAATACTTTATCCTGACTTTTTATTGATTTTGTTTTGCTGGCATATAGGCCCTCAGGTTTGGAAACTTTTTTTTTTAACTTTTTTTTTATTGAGAAAAGAAAAAAAAATTTCCTCCTCCTCCCAGCCTCCCATTTCCCTCCCCCTCCTCCCACCCTTCTCCCCCTCCCCCCACTCCTCTCCCCCTCCCTCTCCAGCCCAAAGAGCAGTCAGATTTCCCTGCCCTGTGGTAAGTCCTAGGTCCTCCCCCCTCCGTGCATTTCTAGGAAGGTGAACATCCAAACTGGCTAGGATCCCACAAAGCCAGCACATTACGTAGGTTCAAAACCCCGTGCCATTGTCCTTGGGTTCTCATCAGCCCTCATTATTCGCCATGCTCAGATAGTCCAGTTTTATCCCATGCTTTTTCAGTCACAGTTCAGCTGGTCTTGGTGAGCTCCCAATAGATCAGCTCCACTGTCTCAGTGGGTGGGTGCTCCCCTCGTGGTCCCGACTTCTTTGCTCATGTTCTCCCTCCTTCTGCTCCTCATCGGGACCTTGGGAGCTCAGTCCAGTGCTCCAGTGTGGGTCTCTTTCTCTGTCTCCATCCATCACCAGATGAAGGTTCTATGATGATATGCAAGATATTCGTCAGTATTGCTCTAGGATAGGGTCATTTCAGGTTCCCCATCCTCAGCTGCCCAAGGAACTAACTGGGGACCTCGGCTTGGGTATCTGGGAGCCACTCTAGGTTCAAGTCTCTTGCCAACCCTAAGGTGGCTCCCTTAACTAAGAACCGTGTTTCCGTGCTCCCCCATCCAACCTTCCTTCATCCCAATCCTCCCCCTTCCCCAAGCTCCCCCCATTCTCCCCCTCTCCCCCCTCTCTCCCCATCTCCCCTTACCCCCATTCCACCCCACCCCCAAGATCTCAATTTTCTCCCCGGCAATTTTGTCTACTTCCCATAGCCAAGAGGACAACTATATGCTTTTCCTTTGGTTCACCTTCTTACTTAGCTTCTTTGGGATCAGCAAGTGTAGACTCCGTGACCCTTGTTTATGGCTAGAAACCAATTATGAGTGAGTACATCCCATGTTCATCTTTTTGGGTCTGGGATACCTCACTCAGGATAGTGTTTTCTATTTCCATCCATTTGCATGCAAAATTTGAGAAGTCATTGTTTTTTAACGCAGCATAGTACTCTAATGTGTAGATATTCCACACTTTCTTCATCCATTCTTCCATTGAAGGGCATCTAGGTTGTTTCCAGGTTCTGGCTATTACAAATAGTACTGCTATGAACATAGTTGAACAAATGCTCTTGTCATGTGATAGGGCATCTCTTGGGTATATTCCCAGGAGTGGTATTGCTGGGTCCAGGGGTAAGTTGATCCCGAATTTCCTGAGAAACCGAAACACCGATTTCCAAAGTGGTTGCACAAGATTGCATTCCCACCAGCAATGGATGAGTGTACCCGTTCCTCCACAGCCTCTCCAGCAAAGGCTATCATTGGAGTTTTTTATTTTAGCCATTCTGACAGGTGTAAGATGATATCTCAAAGTTGTTTTGATTTGCATTTCCCTGATTGCTAAGGAGGTTGAGCATGACCTTAAGTGTCTTTTGGCCATTTGAACTTCCTCTGCCGAGAATTCTCTGTTCAGTTCAGTGCCCCATTTTTTAATTGGGTTAATTAGCATTTTAAAGTCTAGTTTCCTGAGTTCTTTATATATTTTGGAGATCAGACCTTTGTCTGTTTCGGGGTTGGTGAAGACCTTCTCCCAGTCAGTAGGGTGCCTATTTGTCTTGGTGACAGTGTCCTTTGCTTTACAGAAGCTTCTCAGTTTTAGTAGGTCCCATTTATTCAATGTTGCCCTTAAAGTCTGTGCTGTTGGGGTTACACATAGGAAGCGATCTCCTGTGCCCATCTCCTGTAGGGTACTTCCCACTTTCTCTTCTATCAGGTTCACTGTGTTCTGACTGATAGTGAGGTCTTTAATCCATTTGGACTTGAGTTTTGTGCATGGTGATAGATATGGGTCTATTTTCATTCTTCTACAGGTTGACATCCAGTTATGCCAGCACCATTTGTTAAAAATGCTTTCTTTCTTCCATTGTATACTTTTGGCTCCTTTATCAAAAATGAGGTGTTCATAGGTTTGTGGGTTAAAATTTGGGTCTTCTATACGATTCCATTGGTCAACTTCTCTGTTTTTATGCCAGTACCACACTGTTTTCATCACTGTAGCTCTGTAATAGAGTTTGAAGTCAGGGATGGTAATGCCTCCAGACAATCCTTTATTGTATAGGATTGTTTTGGCTATCCTGGGTTTTTTGTTTTTCCATATAAAGTTGATTATTGTCCTCTCAAGATCTGTGAAGAATTTTGATGGGACCCTGATGGGGATTGCATTGAATCTATAAATTGCCTTTGGTAGAATTGCCATTTTTACTATGTTGATCCTCCCAATCCAAGAGCAAGGGAGGTCCATCCATTTTTTGGTATCCTCTTCAATTTCTTTCTTCAATGCCTTAAAGTTCTTGTCAAATAGATCGTTCACTTCCTCGGTTAGAGTTACCCCAAGATATTTTATGCTGTTTGTGGCTATTGTGAAAGGTGAAGCTTCTCTGATTTCCCTCTCTGCTTCCATATCCTTTGTGTATAAGAGGGCGACTGATTTTTTGGAGTTTATCTTGTATCCTGCCACATTACTAAAGGTGTTTATCAGCTGTAAAAGTTCTTTGGTGGAGTTTTTGGGGTCGCTTATGTACACTATCATATCATCTGCAAATAACGAAAGTTTAACTTCTTCCTTTCCAATTCGAATCCCTTTGATCCCCTTATGTTGTCTTATTGCTATTGCTAGAACTTCAAGTACTATATTGAAGAGGTATGGCGAGAGTGGACAGCCTTGTCGTGTTCCTGAGTTTAGTGGGATGGCTTTAAGTTTCTCTCCGTTTAATTTAATGTTAGCTGTCGGCTTGCTGTATATAGCTTTTATTATATTTAGGTATGACCCTTGTATCCCTAATCTCTCCAATACTTTTATTATAAAGGGGTGTTGAATTTTGTCAAATGCTTTTTCAGCATCTAATGAAACTTTTAAATTCTAGGTGCTGTTATTTGGTCTAATGTTTGTTGAATTGGTATTGGGTTCCTTTTCTTCTATTGCCCTTTCTAGTTCTTAGGAGAGTATGGTGGCTGTATGTTGCCTGGTAAGAAATTCTTTTAGGATCCTAATAGTTGCTGTTAATGGGGATTCCAGGCAAAATGTCTTTCTTTGTATTGGTAGCTGACCTGTCGGAATGGGGATGGGCTGGAAGTGCTTAGGGGGTCGGTTCACCAGAGGAAGGAAAGCAGGATGCTCTATCATGGTCTACTTAGTCCCATGGGAATGGGGTGAGAGGGTGAGGAGAGGCTGCCACAGGTGGTCTGCTACAGAGCTGGGAACGGGAATGGGGGACTGAGCAAGATTTGAAGATCTACAGTCAGGCTACTTGCTTCTTTGACTGGAGTGGCCTGTGTGTTCCCAGGGAATGTCTTCTGGAGTTGGCGGCTGGGATAAAGTGATGTGTGAGGAGTGATGGGATGGATGTTTGGAGTGGAGATATGTGTGAGCCATTGGAGATTACGTGGGGTGGGTTGACATTATGACAAATGACAAAGTACTTCAAAAAATCCACAATATATAAAGCTTGGGTAATGATTCAGGAAAAAAAAATCTGTAGTGATAATAGATTTTTTTTGTTTTGTTCTTTTTTTTGCCTAAAATACTTAAGAAATGCAGTCATAACTGCCTGTCCATGGGAGTCAGTTTCAGAAGCCAATCATTGCTTGAAATCTGTAGTCCTGAATTCTCTTTTGTATAAAATAGTACAATATTTTATAAAACCTATGCATATCCTTCACTATGCTTTAAATTAGATCGAAGATACTTATAAGTAATTCAGTATGATCACTGTGCAAATAGGTGCTATAGTATTGTATAAAGGGGATAATAATAAGCATTATTAAAATGAATACAACTGTTTGTCTTTTGATCTATCGTTGATTATATCTGCAACTATATAAACAACAGTTACACAGATTCAGAGGAGTGGCTGTATGCAATTTTATCATTACCTATGTCTCTACCTTTCTGACATTTGATAATATGGACTCTACATCACTGAGCATGCATCTACCAAATAGAAACTGCAAACTGCAATTACTTGTTAATCACTAAACTCCTTGGATGGCCTCATGACCACATTTCCTGTGGGTCACTGAGTGCCATTTATTTAATTGATAAGGAGTTGGTGAGTAAGGAAGGAAATTCATATGACAGAGACGGGGTTAGAAGCAACTTTTTTTCCATACACTCTCCTATGACATGGCAATTCTGGAATAAATATTTTACTTTGTAAGATAGCATAAGAAATTTGTTTCCTATAAAAATCTCATGCAGTTTTTAATCAAGATAATTCTTATTCTATTTTTTTTGTATTCTACAGATGATAAACTTTGGTTATAATTTATGATTAAATATAATATAAATTATAATTTAAACACCCCTGCTGAGACAGGAGATTCTCTACCATACTATCAGTTTTGCAGTGCCTTCTTTCGATGGCATACTCCTATCCTCGGCACATCATCATCTCAGCCTAGTGCATTTACTGTCCAGTGTGTGGCAGGTTAAAGGAGCTGTTTTGGGTATCAGATCGCCTATGCTCAGCAAATCAGGTGAACTGTGGGTGCATAAATCTGGATCCCGTGTAAACAATATCCTTGGAAGAAATCAGAAGATAGAAAGTCTTAATTATTGTTTTAAGATCTCCCTTCCTAAATTACCAAAGCAGATATCAGTACACCGCTCTTTGTAATTCTTTCCTTATATTATTTGAAACAGCACAATGGCTAATTACTAACAATGCCTCAAATGCTCTCTATGTCCTTTTCAAAAATAATTACCAGTTACTGTTGCTGATTAGTTTCAAAAATAAAATCTCCTCTAATTTTTAACCTAAAATGTCTAAAATCATAAAGAACTTCTCAGTGACAGAAGCCAGAATCACAGCAGGTTCAGTTATCATTTCATGGGACAGTTCTGTAACCTGACACTCTTCTACATGAGTGTATATAGTAATTTGAAGATAAAACTGTTAAATGTTAAAAGGCAGGTGTCTGGGCTCCAATTGCCAGGGCCTCTTCTCTGAAGCTCTGTGCTTTGTGTGGTCTCCTCATTCCCCAAAAAAAACATTGGCATATTCTGACCAGTTGTATCTGGGAATTTGACTTCAAATAATTGAAGATATGATCCACATATATGTTAAAATGAAGTTACACATGTTAGGATAAGACATTAATCCAGTTACTAGTGTACTTAGAGGAAACATAATAGATAGAGCAAACACAATGTAACAATTTAGAGATAAGATAAACATAATTGGAGGGATAAAATCACAAGATAACAAATGCAAAGAGGGGCTGGCACCACAGGAAGTTAGGTCAGAGTCATGGTCTGTCTCCCAATAAAGTAAATAAATGCCCAAGGCCATTAGTTTGCATGTTTCTATTTGAAGTTTATGAAACAACACTTTTCGGTTGTTTTAAAAGATGTAGGTGGTGATATAAAAATTACAGAAACATTTGGGTTGTGTGGCCCTAAATTCTACATTATTAGTATAAGCCACACCATAACAAGACAGGTGTGTGTGTAGGTATGTGTGTGTGTGTGTGTGTGTGTGTGTGGTGAGAGAGGGAAGGAGGGGGAGAGAGAGAGAGAGAGAGAGAGAGAGAGAGAGAAAGAAAGAAAATCTGCTTTGTCTCATTCCCTATTACTTTCTGTATTCTATATCAAGTGATTGTTAGAAGAAAAGGAAAAGTGAGGTGTGACCATTACATCGTAAAAATATGGGCACCTAAACAAGAACTGTGGGATGACAATTGATATCCCGATGTAGATGGAAGACAACTCAAAAAGGCTGAAGTCAGAGATGAAGAGTTGTGGACAATAAATTACTGCTAACAAAGGAAGAATCAGTTGTCTCTAGTATGAGTCAATGTTACATCATCCAATCCTAGCACTCATCCCTAGATACATATACCTGTACAAAGGAACAAAACTAAATAGACTCAAAAGTTCATATACATATATGTACACACAGGTGCACTCACATATAACAATAATAATTTAATAAGAAATTGTTAAACTAAGAGGCAGTGAGAGAACACTGGAGGAATTGGAGTAGAAAGAATGAGAAAGAAAATGCTGTAAAAAAATAATCATGTATGAAATTTTCCAACACTAAAAAACTGTTGTGAGAGGGCCTGCTTGTTTCATTCCCAGCTGCTTAGAACCAAAATAGTCACACAGAAACTATATTATTTAAATCATTGCTTACCCCATTAGCTTTAGCTTCGTGTTGGCTAACTCTTACATATTAATGCAATCCAGTTCTATTAATCTGTATATCACTATGTAGTGGTGACTTACCAGCTAAAAATTTATCTGGTTACAGCCGGGCCTACATGGCTTTTCTCTTACTCTGCCTCTTTTCTCCCAGCATTCAGCTTAGTTTTTCCCACCTACTGATGTGCTGCCCTATCAACAGGCCAAGGTACTTTCTAACAATGGTATTCACAGCATACAAAGGGGAATCCCACATCAACTTTCCAGGTTCTATTTAAGTAAAAAAGAAGATTTTAACTTTAACATAGTAAAATTACATATAACAAAACAGGTATCAAACAAAAATTACAGTTATAATATTTATATCTACTTTATCTTTTATCCTAACTAAGAAAAACTATGACTATCAATTTTCAACTCCATCAAAGATTCCAGAAAGATATAATATTACCTAAGTAAATAGGAAGTGAATTGTAAGCAACTTCCTAAACTCTAGAATTGACAGATACACTTTGCTGCCTAGACAGTCACCCAAATTTCTTCTGTATTGTTCGAATATCCATCCCCATCTTCAGCCTACATGCCCGTAGTATCTGGCAGACTTTTCCATGAAGCAGGAAATTTCAAAGACAGTTCTGCTATATTGGCATTTTGTCAGTAACTTTCTTCTGTTTCCTGCAGAATGTCTGGCAGACATATTCATGAAGCAGAAACCCTGAAGGATCATCTCACCTTTAAGAATGTTGAGCAGTCATTTCTCTGTAGGTTCTGCATGTCCAGTTAAGCAGTCCAGGCAAGAGCAGTTTTTGCCCAAATGCCTAAACAACACCATAAGGAACCTCTTCAATGTCCATCATCTTCTTGAAAAAGCTTGGTGCTGCCAGGAGCAGATATGTCTCACTGTCATTAAAAGTCCTAAGTTCTTAAAACATTTTAAATGCCATATCGTGAAGGTCTCTGAAAAATTTGAAGCATACTTATATAACTGAAATATATCTCTATATATCTAGAAAACCTAACTAACATAACTACAAATTTGACTATTATATATAATTATCTATTAACCTGTATTTCTTAATAATATATTACATTTTTCAAATGAGCTGCACAAACACAGTACCTTAACCAAAAGCAGAAATACACATATAACAAAATTGACTTTAAGTTTATAACTATAAATCAAGATCCAAACCAATGTGAAACTCTATAGCATATCCACCTTTAAAATTCAAAAGAAACATATTTAAACAATATTTGGGAAATTGGGTGCAGTTTTTAGACTATTTCCTGCTAATCATGGATTGTGCTAGTCAGGTATTTTATGGTATATACTGTGTGCTAGGTTTATCTCTGTCAGCAGTTGGGTGAAATAATTTTTTGAGGGTGTTGAGAGCGCCCTTTCAGGGGGTTTTGGTACATCAAACCATATTAGCCTGGAATGAATCCACAGGTTCTCCATCCTCCATTGAAATAAAAGAAGAACCTCTTTTCCAAAACAACATATCCTTAGAACCATATTTTGAATTCAAGATATCTTTAAAATATATGTGTTGTTTTAGCTTAGAAGCCCATACATTGAAATGTTTCTCTGTAGTTAGCTCCTTCACAACTAAAAAATTCAAAGGAAACACAATAATATACATAATCCAGACTCTCTGTGTATATTCCATTTTTATGTGGCTTATTCTTTTTACTCTTTTTAATCTATGACTGTCTGTACTCTGTCTCATTAAAGATGTTGTTTTATATTTTTAAAACAATTTACTTCTTTTCCAACTTTCTATACTTTTTTTTCTTCTCTCTCCTAAGCTTATGTACATTTATTCAACAAGGTGACCAAATTAGAGTTCTATATCTGTCTGAATCTGTTTTTATTGTGTATCTGTAAGCCTTTTCTGACCAGGACAGCTTCTTAAAATGCTAACTCTTCTTAAAAACTTAGACTGCATCATTGCTGGAAGCAATATGACATTGCCTGCTTGTCCCACCCAGTCCACCATGGCAGAACTGCTTACTGCCTCTGAGAGTCATGCCCCACATTCAGTGCCAAGCTGATATAAGAAGGCCTGCTTGTTTCATTCCCACCTTCTCAGAACCTAAATAATTAGACAGAAAGTATATTATTTAAATCACTGTTTGGCCCATTAGCTCTAATTATTGGCTAATGTAGGAGGTTCTTCTTTTTGTATGTTGCTTTCATTGATTGAATAAAAAGTCTGCCTTGGCCTTTTGATAGGGCAGCCCTTAAGTGGGCAGGGTAGACAGAACACAATGCTGGGAAGAGGGAAGTGTGGCAGATGCTATGATTTTTTTTTTTTTTTGCCCAAGATGGACTCTGGTTAGACTCACGCCAGTAAGCCACAGTCAAGTGGTGATACACATTAATTGAAATGGGTTAATCAAGATGTGAGAGTTAGCCAATAAGAGGCTAGAGCTAATGGCCAGGCAGTAATTTAATGAATAAAATTTCCATGTGGTTATTTCGGGTGTAAGCGCGCAGGTGTCCGGGAGCCAGGCTGCCAGGAGTAGCCCAGGACTCCTCCTTACTACAGGCTAACTCTTACATACTAATTTAACCCATTTCTATTAATGTGTTTATTACCACATGCCTGTGGCTTACAGGCTAAAATTCTGACTTGTTCCATGGCTTTTCTCTGAGTCTGCCTCCCTTCTCCTAGCATTCACATTAGTTTTCCTCACCTACATAAGTTCTGTCCTATCAACAAGTCAAGGCATTTTCTTTATTTAACAATGGTATTCACAGCATAAAGAGTGGAATCCCACATCAAACAGCTAAAAGGAAATATATATAAAAACACATGGTTTAGACAGTTTTCTCTTGTGGAGGTTTACTCCCACAAAAAAAAAAAAAGACAGAATAGGAAAATTTGCAGTTGAGTAACTTAAAACAAATTTCAGGACAATTTTAGAAGACAACATTAAACAGTAAACATTGAAAAATATTGTTTCAATAATGTTTTTTACTCTGTAATTACTAAAAAATATTCCATTCAGTAAAAGGGACATTTAATGATTTTTTTTTACTTGAGAAATTATAGTACACATATAGCATATATTATGCTACTAACTTTTATTCACTTATGAATTTCAGTACAATATTTAACTTTCTACAGTTTAGCATTCTTTTCTGAGAGGCACTGTAGTATGTACTCATTATATGAACAGTCTTTTAAGGGTGTCTAAGGTCTAATTTCTGCTGCATTTCATTCCTCTAAACAGCTACCTTTAGAATTTCATGCTCAGGTTGTAGCCAAGTGAGAGACCAGAGCTACTAAGAGTCTTAGAACTGAACATGGTATGAATAACATCTATTTCACCTACCTGGTGTGGTTCATATATATAGTGTATCAGTCCTATTTTCCCAGTTTGTTCACAGAGCATTCATTTAATAATATTTTAGACCCTTCCTATAATGTAAATGCAATAGTATCCCCTCCTTGATATTTATTTAAACTTTCTTACTCACAGACTTACTGCAATATCTTACTTAGTATCTTCTGTTGAAGAAGCGATGCCTCTCCTCCTGTAGTATAAGGAGCAGCAGGCTGCATCCTGCTGCCCAACTAGCTTAACCCCCGAAATAACCACATAGAAATTGTATTAATTACATTATTGTCTGGCCCATTATCTCTAGCTTCTTATTGGCTAATTCTCACAACTTGATTTAACCCATCTCTAATAATGTATATCACCACTTGACTGTGGCTTACCGGCATGAATCTAACCAGCATCCATATTGGGAAGGAGAACCATGGCATCTGCCTGTCTATGCTTTCGTCCTCCCAGAATTCTGTTCTGTCTTCCCTCCCTAACTGACTCTGCTCTATCAAAAGGCCAGGGCAGTTTCTTTATTCAATCATTGAAAGCAACAGAAATATAGAGGGACCTCCTACACCATTTCCCCTTTTCTGTTTAAACAAAAAGAAAGGCTTCTACTTTAACGTAGTAAAATTACATATAACAGTACAGTTCTCAAGCTAGAATTACAGCTACAATATTTATATCTGTTTTATCTTTTATCATAACAAATGAAAACTATAATTATCTATCTATTCTTCAACTCCATCAAAGATTCCAGAAGGATATACTATTACTTACGTAAACAAGAATGAAGCAACTTCCAAAACTCTAGAAATGATAGAGACATCTCTCTGCCTGGATAGTCACCCAAAGGTTTGTTTGTTTGTTTGTTTTTTTGTTTTTTTGTTTTTTTTTTTTTTTTTACTGTTGGGGCGTCCATCTTCAGCCGTCAGGCCCATAGTATCCAGCAGACTTTTCCATGAAGCAGGAATTTCAAAGACAGTCAGTCACTTTCTTTTGTATCCTGAAGAATGCCTTACAGACTCTTTCATGAAACAGGAACCAAATCTTAGCTTTAGGCAAGTTCAGCAGTCCTCTCTCTGTGGGTTCTCTGTGTCCAGTTTATGCAACAGTCCAGGCAAGAGCAGTTTCTTGACCACTATCAAACTCTATAAGGAACGCCTTCAATGCCCATCTTTCTCTTGAAGTAGCTTCTGTTGCCAGGAACAGACTCGTCTCATTGTCATGAAAAGCCCTAAGTTATTAAAACATTAAATGCCATATTCTGTAGTTTTTGAAAGATATGAAGAATGCCTATTAATTGAAATATATATCTAGAAAATCTAACTAACATGACTACAAGCTTGACTATTATTGATGATTATCCATTAACAACCTATATTTTCTAATTATGCATTACATTTTTAAATGAACTAAACAATCACAATACCTTAATCAATATTAGAAATACATATACATATAACAAAATTGACCTTATATTTATATCAATAAAGCAAAATTTATACCAATGTAAATTATTCATATCTATATATCTCCCTTTAAATGCAAAAGAACATTTAGAAACAATATTTGGGAATATGGATATAGTTTTTTTCTCTCCAAACTGCTTCGTCCTGTATAAGGGTGCTGTTAATCAGGTTTTTTATGGTATATCCTGTGTGCTAGGGTAATCTCAGTCGTCAGTAGAGCAAAGTAAGTTTTTGACTGTGTTTACAGCAATCTTTCAGGAGGGCATGGTCTATCATACCATATTGGTCTAGAAGCAATTCACAGGGTCTGATCTTCCATGAAAACAAAACAAAAACCTTTTTTCCAAAGCATCATATCCTTAGACCCAAATTTCGAAGTCAAGATGCCTATATAATAGCCATGCTGGTTTAGCTTAGCAGATCACACAATTAAACATCTCATTGTACTTAGCTCCTTCACAGTCAAAAAATTTAAAGAAAATACATTAATACACAAATTCTAGACAATCTGTGAATTTTCCATGTTTATATGGCTTATTTTAGTTTATATCTTTAAATCTATGACTATCTGTACTCTGTCTCTTTAAAGACTTTATCCTTTTTAAAAAGCATTAACTATATATTATGACTCTATATACTCTTTATCTTTTCTCTCCCAAGCATACATGTTTTATTTAACATTGTGATCCATTTAGAGGTCTTTTATGTCGGAATCTGTCCTATTGCCTTTTTTTTCTTTTTTTTTTTATTGAGAAAAAAAGAAAAAAAAAGTTTCCACCTCCTCCCAGCCTCCCATTTCCCTCCCCCTCCTCCCACCCTTCTCCCCCTCCCCCCACTCCTTTCCCCCTCCCTCTCCAGTCCAAAGAGCAGTCAGGGTTTTCTGCCCTGTGGTAAGACCTAGGACCTCCCCCCTCCGTCCATATCTAGGAAGGTGAACATCCAAACTGGCTAGGCTCCCACAAAGCCAGCACATTACATAGGATCAAAACCCCGTGCCATTGTCCTTTGCGTCTCATCAGCCCTCATTGTTCGCCATGTTCAGAGAGTCCAGTTTTATCCCATGCTTTTTCAGTCACAGTCCAGCTGGTCTTGGTGAGCTCCCAGTAGATCAGCTCCACTGTCTCAGTGGGTGGGTGCATCCCTCGTGGTCCCGACTTCTTTGCTCATGTTCTCCCTCCTTCTGCTCCTCATTGGGACCTTGGGAGCTCAGTCCAGTGCTCCAGTGTGGGTCTCTGTCTCTATCTCCATCCATCACCAGATAAAGGTTCTATGATGATATGCAAGATATTCGTCAGTATTGATCTAGGATAGGGTCATTTCAGGTTCCCTATCCTCAACTGCCCAAGGAACTAACTGGGGACCTCGGCTTGGGCACCTGGGAGCCCCTCTAGGGTCAGGTCTCTTGCCAACCCTAAAGTGGCTCCCTTAACTAAGAATTGTGGTTCCGTGCTCCCCTGTCCAACCTTCCTTTATCCCAATCCTCCTGTGGAAGAATGGATGAAGAAAGTATGGAATATCTACACATTAGAGTACTACGCTGCGGTAAAAAAACAATGACTTCTCGAATTTTGCATGCAAATGGATGGAAATAGAAAACACTATCCTGAGTGAGGTATCCCAGACCCAAAAAGATGAACATGGGATGTACTCACTCATAATTGGTTTCAGCCATAAATAAGGGTCACGGAGTCTACAATAGGTGAATCTAAAGAAGCTAAGTAAGAAGGGGAACCCAAGGAAAAACATATAGTTATCCTCTTGGCTAAGGGAAGTAGACAAAATTGCCGGGGAGAAAATTGGGATCTTGGGGGTGGGGTGGGATGGGGGTAAGGGGAGATGGGGAGAGAAAAGTTAGAAGGGAAGGAGGTCGGGCCTTGGGAAAACAGGAGGATTGGGATAAAGGAAGGTTGGACAGGGGAGCACGGATCCTATTGCCTTTAATTGTCTTTAATTCTCTACTGTCTTGAAGAGCTTTTAAAATGCTAAGCAGCTAGGTTGTAGCTGCTATGGACGATGGCTCTGCCTCTCTCCAATTTGAAAATGATGAACATACCATTTTTGCTAGCTCTGGGACCATCAGGTAGGAGCCACACTCAGCACTTTAAACTCTGAGAATGAGCTTTTTATCTGAGTTACAGCCAAATCTTCCTGGCAGAGCACTGTGCAGACTGGAAACATCTCTTTGTGTGGTGGCATGACTCTGCCATGCTCTCCCGCCTGCCTAAGCCTGATCCTGATGCCTACCCAGGCAGGGAGCGCTGAGCCATTAGCATGATCTCAGAGTACTTTCTTCCCTATCCCAAGCAGTCATACAAACATCCACAAATGCCATGGAAATGGTTTATAGCTGGAGTTTTCACTGGTGGCAAGCCCAGGAAGCCGCGTTTTAAAATGGCACAGCTTTTGTCCTGCTGCTATTGCTGAGTCAGGAAAATTTCTCTGTGGCACCCCAGTAAACAGCAAAAAGCTCTGTTAAACTCTGTGGGGTATTTTTCTGTGTGTGTAGAATTCATTTTCAAGCCCTCTCAGGTTTTATATGGAGTTAGTCGACCACATTGAGGTGCCAATCTGTAGTATTACTGTAGGCCCTTTGTTTGAGGTTCATTTTTTTTTTTTTTACTTTTGACATTCAGAACTATAAAGAGATTATATTTAGGTTGTTTTAGACAACTCAGTTTCTTAGGTTCTGTTGGACCAGGGATTCAGACTCAACCACTAAGACTTTAGACTTGGATTTGTTCCATTCCCCGATTTGTTTAGACATCTCCCTATATCTAGGAAAGAAAGAGGATGATCCTGATGGAGAGTAGCTAAAAAAAACCTCAGTGATTACAGAGTTCCACCTCCTAGCTCCAAGATTTTGTATTATAGAAAAAAAAAACTTAAATGCTTTCTTTGTATATTAACTGAATTGTTGTTATCATCTTCATTTTGCCAACTCTTAATCATGCTCTCAAGTCAATCCCATCAACATAATTAGATTTATGAGTTTGTATGTGAATCAAATGGTTTTTGTTGTTGTTGTTGTGTTTTCTTTTGCTAAAAAAATGCCAACACTTTTACATAGCTTGTTCAACCTTTCAAGATATCCTGAAAGTTGTAAACGGTTTATGTATATAATCCAGCCCCATCTTCTTTTGGGAACTTACCAGGAACCATTGCCTACGTCCAGGCTAGTCTCTGAGCACGTTAATGTAGTTCCTTCTTTTAAATGTCTTTGCTGAAGTTGTAATTTATAATTGCCACAGACCCTTCTGCTTTATTTCTTCCTGTTATCTTAACCATCTCAGCAGAGAAGTTCCTCAATTTGATCACTGACAAATACCATCTTTTCAATCACAAAGATAATGCCAAACTCCATCATCACCTCCTATCTTGTTGATTACCTATCAAAAATTGTAAGTATACAGACATTATTATTGATCCACTGTCAAGGCAGAGAAGTAACTAGACCTTCTGTGAGGTAACAGTTATGTATTTACAGTGTCCAAGATAGAAAGGGTTTCTAAGAAAATTCTTTTAATAGTAAGTACATGAATACATTTTCATGTTTTAAAGTTTTTCATCAGCTAATTTGTTCACTGTTTTTTTAATGCCCAACTATGTAGCAAATGCCATAATAATATTCTGAACATATTCACTGTAATCATGAAAGGGAGATATTATTCATTTTACAAAGCTGTAGCAGAAATGTAATTGCCCATGGACACATGGTTCATGAGGCAATAAAGATTTGAACTTATGTCTGTCTTATCAGAAAAGCTTAACTTCTCTATATTAAATAAACTTTTCAGCATTAAAAAAAGATTAATGCTACCTGTCTAAATTCATTCTAAGTAAAATCCATGCTTCAATGTATGATAAATAATACCAATACAGTAGTTACATTTGCTCTACACTGAAAGAAAATTTTTCAGCCTTTGTGCCCATAGATAGGTGTTCAGTTTCAATATTTTTGAGCTAATCCATTTACTGTCACACATGCGGCACTGTAGCAAAATTCATTATTTTCTACTCATCTCTATTTTAATGGAAGCAGGTTCAATATTCTCTATAAAGGTCATAATACTAAGCACAGTATTATCTCTCCAAATTTTTAATAGACAGGTACAATTCAGACAAGATAAAGAGAAATCTATTTCAGAGCTTCTGGAGAAAACACGGAAGAAGTGAAAGGTTTCTTAATAAGTATATTGCTAATGTTTCTTTAGACAGGCTTACAACGGCCTTGTGAACTCTGAGTCATTGAGCGGATCTTCTGCTCCACGCATCGTGATCACTCTGGGAGGTCAGATGTGTGCTTACTTCTTGGCGATGATCGAAACTTTTTTCTCTTAAGAATTTCAAAGATGTAGCTTCCCCGGCCTTTTGTTTTATTCCTTTTGGAGGCTCTAGCTTTGCTTTCATTTTAGAAAAAATAATCTTCCACGCTTCAGTTTCACCTAGTTGTTTGGAAAGAATGAGTCAGAAAGTATACCTCCTTCTGGTTTCTTGTTTCTTGTTTAGCATTGTTTTTTGTTCATGTGATTCTGTTGCCTTGATCCAAAGCTTCTATGTTGTTAGGCACATGAATAAAGAATCAAAGAGGCAACAGAGGTCTGGAAGGAGGTGGGATCTTGGTGAAGCCAAAGTATCCAGGTCAAATAATGTGAAAGCGCAACAGAAAATCCCAGCAGTTTTATGTCTTCACATATGGTAAAGTTCTGTCAGCAATGAAGGTAGGGGAAAATAGGTACAAGGATGAATAATATTAAACCTGAAAATAAACGCAGACAGGTAAAATAGACCAAAAAGTGATGAATCACAATGAAATCGACAATGTTAAATAAGTGCTGTTGGCTTTGACAGCTTCCTAAAGAGGGAAACTAAGAGGCCTCTAAGAATCTTAGAATTTGATACACAATGCATTTGACATATTGATTGTGATTAAAGAAGACCCCAAAATAATGGATTAGTTCAAAGACACTGATTCATGACAATTACATAGTATTGTTTTAAATTTCCAAAATTGTCTTCATAATTTGTTCTCCAAATAACTGAGATTTTCTTCATAATTATGATAAAAATGTTAATAACACAACAAGTACATATAAGCTTTATATAGAGAGAAATTGGAATATGAAAATAATAAATATGCATATGAATGGCTTTCATAAAGCATTATTATATATCATTAATAAAAAGCATTGATACATGAAAATTCACTCATTTATGATACATGATCAAACCATAGGCACCATATGTTAAGCAACACAATACTTCTTGAATTTTGCATGCAAATGGACGGAAATAGAAAACACTATCCTGAGTGAGGTAAGCCAGACCCAAAAAGAGGAACACGGGATGTATTCACTCTTAATTGGTTTCTAGCTATAAATAAAGGACATTGAGCCTACAATTCGTGATCCTAGAGAAGCTAAATAAGAAGGTGAACCCAAAGAAAAACATATAGGCATCCTCCTGGATATTAACCTTCATCAGGCAATGAAAGGAGACAGAGACAGAGACCCACACTGGAGCACTGGACTGAAATCCCAAGGTCCAAATCAGGAGCAGAAGGAGAGAGAGCACGAGCAAGGAACTCTGGACCGCGAGGGGTGCAGCCACACACTGAGACAGTGGGGATATTCTATCGGGAACTCACCAAGGCCAGGTGGACTGGGTCTGAAAAAACATGGGATAAAATCGGACTCGCTGAACATAGCAGACAATGAGGACTGCTGAGAAGTCAAGAACAATGGCCCTGGGTTGATCCTACTGCACATAAAAGTTAAATTCTTGTGTGGTTTAATTAATATTGAATTTACCAGATATTGTGTTACACATTATTTATTTTGTGTCTGTGAGTGTGTTTTTAGATGGGTTTAGTATTTGAACTAGTAGACTGAGAGAAACAGTTTATTCTCCTTACAAGGGAGGTAAAATATCTGTTCCTTTAAGGACCTGAATAGAAAAACAAAATGGAAAAAAAAAAAATTCTCTGTACTGAAATGCTTCACTAGAGCACTGGTCTGGTCCTGCTATTGGGATGAGATTTACACCACAGTGTTGCATATTGTAAGTCTCTGGACTTAGACTTGAACAAGTCAGATCTGACATTTTTCTTCTTGTATCCCAGGTTTTGTACACAGAGTAGAACACACCATGGACAGGTTTACTGTTTTATAGGCCTTCAGTGGTGTATGTATGTGTGTGTATGTATGTATGTGTATATATATGTATATATGTATATATATGTGTGTGTGCATGTTTGTGTATGTGTGTATACATATATATATGTGTGTGTACATATATACATACACATACGTATATACGTATGTGTATTTAATACTATGTAAATAATAAGGACATAGATATGCAAGGTATTGTATGAATACTAAATAAATATACCGATATAAATGAGAAAACTCCTTTGGATTACAAATTTGAGAGTTGCTCAATGGCTCACCATAGCATTCAGTGTTTTTTTTTAAATCTAAGTATTTATCCAAGAAGCACAAAATTTTTGTCTGTAACTTGGATACAGATATTCATAATATTGTAAGGTTTCATGGTCAGAAATGGAAAATTTTTAAAATGTCTGTCAGTAGGTGAATGGATTAGAAAAATGTAATGTATAACATAGTAAAATACATTTAGGGATAAAAATGAGTGAACTATTAATAAAACATCATGAACTACTCTGAATGTAATTACAGCGTGAGATAAATGTAACAAAAAGACAGGGATACTCTTCAACTCCATTTATAAATAATATTTGAACTACAAATATCCATAATAACAGAAGTAACCTGGGGATATGAAGGAGATGAGCAGCTTCGAGTGATTTTATAGGTGAAATTAATTTTTACACATGATTGATACATTTATTTATAGATGGTAGAAGTTCATAATTGTGCATACATATCACAAGTTGTAAACTTTAGACTTAATAATATCTGTGCTAATCATCTTTTTCATTGTTAAGACATCCTAGAAAATCATATTAAAGAAGAAATATTTATTTTTACCTCAGAGCATCAGAAATCTTAATTTATAAACCATTGCATCCAATGGTTTAAGGCAATAATGAGTCAGAAAATCACAGGGAGAGGAGCATGTGCTATAACAAAGCTGCTCACTTCTTTGCAGCCAGGAAGCAGAAAGAGAGGGTGAGAGAAGGACCAGGTAAAAGTTACACCTTTCAAGGGTAAACTCCCAGTGAACATCTTCTTTCTTCAACTAAGCTCCCTTTGCTAATCGCTCACCCATTCAGTAATAAGACATTAATAGGAACTAGTTTGGAGGCTAGCATAGGGAGCACAGTTCCTCTTATGTCTCTGACTAAAGACCAATCCCTCTCTGTTTGGGGAACATCACCTCCTTCAGCCCAGTACACAGCTTCAGGTGGGAATAACCCACTTCATCTTGCTTTTGAGAAGATTTTAGATCACAAATTTTCTCCAAGAGTTAAAGAATCAACAAATTAAGTACTGGTTGAAAATATTTTATCTAACTACTATAACTGCATTTAGTGGTAGATCTAAAAATAAGTTTATAATCTAATTGGGAATTGTCTTAGTCATTTTTCTACTGCTATGAAGAGACACTCTTACAGGTGTCTCTTACAGGAGAAAGCATTTAATTGGCGCTTGTTTATAGTGTCAGAGATTTATTTCATTGTCATCATGGCAGGGACATGGTGGCATACAGGTAGGCATGATGCAGGAGAATAGTTAAGAATTCGACATATGAATCCACAAGCAGAAAGAAGAGAAAGACACTGAGTTTGGCATGGTATTTTTGAAATCTCAAAGCTCACCCCCAGTGACAAACTTCTTCCAACAAGCTCACACCTCCTAATCCTTTCAAATAGAGTCACACCATGGAGACTAAGTATTCAAATCTATGCACCTATAGAGGTCATCTGTTGATCCGGATATTCATTGTTACATTTGTGTTGATTTCAGGTTTGGAGTATTTTGAATATACTAAATATTTGAGAACAAAAGAAAAGACATCAGTGGGTTAACTAAATGATGAAGTTTGTACTATCATAATTCAATCACTTTTTCAATACAATAGCCAGCTAGATATTTAGTTTTCACTGACTAACTCAAGTAGGAAGTAAACTTTATGATTGAACTTCACCTATGTCATATGTTCTTACAAGTCAATTTTTCTCCTTTTAGCAATTATAGGAAAGATTATTCAGTCACACAGTTACAAAGTAAAAATGTGTCTAGGTAACTCTGCCAACTTTAAGATATTACATGGGCTAATGAGCTACCACTTAGTCTTAGGATACGAGCAAAGGAGATGTGAGCTAGACAGTTTATTTTGCTGTTTTAAAGTCACTCAACAAGGCCGGGCGGTGGTGGCGCACGCCTTTAATCCCAGCACTTGGGAGGCAGAGGCAGGCGGATCTCTGTGAGTTCGAGGCCAGCCTGGTCTACAAGAGCTAGTGCCAGGACAGGCTCCAAAGCTACAGAGAAACCCTGTCTCGAAAAAACTAAAAAAAAAAAAAAAAAAAAAAAAAAAAAAAAAAAAAAAAAAAAAAAAAAAAGTCACTCAACAAGAATGTATGAGCAGCTTACGTTCTCAAGTATACACTTTTAAATAAAATTGCTATTCAGCTTTTGTAAGAAAAATGGTAAGTTTTAACACATCCTTTGACTTCCTTCTTGTTGATTTTGGTGTGTCTTGCAGCTGCTGAAGGGATGGTGTGCAATCACCTGTGTTCGAATGATGGCTGCTGGGGACCTGGGCCAGACCAGTGCCTATCATGTCGGCGCTTCAGCAGGGGAAAAATCTGCATAGAGTCCTGTAATCTCTATGATGGGTAAGCGACGACAAATCCACTTTAAACACATGAGCTATGAGCTAACGACGAAAGCAAAATCTGAGCTCTAGAAAAATGTTAAGAGTTTAAAATGTTAAGAGTTTACGAGTCTATCAAAATTTTTCAAGAGCGCCTGTGATGCAAGAAAAGAGATAAGAAGTTGTTTCAAGGAAAAGTAATTTTTGCTTGAAATAATAAGTCTGATATTGATCACCCTTCACATTTTAAAAATGTTTGCCAAGATAGATAAATATTAATGAATTTTACCCACTTACACATTAGTAAAACTGTTTATTTTCACCTTGAATTATGAGTAGATCATTAAAGCCCCCCCCCCCCCCCCCCCTCCGCACCAGTGGTTCTCAACGTTCATAAAGCTACAGCCCTTTAATAATCTTCATGACGTGGTATGCAACAGGTAACCCCAACCAAATTGCTATCATTGCTTCTTCATAACTGTAATTTTGCTAGTTATGAAACATAGTATAAATATTTGTCAAACGGATTGTGAACCACAGACTGAGGACCCCTGCCCTTCACCTTATTCCTGCTGCAGTTTCCCCTCTTGAACCTTTCACCTAGAGTGACCACAGAGCTCCTAATTATTCTCCACCCAGGTTGAATGGCTTATTTCCACCTGAGAAACAGCCCATGTCTCTGTGTCTTTGACAACCGATGAGGAGTATAGAAAAGCTACAGCTATGAGTTAAGTTGAAGAAGTTTGAAATGCGCTCTGCCACTGCCTAAAAAGAAGGGTTTCGACTAGTGACTTTAATTCCCTGGGGTACTGCAAGCATCACGTTGCGACAGGAAAACTTAGTATCCACTCTCTACTGTGGCATGTCATACCCCAGAAAAGCGCTTTCTCAGCACAACTTTGCACATCATAGTTGCCTTTCGTTTGTGTGATAATATATTTCTCAGTGCTGTTCCTACGTTAGTTTTCCTCGTATATCTCAATGAAAGTACTTTTGTAAATTATGGAAACTATATCTTAAAAACTGATTAAACCTGTCAAATAAATACACATTTATAAAAATGAGAAGTCCATTTATAAGTATATATTTATAAATACAGGACAGAAAGAAAACTTTTTGATGGAAAAATAAAGTTGAACAATTCAGTCTAATTTGCATTCAAATTCAAGTGGCAAAGTAATAACAATGAACATTCAAAATGGAAGAGACAGTACCTATAATGGAATCTTGAAACCCTGAAGCTTTTCCTAAAGGGCATTCATTCTTAATCCTTGAGATCAACACATAAACACGAGAGGGCACGTCAGAGGTCTTTGATGGCAATTGCATATTTAAAAATCATTCCTGAGTAAAACATGTTATCTCCTTATAGATATACTTAGTTATAGATCATACTTAGTAAACTAAATATCAAGTGTTAAATTCTCAAATACTAGTGTTAGTATAAGATTTAGATTTTGGGGACTCGGTTTTATAGCATTAATTCCGATTTAAAGGCTGACCATGCTAGCGCATTAGCATCTTGACTGTAATCTGTTAAGACACATCCAAGAGAGGGGAACTCTGCAAAAACCACAGTTAAGTCACCAGGGGATGTGGAATAAGAAGAGCAATGCTGGATACAACAATGATCAAAGACTCCGTAACTCTCCAAGACTTCAAGGAGGATCTTTGATGAAAGCAAGAAGCAGTCAGGAGCCCTGTAAATGAAATTAGGGAGGAAAGGTGAAGTCCCTCCATTGCTCTTAGGACACTGTGTTTACTCTTTAGCTGTGTATGTGGAGAGGTGCGCATTGGGTAGTGGAAAGGGGACCAACACCGACTACATTTTAGTAGCATAAACTTATGTTGTTCATTTGCCAACATAACCCTTTAATGGCCAATGACTGTATTATGCCAAACTTGTAATTACATGAAACTCAGACTCTCATAAAATTTCATTGTACATTATTTGTACTGTTTGTAGACTTAAGTATTCTACTTGGGTCATTTTCAACTTTTCTTCTGAAGACCTCCTCAGTTAAGTACTTTCTATCTCTCATGTTAATGAAGAACAAAGAGAAGGTTTATTTATAACTAAGATTTCAAACAAGAAATTTCATAAAATGTTTAGTCTAAAACAAATTAACATCTTACCGTATAAGTACTAAATTAATGTGACTGAATGTGTAGGTCCTATACAGATATTAACCTACCAGTTCTCTACATTTTAATACCAAACTTAAATCCTCGTCTTTTGAAGAAAGCATAATAGCATATGTGTATGAAAATTCCTTAGGAAACCCAATAAATTATATACTAATTTTAGAAATTAATAAAACAGAAATCTAACTTTTGAATTAATTTAGCCAACAGAATATATAACTTACACTTTGGAATTCCATTTCTTATTAATACTTTAGATCTTCAAATAAAAAAAGAAGTGATGATTTTTTGGGCAGAAAATATTTTACAATTTATCACCTAATTAATTATAATTACGCTATTCATGTTAATATTGCTTTCAAAAGATAGCTCAGGCTCCAAAGGCAAAACTTTTGAATAAATTATAAGTATAGATTTAGTTAATGACCAACATTGTTAATTACTACTAAACAACACTAAATTATCTCACCCAACATTTCATTTTGTATTTTAGTGAAAATCATGTAATTTTAGCATAATATAGATGACTTGACTCCACTTATCAAAGTAACATATTTATATTAGACTTTGAATGAAATAATTATGCATTTAAAACCTGCAATATATAAATAGACATAAAATATACTGATATAAAAATAGAGAGTCCCTATCATGGTAGATGACAATAATAAAGTTTTATACTATAGACATTAAAATAAAATGTTTAATTTATTCCATATAGAATTACTTCAAAAGGAATTTAGACTAAAGGGAATGTTGTGATATTTGATCAATAAGAAAATAAAATCTAGCATAAAAAGATATTTTTTTTCTAATTCTCCAAGGCAGATATTTTAAAAAGAGATAAGATATCAAAGTCTGTTTTGAAGTTTGACCAAAAGTAAGTTTAATAGTCTTTAAATTTGAAGGACAAGGTTGGAGAACATTCATATATCTTAGCAATTAGAACACTGAAATAGTTTAAAAATTAAAACTTCAATCAAGGGTAATATTTCATGTGGAAACAAGCAGAATAGTCTTTCTCAAAGAAGTGGAAGTTATTCTGCTGTGTCATCAAAAGAGAATTATTTTCTATTTTTGGAAAGCACTAGAATCTCTCTGACAGAATGAGACAATTGGTGAACCCAGTTGAGACCAAATAGAACCATCTGGCTGCCATATATCTTTTCTTTTAATAGAAAGTTTCCTCCTTAATGCACAGGAAAATGCATCTGTGGCTCCCAGCACAGTAGAGAGACAAACTCAAGAATTTACACTGCCAACAGGACTCTTAGCAGATCTTGCCTCATTTGTTAAGTTGACGGCTTGTTTGCTTACACCTCCTCATGCCGTTGATATTTTCACAGGGAATTCCGAGAGTTTGAAAATGGTTCCATCTGTGTTGAGTGTGACTCCCAGTGTGAGAAGATGGAAGAGGGACTACTCACGTGTCATGGACCGGTAAGCCTGAAAATGTTAGTGGGTGTGATGGCTTATTCGTTATCATGTATATAAATGTGTTGCCATTGTTTAGGGTCAATCTACTCTTTAAATTGGTACTTATAGGAAACTGAGGGGAAACATGTTTAATATTTGAATCCAGAAGCATACAGTTTAGTAGGAGAGATAAAATATTAGGAAATTTAATATCATATAAATATTTTTCCCAAAACATTGTATTTGAGCAGAAGAATAAGAATATAGAGTTGTCTTGAGACATGACACACTATTGAAAAAAAGATATACAAGTGATCCACTTAAATGATAATTTAATTAATGAAATCTGTACAGAGGGTTTAAAAAAACAGTTGAATGAGAAAATAAGACGTAAAAGTGAAAGGTTCATGTGGCTTTAGTGAGATTTTCAATGTCTCTGATGATGGCAGGATGAAGCATACCAGGAGGAGAAGCAAAAAGAGCTCCCTAAACTAATACCTAAAGAAGTAGAGTCAGTATTGTATTAGAGAGATAAATCCAAGGAGTAGATGTCCATCATGAAAACCTTAAGAACTGTGAAGCCTTATCCACAATTCAAAATTCTATTAGGGAGAATGTTTTTCTAAACCTCAGCAAACTCCTCCTCCTACTAGTTTTCCAGCACTTAAAGTTCTTTGAACAATGAGATCAGTCTGTGCTTGTCATTAGAAAGTGATGCATGCATCCTTCTTCAGACAAATATTTTATTCTTCCATTACTGAGACATCTCTTAGTAATTAATTACCAAGAGGATCAACATTTGGGTATAAGCAAGAATTAAGTCTAGTTTCAGAAAAAAAAAATGTATTTAAAATCTAAAGAGCACATTCCGGTGCTCCACTGTGGGTCTCTGTCTCTATCTCCATCCATCGCCAGATGAAGGTTCTATGGTGATATGCAAGATATTCATCAGTATGGATATAGGATAGGGCCATTTCAGGTTCCCTATCCTCTGCTGTCCAAGGAACTAACTGGGGACATCGCCCTGGGCACCTGGGAGCCCCTCTAGGTTCAAGTCTCTTGCCAACCCTAAGATGGCTCCCTTAATTAAGATATGTGCTCCCCTGCTCTCCTATCCATCCTTCCTTTATCCCAATCATCCCGTTTCCACAAGTTCCCCCATCCTCCCCTTTTCACTTTTCTCTCCCCATCTCCCCTTACCCCCATCCCACCCCACCCCCAAGATCCCAATTTTTTTCCCGGCAATCTTATCTACTTCCCATATCCAGGAGGATGACTATATGTTTTTCTTTGGGTTCACCTTCTTATTTAGCTTCTTTAGGATCACAAATTATAGACTCAATGTCCCAATGAGGAGCAGAAGGAGGGAGAACATGAGCAAGGAAGTCAGTACCACGAGGGGTGCACCCACCCACTGAGACAGAGGGACTGATCTATTGGAAACTCACCAAGGCCAGCTGGACTATGACTAAAAAAGCATGGGACAAAACCAGACTCTCTGAACATGGCGGACAATGAGGGCTGATGAGAAGCCAAGGACAATGGCACTGGGTTTTGATCCTACTTCATGTTCTGGCTTTGTGGGCCAGCCTAGCCAGTTTGGAGGCTCACCTTCCTAGACCTGGATGGAGGGGGGAGTACCTTGGACTTTCCACAGGGCAGGGGACCCTGACTGCTCTTCAGACTGGAGAGGGAGGGGGAGAGGAGTGGGGGGAGGTGGAGAAGGGTGGGAGGAGGGGGAGGGAAATGGGAGGCTGGGAGGAGGAGGACATTTTTTTTCAATAAAAAATAAAAAGAAATCCATGAAGGTCTAGTATCAAGAACATTTTTAATTATATATTTTATCATGACTTGTTTGGGTGTATTTAGTACAAAGTAATTTCATTTCAAAAAAAATCTAAAGAGCACATATTTTTCTATGAATGCACTTATTCAGCATTTAAGTAACTTAGAAATAATATATATGAGGTATATACCTCATATATATATATATATATATATATATATATATATATTCATATATATGAAATTGAGTCCTCTGTGAGCCACTCTGGAACCTTCTCTAAAGGATGTGCAACACGTGGTCTTTCCAAGGACGGTCACAAGTTCAATAGTATATGAAAAGGCAGGCCTTCCAGAAACAGAAACTTAGTTGTGTGCCACGAAGCATGAATGTAAAGAACAAATTACTGTTTCTTGGCCTCTAAGAAAGTATGTCCAAGGGCATCTGTAGGTAGCTTTTCTCCACTGTGAAGAGTCATGAACACACAGTTGACCTGGTACATGAGACATACCAATTCCATAAAAAATAGTCTATAAAAGGAAAGGAAGTTTGCCTACTCTGTTGGTGAAGCAAGCTGAGGTGTCTACCTGGGATCCTTAAGGCTTGCACATTTAGGTAACTATTTGGCAGTAGGTGTTGGAGGCCATGAGAGTTGAAGCAGGTGGCAACTAGTGTTCAGATACCAACCCACCAGAGGAGAGATTCTCTGATAGAGGTTAATCCTGTCCAGGTAAGACCTGCAGGATTATTGACTCGGAGAAGCTCATATTTGCTAAAGCAGCTTGATATCTCCCCAATACCTGTATTGTAGTATGTAATCTCATGTGATGTGTATAAGTAATCTCATGATTACAATTCAGTCTTATAGGCACATGTATCTGTGGCTGGTCAGGAAGATGATTTTTCATTTATCTGTATAATTTTGATATATAGAAAATATACTAGAATATTCCTCATAAATAAATCCATTGTTCCACAAAGACTGTAGATACTTAAAAGCCTGCTTTGTTTCTTTTGCTAAGACTAACTGAACGCAATTAACTGTCTTTTACCACAGAGCAAGTTCAGACTGGAATAAAGCCGTTTTGTAAATACATCATAAGTTTAAAACTTTACAGTTATGTACAAGGTCAGAGTCACAGATGGCCAACCAGGGTTGCTTGACAAAGTAATCTAAGAGTAGCATGCCAATTCTTTGCTTACAAAGTCTGTTGACAACAGACCTATGGCTCAAAGTTTGTCACTGGGCATACCCTGTCTGGTAATGGTCTTATTCCTATAACCTTGGAATCCTGTGTTGCCCTGGTAAATGTCTCAGCTCCTTATTGCTTTCCTTAGGAATATGATTTTGACCTATGAGAGATAGCTCTTGTAATTTTTGTATTTCTCCAAGCCTCCTATAAGAAGAGAGCGTTCAGGCTAGAGAAGAAGCAGCTAGGAGAATTTAGAAAGAGGGTAGAAAAATTAGAGTAGAAGCAAAAGAATAGAGACTTGTTTGAAGCAGCAAGTGTGGGAGAATTCTTTTGCTCTCAGATACCCTAAGAAAAAATTTCCTTTCAATTCCTATAGTGTCCTATAGTGTTCAATCTAAATCATGAAAAGGACCTTGGGGCTGGACCCCAAAGAACCTCATTAAGTAATGAATGAAAACAAGGTTTCTTCTGGAGTTTAAAAGCTTAAAATGAATGAATAAAATAAATAATATTGTGCCTTTTACTGCTATGCCTGGTATCGTGAGATGGGTCTGGATATAGTCAATGTGTATTAAACATAGGCGAGATGAAATACCACTGAAAAAGTGACTCCCAAGTTTGCCCATGTGCAGATTGTTTAGTTTGTCGATTGTTGCAGGTGCTCCGGCTCCACTACTTCCTGTGTATTTCCTGCTACTGTCTGTGACTTAATATTTTCATGACATGTATCTTTCCTCTTCCTTTCCATTATTACTCTTTCAAATCTCAGAGAAGTATTCTTACTTTGTTCAGTACGTGTCATTGTTTAGATGCTTGCTTTGCATCAAACTTCATTGTTGTTTTTTACATATTAACACTCATTCAAAGTATTTTTCAAAAAAATCAAAGATGAATTTCATATCAGTCTTTTCTCAAATATTTTGCATTCTACATCTTAAAGCTCATTTATCTTAATATTTCAAATTTTCCTAATTTTTTATACTTCGAAATAGCCAAATGTAATTAATAATTCATATTTTTAGTATAATTAATCTTATTGGTAGAAAATTAATATGTTTAAGTGAAGTCTAAGTATATTATTTGATACACCATATTTTGCTAGAATAATTTCATAGGAGATATCTATTTTAAAATATTTGATGTTTCCAGACTCGAAAGATGTCTCAGTGATTAACAGAATTGGTTGTTATTCCAGAGGATCCAGGTTCGATTCCCAGTATGCAAATGGCACTCACAATGCTCTGTAACTCCAGTTACAGGGGCCTGGACACTCTTATACATACTTACATGCAGGCAAATCACCAATGCATGTAAAAAGAAAAAAATGATATCTTATGCAAAAGATATTGGCATACATCCTTCATTCCTTTTATGTGATTACACTAGTTTTCAAATGTCAGAATTTTCAATTATCATGTTATTTACTAATCAAAACTGATAATTATGAAGCTCACTGTAGATCGTATTTACAGCTGGGACTTAACAGATATCATGCATGTTTTGAGAGCTTTGTGCTACATCTTTTTTCATATATTTTCTCTTCTTGTCTGCTAGGTAATTTCTCCATTCTACCAAAAAAGATATATTCTTTAAATTGCTAATAAATTTCTCACTATCATGAGCATAATTACAATCCCACTCTGCATGATCAGGGCTTAGAGCACTCGACCTTCTCCCCCGGGGTGCTCCTTCTGCTTTTTTGTCTTCTGCTACATGAACTTATATAAGTGATTACCTGTTTATTAATTTCTTTCAATGTGTATATTTTTATAGCTTCTCACTTATAAGTTCTCCAAAGAAATTGAGAAAATTTATTTTAAAAGATGCAAACATTTTATAAAAATTATATTGTTTGATGACACCCCCTGAACTTGTATGATACTCAGAGTCCTAATTCCAACCAACTAACAATTTGAATTTACTTCAAAATTATTTGATATGAAAAGCAGACATAATAAACATTTTTGTTTCATCACGGTAGTGCTTATGATACTAGATGTGACATGAAAATACAGACTTTATAAATCTGGAGAACAAAGAAGGCAGTTAATCAAAACACTTGAAAGTTACAAGGGCAAGGAAGATAGAGAATAAAGTGTGAAGTGGGGAAGGAGAGACAGAGAATTTCATGGTTAGTTTGTCAAAGTTTCCAATAGGATAAACATTTATAACTACTAAAGTTCACCAATATTGTTAAATCTGAGGAACACTGTGGCATTCCTCACTTAAAATATGAATAAACTTACCCATAATTATATAGCTACTTCAAAAGCCAGTGAGACATGAAGCTTCAATTCCATCGTAGAAGTTATGACTCTAAGTTTTTCCTTCCAGTCATTGTAGTCTTCCTTCCAGTGCTGTACAAGGAAACAGTGGAAAGGTAAATAGATAAGAGGAACCCAGCAGTCACTGGAGGTCGAAGCAGATTCCAAAGAGGCAGGAATAGAAGAATCAGATTTGGATGCAGAGAACAAGCTTTCAAACCATGTTTAAAAATGGAAAGTAGCTGTTAGAATGGTTCATCAAAGCTGTGCTAATATGTCAATTCTGTTCTTTCTTTGCTCTCAGAAAAGCATATTAAATACTTTTTATGCAGGGTACTCTGAAAATCTTGGAAATATTCAAAGTGAACCATCTTCCTGTTATGACCCATAAGCTCTGATTTTATGGCATCTCCATTTCTACATGAAACATTTGATAGTGGCAACACAGAGAAAGGAGGCTAGAGAGTTCAGCCCTCACCCCTTACTTAATGGCTTCTATTTCCATTTCATTGTTCAACATAAGCTTTATCTCACCTGCACTGACAGGTGAATGGCAGTCTTCCCACAGGGATGAAAGAACATTTTTATATGGTGGTAAATAGTAGCTTTCTTTTCAGTAGAAACTACTTGGGATAAGTAACTGCCACAGAGAAAAATAACATAATGCACACATTAGGATTTAGTCTGTGACTTTGCTGCCTGTCTAGATTATTGGGTCTAGAGACAGTTTAGAACCAGGGAAAAGGAGATGCATCCTTCATCTCCACAACTTTGTCACTCACTGCCTCTAGACACTTATTGTGCCTTGGGAATAGCACAATATGGGAGACTGAGCATTAGATGTTTGTCTTTTGTTATGAAAGTGAAACGGGAGCCAGTGCACTTCAAGTACTTGGAGCTTTGTTAGAATGCCTTTGAGCTATGTCAGCTGGCGTAGGTTTTTGTGTCATGGTGAATCAAATAGGCACAAACTAGCTGGTTGCATTAGACTATACTTAACAATTAATTTTAATTCATCACATTTTGTATGCTAAGATTTTTTGCCTACAAGAATTTAATAGAAAAATATGCCTAACTGAGACTCTGCTTATTTACATATGGCAGGCTTTATTCTGTGTTCTGCAATAAGCAGTGTCTCTTGTCTTGTAGAATAAGTCATGCCACTGAACATACTTGCACAGCAAATGATTCTGTATAATAGGTAGTATTACGTGCCTAAGTACCCATGAGCAGGTGTTAAAATTGGAAGCATGTGAAGTATTCTTTGGGAGGAAATGAGAAGTTACCATTAGCAACTCTTAAGTTAGAACGGGGATTAGGTTTCCTATGCTAATTTAATTTTTTTTCTTTTCTTTTAGCTCTTTGCTTCACATCAAAACAATGGAATAGATAGCTACTTGATCTAAGCTCACTGGTTTCTTTATGATTATATTTTCTTCTTGACTTCACTATTTTTCATTAGATACTTCAATCTTTGGTTTTGTGCTGCTTTATATTACTGACTTATAATATCTAGCTGATTTTTAGGTTGCCGTTACCCCCACAAATAAACATAACTGCACAGTCATCCCTTATTAACAGTTCAGCATAATGTGCTCCAAACATGGTCTCAAGTTCACAATATTAGCAAATATGAACTTGGTTTAATTGTGTCCTTGATTGCTCACTATGTCCTACTTATCTAAGCTTTCTTCAGGTGTGCTGTAATAAGTATTCAGACTTACAGACATAGACAGATAACAGGAAGACTAGAACTGGAGGTAAACAAATTCCAAACAAGTCATCCATGTAATTTTATTGTCATAAACCCCCTAAGCAAACAGAGTGGCTAGAAAGGAGGGATGATAGTATCAAGTAGGACATAATTAAAATAACAGAATATGCAAAGATTTGGGCCCTTCTGAAGAAAAATCTTGAGACTGAGCATAGTGGTACATTGCTTTAATTCTGCAATCTGGATATTGATAAGTGAGAATTATAGATTTGAGAACACTGGGTTTCACTAGAAGACACTGTCAAAAAATAAAAGTAGATATTGCAAATGAATATATACTATTTTTGTTAATGTTTTCATATTAGTGTGGTTTATCAATTTTCTATTTATTAAAATCATGTATATTGTAAAAGAAAATATGCAAAATGAGTTCACTATATTTTAATTAATAATTTTCATGATACCTACATCACTGGATAAGATTCTCCAGGCATTTTTTTATTTTAAAATAGTTATTATATAATTTTTAATATTTTATTTTTTTTGAATAAGTACTATAAGACTCTAAAGATTGCCCTATAGTTTGCATATCATTTCCTTTTAAGCATCATTATAAGATGATTTAAGACAAAGAATAACCAAGAAATTTATTTACTTACTTATTTATTATTTATCCATATACATTGGTGTTTACCTGCATGTATGTCTGTGTGAGGGTGTTGGATCTCCTGAAAGTGGAGTGACACACATTTGTGAGCTGTTGTGTGAGTGCTGGAAACTAAATGCTGGTTCTCTGTAAGATTAGCCATTCCTCCTAAGCACTGAGCCATATATATGTCTAAGATGTCTAATACCTGATAATTCAATCAAGCTAAATTTTAATTTTATTTCAAATAGTCACTAGGAAAGTTTGCCTCCTATGAAAAGCAATGTGCTCTAATTTCCATTATGCATTATTTCTCATTATTTTGTGGATTTATATCTTCTCAATAATGGTGATAAAACATACAATGGAAACTTTATTATATAGATATACTTTTACTTTATAATACTATTAAGAATGAACCACAAGATGAAAATGTTGATACCCTTTTGAAAGAGCCATTGAGAAACATTAGTTCAAATTAAGCCACAGAGATATTACATGAAGAATAGATGAACTGATTTCAAAAGCAAGATGTTCCCTGAAGAAATTTGATAGTATGATAATAGATGATGGTTCATACACGGAATAGTGAAGTAGAAGTTTAAGTTCTCTTAGTGCTATTTATACTTCAGTGGCCACATCCATGTTAGTGTCATAGGAAGACTTATTGAATTGTCACTCAAAAAATCTATGAAACTAAGCTACATAAATGCTTTTCAGAAGGATTTGAACCCATTTTTATTTCTCCACATTTGTTTTTCTTTTCATATTTAGGGACCAGACAACTGCACAAAGTGTTCTCATTTTAAGGATGGTCCAAACTGTGTGGAGAAATGTCCCGATGGCCTACAGGGAGCTAACAGTTTCATCTTCAAGTATGCGGATCAGGATCGGGAATGCCACCCCTGCCATCCCAACTGCACCCAAGGGTAAGCATCCTTCCTGGCCAAGGACGAAACCATGGGCGTGTTTTCAGTTCAAAGGATGAACATACGTATCAGTATCTGTGATGATGTCTCCTTGCATTACAATAGCCTCAGGAAATGCTATTCATCGTTATAAATTACATGTGGATTTTAAAATGGTATTCTTTTTAGGAGAACCTCTGAAATGTCTCCACTGATCATTTACCTTAGGAACTCCTTCATGAAGCCAGTATGATTTGGATGCAGTCTTGAAACTGTCCAATCTTTACAGTAGACTCAGTGTATATTAGAAAATGCAATGCCATACATGTATGAGAGATTTCTCCTATGTGGTTCTAATTATTTTTCGTCAAAACTTAAAATGAGTATATATCTTTAAAAATGACTGCCTTGGATTCATCCTTCAATGAAATCTGAGACTATGCAATCAGGGCAGAGAAGAAAACAAGAATAAAATGCTTATATGTGTACACACTACATAACTTATATAGTTGTGTGAGACATTTTATTGTAGTTTCCTTATAATTTAGAGTTCTTTGTCATGAAACCATTCAGAAAGATACATACATATTTTTCATTCAAAAGGATGTCTTCTGCATCATAACCTATGATATTAAAAATTATAAACAAAAATTGGAGGGATTGTTTTTGTTCGATGTTATGGCCATTGATGTTCAAAAGAAGAACATTGTATACAAAAGGAAATAATGCCAACTCTAACAAATTCTAATCTATTTCTTTAGAAAATATCTTATCTCACTAGCAATTTCTCCTTGTTCCCTAGAAAAGTTAAATATTGTTAAAATTAAGAGTAGCTAACTCACTCTATTTTCTCATCGTAAAACCTCACTTTCTTTGTGAGTGTTTACTCTCAGTGTAGGCAGAGAAACAGACAGATGTACACACTTGTTGAGAGTTATCTTGGGTGCTTTATATCTGGCAGAAAGTGGAGGTTCTGTAAAGAGATTGTTCTGACAGATTGAGCCCTAGCTGTTAGAAGATATTGAAAAAGTGAAGTGAACAACATAATTTTCTGCCAAGAAAACATCAATTTTTGGATGTTGCTATAATTTCCTACAGGTCGGGAAATCAGCTAAGTCACTCCATGTAGTAGCAGATCCTCAAAAGGTACAGCAATATTCTGCCCCATGAATGCAAATGCAACATAGAAGAGCTGCCTGCCAACTCCTCAGTCTCTACACAGGCACACAGATTGAGGAAGAGACAGTCAACTATACATTTTGCTTCAAGGAAAACAGAAGTAATAAACAGTTCCCCTTGTGAGTTTTGGTACACTTGAGTTAAAACTATTTTATGAAAACATAAAACCTGGTGCTACTGGAGCAGAAGAGTCAGCAAGAGAAAGAGAAAACTTTGCTTGCTAAAATCATCCACAAGAGGGTTTTATTGTTTTGCAACTAAAATTAAACCAGTAAATTATTCAATATAATGTCGATGTCAACAGCTGTTGCCATTCAAAATGAGACCTTTTGCTGTTTTTGCAAATCTAATTACAATGAAGCCATTAGGGAAATGAAAGTGAGACAAGAGCCTAGTATGGATGTGTGGCTGGAGTGTCTTCCTTGTCAGCCTTTTAAATCATAATTGTATAATAAAGGAAAGCATATATAGTAGAGGGAAGTATAAGTTGAGGCCAATGAAAAGGGTTCAAGTTACCGTAGCAATGAAGCTTGGATCTCATACAAAAGGGGTGCTGAGATTTAATGGGAACCTCTAAATAAATAGAAAAATGCCCTCAACGGCTTGTGGCTGCAGAATGGTGAATCAGAGGATGCTGTATTTCTTAGCATCTTCCAGGGTAATATGTCTCCAATGAGGACTTTGTCCTGAGGTCTTGTTGTTGCCTTCTTTGAGCTTTCCCTTCCTTATTATCAGCAATTCCTACATTGTATGAACTAGATCACACCATACCCACTGTCCTTGGCATCTTGTACTAAAGAAACATATACTGGGAAGTCTGTTTTCAGACTGAGTGTGAGCATATAGAGCTATGGTCCAGAGAAAGATCACAGACAGAGAGAGAAAGATCACAGACAGAGGGAATGCGGGGCTGAATGACTCTCTTTTATTTCTCAGCTCAGCCATTAATTGACCATATGAGTAAGTGTGAGCTCTTGCCAGGCCAGTTCTACTTCAGAAAGCAGGTTCCCTTCCATATGCCGATATCCATCAGGATGTTCAATAACTACGTTAATGGAAAAAGACTTTCCAATTACATTATTTTAGGAAATAAGTTTGTACTTTGAATGCAGTTTAATGATTTCCCTAAAAATAAAATTATGTATCTTATACCTGAAATGTATTTTTACTGCTCTAAAACTGCATTCAATAAATTGACTCTAAAAGTCCCTCTAGTACTTTTTTAAAAGATGAACCATTAGTCCTGATGAGAAACCTCTCACCGATATTTTTAGAAGGCAGAAAAAAAAAAGGAAAAGGAAGAAAGGGAAGAAGGGAGGGAGGGAGGAATGAAGGAAGGGACGAAAGAAAGAAAGAAAAAGGGAACAAAGGAAGGAAGGAAGGAAGGAAGGAAAAGAAAAAAAATGTCTCTTCTTGCCTTGGCTGGAGGCCACATTTTTATCAACAGGTTTTTTTTTCAGTCATTCTTTAGCTTCTTCTGTGGGATTCAAGCTAATCAATTTGTTTTCTTTCATTTACTGATCCAAATATCATCACCAAAAGCAACTAGGAGTAGGAAAAAGTTTATTTCAGCTTGTACTTCTAGTTCACAGTCCATCATTGAGGGAGGTAAGAACAGAAACTCAAGATGGTATTTGAAACATAAAGAATGGAGGACCACTGCTTGCAGATTGGTCAGAATCTCATTGCTTAATTAGCATTCTTATACAGCTCAGGACTATGGTAGGCACCTATGGTAGGCACCCCAATAATGAGATGAGTCCATGTGCATCAATTAATAATCAAGATAATACCCTTTTGATATACTCACAGGCCAACGTTATCTAGGCAATTCCTTCATCAAGACTTCCTCTCAGATGATCAAGTCTGTGTGTCAAGTTGACAAATTAAACCCACCTAGGAGACCTATTTTTTTTAATCAAAAGTCATTTTCAGAATTAAAACATTCATAGATTGCTAAGGACTCACACTTATGTTATTGAATTTATATACCAAAACAATACCTTTTTATGGTGTATTGAAATGATGAGTTGAAACAAAAAGTAATAAAAAAATTAAAAAGTGAAGTTTTCTGATGTTGGCGTAACCCTATAATCACTAGGAGGTAAAAGGAAGAAAATTTCTATAGTTTTGGGGCCAGCCTGGCCTACATAATGAGTAAGTATGCAAGCCAGGCCTCCAGATAACATTCACTCTCAAAAACAAACACCAAAAACAGAACAAGAAAACAACGAATGAAATTAAGGACAACAATAATATATGTATTCATAATAAGCAATATCTGTGGTTAAAGAAACAAAAACTAAATTTATTACATAATGCATAATGACCACAGACATTGTTTTCTACAGTGACATCACTTATTTCTATGATAAATTCATAACTACTTCATTTCCTTTTATTTTAATCCAAACTTGCATTGTAGACATGGATTGCAATGCTCCTTTCATTGAATGATGTTTTTAAAATCTTTTTTTTTATAATTACTTTTTTTTTCAAAGATTTATTTATTATGTACACAGTGTTCAGCCTCCATGTATGCCCGAACGCCAGAAGAGGGCACCAGACCTCATTACAGATGGTTGTGAGCCACCATGGGTTGCTGGGAATTGAACTCAGGACCTCTGGAAGAGCAGTCGGTGCTCTTAACCTCTGAGCCATCTCTCCAGCCCCTGTTTTTAAAATCTTAAAGCTTTGTTATTATTATTTTTGACAAGTATCTTAGTTTCTTTTATCAATTTTTCTTTTTCTAGTTTTCAAGTTTAAATAATGAAAAGTAACCATAGATAGAATGATAGAAATAAAATCTGCTTGTAGAACTAAATCTGTAGCCTTTATAATGATAAAATTGAAAATATCCTTCAATTTTGTTTCAAAAATTGGATATTTTCACAAAATGTCTGAATTATACTTGTCATGTGGGTGGAAAAGGGCACTTACATATCAGTATCAGCAAACATAAGTTAAACTTGTCCCATCATTCTGAATTCATGAGATGGTTTTAGAGTATATATAATGTTATGAATTTCTGTAAATACTATGCTTTGGAATATTAATATTTGCATGGTTTTATTTCTGATCTTATTTTTGGCCCCTTGCTATTTTTTCTCAAAATTTGATGTTTCTCTTACTTTTTAATCTTGCTCAACCAATAAGAATTTTATGTTCCAATTAGCTGCTTATATATAAAATCTATGAAGGACCTAAAATACAATGACATCTTTAAATATATGATAATTTATACTTTGAAAAAGCTGCTTCACGTTTGTTGACCTATATTTTTCTTGGTCTTCACCTGTTCCTTTAACTGTCAGTATATAAACACATTTTAACCTCAGGTATCCTATGTAATGCCCTCAACAACTTTTCTTGACCCATGTTTCTGTTCTCTTAATCCTAATTTACTATTCTTCACTACATAATAGCCTGGCTGGCTCCTATACACTAGTCTCCACATGACAAAGGGATTATAGACACAATTCTATCAATATAATGGTTTCCTTCTCTTTTTTTGTTTTTAGGGAAGGCTTTCAAATTTGGATGTTTTTAACTTTTTATACAAGTGTATGTTGTACACTGAACACCTCTGTTCTTATTCCTCTACCCTCTTCTTCCATCCTCATCCCCATCTTATTAATCCTCTTTGTTCCCCAGGTAGATTCACTTCCTTCATGTCATGTATATTTATATAGTTTTTATATTGCTGTTTAAGATCTAGGAACCACAAATGAGAGAATTACAATAATGATTTTTTCTATGAGGTTGGCTTAATTGTTTCGTAAGTCGATCTCCTGTTGCACAGATTTTCCTGCAAATTATGTAACTTTGTTCCCTGTGATTGAGAACAATCTCATTGTGTATGTTTACCACATTTTTCATTCATATCTCTGAATAGAAAATCTACAGACAGGCATGGCTTTTTTTCAAACAGCACGTAGCTTCCCATTATTATCTGCTAACTTAAAGCCCACCAAGCTGGCTGTTAAGAGTCTTCCATTGTCTTTTCCTTTCTGTGAGCCTGCCATTGTGGTCTCTCTCTACTTGGAACTTTTGTTCAGAGTGTAGAATGCTCCTGAGCTTTTCTTTGCTCTTCTTTTGCCCTTAACACTCAGAGTCACCCCAGCCACAACTCTCGACATTTCAGACAACACATGGCTGACTCTCTCAGAAAGGTGACCATGCCCTTCTAAAACGAGATACTCTGGTATTCCTCCTCCACATTGTATATACGGAAAAGTACCATACATATATATTCATGCATTTCTCATCTTCAAACAGTAGCTTAATGAGAACAAGCTAAAAAGCATCTAATTCATCTCATTTCTTCCTGCAGCTCTTTCAACAGTCCAAGCACTTTAGTAGGCTCATACATTGGCTCATTGAATGAATGAAGATGTTTTATTATTCACACTCTCTCCTCAAAAAGTATTTTACTATTTAGTGTTTTTATCTTTCAAGGGTCATTATAAAGATTACACACAAACTACAGCTTTTCAGACTCTTCTTGGGAAGTAAGAAGTAGACTGTTAATTTTACAAAATGGTAGTACTGTCATAAAAATCCTATTTTGAAGGGAATATCACAGGAACACAATAAAAAAAATCAACTCACTAGAGCAAAATAAAGGAAAATCATACAATACTATTCTAGGGACTTTTAGTAGTTTATTTTCCAATTAAGAATTGTTTTGATTAGATCTAATGTGTGGATCTAAGTCAACAATGTGTTCTTTAGCTGTTGCTTAGCTCTTCATTTTATGCAAATTTGTCAATTGTCTCAGGTTAAAATTTACTTTTGTTACTCAAAGGGGATCCTCAAAACAAAACACAGAAAACTGATTTTCTCCATAGTGGTAATGTTATAGCATATATGATGGAGCAGAGAGATGATGACGTTCTATGCACTCACTAGCATCTCGGGTGAGTTCCAGAAGCTGTATATGGTCTGTCCACATCTTTGGGTGCCTAAGGCTCCTTTTCTGGTTGTTAAACCTCAGAGTTTGAAAGAACATGTATAATCTCTATTCCCACCCAAATTAGGAGCTCTTGTATTCAGACCCCCAGAAGCTGTGTTTCTTTGAAAGGAAGAAGAGAAAATAAGAAACAAATTCAAGCCGGGCGATGGTGGCGCACGCCTTTAATCCCAGCACTCGGGAGGCAGAGGCTGGCGGATCTCTGTGAGTTCGAGACCAGCCTGGTCTACAGAGCTAGTTCCAGGGCAGGCTCCAAAGCCACAGAGAAACCCTGTCTCGAAAAACCAAAAAAAAAAAAAAAAAATTCAACTTAAATACATTGGAAAATAGAAAAAGCATTTCCATAACGGCTCAAAATGAAAAACTAAGGACTATATATGAAAATTCTGTGTATTTAAATGCATTTGTCAAGTTCTTCGTAGATTTCTCAGCTTCCTATTTGTGAGCTTTTGTTTGAGTTCAATATTGCGAGTTCTTTTTTTTTTTTTAAGTTTCTCTTTTGCTGGGCAGTAGTATTCATGCCCTTAATTCCAGCACCCGGGAGGCAGAGGTGGGTGAATCTCTGAAATCGAGGCCAGCGTGGTCTATATAAGCTAGTTCCGGGACAGGCTCTATAGCAACAAAGGAACCCTGTCTTGAAAAATAAAAGTTTCTGTGTACAGATCATGTTTTTGCTATTTAAAAATGATCATGAACTGCAGTGATGGCCAATCAGTTCATCTGAGTTATAAAGAAATGCATGTTTAATGATAAAAATAAAGAAATTCATAACCAAGGATGAAAATAATCTGATTATGTAAAATATCCATGGGAATTACATTAAAATATATTAACATATTTTCTGCCAATATCCATCTTTAATGAACACCAAGAGTAAGGCTATTATACTACAGTCAATTGTTCATTGCCTTTTTATTGATTTTGAATTTTCCTTAAACTTAACGGTGTTTTAAGAGAAATGACGTACATGAAAACATTCATAGTCATTGAACTATCGAGTAATTAATCTAGCTGTGTATAGTGATGAACAATGCAAATGGATCAGAAGCGACTGATGTTTACGAGCATTATCCACAGAAGCAGGTAAAATTCCCGTTGTTTCCTCCATGTTTCTGGCACTGTTCTGAGAAGGTAATTTTAATTAAGTCATAATTTCAGTTTACTTTTTTGTTTTCACCGAGAAATAATTTTTCTCTCAGTCTCTAAAACTACGCTGTTCCAAAAGCTGCCAAATATTAAAATTAAGAATTTGGTACATTTAGTATTTATCTCAGCTGTTTTTGGTTGTGTTTGTTTAATGACTGATTTCTGTTTCCTTGTATTTCTTTGAAATTTTAATCTCTGCAGGTGCATAGGCTCAAGTATTGAAGATTGCATCGGCCTGATGGATAGGTACTTGGTGTGCTTGCTTCTCATGTTCTTCCTCCAAGGCTCCATGCGTGAGCACTGGTGCATGTGTGTGCATGCCACTGTGGATGGAGAGTGATGTTTTCTGTTCTGTAATTGCTTGCAGGTGTAACGGTCCCACTAGTCATGACTGCATTTACTACCCATGGACGGGCCATTCCACTTTACCACAACATGCTAGGTAACATCAACCATGTTTCCATTTTATCGCTCAAATTCTTCCCTTGTTACCACCGACAAAAATACTAACCAATTGGACTATAGTTTAAGCCCATGAAATGAGAGTTACAACAGAAAGGAAAATGCTTTGCTTTTAAAATCATTTCTTTATTTTACCTTCATTCATTAGGATTTCAGAGTTTTGAGTAGTAATGACATTGATTTTAAATTTTACACACTTAAAAATTAGTAATTATCTTATAACTTCAAAAGAATATTCTTAATCTTAGATATAATAGAAAAACTAAAAATTCATAAAGGAGAAATTTGAGAATTTTAATTGATACTTATAAAATGTTTGCTATATAATTTAAATTTAATATCTGATTTTGTGTTATTTTGAACTGTTATATTTCCAGATGAAAAATTATCATAGAATCAATGCAATTTGAAAAATATTTTGTGCATGTTAAACCATATATTGGAATTATAATAACATAATATATTATTCATGTTTACACAAATTTCTGAGCACAAATTTTTCCAGTCGTTTTAATCATAAACAACAAAAACTGGAAGCAAGCGAGGCTACCCTATTGTGGTGTACCTGTGCACTGCAATATGCCTGAGTAATAAAAAGGAAGAAATTGATGCTACACACACAATGGATGGATCTCAAACTCACTACGCTGAATGAAAGAAGCCAGACTGTCAGAAATACATATCGCTTGATTTCCTCTTTATAACAAACTCTGGAAAAGATAAAAATACAGGACTGAAATTCAATGAGAGTTGCCAAAAACTAGAATTTTAGGGGTAAAGTTCACTGTGGAATAGTAAGACAGACTTTTGCAGATGATGAATCAATCTATACTTTTATTGTGGTATTGGTTGCACAAATAAAAATGCTTGACACAAACCATGCCTGATAGATTTTATTATAAATTATATAAACCTGTGGTTTATTGTTTATACATAAATAAACATGATTTTAAAATATTTTGTGAAACATTTTAACTAGGAAAGTAGTGCTTTGCAACTTCATATAGAAATACTATTAGTTTTCAAAAACAAATACATTTGATCATTTTGCAAATACTACAGCAAAGTTAAAAACAATAAAAATTTTAGATTAAGTGTTGCTCTTAATAAAATGTTTTTTGTTATCATATGACAATGAAGCATTTGTAAAACATAATCATCAGATAAGAAGCATAACAAGAGCAATAGATTTCAGGAGCTGCCTTTATCAGGGCTTGCTTGCCATTATTCTAAATTCTAACACCTAAAACAGTTTGTCTAGTGTTTCCATCTTATTCAGTCTTAATATAGTCTTGTTCTATGCATCTGGCTACTTTCACTAAATATTACATGTATAAGATTCATCAATGTCATCGAATCCATTCACAGCTTTTCCGTTCATTTGCCTTTAATTGCTTCTAAGTTTTAAAGTGGTTGAATAATTGATGTGTCATCTTCATGCGTTGTCTGTTAATAAGTAGTGATGACAAGTTCTAAAGTAAATTAGGTGTTTAGAGCAACATGATTTATACAACAGTGGCACATTGATACTTGGGCTGGTAAAACTAGTTAATGTAGTTGTCTTAAGACAGCTGAGAACTTTGACAGCCTTATCAAAACTAAGAGAAGAGGAAAGAGAAGCAATGCATGGGAGTTAAGACAGAAATCCAAGTCCAACTTTGTCTTTCAAGAGTTAACTTGGATTCTCGTCATGTTCATAAACTAATATTTCTTCTTCAGACACTGACTGGGTCCCTGAACTATCATGAGAATGATTTTCCATTTATTCGGATGACTTTATTTATAACTTAATCTAATATTTTACCACATGTTGGTTAAAGTATTTTGACTTTGAAATCATATTTTCAGATTTAAAATAAAGCTCTAATCATTTTTAGACATGTGACTTGAAGGTCCTTACGTTATCTGAGGGGCACAGTTTCATATGCACAGTGGCAGCATTTATGTAGTTCCTAAACTGCTCTGAGGACTGCATGTTTCCTTAGTAACAGTGCTTAGCTCATAGAAACCGCTCATTTGTTTTACACTTTTCTATATAACATTATCATTATTTTTTTTTAGTATAACCAGGATTCTCCAACCTCAGAAATGTGAATTCCTGCTTCTCAGGGAAAAGAGAGAAGTCTCTCAAAGTCACCAGAAAGCATTAATGAGTACTGATGCCTTCTTGATTGCTTTCTTGAGAGAAGGGGGCTATTTCTGTCACTTTGCCTTGAGAATCAGGGAGAGGACACTTGGTCATGGGGAATAGATGGAGAGTAACAGTTCATTTGTAGTTGCAAATGATTTTAACTGATGTCACACAATTCAAAATCATAATGTGTCTAGTTATAGATTTAATAAGTTACTAATTTAAACAAAATGATTAAATTTTCAATCTTATAACATGCCTGGATTTCCATGAGAAAATCCATAATTTCAGACTAATACAAATAATTATCCGTGTCATCAGTAGATACCCAAGGCTAGAAATAGTAAATGACTGTAAAATGCAGTACATCATTCCTAAGAGAAGTCACTTGTGACTCTGCTAACCAGGTAAAGAGCAAAGTTCTTCGGTGTGAACACATGGCTTCAATATGGGTCCTATCTTATTTCTTATCCATGAAATTGGATGATATTATAAAATTAGTTTGAGAATTCTATTAGACAACACATAGATACCATCCTGGACTAAACAGTCACTGACTACACTTATAGCTGTGACTGAAATATTGACATCATCTCAGAACAATTGTATTATATATTGACCTATTTGTATTTTAATCTAATAAATTAGTCAATACAGAATCAACATATTAAAATTTTTCAGATATTAATCATTTACTTTTTACATCAGATTATAACCCAGGGCCATGATTTCAATAGGTAATTGGTAACTTGCAACTAATTATTTTTTATCTGAAACTCTAGATGTATTTACTCCGTGTCTGTTTTATAACTTTGAAACAATGTAACTGTATTTTTAAATTGTGTTGAGTTGTCAGAGTTATGTGACCTGTCAGGGGCTGCACATATGATAGTTGAGAAGGTCCATAAAACATTTATTTTTAATTCTTTGGAGTATTTGACTTACATTGGATGAAATCTTGGAGTAGTCAAATTCCCCCTCAGGTTCCACATGTCTATGATGAGATGAATGTGCATTCGTGAAGCAGGTTATCCTTCACTAAGATCTCAGCACCTTTTCCATCTTTCAGAAACATTGATAGTTTTAGAAATGTCCATCTTGATTGAGTAAAGCAAATATTTCATGGTGGGAAGACCAGAAATAAGACAATGGGAAATGAATATTTTCAGCTTCCTAATCCACCTTTTAATTGGTACAGCATCCAAATACTTAGTTTTGTATTGTTGTCACAGACAATTACGTTGAGCATGCCAACGTTGTTTCTTCAAAATATTTGTAGGTAGTACTCCTCACTGCCCCGCTGTTTTTGTTTCTGTGTTCTGTTTCCTAACCCTGCAGGGAAAAGAGGACTGGAGATTTAAATGAGAGCAGGTAAAATGTTTCTGATCTTGATTGACTTTCATTTTCAAAGCAGTGTCATTTTTTTTCCCGAAACCTGCAATTTGTAAATTGGTTTTCCACACTCCATTTAGCTTACAAGCCATTGCTGGAGTCTCTTCCAGGAAGACTGGTGAGATACGCTAAAAAAAGATCGAAAGACTCTGTTTTGTATCATAGAATAGCCTACTTACGTGGAAAATAAAACCAGTAATTATCTATTCTTTCTCTCATTCACATTTTCTAATCTAATTAATGCCGGAATATAACATTTACTTTGAGCAACCTTTCCCCAAATTTTTGACCTCCATTATTCTGGTTTCCTCCCAAATAACACCATGAGAATTGTGTTTTTCAAGTCTCTTTATTTTTGTGTGTGACATTTGTCTTAGCTAGCACACAGGCTACTTTCATATAGATTCCTTTTGATATAAAAATATTAGATTTATTCTATCTTGGATTCTTTGTCAATATATATGAAATATATGAAAAACTGGAATAGCCTACTCTCATATAGCACGAGGCATGAATGTGTTAATCAGAACAATAATTAACTCTATTGTTGAGGAATTTCTCCATGTTAGCTAGCAAAATGTAAACTAACTATAAATTCATTTTACTTTGTTGGATAAAAATATCAAAATAGATATAAAAATACATACTAGATTACCTATTCCTCTATTCTTATCTGGTCCAGCTCTTTGTTCTAATTAATTTATTTTATATTTTTTGCAATATGTAGTACAATAACTGAATTTATTTTCTCTAAGTCTATAGTGTAGAACTATTTGAAACATTTCAATTTTTTTTTTTTTTTGGTTTTTTGAGACAGGGTTTCTCTGTGGTTTTGGAGCCTGTCCTGGAACTAGCTCTTGTAGACCAGGCTGGTCTCGAACTCACAGAGATCCGCCTGCCTCTGCCTCCCGAGTGCTGGGATTAAAGGCGTGCGCCACCACCGCCCAGCTAACATTTCAAATTTTTATGGTCATAGTCACACTTTCCATTATGGTACAGTGAGGTTTGCCCAGGAGGTCACCTAACAGTTTATGCTTTGTCAAACTTACCTGTGTGTGATGGAGATGAAAGAAATAACATTATAGTCCAGGTACCACTTACATATGACACCTTAAATTTCTTTGTTTTCTCCCAAGGAAGGGAGTTCAGGATTTATGTACATATCACATGCTGCAAATCACCTATAAATGGTGACCTTTGAGAGCCGTAGTTATAATTAATGGTGCCCAAATACAATAAATAAAAGTGCATAGCTTTTTTTATTAGAAGGCTATCTGCATTCCATTGCATTCTGTATGTTACATTCTCTTTTCAAATAAGCAAGCCCAAGAGATGAAAGGAAGGGTGCAACGTTCTTCCTTTCCTGTGATTCACGCCATGCTTTCCAGAACCAGTGAAATGTCAAAACAGTCTCAGAATTAGCAAGGGTTCATAAAATTTCTCTGCTCACTTCATAACTATTGCTCATGTAGCTGAAGAGGCTACTTAAAAAAAAATTTAAGCACCTTCAGGATGCTCAAGTGGTTTTCATATTGATATCAAAATGTTCATACCACAGAATCAAAGCTTTACAGACACTGGAAATATCGCTGTATTCAAGATTAGCAAGCATAAAAAAAATGTTACAAACTATCCATATTCACTATTGAAAGTCAACAAAGGTTCTTTAGGCCATTGTCTTTGGGATGAAAGCAGAACGTCCAAATATATTAAATCGATAAAATGTTTAGTATTAAGGATCAAAATATTATGATGGGTAGAGGAAATATTCAAAATATTCAACTTTCACTCAGCCAAAGTTATCTTTTTACCGTAAAGAAATAGTCATGTTTTTTACTCATTTATCTCTAACTCAGAAAGATGCCAAAACTGCTTTGTATCTCACAAATATCTCTTCACCTGTTGTTGGTGATCTGATCTCAACTGCAAGAGAGCAAAGGCAAAAGAATGGAAAACGTTCATCAAGTCCTGAATCTTAGAGACTACTGTGTATGATTTCAACAGTCCTGCCATGATATGCCAAGACTGTTTAAATTCTATGAATCACATGAAAATAATCACTTTATCATCACCATTTGTATATTCTACAGTTTCTAGAATTACTATTCCAAATTAGATCAATGTAAATTATCATCAAGTGCCAAAAAGCTCTGGAATAGCAGGCAATGCCTTGATAGACTTTAACAGAAGTAGAAAATAATAAATGTGACAGGATAATAAAGATAATTCTTAATAAAGATAACTTACCTTTTCAGAAGACTAAGACTTAAATATGTAAAAAAAATGAGCATTGATAGGTAAAAAAGAATATATGTAAAAATGACCATCAAAAAATGAACATAAATACCTGGCCCCTATTTAAGTGCCAAAAAGCAGTTACTAATAAACTACTGAGTACTGAGGCAAATTATTAATATATGTATTATATCATGTATTAATATACTTATTTTATCATTGCCCACATAAAATTAATTAGACGTATTTTAGTTTTATCTACAATGACTGCAATATATGTAATGCATGTCTTTGATTTTATAACCTCCTCTTGCCTTCATTTCTTAAATTTAGGTTTATTTGTGTAAAGGATTACTCCAGATCTGTACAGAAAAAGTAGAAAAATTGTGTAAGAGCAAAGATACTAAAGTCAATTTTGCTAGTGTAATGACTCTAGTGAATTAACATCTTTGCTGTCATAATGTGGTTTCTAGACCTATTATAAAATTTAAAATACTACAGAATAGGATTGTGTATGTAATGACTAAAATAGTAAAGGATAGACAACTAAGACTTGTGATTGGGTAGACTAAAGAAGTACCTAATTAACTATAAGAATCCTGCTCCTGGGTACATTCCCACAGCTCAGCAGCTTAACATAAAATTAGGACCTAGGACTTAACACAGGGCAGGGAACCCGGACTGCTCTGTGGACTGGAGAGGGAGGGGGAGAGGAGTGGGGGGAGGGGGAGAAGGGTGGGAGGAGGGGGAGAAGGGTGGGAGGAGGGGGAGAAGGGTGGGAGGAGGGGGAGAAGGGTGGGAGGAGGGGAAGGGAAATGGGAGGCTGGGAGGAGGTGGAAACTTGTTTTTTGTTTATGTTTTTTTTTCTTCTTTTCGCAATAAAAAAAAAAAATTCTGTAGGGAAAGTGCAGACATGTCCTGGATGGTTCTGATAGATACCTGGGTAGTCACTCGGGCTGATGACATCTGATTTTAGCTAAAATTTGCAGTTTCTTTCCTAATCTACTGAGGTTCATTTAGTTCAGAGCTCTTTGAAGTTTAAGGGATTATAAGTCTATTTTCTTGGAGATAAGATTCTTAAGATATTTCTGAGATATATTTTCCCAATACAAATGAATTATTATGGGACATCACTATTTCAGATTTACAAAAAAATATTTGGCTTGAGTGAAAGCTACTTTTCCAGGGTAAAGGTTGGGCTAGGCTTTACTGCATGCAGTTCCAGTTCATGGACCCTTACCTTAGTTTGTGTTTGTTTGTGAACTCAGCTTCAAATGCCCGTGTGATTAGTTCGAGCCCACACACATTGCCTTACTATAGGATGGATGTGAAAATGATATTTCATCAGTAAGTTCCTTTCACATCAACACAAGGGCTAGTATTTGTTGTACAAATAATAGAAGGTATATATTGTGGCAGAATTTGCAATCCTAGACATTAAATTCTTCCTCTGCTGATGTCCTGCATTTGAGATCTCCTGATAGTTCCTGGAGACAAGTTTCTCTCTGTCCTTGCATACTCTATAGGTTACTTCTCAGTGTAAGTGTCTAACTTTTCCATTAGGTTTTATCAGACTTGCAAGTCTTCCTTACGGTTGTTGGTGACCTGCATTGTCCCACAGAGTGCCCACTGCCACATGTGCTCAGTGAGTACTTCAAAAGTAATTAAAATCTAGAAGCTGTGTTGTCTCTGATGCACCCTACTTCTAAGGGGATGCTATGAAATATGGGTGGTGAAAATGGCATTAATAATTTAGCCATGTGAAAATACTACTTTGGGGCTACATTGTGTTGGTAAAAATATTTAAGCTGTTTAAATTGTGATATATGCATATATATTGAAATTTACAGCTCTAGACTGATCATCAGGAAGCCATAATTTAAGACTTAGTCTGGGTAATAGTTTTATCCATGATAGTAATGCTAGAGGAAAGCTTTTTCACAGAAGGCTGTTTCCTTCATCAGCTACAGTAGGTTACAGATGGGATGAGTCAAATGGATCCAAGAGAAAACATCTGTTTCCCTGGACCGTTACATATCCCTATATATTTGTCTGTGAAGCAATCTTTCATAAAATTTTACAAGAAAACTAACATATGATATCTTGGGTCCACATATATAACATTAAAAATAAAAAACTGCTCATAGTTAGAATTACACTTTATATATATATATATGCTTATATATATATTCATAAAATTATATTTTATTACAAATATTAATCATGAAGTATTACTCAATTCTGGTATCCCATAACCAATAATTAAATAGAAATATTTGTTATTCATAGGTCAGAGTTTTTGTCTTTATGTCTGCTTCATGGTAATAAAGGACTCAGTTATTTTCTCATATAATTAGACATGCAATGTATTAAATCCAAAGGAAGTATTTTTTCATATTTTGCATTTAACTGAAGGAATCTAATTAGCTGGGACCCCCTCTGTGATGTGGTTACATCAAATGATGTGCAGATATTAGAGTAAATTGCTCTCCTCATGCTTTTATTTCTTATTACTTCAGCACATTCCCTAACTAATCATTCTTTTATAAACATACAATTATTTTTACATATTATGTGTGTAAGCAGGAGCTAATTAACAGGGAACAGTTTGATTTACCTATGAAATTCCCACAAAGTGATTTTATTCTCAGCTACTAGCCACACTCCAGCACAAAGTGGTTTGATTTCATGGTATCTCAGCATAAAGAATGGGAGTAAGGAAAGGAACCCACCTCTTCAAGGCTCTAAGAGCTGGTAGTCATTGACATTTTATGGCCCGTTCTTCTGCACTCAGAATTTTGCACTCCATATGCTTGAATCACTTGTAAAATAATTACAGATACTTTCATCAGAGTAGAAATAAAATTACAAGACCTTTTACCATACAAAGTTTACTTGTTGAATAAATAATTCTCTGTGTTTTAATAAACAAATAAAAATTTTCAAAGTTACATCTTTATTGATCTTCTAGATACAAATACTAGACTTGAAACCCTAGGTTCCAATCCCACAATAAATTTGACACCAGAGGAAAAGAGAACCTTCATCCAGCAACTGATGGAAGCAAATGCAGAGATCCACAGAAGTGCACTGGACTGAACTCCCAAAGTCCAGTGGAAGAGAGGGAGGAGCTAGAAGAAAAGCAAAGGACTCCAAGACCATGGTGGGGATACCCATTTAAATAGCTTTTCTGAGTTAATGGGTGCTTACCTACTCTGGCCTGACAGCAGGGGAGAGGGTGAACCAGCATGACCAAACTAAACTAGGCCCTCTGAATGTGGGTCACAGTTGAATGACTGGTGTAGATTGTGGAGCCACTGGCAGTGAGACCAGGATTTATCCCTACAACTCATATCGGCTTTTTAGAACCCATTCTCTTTGGAGGAATACCTTGCTCAACCTACATATGGAGGAAGGGCCTTAGTCCTGCCTCAAAGTAATGTGCTAGACTTTGTTGACTTCCCGTGGGAGACCTTACTGTCTCTCAGGAGTGGATGAGGATGAGGCTGGGGAAGGCAGAGGAAACAGGAGGAGGTGAGGGCATGGGATCTGAATTGATACTTAAAATGAGAAAAGATAGTTTTTTTAAAAAAAAATAATTTAATGAAAAGAAAAAAATAGTAGTAGAATAAGGATTGGAGTTTAGACATCCAGCTCAAAACACACACTTCTTCCTCTCAACAAAACTGCTTCTCATGTAAGGACTGTTTTACAAAGAGAGTGACTGGGTCTTTTGTAGCCTTCTATTTTGCTTATTGTCTCTCAAAATTAGTATTATCTTAATATCTACAAAGATCTGGAGTTCATTAGAGAGTATGAAAAATATAGTATATCAAAGGAGATGAGATAAATATGGTTAATTGAGGAAAAAAACATTTAAGAATGGAGTCTTGGAAGCAGAGAACAAATTACATATTTATGGATGGAGAATGAGCAAAAATTTAATGACTTGAAAATAGATGTTGACCATCATATTTGAGAGATTTGAGATTATAAGAAATTAAAATAAGTAATTTTTAAAGTTATGGAGTTAATATTAAGACATGTTAAGGAGAGAAGACACAAATTGAGATCATTTATATTGCAAAAACTTCTCAGCATGCATGCCCTACATGGCACAGGACAGAAAATCAAGAGATAAAGTGCAATGTGTGTGTGTGTGTGTGTGTGTGTGTGTGTGTGTGCAAGCTTGTGTGTATGTGTGTGAGTGTTTAAATCGATTAACACAGTAATGCATATGAAGACTGATAGGAATTATTAGGAGGAAAGGAACTTCTTATTTCAAGATATCACAATGTCAGTCGAAACCTTGGTTAGGAAACTAATGGAGAGCAATGCTCACTTTAAAGTAGGGAATTTACTGCGGAGATTGGGGATAATACATTCATGTCAACTTGAAGAAATTCATAGACAAAAGGTAAAGATACAAAAAAATTAATTGTAGACTTGATGAAGAGAAAATGAGTAAATTCATAAGTTTATCCTGAATTGTTAACTAAGTTTAACAATTTAGAGCAGAATGGAAGATATAGTTATGTATATTCAGAAAAAAATCCATTGAAATCACCCAGAAAGACACCCTGTACTAAAAAGCACAACTGTGCTATTGTGCATTGCTAAGTCTGATAGAGAGGCTTACTCACAAATAAAAATGATTCCTCTAAGTAATATGTTTTATCCATCCAGGTATGATTGTTTAATTAGAACACTGGATCATTAGAAATTTGGATTTACCAGTGGCTGCCAAATGAATACATAAGCAAGGAGATACGGGTTGGTCATGCAATATAATAGGTAATATGTGATGATATGAATTAGAGCAAAGGGCCATTGAAGTTGGGAATGGAAGTGGGGTTGGCAAGGAAGGGGAAAAGACACAATATAAAAGCATAATAAGGTTAATAGAGTAAACTGTGGAAATTAGACTGGAAACACAGCACAGGAAACCAGCACTCTAAATAGAACACTGGTCCTCGCCTTCTAATCGTTTAGTGTTAGCAGTTTAGGTGGACAGGCACATTGCAGATGAGTAAGCGTGGATCTGCCAAGCCTGGAATGTAGATGAATAGAAAGACTGGGCAGATTCAACTAGAATTTACAACTTAAACTTAATGCCAAATTTAGCTGTTAGCAGGACTTGAAAGGATTAAGAGAAAGTCTGGGTGTCTGCCTGGATGGAGTAGCATTCTCTAAGATGCTGCACACTTGGGAGAAGTGAGTTAATGCTTCTGAGCTTAGTTTAAATATGTTGACTCTACAGTGATTTGATGTCTTTACAAGGTGTTAGGGGGAAACTATAGTAAGATAATATAGCATTTTTCCTTATGTAGACATGGAACAGAAGTTAATAAGAAATATAGAAATAAAGAAATCAACTGTTATACATTCTGATAAATTTGAGTGTGAAGAAAGAGAGAAAGAAGTGGCTACAGGGAGAACATTATTAGGAAAAAGACATCTGAAGATAGGTGAATTTTAAATGTGCTTTTGGAAACAAAAGGTTTCACAGTGTAAAACAGAATGGAAGTGCATCGTGAACGCCTATGGAAAAGCTTCAGGAATTAAGAGACTAAGTAAATGTGTAGCACTAGCTCTGGAGATGAAAAGATGCCCTCAGTCACTCTTTCTACTGAAGAAAACAAACAGGATAGAGTGCAGATAGGCATGGAGATTTTGTAGTCAAAGGCTCAGGCTTTCGTGTTGAATGCTTCATATCTGCCTGATGCTATAACTGCAACCATCTCACCCAAAAAGAATGAAGGTGTTTTTGAGGGGGTGTATGCATGCATGTGAATGGAACAAAGGATTATCTGGGAAATTACATTCAAGTATAAAATCTGCTTATTTTGTTTTTAAATCATTCTGACATTAATTTACAAATTATCAATAATTTGAAATGTGTTTCTCCACATGAACCCAACTTGAAGGTCACCTATTTTACTTTCTCAAGGAAAATAACAGCTTGTGCTATCACTGACTCTGAACTCATTAAATTAGAAGGCTCTTAAATATAAAATCAGGATCTAGCAGCACCCTGTATGTGTTCAGAGAAATGAGCAGATTTCCATACCTGTGAGTTAACTGGAAAATGCTGATATATAATAATAATTTCGCATTGTACCGCCACCTGGAAATCAGCAATTGTATAATTGTGCAAGTGCAGAATATTAGAAAATCAGTAAATTGCAAAGGACTCTTCTTATTTTTTTTAAAAAAAAACTTCTCACATATAATGAATTATAATGGAAATTCCCCGATAAATAAAATTTACTGGGGTTTTGATTGTACTGAGATAACTAAATTCATATTTTAACAATAATGCTTGTTTTTGCAAGTTTTCTATATACCTCCCACTTAAAACTGAAAAAAAAATGGTGGATTTCATCTTCACAATGGTTAAAGCCCCCCAATCATATGTTTATCCTTGTATTTTGAACTAATTCTTCTCTTTGGTGCAATTGAAAATTATAGGAATAATATATGCTCAGTCCATTAAATGAGTATGCACTTAGGATATACATCCTTACACACATTAACCATACACTAAAATGCATGCACAACAGTATGTTTTGATAGTTTATAGATTTTGGGGTATGCTTTACACATTTGACTTCTTACATTGGTCAAATAATTGCTAATTATTGTTAAACTTCCTGATTAATAGTTATCACCCCATGCATTGTGGGACAGCATTCTTTAATATCATTGAACCAATAACTGAAAGATGGGTACTCTTACTTTATTCCACTCCAAATAGGAAAATATGTAATTTGTGCACACACACATATAGCTGATGATATGTAAGATATATTTAGCTATATAGGATACAAGGAATCATCCTATCTTATTTTTCAAGTAATGTAATCATTAGTGAAAAAAATCAAATGCAAACCACACTAAAATTGCAGAAATTACACTGTAAGGTGTGTGCTTGTCTAATGGACCATTTTCTTTGACTCTTACAAAAATTGGCTATAAAATATCACAGAGCTGCCAAATCTTCATTACTTCCATTTTTATTCCTTAAGAATTGTTTTAAAACAGTGATACACACTTGTGTGTTGATTATGTTGAAGAGGAGCATTGATGAAAACAAGAGCTTTGATTTGCCCTCTTTTTGAATCAAAGTATGTTGATCTATTATTTTAGGTATCCTAAATGAAGAATTATACTTACAGAGATTGTTATCATGTCTATTTCAGTAGTTGACATGAGGCTTACTTACTTCTATGGCATTTTGAAATTATAGGAAAAACAAAAATCTACAGAATAACGACAAAACTTGATCCTGTTTTTTTTTTTTAATACACATTAAGTCTAGAATTCTTGGGAGGGCAACCTTTCTTTCCATCTAGCTGTTTCTCTCTCCTTTCTTTGTATGTGTGTTTCTGTGTCTCTGTATCTGCGTCTGTCTCTTTGTCTGTGCCTCTTGCTCTCTCCTTATCCTCTTTATCATTTCCTCTCTCCCTTTTTCTCTGTCTCCCTTCTCTATTTCTTTTTATAGACCTCTTCTCTCTTTTAAATTATTGTACTGTCATTTGCTAACATAACTTGATAAAAAACAAAACTGCATAAATTTTTCAAGATATGCCCCTGGAATACTATCTGAAATTTATAGTTCTGTTCTTTAGTATTGCTTGTTTGGGGCTATTTTCAGATATCTTTGTATGAATACACTTGGTGATCTTAAATGCACTCCACAAGAGTTTCTAGTGTCCTTTAGTTACTTAGTACAGAGAGCGAAGTTAGAACCCATCCACTCTTCTTCTTTTTTTCTATTTTCTTTACAAGACAAAAATTGTGCATAGTCCCAAATAGCATAAGTTCACATGTATTACTAGCCTGGATAATGTTCCAGATGGAAGCAGAAAGCCATACAATCTTTTTAAACATCAGAAGGCTGAGAAAATGGCATGGGGATGTATATCATTTATGAAACTCAAAAGGAAATACTAACTTTACTCTGTATTATATTTAGACTATTTCCTTAATGACCATTTACTAAACAAAGATTTTAAACATCCTTTTCTGGATGCCCATAGCCATATATATGTTTATGCAGAGCTGAATGTTAATGGAACACATAATTTCAATAATAGAAAAATAATAGAGAAAGAACAGATTGAAAAATTAATATTCTAGCTGGGAAGAGGATGTTTTATGTAGATGTAGACTTTTCTTTCGTAGTAATGATTTCTTTTGCATGTAAATGAAATGGTTTCAGGCAAAGTATAAAGTTGTCTTGATATTATATTATTTCAATGATGTTTGAATTAGTTTAGGTTCAACTTTTTTCCTTTTACAGTAACTGGAGGCTGTGAATCTGCATTTAGAGCATCTGGGGTATAACAGCATCTTCTAGGCATTCAATTTTTTTTAAAAAAAATAGCTCCCCTTAATTAGAAATGTGTGCTAATTGGTGGGTAGATGTTTATATAAGTTTAAAAGGGAGTTATATTCCTCAACGTACTTATTAAATGCTTTAAGATGTGTTTTGTAAATCCAGTCATAACAAACCTCCCCTAAAAATATAAAGAGCAATCTATTGTATAGTGAAAACAATATTTAAAGTGAAGTACAATGACCAAAAGCATTTGTGAAAGAGAGTTTGTCTTTGCTCCAATTCCTCCGTGGGAGGTTTCTAAGTAGAAGAGACAGAGACATCCAAACCCTCTCATTTCCCCCTTGAGTTACTTCCAACCTACTGTGGACCCACAGAATAGAAATAATTGGATATTCGTATTTTGCCAAGCTGAATACTTTACGAATAGCTCTGCTTTTTTCATTTTCTCTTTCTTGAATGCCCAGAGTATATTTTCTTGACTTGTGCAAGGTAAAACAACATTTTACTCTTTTTTTTAATGTTCTCATCATTTGAAGCAGAGAGTGACCTAATGGATTCTACATTTCAACTGCATGCAGCGTTGCTAAGTTCTGTTTAGTATTAGATATAAACGTGTAAAGATTTCTTGCCCTTTCATCTCCTTTCCATAAATGTTAAATAAAGGGAGGTACAGATCATTCCTAGCTCAATGACTAAGAGAGGCTGAAAAATAAAACAGAGAAATGCATAGGTTATTGTGAATGCATTCTATGGAGAAGGACATTGGTTTCATGTTTTGCTTTCAATGGCCCAATCCTCTTAAGATGACAGGTATCATTTTTACAATGCAATAAAGGAATAGAAAATTTGTAACTCTGTACATGATCTTATTTTACTTAAGATCTTATCAACAAGTGAAAGGAAATCTGAGACATGAAGCTTCCATTTTTATCACTGCATTAGTCTCTCCCAGAGAAATCTAGACCCAGCTAGCTGTAGCCAGGGCTGTGCATTCTGTACAGCTGAGACTAGAACCTCTGATGCTTTCTTGATCTTCCTAGAGAAAGGATGGCCAGTCCAGTCTAAGTTCTGCATCCAAGGCAGAAGTGAATGCTTCATTAGCCCTTCCTCGTTTCCCAAGAATGCCTAACATTTGCTTTAATTTTGGTGCATGGTAATTTGTTGTACATATTCACGGTAAAATGCAGTGACTTGGGAATTTATCTGTCTCATGTGAAAGGTTCTGGTCAGCAGATGACTAGAAAGTAAGTTAAAAGAAAACAAAATAATCTGGTAAACAATTTGAAAACTTCTTGAAGAATATACTTCAATTCAGAAATCAGAAAATATTGAAAAATGTATCAGTCTTGGTTTAGAAAAGTAGTCCATTAAAATGTTCTACTGTCATCCTTGTATTGCAGATATGCTCTATATACTTGATTAAAATAAAAAATACATAGGAAGTTCTCAAAATATTGCAGAGTCTATGAGTGTTTGTAAGGTAATCTGAAAAAAAAGTTACTACATATTTATCAAGAAATTAATTCAGTAGTTTATCAATTTATGATCATTAATTTAGTACTTAAATTCTTTTTTTTATTTTATGTGCATGAATGCTTGCATGTGTGAAGGTCTGTGTGCCACAAACATGTCTGGCTGCAGTGGAGGCTAGAACAGGGCATCCAATGCCCTGAGATTGATGTTACCGGTGGCTGTGAACTGATGTGAAATGTTGATGTGGGGAACCAAACTTCTGGTCCTTCACAAGTGCGCTGAGCCTCTGAGACATCTCTCCAGTTCTTTGTTTGGTGCTTTTTATTTAAAAAGAAAATTCAAGGTATCTTAAAGGCAATATAAAGTTATCTATGACATAATTTCTGCATTATTATCATAATTTACAAAATAGAATTTTTTTTTCTTTTGAGCTAAGAATATGCATGCTTATATTCTAAGGGAAGCAAATCCTATCTAGGGAGTACCAGTAGACAAGAGAAGACATGTAATGATTGAGTCTTGGCACCTTTCTACTCTTGGAGAGCAAATAATTTGAAACGATATTTCAAAATGTATGAAGATGGCTAAGGAATAGAGGACCATCTAAAGTAGGGATCTAATGGAGCACAAGCATGTTTTCAGATAGAAAGAAGTGAGCATATACATGAAGCGATGCTCCCAGATTTGATGAGGACTTGTTTAAAGGAAGGACTGATTGATTTGACAGTGGAGATGCATCTGCAGTCTATAACAGGGCAAAGTTCTTAGGATCTTGAATTGGCTCAAGAATCAACAGGATGAAAGTAAAGTGAACACATCAAGTCATACTGATTTGAAAAATATATAAAATTTCCTATTTCCAAGACTGCTCCAAATATTTCCATCATACCAAAGGATTGAATTTTCAGAAATACAGAATGAGGTAAACTATACCCTTGATTCACTTAGTCGTAATTTCTGTCAATTGTCTTAAGTGATGTTACTAAGAGGGATACAGGTTCGTTCATCATAAAAAAGGAAAACTATGGTCTCTACCCTCATGAAATTCATTAACAATAAATATATAGAAGAAATTTAAATAATGAATTATATATATATCTATATATAACAAATTTGATCTGGAAATATATAAATATATGGTAATGCTGAGGAGAACACTCATGTAACTATGATGGTAAAATGAGCTGGATCATAGAGGTGGCAATAAAATGGGAGTCAATCGTTGATGCATCCAAAAAGTAATAAATTAAAATTAAAATTAAAAGTATATAAAACTATACATAAAACTTGGTGTTTATAAAAATGATAAGTAAATTTATATATCTCTTGGAAACTCAGGCACATAGGGTTAAAAGAACTCTGTACCATTGCTGATTTCTACATATCAGTGAATGGTGATACCAGTTTCACACTTAATCAAGCTTGGGAGTTCAGCCATCTTTGGTTCCTTTAGACTCCCTTTATCATCAAGTATATACTCTATTCTACATTACTTTGATACCTTAAGGTATATAGAATCTATCCCGGAATGTAATCTCTCAGTATGACAAATTATAATATAGATGAAATGCCAATGTTGAGAAAAAGCAAAAAAATAAAATGGTAAAGAGAAAGACAAAGAATGAGACCTAAAAGGTATGTATTTTTTTCACATTCCTTCATAAAGCCATGCTTGTGTTTTTCCCTTTATCTGCTGGAGAACAAAGAAATTCTGTAGCATTATGAGCAATATTGACAGGCATTATAGCTAAGGCTGCAAAGGACTTTAGACACAGCTTCACTCATCATGTTTCTTCAGAATATCTTGCCCATGTGCTGAGAGGTAATAGGATACAATATAACTGAATGCTTTATATATTTTATAATTAAATGTTTATAATGTCTGGGCTTTTAATTGTAGACACTTATATGTAGATATAATCTAGGTAGTGCAATATTAAATGGTAGAAATTCTATCAATGTTGACATTAGGCATATTTGATAGGTTTTAACTGTGATAAAATAAGTCTAAACATTAAGTAGTCACCTGATACTATCACATCTCCTTTCTTGTCTAGTTACCGTTCAATGTTGTAGATATTTTTAAATGAAGAATATAGAATGGTCATATAATTCCATGGTATGTTTCCTAAAAATGAGGACATTTGTTTCAAAGCTGAACATAGAAATCTATATTTTTTCTCAAACAGTTTGAGAGAAAAAACATACCCACATAGATAGATATTAAATATTGTCTATCAGGAAAAAGAAGTAACTATCATGAAGCTATTAGAAATTTTTTTGCAAAAACTGAGTCTTAGAAATATAAGAATAGGGCATAGTACATATAGATTCAATACCAAAGTTGTTGCTAAAACATTTTGAATGAAATATGATGATACATACATATTGAAAAGGAAAATTCCATCAACAGTGTAAAGACAAGCCAAGAAACATTCAAGCTTGAATAGTAAAAGGGAGATTCTGCTTTTGCTGAAGTACTACTTCATATTTTAAATGTAGTCAACAAACCTTGACCAGTAAGACAGAGACATGCTGTGAAACCTACATCATATCAAATACAATCTGCTGCTGTCAACTGAAGTCAGCCTTGTGTAGTCTGACCCAGATCGTTTTCATTTGTTCAGAAAGGAAAATGTGTCATTTTTATAGAGCAGGTGGAATTCTAGGTCAGAATAAGCATAATTTGAGAAAGAGGGAAAAAATAGTCTTACTGTAGCTCTCCTTGCCCTAGGCAGTAACCCTTAAAGTATCTCTAAGGGATATCAATGTTTCTTTTTTAGTGTTTCAAGGTCTCTTGTTTCAAATATGAACCATTGTAGTCAAGATTGAACAAAGTGGAGATACAACAGGCACTATGTACTGTCGCCCACTTTCCTCATTTTGCTATAACCTGTCACCTCAAAGGGGATTTTAAGCAAGGAAGGATTTATTTAAGCCCATAGTTTGAAGTATTGGTTACATGGAGGAAGGGCATTGTAAAGAGAATGTCTCACTATTAGATAGACTAAGAAGATACCAGTGCTCTAGCTTCCTTTTTCCTTCCATTCTAGGAAACCTGCCACAAGATAATGTAGCCCATATTTAAGGGAGATCTTCCTCCTTCATTAATAGTTTCTGGAAACACCTTATAGACATCATAATGATGTAACTCACTAATAATGAGGTCTTTCATAATCCAATTAATTTGATAGCTGGAATTAACAATCACACTAAATGTGCTTATCTTTCTTAAAGAAAGTGCTTTTTATTAAGTTAAAGAAAATCATCAATCCTGACAGAAATTAAAATGAAGATGCAAAATATAATGTTATGTACAAATTTTATATCTGAGAACATAAAGAATTTCATGAATTCAGACTATATAGTAACATAGATAATAATAGTTGGAGAAGATTTAAAATGTTATGCTATTACTAAATATAAAAAAAATATTTCTATTAGAGTCACTAAATAAATATTGTGCATTTTGTTTTCTCTGCTATAAAAGCTGAATAATGTCATTCTATGTTCCAAAAAACAATTATATTATAATATTAAGGAAGATAGTGAAATGGAAAATGATTGGGCTTGAGAGACTCCAACGTGTAGAAGAGTGCAGCAATACGTACACTTCATCTTTTTGGCATTCTCTTTTCTGAGGATAGTCCCTATATTTCAAATGGGGACAGTAGCATCTACATCGTACAGATGGATAACCATGCAATGTATTTAAAGAGAAACTATTAATTAGAAAACTTACATGTACAAGGCTTCCTTTTAGATCACCAACCAGCTCTCAAATCCTGACACAGAGACTTCTTATTAGTTATGAATGCACAACCTTAGTTTAGGCTCATTTCTTGCTAGCCTTTATAACTTACCTTCTGCTTTACCTTGCTTCTCTTCACCTACATTTTGCTGCAGGGCTTATTACCTTTCTTTCTTTCTTTCTTTCTTTCTTTCTTTCTTTCTGTATGCCCTACTTACCTTCTTCTGTCTGTCTGTCTGTCTGTCTGTCTGACATTTGCCTGATTTCTGGCCCCAGACATTTCCCTCTCCTTTCCTTCATTATCTTCTCCTTCTTCTCTTGAACATAGATTTCTCCTCCTACTTCTTCTCTCCACCCATCTACCCTGCCTATTACTCTCTTGCCTAACTATTGGCTATTCAACACTTTATTAGACTTATCAGGTGCCTTAGGCAGGCAAGGTCAAACAAATGCAACACATCTTTACATCATTATCAAAGGCAGCAGAAACAGATGTAATACACCTACACATAGCTAAAGTAATATTCCACAGCATTAACAAATGTAGCACATATTTGCCTAGTTAAAATAGTATTCCATAAAATTTACAGCTTGGGATTTAAAATGGAAAATCCGTGAACTATCAAAATTGTTTTAATTTAAATGCTTTCCTTAAGACCAAATTAACATTTGACTTATTCTCACAGAAGAAAATCATTTCCCTACCAAGAAGACAGACTTTTGCAGTCTCAATTCATTTGATTATTTATGATTGAACAATTGTAAATGAACTGTGTGCCTTACAAAACACAGGATAATCTACTAGATGTTAAATCTAGTGTTCCTCTTATTTGAATAGAGATTTTACTATATTTAAATGGCTTACTTAAATAAAAAAACTGTTGAAACTTCTCTTATTTCCAAAATTATACTCTGATTCAGTAGGCAATTCCAAATACATTTTTAGAATTTTGTTTTAATAAAGCCAACAAGCAGTTTTTTTTATTTAATCAAAAGCATTTGCTTATAGCAAGATCAACTTTAAAAACAAACTATACCTTTGAAGATACATGTTGCAAACTTTTTCATGTCATTGTCTATATTATTATAATTATTATAAAGATCTCATAAAGGATACAAGAAGAGACTCAATTCTAGTCTATTAAATTTCTGAATAATATGATGGATTATATTATAATTTAATAGAATATAAATCATATTCATTATTAATGACAGTAATGGTTACAACCTGATACAGTGATTGCAGAGATGTCCGAGTGGTTAAGAGTCCACAATTCTCCAGTGGACCTGACTTTGATTCACCAAAAGCATATTAAGCAACACAGAACCATCTGTCAATCCAACTCCAGGTATTTGGCTCACTTTTTTGACCTCTGTGGGCATTGAAATCATATTTATATTCCACAGATACATACACACAAACACACACACATACACATACATGTAGCTAAAACTAAAACTAAAATCTAAAAATACTAGTAGAAATAATACTGATATTCTAGCCTTAGCTTTATTTCTGCATGATCACATTATTTATATATATATATATATATATATATATATATATATATATATGACAGCATATATGTGCACACATGGATATTTTTAGGTATGATGGGCTGTGTGCAGAGAGGTGCTTTGGAACGTGGAAGATGTGTGCATGTATACTTTGATCTGTGTAACTTGAAGCTGTTCATTACAATGGGAAAGGATATTCATTTTATCTCAAATATATTTGATTTTATATGCTGACATTAAATGCACAACACTCATCAGATCTTGTGCCTGTATTAATAGACCAGGTAGTTCCCAACTGCATATTTTATTCACTATGGCCTATGCTTGTCTACTTAATATAAGTTGTTCGGTAGGAAGATTAAAAACATCTAGTTGGAGATTATCTAACTGGAACTTGGATTAGTTCAAATTTAAACATCTTTCTGCCACAATTATGATAAGAAAAATTCCCTCAGAAATGAAAATCTCAGCACTATACAGTAGTTACACTGTGGTGTTATATTTGAGACTTTGAAAGTCTGAAACAAAGTGTTCCTATATAAGAACTACACCTTATGGAGTTTATCAGGCTATCCTGTGTTTTTATCTCCTTAAACATGTTCCATGCCCCATCTCTTCTCTTTTAATCTTTAATGCCTATAAATAAACAGCAAAGAAGTGCCAGTCTGATAAAACACTTCCTGAAGACTTGCTTTCCAATTAATTAGTTTAACTTCTAAATTATTTAGTTAGGCTTTGAAACGTGGAACTCCTTGCCACCAATTGCAAGATACAGAATCTGTGAATATTATTTGGACTGTGGGTTATTTGTTTTATCCTAACTCGGAGTATGGTTTATTCAAAAATGAAGAAAAATATACCCATTTTATAAATTTTATTATGTTTTTGTTTTGTGGTAAGCTTATTTTATTTTTAAAAATATCTCATTGTAGGCTCTCGTAGTTTTGCCAATTAAAAAACAAAACACAACCACTTTTCATTTTTGAAGGATAGTCATTTATTGATATCAAATAGAAGGGATTTAACAAAATATAAATAATTGGGTTTTGGTCGTAAGTTATACTGAATTAACTATATATTTTTATGATTTAATGCCTTTAAAGAAAAAGATAAAGAAAAAATATGGATGATCAAGTGGAGAGAGTTTAATATATCTTTTTACATCTTATATAATAAGAGGGTAGGAGGAGAAGAAGAGGGGAGAAGGGGAGGGTAAAGGAGAACAAGAGAGAATTGAATGGCCGAGATGGAGGAAGAACAGAGATACGAGCAAGAAGAGAGATATCTTGATTGAGGGAGCCATTATAGGGTTAGCAGAAACCTGGCTCTAAAGATATTCCTAGGAATCCAAAAGGATGACCTCACCTAGGACCCTGGGAACTAGAGAGGGGGGGGTGGGCAATCTTGATTTCCCCTGTAGTCAGATTGATGAATATCTTAAATATCACCGTAAAGCCTTCATCCAGCAACTGATGGAGGCAGAGGCAGAGACCCACATCGGGCACTGGACTGAGTTCCCAAAGTCCAGTTGAAAAGTGGGAGGAATGAGAATACGAGCAAGGGGGCCAAGACCATGATGGGTTCACCCACTGAAACAGTTTACCTGAGCTAATGGGAGCTCACCAACTCCAGCCAGACTGGGAAGGAACAAGCATAGGACCAAACTAGTCCCTCTGAATGTGGTTGACCGTTGGATGTCTGGAGAATACTGAGGGGTCACTGACAGTGGCACCAGTATTTATCCCTACTGCAAAAACTGGCTTTTTGGGATCCTATTCTCTTGGAATGTATGCCTTGCTCTGCCTAGATATAGTAGGAAAGGCCTTGGACCTTCCACAAGGCAATGTGCCTTACCCTCTCTGAAAATTAGATGGGGTGTGGTGGAAGGGTGTGTGGAGAGAATGGGAGGAGGCAAGGGAGTGAGAACTTGGATTGGTAATTTTTTTAAAAAAAATCTAATAAATAAAAAAGAAGGAAAAAAGAGTAATGCTGTGTTTCACAAATTACTAGACAATAATGTATATTTTCATATGAGTAGGTTATTTTGGGGACACACTCTCTTCTATAAGGTAATTGCATTTGAAACAATAATACTCTTCATTATTTTTGTACTTCTAAATAAATTTATTAAAATAAAAATATGGGCATTTAAGTAAATTAATGAAATTTGTCTGTGGTTCAGAATTCTCATCATGGTTTCATAAGCAGTAGGGTGAACATGGACTTTATTGTGTGGTTTCCAAGTCAGAGTATAAGTGAAGCTATCAGTTGGTTGTTTCCTTTCACTCTGAGGTTGAACTTCACACCTCCATTACTCTTTTACACACTTAAGAATGCCAGTCAGTTTTTAATGGGCACTGAAAACCAAGCCAACAATCAAAACCACTGCTATGGATAAGGAATTGTAGAATAATTGCCACTCTCCACCTATTTGACCCATTTTATCTTAATAGTCTTACGTGAGCTACTTAGAGATTCATCAAACACACAGGAAGAAATCTCTGAGTTCGCTTGGTTTACAAAGCAATAGATCTGGGAGAAATATATAAGAATTAAATATGTGATTCAGCTAGTTCAATCCTGTTTTGAAGGGACCTCATAAAGAGTGAAGATTAGCCATGGATGGCAGTGCACAGCTGTAATCTTAGCACTCAGGAAGCTAAGGCAGGGGAATCATAAGTTCCGAACCAGTACCTAGGCTCCATAGTGAGATGTTGTATTAAAAACAAAACCAATATTATTAAATCGTAACTCTTGGTTAAACTAATGCCCCTATTGCTCATGTACAAATCACTGGGAGTCATCAAGATTGACAGTGGTGAGACTTGTGTAAATAGAATTGTCTCTAATGTTCGATATTTCTCTCAAGAGACAGCCCCTGCGTAATGTCCAACCACATATTTCCATGTGGATTTTAATGTAGAAATAGAAGTTCTTCATTTCCCAGGTTTTTTGTTTTTCTGTCATTCTTGCCAGCTGGTGAGAGAGGAAAAGAGTGAAGAGACACACATCAAGGAAAGTAACTGTTGGGTGAAAATATCAAATGTAAATATTATGTAGAAAAATAGCAAATCCATCCTACTGAGTTTCAATGTTTCACTTGGACTAGCAGGGTTCCACAGTTCTTCACTACTGAAGTAAGATGAGAAAAAAAAGAGAATCGTTTTTGTTCTATACAAAACCATAAATGTCCCTAAAATGCAGTCAACAAACAAAACATGATTCTTACATTTTTTAAAATATATAATGTCAAATTTGAAGTCTCTTATAATGAGTGGGTATTCACCAATGTGTGAAGTAGTTAGTAGAAAAAATATGCTTTGGTTTGAAATTCCATAGTATTTACTACAATATATATTTAACTGACATGTAAAAAATATGTCACTAAACACACAAAAACACATTGCAATGATAGGTTTGTGTCTCTGATACAATTTAATTTTCTCAGTAGTGACTTTTCTATCGTTAAGAGATTGTATTTAAGAAAATATAGTTGAATTATAGCTACATTTCATTATGGTTTTCGATGTCAGGAAGAAACTTTTAGGATGGATGACTTTTTAAGATTTTCTGCAGTTTCATATCACAGTACAACAGTCATAGTCTTCAAAACATGATTTCATTTGTGGAAGTAGTTACACAACTTTTCCTCACAAGTACTTTAGAATTTCAAGGACTAATTTATGATTATCCACTATCATTATTTCCTGCATATCTTTGAGCAAAAGTTTATTTTGAAAGTATAAGAATTTCTTTTAGGGAATGTAGCGATATAGAATAGGTAGAGATATGTAATATAAAATGATTTATTGTAGAAGGCATGAACATGAGGAAATCATTCTTTGTCATCTATAGGGGCTTCATAGTCAAATATTTGCTAGGCAATATCATGTTTCAGTCTGGGTTATTTGCTATACCATATAAAATGAATGCACTGCCTAAAGTTCATATATAATGCTTTAAATAAGAAATATATTTTTCCAAGAAGGAAAAAATAATTTTAGAAAACAGTAAGAACCAATCAACTTTAAAGTTCTGTCTTTGCTAAAATACACTGAAAGGATACTTGAAGACTGAAAACCTTTCTAATCACTTCTTGACATCATTTATCTTAATGAAAGATTCATTTTACAGAAAATTTGTGAGCATGTGGCATTTAGACATACTTCAAATTATAATAAATATATCCTTGTCACCATCATCCCAGCATACAACCTAGTGTTTTTGCCTAACAGTCAATTTTCAAAGCAATTTTGGTAATAAACAACTCACTAGTGATACCCTTGTGAGCCAATGATGTGGTGGATTGTATCTCTCCAGAATACACATTTTACTTTAGAGAAGAGGTTCTCAAACAGAGGTAATGTCGCTAGGTCTTTGGCAACATCTGGGCAGGTTGCTGTGGCTGAAGACTGGAGATGCTACTGCCATCTAGGAAGAGAGATCAGGCATGGTACTAAATATTGAAAATGAAGTAGCCTCTACAACAGATTTGTAAGCAGCCCAAAGGTCAATAGTGCCACTGTCAAGGTTCTCTGCTTGAAGTAAAATTATACTCTTCAGCAGTTCATTAAAATGAACTTCTCGTTTACTTATGAAAATTAATAAAAGGAATTTTAAATATTCCCACTCCATTGTCTTAGTGTGTGTTCCTCATTCCTTATTCAGTAATCCAATTTGTTTTCACCAAATGGCATGCTACAGTTGTTCTTCTCCAAGAATTAATTGTTTGTGCATGGTTTACTATTTAAAATCAAAGCAAAACAAACCTACAGCTTACAATGTTAGGGGCATTATAACAGCTGTGGAGGCTTTTTATTTGCTTTTCTTCACAATGACTAGATTCATGAGGTGTGGAAAATGTCTCATGCAGTTGCTCTTCCCCCTTTGTCTTTCTCTCTTCACACTTTATTTTTCTTTTTTATTCTGGTTGGCAGAACTCCACTGATAGCAGCCGGAGTCATTGGCGGGCTCTTCATCCTGGTCATCATGGCTCTGACATTTGCAGTTTACGTCAGAAGGAAAAGCATCAAAAAGAAACGAGCCTTGAGGAGATTTCTGGAGACAGAGGTAGCAATTTCACTATTTGTCATTACCTAGGGAATTTTCTTTAAATTTTACAGACCTTATTCTGTTTTCTAAAACCATTGAAAAGATGGCTTAGTTTAGGATGAGGTTGTACATTATATATTTGTACAAAGTTGGTGAAGACAGACTATATTATAAAAGTAGTTAAGATAGTAGGGTCAGAGCTCAATGAGAACAGAATGTACGGGTCCAGTGAAATTATTCTGTTGAAATAAAAAAAGAATTATTTTGGTTGTGGAGACACCAATCAGCATCTCTGGGTAAAAGATAGTTCAGTAGCAGCATACCCAGCATATGCCCAAGGAGAGGCCATCTCAGTAGTAGAACTAGACATATGTTAGAAATCAATTGAAATTCCCTGATTGACAGTACAAGCTATATACATTTTAATTAGGATCATTAAATTGCCAGCCAATTATTAACTACACCTGCAGTGAAAGGCTGAGCTTTCAAACTGAAATAACAGGAAACTTTTGACGCAGTTGAAAAGACACACTTAATTTTGTGTATTACATGTGGAGGTTACACAATTTATCCAGTAATTATCACCATTTCGATTATGTCCCCCAACCCACAGTGGGTTCTTTTGCATGCAGCTGATAGTTTGCAGTGTATAGGAGACAAGAAAAGAACCATCACGGGAGATTTCAAACAAGCAGAGCTTTGAGTCCCATCCTACCTCATTCTCCAGATACTCCCATCTGGATCCTGAACAATTCAGAGGAAGTCTGTGTGTCATTCAGACTGTATTTTCTACATGGTTGTCAAAAATGGCCATCTGGCTGTTCTTCCACTCTTAAGACGATCAGGAATAGAGATACTCTATTCTTCATAAATGGGACAGACTGGAAATGGGTTACATCTTAATACTTTTTCCTCCAGAAGTTTCCAAACAGAAAACCATTGCATGGCACCAGCCAAGGTTATTTAACAACATATATTCCATATACAAACTTAGGTATCATTGTCCAAAGTGCTGAAACCTCCTCAACAATTCCGCAAGTGTTCTAATTTTAAATTGATTTCTTTCTTTTTTTTTTCCCAAGATAGGGTTTCTCTGTAGTTTTGGAGCCTGTCCTGGAAATCACTCTTTAGACCAAGTTAGCCTTAAACTCGCAGATCTGCCTGCCTCGTCCTCCCAAACACTGGAATTAAAGGCACTACCGCCTGCCTTAAAATGATCTCTATATTAAATTGTTGATAGATTCTTTTAAGGTACTCATTATAGGGCTGGTGAGATAGATCTTTCAGTAAAATGCTTGCTTTGTAAGCATGAGGGCTTGAATTCGATCCACGGAACTCAAAAAACTAGCCATGGCGATGGTGGTATGTACTTATTATCCCAGGATGGGTACAGATGGATCCCTTGGTCTCACTAGTGAGACAGCTTCTTGTACTTGACATATTCGAAATCTGTAAAAGAGTATCCACCAAAAAGATGGAGAGTGACTGAAGTATGTTAGGTTGTTCTCTGGACTACCACCTACATAAACATACATATTCTCTCTCTCTCTCTCTCTCTCTCTCTCTCTCTCTCTCTCTCACACACACACACACATTAAAAATCATACACAGCATTTAAAAAAATATGCCAATCAGCTCCTGAGAGGGGACTTACCATGGAGAGAATTCTTGGAGAGAGGATGTTTTAAATGTAAAATTCAATGATTATTTCTGAGATACTCTTACTTGACTTCAGGAAAATTCTTAAAAAACTAATTTATACTTTTATAATTTAAACTGTGAAAATGAATGAAAAGTAGATTAGTTGTCAAACTATTGGAAAACAGACTAATTTTAATAACTTTTATGATGGTTTTCCTAACATCCTTGCTCGCTCCTTACCCACTGAACTTAGGTCAGCTCCACTGGTTCAGTAGGCCATGATGTTCAAAGAAGCGTGGTGATAACAGCCAGACAGCAGGGCCATGGCACACGTAGCCTTGTAAACAGATGTTGTGAAGTACCATGCGGGTTTAGACAATTTGAGTAGTAGAAGTCTTTAATTATATCTTAATGCAGAGAATAAAATAGACTATCTGTTTGTTGTGTAAAGTTTAGTTCCTTTTAAACTAAGAAGGGCTATATTTTTAAACCTTTGCTTGCTATTTCTCATATTTGAGCATGAATTTTAACATGAAGTGCTATCCAAAGATGTAGGCTTTGTGTTCCCCAAGCCTCTGAAGTAAACACAGCAGACTTCTTTTTTTTCCAGTGTGACTGTTGTCAGTTTTTCTTTTTTTATTCCTCTTTTTTTATTACTTTATAAATAATACCAATCAAAATTCCCACTTCCTCCCTTCTTACCACTTCCTTCCCACTCCCCCACAACCCCCTTTAGTCCTAAGAGAGGGTAAAATACCCTGACCTGCGGGAAGTCCAAGGCCTTCCCCCCTTCACCTAGGCTTAGGAAGGTATGCATCCAAAGAGAATAGGATCCCAAAAAGCCAGCACAAGCAGTAGAGACAAATCCCAGTGCCATTATCCATTGGTCCCTCAGTCTGCCCCAATTGTCAACCACATTCAGAGGGTCCAGTTTGATCCCAGTCCAGTTGGAGTTGGTGAACTCCCATTAGCTCAGGCACACTGTCTCGGTGGGTGAACCAACCCCTCGTGGTCCTGACTTCCTTGCTCATATTTTCCCTCCTTCTGCTCTTCAACTGGACCCAGTGCTCCCATGTGCGTTTCTGTCTCTGTCTCCATCTGTCGCTGGACCAGTTTCTTTCTTTTTTTTTTTAAGTTCAGTATCTTTATTTCTTTTTTTTAATTAATTTATTTATTTATTAAAGATTTCTGCCTCCTCCCCGCCACCCCCTCCCATTTCCCTTCCCCTCCTCCGATCAAGTCCCCCTCCCTCATCAGCTCGAAGAGCAATCAGGGTTCCCTGACCTGTGGGAAGTCCAAGGACCTCCCACCTCCATACAGGTCTAGTAAGGTGAGCATCCAAACTGCCTTGGCTCCCCCAAAGCCAGTACGTGCAGTAGGATCAAAAACCCTTTGCCATTGTTCTTGAGTTCTCAGTAGTTCTCATTGTCCGCTATGTTCAGCAAGTCCAGTTTTATCCCATGCTTGAGCCTATAATTCGTGATCCTAGAGAAGCTAAATAAGAAGGTGAATCCAAAGACAAACATATAGGCATCCTCCTGAATATTAACCTTCATCAGGCGAGGAAAGGAGACAGAGACAGAGACCCACATTGGAGCACCGGACTGAAATCTCAAGGTCCAAATCAGGAGCAGAAGGAGAGAGAGCACGAGCAAGGAACACAGGACCGCAAGGGTTGCACCCACACATTGAGACAATGGGGATGTTCTATCAGGAACTCACCAAGGCCAGCTGGCCTGGGTCTGAAAAAGCCTGGGATAAAACTGGATGACGTTTCTATGGTGATATTCAAGATACTCATCAGTCTGACTATGGGACAAGGCCAGTTCATGCACCCTCTCCTCCACTGCCCAGGGTCCTAGCTGGGGCCATCCTTGTGGACTCCTGGGAAGCCCTCCATAGACAAGCCTCTTGCCAACTCCAAAATGGCTTCCTCATTTAAGATATCTCCTTCCCTGCTCCCATATCCATCCTTCCTCCATCTCAACCATCCCATTCCTCCAAGCTCTCCCGAACCTTCTCCTTCTCCCCTCTTTTTCCCCCTTCTCCCCTTCCCTCAACCCCCAGCCCTCATGCTCCCAACTTTTGCCTGGTGATCTTGACTGCTTCCAATTTCCAGGAGGATCTATATATATTTTTCTTTGGGTTCACCTTATTACTTATCTTCTCTAGAATCATGAACTATAGGCTCAATGATTTTTGTTTATGGCTAGAATCCACTAAGCACAGCAGACTTCGTGATCCAAGAGTGACATATTCCAAAAATAACAGATGTTTGAGACTATAGATAACCACTATATATAAAGTTTATTTGTATGATGTTTGCTCCTATACATACATAACTTTGGTAGAGTTTCACTGATACATTGAACACAAGAAGTTAATTACAGTTCCTATTGATCAAATAAATTAGTTACTTTAACAAAAATATTCTAAACTTATGAATTTTTTCTGAAAATTTCTAATTATTATTTTCCAAATATAGTTGGACAAAGGTATCTGAGGTTTCAAAATAGCCAACTATGGTTAGGGTGTGAGATTTTTAAACCTAGTCTTGCTTGGTCCAGCTTACATCTCCTTCCTTCATGCAATCAAATGCTTCAGCTGAATGGCATCCTAACTACAGTATCAATAAACTTCAGCCTAATTGTACATTTTGACGACATTCAACCCTCTTCCTGACCTGTGGTTTCCTACTCTTATCTCACCTTTCATTTTTAACTCACATCTGATGTATTTTATATCTGTACCCTTCTTTCCTTCGGATGCTGACTCCCAACTCCCCACTTGGCAAATGGTCTCTTAATGTCACACTATTGCCATGACCTCAAGTCTGATATAACATATAGCTCTTTTAAAAGCCAGAATTAGGAAGCCTTCGTCCCCACTTGTTATTGAATACCTTTGTGTCACAAAACGTAACTTAAAGTCTAGTACCAACTGTACTCATCTTGCTATGTAAAATGAGTTCACAACTCACCATCATAAATAAATACCACCTTATGGTCCACAGAAAATTCAGAATTTCAGGCCTACTCAGACAAGGATTGAGATGTGATAAGAATCTTATATATTTGATGTGTTGATTGCCCAAAGAATCAGCATTTTGCCAACTAGTATCCCTTTCTGATATGATCATGATAGCTTTGCAATTATTGTAAGTGCTAATACAGGACAATTTCTGGTTTTGTTGTCCTTTTGTATTCTTTTATTTCGTCCCTGTATTTTTAACCAGTGTGCCTCTGGTAGAATATATGCAAAACTTGAATTCACCCAGGCAAAGAACAGGTGCACAGAGAGTATTGGACTGTGGCTGATACTGGAAAGTAGTGTTTGTCAGAGAAATGTATCCTAGCGTAGAACTTTCATTAAACCTAAGAGAAAAGAAGCAGAAGTGAGTGTGGATGAAAGGTCCATAATCCCATGCCTTTGCTTTGCAGTTGGTAGAGCCCTTAACCCCCAGTGGCACGGCACCCAATCAAGCTCAACTACGCATTTTGAAGGAAACAGAACTAAAGAGGGTAAAAGTCCTTGGCTCAGGAGCTTTTGGAACCGTTTATAAGGTAAGCGAAAACACAGTACACGCCTCCAGTTATTTGAGTTTTGTTTCAAGCTTTTAAAAAGTAATAGCTGAGGTAATTGTTTTGCCAACCTAATTTCCTTTTAATATTCAAAGAATGGAATAATGTAATATTGAGACTTTGCTGGATGGACAAGTTCTTTAATTTTTCTGAACAAGTCTGGATAAGTGTCGTGTTCAGAGAAGGGGAGAATTGTAGGTACTCACCCAAGTGGAGTGCACTCAGGGCCCTTTGAGCCCCTTTCAAGATTGCCTTCTCTTTCGCAAATTTCCACTTGTTTCCCAAACACTCAATCACAACTGCTTCCTTTCCCCTAATCATTGCTTCCAGAGCTTCCAGAACTTCCCGGGCAATTCCCACAATCCTTTGCTGTCCTTTCTGCTCTTTAATCCTTAGTCTCTGTCGGTACCCTACTAACTGATCACTCAAAATCTGTATGAATGTGCTAATACGTTTGTAGAATAAGATTATAATAACTTTTTGCCTGACTGATTACATATATGACTTAGTAAGTATGTTGGTAGTTTTAATGTCCTTGCCATTTTGTAAAAAATGAGGATATTAGTAGTTCAGATCAGATAAGACAAAAGGATAATACCATTCATTTTCGAAGACAAATTTTTCTAGAAAAAAATTTCAACTGGTGGTATCTATATATTTACTTATTTAACTAAATTACAAGTACAATCATGAGGCCTGCCCAATATTATGTGATGAAATTTATTTTAATGGTAAAAATAGCGAGATAAAGAAACTCTCCTGGGCTAATTGTGAGGCCATTTTGTAGCAGCCATTGGTACAATTAACAAAATTTAGTTTTGCAGCTTACTGTATATTTCTAAGTGATTCCTTATTTTTACAAACAAGTGATTAAGGTAGGAAGGTTTAAGAATTTTGTATTTCAAAACACTCAGTGTTTTCTCTATTTAGAAAAATGATTTAAGTTGATGTGATATATATATATATATTATATATAATCCCAAACTTGAACATCTGAGTCATAGTAATAAATTGAACACAAAAGTTTGAGAGCACCGTAGATAATTTAGTAAAATAGTGGCAAGGTAATGACACAGTGTCTCAAAAAAATAAATTAATGATTTATTTGTTAGAACAATATTAATGATCATATTGTAGACATAAATTTTCATTTCCTGGATATTTGAAAATATTGTCATCATTATAAACCTTCCAATTTCCAACTGTGAAAGTTTCCCTATCATTTTAGTGTGCATATTTTGCTCAGTTAAATAATTAACTGAGTGTCCAATTTACAGAGTTTCTAGTTTAGGTTGATTTGTCTTTCTGATCTTCAAATTCTGTGCCTAAGTTATCATTTGTAAATACTGAAATTATGCTAGAAAAAGTCACAAATTGTGTAATTTTATACTTAAAATTGAATCTAAATTTGATTTGCTATCTAATAATTTCAATTTGTATATATTTTAAAGAAAATACATAAAATTATTTGGAATAATACATATGTAATTCTAAATACTATCTTTTTCTTATTGATTTTTATTGAGCTCTACATTTTTCTCTGCTCCCCTCCCTAAGATGTTGGAAGGAACTAATTGAATCACTATTATCCTACTGCCTAAGATTTAGTACCACTTCATTATAAGTATATGCCATCCAATCATCTTTATAAAGATTCCTTGCCCCCACAAACCCTATGATTTATCTGATAATTGCTTGACCATTCATATGAGTATTTTTAAGCTAAACTATAGGAAAGTCAACAGAAAACTGTTGGAACCTCTTTCCTTTGGGTTTGGTGATAATCATTTCTACATGTCTTATTGACAAAATTGAAAGTATTATAGACAATGCACTTTATTAGACATTTCATAACTTTATCTGAATGGTGTGTTTGAAATATGTGTTGCCACTCCTATGTTTTAGTCAATATATCATGCATTGTAAGACATACAGTCTTAATCTATGAAAAGCCATTGGTGAACACACAAACGCCAGTGGCCTGAGTACTTATTTGGTCATTTTTTCTTTTTAACTAAAGCTATGATATGTTTCAATCAATATGGGCACAAGTATATTCCAATTCCATGGTGTTTCAGTATATAACGTAATGGCTAGACTTTCTTCAAGAGTGGTACAAATTAATTCACACTGAATTTATATTTTTATTTTAAAACTGTACTTTAGGAATATTTTAATATTGATGCTACAGCTTTATAAAGTAACTCCCTATGTGGTCATTTTATTGAATAATGGTAAGCATGTTCTCTGCCCTAGATACCATCTCTGATAAAATATAGCCTGGGGTTTTGGGTTCTGAGGCTTTTCCCTCCCTTCTTCTGCTTGAATATCCTTTTACAAAATTATACTACAAGTAACTTATGTTATTATTTTGCATTTGACACATACCTTTCCCCACTGAACTGCTTAAGTCAAACACAATCATAAATCTCATCCTGGAGGTTTAAAGTACTTTTCTTCACTGTTATTACTATTCAACGTCTCTTGGGTTTGTGTCTCTTCTATTACTCCAACATAGAATGAAACAAACACATTTACTTAAGTTAGGTTTCTTCCTATCATTGTCCCCAGATGACACTGAGAAAGAATGTAGAGCTGCAACCTATAGTTCCTTCCCTTTCATCTTTAAGTTAAAACTGTCAGAATTCATCCTGAGATCCTGTGATGGTCTCACAAAAGTTCTGAATTCTTTTTGGACTATGAGCTTTTAACAATATCCTTCCTTAATCCAAGCATTCTTATCTTTCCTCTCAAACTTCTTGTCCTCATTTAGATGTTTACATTTGCTCAGAAACCTATTATTGATCTTGTACCTTGAAAGTCTAGATTTTTAATGTTGTCCTAATCCCTAAATCCTGCAATTATGTTAATAAAAAAATGAATTGCCAGTGGTCAATATAAGTATTTTATATCTACCCAGTGGCAAAAATCATTAATTTAATAACATAGATAAATTACTGTGTATTCCATATACCCCAGAACTTGTCATTGAGTCCTATTTTCAAAATAATAACCTTTGAAATTTAATTCCTATTCCATCTTAATTTAAGAAACATGATATTTTTCTCTTAGTTAAAGAATAAACAACTGGGCTGAAAAATAAATATCATTCTACCTATTTATATTTTATACATTATTGTTTAGTCATAAAGCTTCCATACTCTTCAGAACAAAAAAGTACTTAATTTATTTTGAAATGAAGTTGGTATTGTCATTCTAATAAGATTTAAATACTTTATCCTCTGTCAAAAGTGCAAAGCCTTTTATAAGAAGAAACCAAATTAATCTTAAATGGACATTGAATACTATGAAAATAGAAATATGCATAATTCATCTCTTATGAATTTAGACCACAAACATGTACACCACATAAGATATGCTGAAGAAAAGCTTATTATTGAAAAGAAATTTAAACTCAGAGCATACCAATTGGTTGTCCATTGCCAAATTGTCAGGTCTAAAAAAGTACATACAAGTCACATTATATATATACATATATATATATATATATTTGTATTAAGAAGATAGTATTTAAGAATATATATATATATATATATATATATATATCATGGAATTAGGAAAAAGGAGGCAATAAACTTGAAGGAGAATGGAGAAGAGTATATGGGAGGTTTGATGGGAAGAAAAAGAAGAGAATATGTAATTATATGATAATCTCTATAATGAAATAAAATAAAATTAAAGTGTGAGTGGTCAAACCAAATTATATTCTACTGTAAAGTATTATTCAATCTCAATATAGAATCAATCTGAATTGTTTTTCCTTTCAGGGTATTTGGGTGCCTGAAGGTGAAACAGTGAAAATCCCCGTGGCCATTAAGATCCTCAATGAGACAACTGGCCCCAAAGCCAATGTGGAGTTCATGGATGTAAGTACACAGACCATGGTCATATTTTTATTTATTGCAAAATACGGCGCTTGAACATTAAATAATGAAAAGGTCAACCACCTTTCCAAGCTTCTTCTCTGAAAATGTTATAACCTCATACTTAGAATTTCAGGATCCCTTCACATCTTATTATACCTTTCAAGTAATCCCTAGTTTGCAACTGTCTTCCATGACTGTACTCTTGGTTGTTAGGGAATATGGAAGTATTTATAATTAAAATGTTGAATTTCCTTCTGTGAATTAAGCATGTTGTATTCCATTTTACTTATAATTTGGATTATAATTAGACAGACATGCATTTATTAAACGCAGTTACAACAGTGTTAAAAGTGCTGGATGGTGACAGCAGTAAGTCATTTTTATAAGTCATTTTCATAAGTCGTTCTTCATAAGCACTTATTTAAATAGTACATATAAAGCACTAAGGTTGTTCTAAATATCATTGATTTACAAAGTCTGTAATAGATTCTGAGCAGTGTGCTACAAATATTTAATCTCACTTGGATGACAGACCAGACCAACCTAACTCAAGGTTAACCTGGGTTAGCCCAAGTTTAGCCGAGCTTAGCCCAAGGTTAGCCCATATTGTGGAGTTGAAAGATGATGCCAAGACGCTTTCAGTTCAGTCCGCCGAGCTTGACGGGAAATAATTTCTTACAAAAGCAGAGAACAGTGAGGATTTGCCTATCTTGTCTTCAATGTGCCAACTCCTCAGTCTGACCTTTCTGGTGGTTAATTAAGAGAAAACTGTATATGAATGAGTCTGGCCAGGCTCCAACAAAGAATCAAATAAATAAGATAGTGAGAACGTTTGATTTATGAGCAGACCCCGCTCCACCACAACCGGCAAATGTGTAGCTCAGGCTGGCTGGCCTCGAACTAGTGATCCTCCTGCCTCTGCCTCCTTCAGCAAATCCTACTGGCACAGATGTTATGGAGGTAGAAATGGAATAACAAAACAGGAAGGGTTTAATGAGGTGAGAAATCAAGGGCAGTATATAAGGGGTTGTGTGTGAATATATATAAACTTTAATACATTTTAAAAAAATGAACTAAAAAAAAAAGAGCAGACCCCGCTCTCAGGAACACAAGTGTGATGACAACAAGAACAGCATTTTGGGAGTCTGAAACCACTTTGAAAAATTAATTGGGATTCTTTACTTCTTGTATTTATAATTTAAGGAGTTAAAAATAAATCAAGATTAGTGTTTCCAGCCAGTTAGTCTTTCCTATATTTCAACAGGAACCTATTTAAAACCTAAGTTCTGAAGCGATATTTACTCTTTTCAATTCAGATTCATCAAACAGGACTGTGATAAAAGCTTCAACTACAGAATAATAAAAATGGGGATAAGGAATGAAAGTACTTGATGAGGTCAATCAGAGCTTGCAGATTTCCCCCAGTGAAAGTTGTCGATTGAGCTGTTCAGTTTTAGAGAGTAGGGTGGAATAACATTAGATGTCTAGCCTGCTGTTACTTTTTTCACATTGAACATAAGAGATCTTACTAGGGATTCTGGAATAGATCCATATACATTCTTTCTCTGTCTTTTAGCATAATGTCTTCAATAATAAGAATGATTTTGATTTTAAAGTGACCTTTACATGAAAGAGAATGCAAGAAGCATATGCACTTTTTTCAAAACAGATTGCTATATATTCTTAGCCAGTTCCTTCTGAAAGTTCCTTTGAAGGTTTAAAGAGACTCAATATATGACCTTGAGAACTTTGATAGCAATTCTAACCACCTTTTATGAGGCTATTATAGTTTAATTTATCATTAGTTATTACACAGTAGGACTGAAGATGGTCCAAGCATTTGCAGCTCTGGAAAATGGTGTCTGTGTGTATCAGTTGCTAAATAATTAAAATACCACCCTTCTTGCCTTACTAGCAACACTTATATAATAGATGTTGCTTATACAATAGCTAAATATTTTTCTGCGAGTTGTTAAAGGTTATTACACTCCATGCAGCGAAATGTGGGGCTCATATATTACTATTTAGAATAGAAGACTTTTTCAATAGAGCCCTAATCATTCAGTATCACCCAGATCATAGTTATAAACTCAGGGAGGAAAATTTCAAATTAAATAGAAATTACAAGAAAAAATTACAGTAAATAAAAAGCAGAAGTTCATATATAAAACTGATAGAAGATCAAGCTTGGCCACCTTGAGCTACAACCAAAGCTGTAATTCACAAGAATGCTAATAATCTCTGCTGGAGGCTTGGACAGTCGTATTTCCATGGAAACAGTCTGGCAAAAGAGGGTTAAGAGGCTACAAAATAATCACGTAAAAAGAAGCTCTAAAAACCTCATCATGATTTCGAATGATTATTTGAAAGCTCCTAACCCCATTCATCCACTCCCCTCCCCCTTGATCTGAAGCCTATTCCCATGGAAACAGGAGTAGGATGGGAGCTTGAAGACTTAGCTTTCCGTTGAATTTAAGATGAGCCTCTGATTGAGCCATGAAAGGAATCATTTTCCTAGGTGGGTGATGGATTTGGTAACTAACAGACTCAAAAAAAAAAATCTATTCTTTTTTAAAGGTAAAAATTAAGAATTCCTTTTTTGATATGGCTTTCCTCACTTTGGGTAGGTGCTAGAGAATTAACAGCTTGCTGGCTTTTGTGATAAGAAATATTTTCTTTCTTGGTGACTTGTTTTAAACTATTAGAGCAATAACATCCCATTGATTAAAATCATTTTAACAGGCAACATGGATGCTGAATGCAATTTCAGTAAGTTAGTATAACTTTCATGTAAATGAATGGCTATATTGTGTATCTTCATTTTTAGAATGTCCACACTGTTTGGAAAGCATTTTAAGTATTTATAACAGCTCAAATCAAAAGGGTAGTGTAGGGATAAGTCCCGCCCCTTAGGGGGCGTGTTCGCCTCAGGCTAATGCTTACCTATAAATCTGGTGAGCATGCTTGCAGTCCTGGTCTCTGCGAAATGGTGGTTCTGTAAGTCTATTTCTCCATTAAAGCTATATATATACATATATATATATATATATATATATATATATATATATATATATATATTTACAATCTGTCTGTATTCGTTTACGCCGTTACATTTTGGTGTCCAACGTCGGGCTATTTTGCCCCCCCCCCCACTCAAGCGCTTAGCCCGCTAGCTAAAAGGGTAGGTCCATGGAGGCAAAACTGGTTGCAAGTTGAGCCAAAGGACAGATGAAATTACAAGTCATCCAGTAATAATCAAAGTAGTATCTTTGCCGAATGTCTTAGTCTGAGTTCTTCCAGAAGCACAAGCTGCTCATGTAATCAATACTTGAGTAGAAGTAATTTATGCTAGAGTTGAATGATTCATCCTTGGTAAAGTATGGAAATAAGACAAGAAAACTGCTACCTACCACAATGATGCCTGTAGCCTCTTTCTATTTAAGAAGCTATACAATCAAGTACTAATTGTCCTATTCAAGATTTAAGGGAGTTAAGCCCATCTTCTCCTAAACTGCTTTGGTTGACAGTTGCTGGGAGAATAGAGAACTAGAGTGCTTATGCCAGCTCCCACACCATTGACTAGTGGTTATGGACAGAGGGGTCTTAATATCTTCATGACTCACCTTTTGAGGATGGCAGAAAAAGGATACAATGACAAAGAAAACTGTAGTAAGAGGGCCCGCTTGTTCGTCCCAGCTGCCAAACTAGCTTAGCCCCAAAATGACGACACAGAAACCGTATTAATTAAATCACTGCTTGCCCCAATAGCTCTAGTTTTGTATTGGCTAGTTCTTACATCTAAATTTAACCTATTTCTATTAATCTGTGCATCACCACGAGGTCGTGGCCTACCAGCAAAGTTCCAGCATGTCTGACTCTGCCAGTGGCTCCATAGCTTCTCTCCACCGCCGACTTCCTCCTCCCAGCATTCAGTACAGTTTTCCCCACCTACCTAAGTCCTGCCCTATCATAAAGCCAAGGCAGTTCGTTTATTCATTAATAATAATCACAGCACACAGAGGGGACTCCCATATCAGAAAACCATAGGCAAAAGAAATGCCTGGCCACCAGGTATTGTAGCAACATGGTAAAGTGTTCAGGAGTTTTTATAAAAAAAATGAGATCCTCTGAAACCATACTGTGAATATCTTTTGCACACCAATGTCTGTGTGTATTTCTTTTTATATATGCATGTGTTTTTTCATATATTACTAGATCTAAAAAAGCTAAAGCTTACAAAGAAACTGAAAACTGCAAACACCTATTAAGCATTAGTTTTCTTTACATTTATTCTGTTTATCTCTATAGCAGATTACACATTTTATAATGATGATATGGACATGAATATTGAATATGTATTTATGTGTGTTTTATTGGTTTTTAAAACAAATGGCAAAAAACACTGCAGCTCAATAATCAAATCTCATCACCAACAACTAACACCTCTATTGATATTCAAGGACAAAGAAAAGACTCTTCTATTCTCTTTAAATTTTTACCACGAGCAGAAAGTAAATCAGGGGCAGGCAGTATTTTATCAAATGTTTCACTAAAAGCAGCAGAAGGAGAATTTGGTCACAGGGCTGCTACTTAGCTTGCCTGAACATGTCTAATGGATTCATAATGACAATAATAACATGCTGCTATTGAATGGCCAGTGCATTCTTTATTCCCATAAAGAAAGATCACATTGAATGATATTAAGGAAATGACTAAAGGTCTACCTTCCTAAGAAGGATGCCTACATTAAGAGACACTTCGAATTCCTGTTTCAAGTAGCACAGTTTCTCTTCGAAATACAAACTGCTAGGAGGTTTCTTTGGCATTTTTAATTATTGGTATTTTGGGTGGTTTTTTTGTATTTTTTTAAAAAAATACATCAAATTATGTAGAAGATATACACAAAGAGTCCTGTAAAATGAGTTAGACTCTTGGTTTGTCTGAGTGTCCATCATTCTATTATTCCCAGGACATTTAAAATCATTATCTGTTGAGATTGTTTTTGAAATATCTTAGCAAAATTGTTTGTTTTATTTAAAAAAATCAGCTGGGATTGTAAGAATTTGTATAATTATGCTAAATTCTAGGAATGGTTTTGCAACCCTGGCTCGGAGCTTGTGTGAATCTAGTTGACTCTAGCTCTGGCTTTCCCATGCTACATTTACAATAGTTCATGACCAGGTGATTTGAGGAAAGAGGTTTCTTGTGACCAGACTGTATTAAGTAAATTGCATCATTTGTGTGTGTGTGTGTGGGGGGGGGGGGGGGGAATCATTTTCTTTTTGCTGTGTCACAAGGACTTTTATTTATCTTAGCCAACTGTCATATACTGAAATAAAGTTCACATGACTTTTTGTTTATCCTTTCTGTATTATATTTGTGATACTCAGAGTCTGGATGGGAGTAAATTCTTCCAACTCTAATTGTCGTCATTATGTGAGTGGGATGAGAAACCTATAATCCATTCACATTATTTAGCAGCCTTGCAAAATGATGGAAAAATTTTAGGCTGTTTTTTCACATTGCAAAATTTCCTTTGTGTGACTGACTACGTATTGTCAGTGATGAGTTTTAGATTACCCATCTCATCAACAATTTATTCTTAAAAATTCATGTTATTTAGTCCAGTTATATATGTTTCATATAAATTCTTAAATTTTATATATAAATGCAATATGTACGTTAGAAGTATACATTTCAGAAAATTTTAAAGTGCTATATTATAGGAATGATCTTCCAAAGTCAGTTAACAACTCTTATTGTCCTTAGGGAAAAATGTAATAATAAATAAAAATAATTAGTTAGGTCTAGAAATCTTCTTTATTCTGAAAATAAGATGATACCTTCACAAAGCAAATATATAACTGTATTTGAAGCAACGTTTCATCTTTCAATACTCTATTAAAAATTAAAAAGAGAATCATTCTGGTGACTAAAGAAAACTGTTTCCCTTACAGCTTATCCAGTTGACTTGTTCAGCAGAAATGTGAAGTCTATTTTATAGCCTGTTCATTTCCTTTACAGTTTCTTTCTGTGTCTCGGTGGTCACGACTGCCACTTAGACTCACCTGTCTCTACACCCTTAAGAATCATGACCTCTCATTTAGACTGCCTTGCTTACAACTGTCTTCAACCTCCCTGTGTATAGAACCATAAAAATAGATCCTAAAAAATGTCTCCTGCTTGACCATTGACCCTTTGTAAAGTACTAGGGTGTTCTCTGAAGGTTTTTTTTTTTTTTCTTGTGGACTAACAAAGGACTTTCCCCATGTCTCTAGGATGCTGTGACTCACCCTGTTTCCACTAGAGGACCTTGGCCAGTGATCCTCTCAAAGATTTCCAATATCCCCCTTATTTATTTTAATAGGTTTCATTTTTACCACCTTGTTCCTAATTACTGGAATGATCTGCAGTAATTTTTGCATAATGCTTGTTCTCCCACCAAAATTTTACTTTTTGCCTCTTTGTTTCCTTCTGTTTTGATAACAATAAACACACAAGGATGAGTCCTGCTAAAAATGAAAAAAGTTGAATGTATTGTAGATTTTGACAAAAATAAATTGGAAAAATATAATTTATTATAGTCTCTATAACTCATTGCCAGTAACAGTTAACTGAATTCAGTAGCTCCCAAATCCTGAGCCTGAGAGATTGCCTTAAGGGGTACTGAATGGTTTGAAGCTACATAAAGAACTTGACAAGTTTTATATTCCAACTGGCTTATTTTATCTTTTGAATCACCCAAAAGGGACTCCCCAAATCCAAAGCAGGTTGTTCTTTGTAAATCTTAACATGTAACTTCAGACGCTTTTGTTCACAAAAACATTTCTTGAATTTGTGTAAATGAGAGGAAATGTCTCAAGAGCTCATAGTCTACTGTATCAGAATTTAAATTTGTTAACTACAAATCAGTCTATTGGATGTGTAATTTTCTGGCTCTCCCAACTCTATAACTTGGTGACTTTTATATCTGATTAAGAGGATTGTTACTGTCATAAAGAGAAGAGAGAGAATTACACTGATCATGTGCTATTTCTGAAACTAATCTGGACAGTATTTCATAATTATGATGACCTAGGGAGAAAAAAAGTCATTCAGTTTGACTGTAACGCCAGGAGACACCATTTGGAATAAATACTGTATGCTCATAAATAGCAACTGTAGAGTCTGAGGAGAGAATGCATTGTAGAGGGCTTGTCATGCAATTCTGAAGACCTGAACTTGGCCCGTAGATCCCACATCAAGCCAATCTGGTAGCATACCTGTAATGGTAGTACTCTTAAGGTGGGGAGGGGGAAGGTAGGCAGATGAATGGTGCTTGCTGGTCTGACAGCCGGTCCCACTTAGCCGCTGCAGGCCAATGAAAGACTCTGCCTCTTAAAGTAAGGTGTAGGAAGCATGAAGAAAAATCCCTGAGGATAACCTCTGGCATTGAAATTCGGGTACTTACTCGCATGCGCGCGCACACACACACACACACACACACACACACACACAGAGAGAGAGAGAGAGAGAGAGAGAGAGAGAGAGAGAGAGAGAGAGAGAAAGGATCAGGAGAGAAGGAGAGAAAAAGAGAGGGAGAGAGAATATTTGCTTACCGGGCCAAAAACAATTTTGGAATTGTCACATACATACTGCACACTAACCGATTGTGCCCCTGGAAATATCAAACCTTGTTGATGATCTGTTTATATAATCAAGAACATGAAATAATTTCAGGAGGAAAGGGTCCTTTGCAAAAATTTTGGTATGTATCATATACCTAATTTTATCTTAGTTTTCATAGGGAAGCAATTTGGTCCTAGAAAGAATTATAATACTCTGTTACATGCAATGGCATACACACACACACACACACACACACACACACACATATACATATATATATATATATATATATATATATATATATATATATATACTAACAGCATATGTGTGTGTATGTGTATGCGTGTGTGTGTGCCAACCTACTGGAGTTTACTTTACTGTGATATGTAATAAATGATAATTGCAGTCTCTGTCACATTTTCTATAAATGCTCTTTTGCAAGTCAAGATATAATGTAGTATTCATTGACAGTAATGACCATGTTGAGGTGTTGCTGTTACTGCAAAAGTGAATACTTGGCAAGTATGCCCTCAACTTTTTGTTAAAATAGTTTTCTCAAAGTCATCAAAATAATTCTCTATTCTCGTTCACATCAGTGTGGTATCTTGTCAGATACATCCCTCTTGCCAGAGCACAGATTGCTACAATCCTAGCCAGTTGGCAGTGGGTTATGTTCACTTAGTTACATAGAATTTGTCAATAGAAGATTGATTTCATGTCTCTGAGAATGACCACCTTTAAAGATTGACCACAGTCTCTGAAGTATTCAGTTGAAGATCATAATGTTATCTTGAAATCTTAATAGTTAGACCTTAACTTCACTTTCAGCAAAAGTAGTGAGTAATCCTAGATCACATGTGAAGTGACTGCCATCTAAATAGTAGGCCAACAAGAACAAATTTCATACATTCCTGTTTGTATTTGAATTTCCCCACACAGTTTTAACTGTAAGACATAATCTTTATAATTAAGCTTTGTCAGAGACGTGAATCTTCCTTGGAAAGTCCTGCTGATGGCCTTGTCTGTCATCTCCTTCTAGCTTGTTATTACTCCATGTGAAATTTTATGTAACTCACTCTTTTACAAAGATGAGAAAATCAATGTCTGTGTAACTTTTTTAAAATAAAAACTGTATTGGCCTCACAGTATTCCCTAAATATTTCAGCTTCATCCCTGCCACTGCTCATATCATAGCTACCATCAACTTGTACTTCTTTCAGTTGTTCAAATGATAACTTGGGCTACATACAGTATACAGGGTTATCTTATCCAGGAAGGAATAGACATCAAGATTTTTCTAAAGTATGTCTAAATGGCATTGTAATTCCCAGGAAGCCATCATCGAGGAGCCTGGCATGCGGCATATACCTACTGTTTACAGTTGACACATATCAATGGTCATGCTAAGATTAGAAAAAAAAGTGTTTATGAAGCAGTAAAATTAGGACACCCATTTTTCATAGAAGTTATCAATGGAGCCCCTTCACCTCAAAATGATAAACCTCTGGGTACCTATAGTGAGCTTTGCTGCTGTAATTTTTATCTAGGGTTTTGATCCACTTAACAAATTTAATCTAACCTCCTTGAACTTAACTATTCCATTATCTGCTAGAAAATAATTAGAAGCTATAAGCAGAAGTCTGCATACATGCAGCTCCTTGGGAGTCCCTAAGCTCATTGAACGGAAGAGTTTGACGGATATTGGTCAGCTGATATTGGCCCATCGCTAATAATAGCTGAAAATGCTGCTTAGCTAGGTGAGAAAGTTAACTTCAGGAAAATGAAAATGAAGCATTTGGGATTTATCTTTAAAGATGAGTTTTCCTTCTGTGCTTGTTTTCTGGAAGGGAAGTAGCCAAGGGAGCCAGTTAATTTTTTTTTCCTTTTTACTTTTTTTCTTCTATTATTTTTGACAACTTATAATTAAGATCTATGGCCCATTTGACTTAGCTATGTTGACTGTAATTTTCTCTTATCCTTACAATGAAATATAAGTAAATCAGAAACAGTTTTGTTATAGTCCATACAAATAATAAGTAAATCAGGGCAGTATATTAAAAATTTGTCAGCTCTCTCCACCATGTGGAAAATTCACTATAGGAGGCAAACAAGCATATTAGGAAGAGAGAAGACACTACAAGTTTACTAATAAAATCAGAAAATTATTACTGCCATATATTTAAAACAGAGTCAGGGTTCTGTAAAATAAAACCAGTTTGAATTGTAGAACATCCTTTCATTTAGTGAATCAATCACTATACTCTGAGGAAAGAAAAGGCATTTTATTATTGGGGGGAGAGCGGCTTTAAAATACTGTGTTCCCTAGTTTTCACATAATGCTAGTTTCAAATGAGAGTAAATTTTATTCTATATTCCTCTTATGTCTCATTTTCCATTAAATTTACAATTTATTGCTAGGGTATAAACAGATACTATTTTATCATTCTTTAATTGCAGGTATGTTATTTTTGCTTCCTTGGCGAGATTTTAAGTGCTTTTTGTTGACAGCTACTTAATATATTCTAATCTTCACAATAGCGGGCACTATAAATCTTCAGGAAAGATTTATGTTTGGAAAAGTAAAATGTTTTTACTTCATTTATTCATATTTTATGAAGTGTCTGTTAGATGCACAGATCCTTGTTAAGTATGTAAACCAAAGGATTGTAAAGACAATTAGCATGACATACCTCGAACTTTAGTGAAGGTGAGTTTCAAATACAAACCAGTGCTTCATTGGGATGGAACCAAGAATATGCCTGTCTACATGTGGGTGAGCACATCTGTGTGTGTCAGCGACCTGAATATGTGGGCACACTGTGTGTGAAGGCGGGGGAGTGAGGACGAAATGATTCTCCATTTTATTTATTGAGACAGGGTCTCTGCTCTCTCTCTCTCTCTCTCTCTCTCTCTCTCTCTCTCTCTTTCTCTTTCCTGTACCTTGCTAAGTTTAGCTAGTCTGGCATCACAGTTTGTTCTTTATATTCTTGCCTCTGCCTCTCAAATGCCAGGACTTTTGGCAGCTGCCACATCTTCTGGCTTCTTGTGTGAGTTCAGAAACCCAAGCTCTGTCCTCACACCTGTGTAAGCAGCGTCTTGGGCACTGTGTCATCGCCTCAGTCCCATTGCAAAGATCTTAATGGTTTTGTTGCCTCATTTTCTTCATAATTATCTTTTATAACAACGATAACTTTGAACTATATTCCTTAGACCTGTAGGTAGTATCAAGCTTATTAGGGAATAATCAAGTTTTTGCTTAGCATTCTAATTGTCATTAAAAATAACTGCTTATAGGGGAAGAATGGTGGTTTGCAAAAGCATTAATTTAATTCTTTTCAATTTAACTATAGGCTCTTGCTACTTCTGCACATCTTTAGTAATTTTCTGTGTAGCACATTTTTACTTATGTGCTTCGAGAGTATGTGCAACTGTTTACAAATGGGAATTGAAATATTTATAAGCAGTTCAGATGCAGTTTTGCAGTCAGAATTTTCTAACTGAAATGTAGCAATGGATTTTCCGAAGGAGGTATACCATCTTTGTGCTACTTCGGATGTGAATAAAATTGCTAGTTTAGATTATCACTCTGTTATTTAATGCTTCATCCATTGTCCAGAGATATTCACCCACCATCTGTGGCTAAAATTTAATTAATTCCATTCAACGTCTTATTGACATCTATAGGAGTATTTCATAATGAACATTTTTTTTCTATTTGAATATTTTAATGATAACATTTTAAGTATATGATTTAAAGTCTTTCATTTAATATAGGTATTTAATTGGGAGTGTATGTTTAGATATCTTAGTCTAAATTCTATGTCTACAGCCTATATTTTAGAAGACCATTGGGGAATACATTTCAGTTTGAAATATTAAAATCATTGGAAGTCACTGACCTACCTAATGCTCTTAAAATGAAAAGTAAGCTTTATATTTTATGTTTTATAGGAATATAAAATACGGTTCTTCTAATTCTGATACATCTTATTATATACTATGTATATAACATTTTGAATAATACAATCATATTTTTTATTCCTATGAAAATATATATCAAATCTATGGAATTGCATGGAAAAAACATGTATTTATTCTCCATTTATAATTCCATTTGAGTCAGGTTCCCATCAAAATGGTACACTGTCAAACAAGGCATAAAACTAAGAATGATAAAATCAGTTTCAAAATTTGTACAGCTACTAAGAGAATATTAATTCTAGAATGTGTATCATGAGGTTGGTTGAGATCAGATGGTGTCCTCTTTAGTTTTGTCAACATGATACTATCTTAAGATCTCTGAGAGGAAAGCTTCATTTGAGGAATTTCCTAGAGCAGGCTGTCCTGTATAAGGGTTAAGAACTGATGAAGTGCAGCACAGTACACTGTGCATGTAATCAGTGCCTGGGCAGGTGGTCCTGAACTGTGCCAGGAAGATAGCTGAGCACAAACCTGAGTGAGCTGGAAAGAACCAGTAAGCAGTGTTCCCGCATGGTTTATTCTCCAACCTCCTACCTGATTTCCTTTCCTTACAGCCTGCACTGAAGGTCTTAACATAGAAATGTAAGCCAAATAAACTTCTTCCTTCCCCAAGCTCCTTTTGGTCAGCACATTTTATCAGATGAACACAAAGAAGACTAGAACAAGAGGTTAAGAGCATAGACAAACAGTGGTAGTGCAAGCCTTAAATCCCAGCACGCTGTGAGTTTGATGCCTTCCTGGTCTACAGAGCAGGTCCCAAGCCAGCCAGGATTGTTACACAGAGAAACCCTTTCTCAGAAAGAAAAAAAAAAAAACTGCTGCTGGTCACATTTTGCATAAAAGACCTTCTAACATCCCTGTTCCCTTGCCTCCGAATATCCTACCATGATCTTCCCAGAATTCAGAAATGCATCATTTTCTAGTGAATGTGATATTCAAACTAGTCCCCAAACCCAATTAATACATATCTCATTATAAGGTTTGCACAAGTGTTCACTTCAACTCAATAAGTTGTTTCTTAACTTTGATTAACCTGAACTTCTTAAAATGTATCAGAGAAACAAAGAGAGAAACAGTTTCGGATGCCTTTTCACTGTGATCCAGGTGTGTTGAAGGAGTTTACTTCCAGTCAGTATGCTGATATAGCAACAAAGACCATGTAGCTTTTAAAGTGTAAAGTAGCAGAGATACTTGCATATTTAATGCCAACTTTACACAGTAAGAAAATGAAATCCTCTGCTTAGAACTTCCTATAATTTCGGAATTTTCTCAGCAAGTCTATTTTTACATTAGCAATTCAAATAGTTACAACATTCTTCCATTTTGAAGACTAATATACTTGCCAGATTGTTATAATATGGATAGAAAAGGAAGGTTCTTAATGTATTTCTGCTAATAACTCAAGACATTTTCACCACCTTAAATGAAATGCATTCCAGACAAAACAATGTTAGTTCAAGGCTAATAGTCAGCCAATCAAAATGTGATGAAAGACAGTTTTGGTATTCAAGTCACCCAAGCACTCTGTTTAAAGATATGTATTTGCCAACTATGACATTTTCTGCACCATGGTTCTATGTTATTCACCATTGTTCTGGTCATGAGATATTACATTACAAGTTCTTATGTAATGAAGTTAAGACTGTATGTAAATACTGGCCCACCTAAATGGTTTAACTTACAAATCAGCATTGGATCATCAAGTATTCATAAATGGTGAGCACTGAACGATTACTGAGAGATATTTATCATTTGGGTTTGTCCTACTCAAGTGAGTAAATTCAGAAATTCACATTTATAAAATAAGGGGCATCAGCATTATTTTAAGGTGACATTTTTCTGGAAGTAAGAACAAAGTATCATCGTTTTAAGAGAAATGCAAAACAAAACAAAGAATAGCTAGAAACTCAATTAGGAAATGGGAAACATCCCATAACCCTCTATGCTTGAATAAGCTGTCTCTCAAATTCTATTTCTCTCAGGGTGTTGATTGCTACGATAACACCTTACAGAAAGTAATAATATATTTACATCCCATCACTGATAAGTGGCATTTTTAATTTGCCTTTGCAACATCAACTGACCTTATATATTAGACCACAGGCTTGATCTACAGTGTGCCAAAATTAAAATATACAATTTCATAAAGTGATGTAAAGTTTCAGAGTGTAGAATTTATTTAAAAAATGAGGCTCTTCAAACCTGAATTTCAAAAAAAAAGATTAAATGCATTCTTAAATAATTTAAAGAAATCAGAGGATCCATATGATGGGAATATATCTGTACCTCATATGGAACCTGGAATTAGAACATATCTGGCTCAGTAGAGGTCTGTCACTTTAGTATCTGTCCGTCCTGTATAAAGAGCTCCACTCACCTTTAACTAGAGAGCAGGGATTGAAAGAAAGGCTCTCTAGCCTATGCTTCAATTAGGCCAATTCCTATGCCAAATAAAACATACTGTCCTATTTTTAAAAAGTGGATACTAGTAACCCAGCAGTTTTTAAACGATTTTCGTCAGGCAGATCAAGAGGGGAACTATTAAAAGCGTTTCTGATCCAGCCAAAAAGTCAAACTGTTTGATTGTTTTTATCATAAGCTGGATGACTTTATCTTGACTTTTTTTTTATCCTCCCACTTGTTTTCCTTTATTTTTTAACTATCAAAGTTTAATTTTAATATTTTAATACTCATAAGGTATTAATTAAGCATTAATATTTGTAAATAGACATTCATACATTTCAATGGCACATTGAAGAATTACTAGTGTTTTGGATTTGTTTGGTTTTCTTAGTTTTATTGTTGTTGTTTGTTTTGTATTCACTTATTGCTAGCTATAGCAAGGTAGAGCATCAAATTGATCCTCACTATGTCCCTGTGTGGCAGCAGGAGTAGTCTATGTGCAGGTGAGGCACAGAATTAACAAAAGAGAATTTATTGTATGAAAAAGAAAAGCCAAGTTTGTCACTGCTAATCCTTTAAAAATTATTTTCCGTGTTTTGCAATGAAAAGTTTTATTGCAGTTCCCCCTTGTTTTATCAGGGTGGTGTGTAGATTTATTTTATAAGTATATAAATTTATAATCACTCAACATATATGAAATAGATAGTACTATAGACTTATATTATTGTTTTAAGAGCCTATTGCTCCTGAGTTTCCTTCTGAGGCTTGCTTCCTAGATATCACTATTTTTGTTTTTGATATTGATCTTTATGTTTCTGGAGTTTTCCTGACTTTGTGATTTCTGATTCATTGATTTTAATTTTAATCAACTATTCAAAATTAAAATGTAACATTGATTTGTTTCCTTCCCTTTTCACTTGTTTTCCATATATAACATTTGTATCATACATTAAATCTATATGACAACGTGTTCAAGATATTGTTGTGTAAGTATTGGTCAATGAAGATAACTATTGCATTAGAAATTTGTTTCTTTGTTCTATATGACTCACATTTGCTCTTCTAAATTGTATTTCAGAAATTTCTTTTGTTAGATATTTCAGGAAATCTGTCAGTTACTCTTTTACCTTGGAGACTTGTCACCTTAAGAATTCCACCCTGTGCTATAACTGGAGACTAAGTTGAAAATCCACCTATGACTTTAGAATCCTACCTTGTTTGTTATACAGAACTGGGACTTGCCTCTCAATTGATTCAATCCTTTAGTTCCTGGATACCTTTTTTCCCTATTTCTTGTTTAGGTTTTTGTCTTAGTTCAAGTATACCTGTGATCACAATGGTCCAGTCAAGAGAAAAGAACCACAGTACTGGAGAAAGCATTACTTATGAGGAATAGCAGACTTTGGCAAACAATAAATTCATGCTTACTGGACACTATAGAGATCTTACACTTAAAATCATGTCCTCTCATCAAATCAAGATGGGCCAGAAGTACCTTTTGAGCTATGGTAGGATTTTGTTCTATGTGAAGAATTCACCAACAGCAGAAATATCTCAGAAAAATACTCTAACAATCTATGTCTAAATTATCTTGTTTCACTTCAATATAAGAAAAGTATAAAATAATTCAATCTAAATTGCCTGAGGTGGTGACTGGCGTAGCCAATACAATTGTCAAGATAGTCCCAAATTTATTAGGCTTCCATCATTTTCATAGGATTATAAAGACAAAAGAATGGAAGAAGACATTTATCATCTCTATTCTGATTGGCAGAATAATTTAAATGTTAACATAGTGCTCTAATGTAACTTGAAATAAAAAGAAAAGAACAATAATTTTGGTTTTTGCAAGCTTAGTAATGGAAAAGATAGATCCTCATACTGGGCTAAAGTTAACTGTCACAATTAGCATGGCTAGTCATGTTTGAATGTCAATATTAGTTCCTTTGTAGGCACAAATAAAAAAAAGCCCAAGGCAAGCTTTCTTATCATTTTTACAGTTCAGAGATTCCTTTGAAATTCTCGATGAAAGCTATACACCGTTTTTGTTCAGAAAATATTCAGCCATGATTTCATCATTCTGAAGGTATGTGATACCTCTGAAGTGTAGCACAGTTAAGAATAACTGACTTGGTCTTTTCTAAGCCCCAGTGTTATTCTGCTAAAGCAGTTCATAAGAAAGCAGAAGCAGAAAAGACACAGACTGCTCAGGACTATTGTTAGACATTTAGGTATTCAAACAACGACAGTGGTTTAAGACTTCTGTCCGAGTCTTTGTGAATTTGATCTTGTTTTAACTTACAATAATCTGTGCAATAGGTTTGTAGAATTAAGAATTTGAAGGTTGGAGGCAGATTGTGAATGGGCCAAAGTCCTACAGGATGTAAGTCATAGAAAAGGAATCAAAACAATGACTTAACTTGAAAATGGCTCTTTTTGCAAAATTAGAGTACTAAATTGTTTACCATATTTGCTTAAAATAATAAAATGGTGATCAGAATATATTATATGCATCACCACTTAATCTTTGAATAGAAGCAGGGAGTGCTGGAAACATAGCAGATTATTTTTTAATTCATGAGAATCCAAGATAAAGTAATGTAACTCCTGTAGTTTTGCTTCAGAGAACAGAATGATTATTAAAAAATACTGGAAATTCAGGAGACATGAGAGGAAAAGTCTAAGAGCTCATTCTTTAGCTATTCTTTAGACAGATTCTTCCGAAAGATTTGTGGACACTTCACATGTTCTTGGGTAAAATAGGTTTGCCTTGGACAATTAAAACATATTCCATCTGAGAAGTTAAACCTTACGTCTCCTCTTAACCATCATAATTACCCTTGTCACATGCTCTGATTAGATGTCATGTTGCCCTTGTTCTGAACCCCTGACCCCTCTCTCTTTTTCAAGCCAGTAAACTGTTACAGCCTGACTTCCTTTGCTAACCCACAGCCAATAACTTCTGTTGGACCTGATTTTTTCCCACCATTATCTAGTCTGGTGTTTTGCCACGTTTACTTTTTGCAGGAGCACTCTAGTCAGGAGCTATCCAAGCCAACAAAAAAAAAAAAAGAAAGAAAAAAAAAGAAAGAGAGAAAGAAAGAGAAAGACAGAAAGAAAGAAAGAAAGAAAGAAAGAAGAAAGAAAGGCCCAGACACTGTTGGCGCAGCCCATCTTTGTATCAAAACTTCTATTATGCTGAGTCTTTTACAGCCATCCCAAGGATCTTTTCATGTCCCTAACCTAGTTTTAGCAAGCCCAACCTTTTCATTTTTTTCTCTAAAAGTATTTATACTCTATATTTTGGTTATATTTCCCCCCCTTCAACTCTTCTCAGATCTTCTCCATCTCCCTACCCACCCAACTTTATGTTCTTTCTCTTTGAAAAAAAAGTCACAAAAAATGGAAATCAAAATAAACACAAAACCAGTAGGACAAAACAGAAATAAAAAAACAGCCCCCCCAAAAAACACAACTAAATAAGCAAAATATGTAGTTAATTTTGTGTTGGTCAACTATTCCAGGGAATGGGGTGATATACCCAGATGGAGGAACTGATATTTTTCCTTTGCCAGAAGATACCCATTGCAAATAACTCCTTGATTAGAAGCAGGAATCAGTGTGTGCATTCCCTCCAGTCTCTCGGACTGCATATGACTTGAACCTGTGCATGTCTTGTGCATACTGCCACCTTCTCTGTGAGCTCATGTGCAGAGCAGTCCTGTCCAACCTTTGAAATGTTCTAGAGGCTTTCAATTCACCTTGCTTCTTTGTCTTTTCCACCCATGTATCTTCAGGCATCATTGATGGGTGCTCAGTATATTCTACCCATTATAGTTCATGATATTAATAACTTAAATGCTTTCTGTACAACCACAACAAAATAGATGTTATACTGTATGTCCTAAAAATAGGGAAAGTATCTTTTTGTTTTTTGGTTTGATTTAAATAACCTCAAATAATTTCCATAGCTTATACAATGCAGTATTTGCATTGGGTCTCATCCAACCACAGCACCTAAAACATTTTGACAAACGAATGATTTCGCAGTATCTGGATGAAAAACCACCAAATTGAAGGATGATCAATTTGAGAAACAAGACTCTGTGCAGGAAACACTACTGATTGAAAGTAATAATAGAGATAGCACGTGCTGTGTGACACAGGACATACTGTGTGAGCCCAAGAGCAGAGATACATTCTACCAGAGGGCCTGGATGCATCTCGTAGGCCACAGACCACACCAAGTGTATCAGGTTTTGTTAATGAGAAACCAAATATATAATGGTGGGAGCGATTTCCATGTAGCTTCACGGTAACGTAAAAAGGAGTATGGTTCAGTCTCGCTCCAAAAAGTCAATCTGAAGACATAGTTAATACATAATGTAACAACAGCTAAAGCCAGAGTACAAAGTTGGGGAACAAAATGGAGATCCTCAAGTGCTTTGTCTGTGTTCCATTCCGTAACCCTCTCATTCCCTTTGGCAGATAAGTGACTTGTGTCAAATTTCCACAGAGAAACTAGTGACTTTCAACATCATTCTGATTTAAACCAAATAATTTTCTGAATAATCAAATAACAAGGCTCCGGTTACCTCAAGGGCTGCAATTATATATGGGATGGGTCCATGTCTTTAGTCATTTGGTAAGTAGCCTAAAAAATTTAGCATTTTGATTTGTCCTATCACAGTATAAGACTTCAGAAGTGACCCTTGGAAGGAAAATGGAACCAGTTGTATTACAGAGTTATTTGTGGATCGTATTTGGAAAATTAGTTCTAATATTAAAATTATTATTATTATTGTACAAAAACTTTGAAAACTTTCTTGGTTGTTTTACCTACTGTCTTGCAAACAGAGAGTAAATATACTTTACATGAACAAATTTTCCTAAGGGTAATTTGGTGTCAACCACTTGGAATATGTGTTTATTGTAAACCTGTAAGTACTTCTATATTCTAATTGCTCACTATTTGAATTATAAATTCATTGTTTTTTTTTGAGAAGCCACTTTTTTTGTAGAAACAGACAGTTTGCATATATTAAAACATGTCATATAGAATTCAGTAGTAAAGTGTTTGCTTAGCATGCATGAAACCCTAAGTCTCAGCACTGTGAATCAAACTGGAAGGTAAGGAAAGAAAGAATGCAAGAAGGATGGGAGGGAAAGAGAAAGGGATCATTAATGTTACACAACCATAAATTAGTATTTAATTGTATTTATTGGTCCAGTTATTTGTTTTTATTGCTCACAAATGTTTATAAATCACACTGGTTACAGTTTCATCCTTTATTCTTTGTCAATACTTGAACTCAAGTTTTTTTCAAAAGGATTAAATTTAAAATGGACATTTCAATGTTGCTCCCTAGTTAGTAATCAACTTTGTCATAGTTTTCGTCACAAGGAAACTTTAAATTTTGCATAAACAAATATTTATGAATCAATGTTTTCAGATTGTTGAATGACAACATTAAAAATTCACATGGGCACTTAGACATATAATCGAAGTCATAATTCATCCAACATGATTTATAGCAAAATGTTAAATTACAATATAAGCTTTCTTTTCTTCCAAGTTGCTCTGCCTTTGCTAGGCTGTTGCTGTTGTTAGAGGTGGTGGTTTTGTTTGGTTTTGGGACAGGGTTTCTTTATATACCTCTACCTGCCTTGAAACTTAATATTTGGTCTAAGATGGCCTCAAGCACATAGATCCACCTTTCTTTGCTTCAATGAATGCTACAATTAAATGCTAAACTATTGAACCTTTCTGAGTTAAGTTCTGTTTTCTCCAAAATGACAATGATAATGGCACTTGCCCTGTACACTTCTTTAGAAAATCATGTGAATGTGTGAAAAGAATCTGTAATGGTCATTCACAGTATAATTATTAGGCAGTCTGCTTACTTATCAAAGGGAAGAAATTTGGAGTTTTAAACTTTATTTGTTGTTGCAAGAAATGCTGTGATGAAGAATTTATCTCATTTCAGCGTGTGACAATAAGTCTGTAGTATGAATTTCCAGGAGTCAAATTGCTAGGCCAGAGGTTAAATACACCCATAATTTTTGTAGATGATATTACTCGTTTGCCAATCAAAGGAAGCCAGCCAACTTTATGTGTCTATCAGCAATGTGTGTCGTTCCTGTAACAGATGCTAAGCAATGGCGTCAGTTAATTCCTCTTCATCAGGAAGTGTCTTTCCACATTAAGCAAAAGGATAGAGAGTTGGAAGAAGGCAGAAATAATATCACGTGGGGCTTTCCCACAAGTAAGCAGAGAGGCTGTCAGCCACAACCAACAGTGCCCAAGGAACCGAATATCTGAAATAGGAAAAGCCTGAAGGACTCAAGCACCTGGCATAGTAACAACCACAGACAAACAGTTCTCTGTTGTTGGTGGTGCTGCTGTTTTCCTCTTTAATTTATTTTTTAAAAGAAAACAAACTATCTTTTTTCATTATACATAACAATCCAGTTCCCACTCCCTCCCTTCCTCCCTTTCTCTCCACATACCCTACAATCCCACCCCATCTAATCCTCAGAGAAAGTAAGGCACAATGTTTTGTGGAAGGTCCAAGGCCCTCCCTACTATATCTAGGCTAAGCAAGGTATCATCCAAAGAAATAGGTTCCCAAAAGGCCAGTACATGATGTAGGGGTAAATCCTACTGCTACTGCCAGTGGTCCCTCAGTCTGCCCCAGCCATGCAACTGTCAAACACATTCAGAGTGACTTGTTTGGTCCTATGCTTGTTTCTTCCCAGTCCACCTGGAGTTCATAAGCTCCCATTAGCTCAGGTAAACTGTTTCATTGAGTAAACCCATCATGGCCTTGACCTCTTTTCTCATATTCTCATTCCTCCCACTCTTCAACTGGACTTTGGAAGCTCAGTACAGTGCTCCGATGTAGGTCTCTGCCTATGTTTCCATCAGTTGCTGGATGAAGGTTCTATGGTGATATTTAAAATATTTATCGGTCTGACTACAGGGCAAATTAAGATTGGGCCTCCTCTCCTCTATTGCTTAGGGTCTTAGCTGGGGTCATCCTTGTGGATTCTTGGGTATTTCTCTAGAGCCAGGTATCTTGCCAACCCTATAATGGCTCTCTCAATCAAGACATCTCTTTCCTTGCTCTCATTTCTGTCATTTCTCCATCTTGACTATCCTCTTCCCTCAAATTCTCCTCACCCCTCACCTTTTCCCTTCTCTCTTCTCTTCTTCTACCCTGCCTTCTCCCTGGATCCCCATGCTCCCAATTTTGTCAAGGGATCTTGTCAAACTGACTCTTAGTAAACAATTATACTTAAGTCTTCTCACGATGAATGACCCAAAGCCAGGTTGATTTAGTGTTGAATTTTATAGAACACTGAAGGAATAGCTAAAACTAATATGTGACGAACTTTTCTACTAAATAGATTAAGAAAACACATGGATAAATTCATTTTTTGAAGCGAACACACAAGAAAATACTACTGAATACTCTCCCTACAGAATATAGAAGCAAAAATTTTCAACAACAAAAGTGCAAACTGAATATAAAATCACATTAAAAACTTATGCAGCACAGCCAAATTGGTTTCATACCAGGAATGCAAACTTCATTGAGCATGAACACATTAATAAATGCAGAATACCAGCTTAATAGACATAAAGACAGAAATTACTTGGTTATCATGATAGTTTCAAAATTCACATGTTAATGATAAGAGCCTTGAACAAAATTAGGAATATATGGTACATATGTCAACATAATAGGCTGTATATGCCGAACATGACTAAATCTCACTAAATGATGAAGATCTTCACTCCCTGGAAAGCCTGAATGAGCCAAAGGTGCCTACAGTCTTCATTCTTGCTTAATAAAGTTATTACAACTTAAACATTAAGATAAGAGAAATGTATAAGAGAGATAAAAAGTGAGAAGCTAAGCTATCCCTATGCACAGTGATTGATTCTGTTCTTAGCTAGACTGTCAGGGTCCAGTGCCAGAACAAATCCTAAGTTATTTCTCCAGAACCAGAGGAGAGGCATGGGATTAAAGACCCAACTCATATGGTTTTGTTGGGAGGGAGATTTTTAGTGATCCCTCATGAAATCCTGAGTTTACATCCTGAGAATTCCTCTGTTTATTCTACAAATTGCCTTATATACCAAAACATAATTCCCTGAGGGGGAAATTCATTAGCATTCTGTTTCCTAGGTAAACAAGGTGAATGGTTGTGGTCATGTCTACATCTATCTGTGTCGACTCTGTCACATCTTCCTGCTCTGTATGCCAGCTCTGTCACATAGGCTGAAATAGCATCTCAATTCAGGCATCCTCCAAATTACAAAGAAGGAGCAGAACCACATCCTGATCCTTTGTTAGGGATGGCGACCACCCTCTGTGTGGCAGGTGCAAACTATTGCCTGAGATGTAGAAATATGGGTCTACAATCCACTCTCTCTTATTAATTTTAATAAAACCCTACTCAAGTTAATGATTCACCTGTAAAGAAAATGTAACCACAAAATTTTTGATTCTTCAAAGAATTTGTTTTCTTTGTTTTATTAACTATGAGAAAATTAATAGTAATTGGATTTGTTAATCAATTTTATTTAATTATAAAGAGTCAATGTATATGACCTTAAATAGCACATTTTCAAGGAACTGATTGATTTCCTACCCCTGTGGAAGGCTGTTTGGTTTTTGTCCAGGAATTCTATGGAAAATTGCAATCATTATAATCCTTTAAAGAATCATTGTATTAATGTGGGATATAGCAATGGAAAAATGTTACTTTGTAGAGTAAAAATAAGCTCTATGACAACAAATGAGACACTGCCTTAACACTTTAGAGATTAAGTGTACATGTTTCGGTGTGTATATTATCTTAGAAGGAAGCAGAGCCATACTATATTATAATAGGTTGATATTAGTATATATTATTCATGCATAGATACATAAAATATTCATACATGTATACATCAATATATTAAAATATTTATATACATACACATATTTAAAATCAAGATACAGTTTCTACTTTTTATATGTGAGGGTTAAGCATGAAGTATGTTTTCATGTTTCTTCAGATTAGTAAGTACTTTTGATCTTTGTATGCCAATGTCACAGATTGAAGATTCAACAGTATAGATGATGAACTGGACACTCCAAATTCTTTGTTTTGACCTTGTTCTAAGTCAGAATATATCACATGTCCTCAAGGATCCCCAAATTTTTTTAATATTATGATCTTTTATTCCACAGACATAAATCTTGAGACTAAATAAAATATGAGAACTAAGACTTTCCATGTGTGTTATTGAAGTGTTCATGCTAGTCCACTCTCGTGAATATACTTACTTTAAATATATTATTGAATATTTGTTCCATGTATTCAAATCTGAAATACCAAATTTTATCTACTCACTTGTGAAAAAGCTAAACAACAATGCAAAGTGAAGCACCAAGGATTAATCCCCAGGTGTATGAAAATCACTGCTTAATGCTGGTGAATTATGAAGCCAGGGAGCCAAAATGTTATTTTATTTGGGTGGTATGCCCTAATTTAATATGCAAGCTGTGCTTCTAAACCATATCAGTTTCTAATTGTATCTTCATTAAGGCAGTTCAGACATGCACAGAGGACATAGGGGTTTTTTTTGCAATTATGTTAAAAAATTAATGGAGAAAGAATAATATCTAGCACAGTATACCTCTCATCATAATACATAATTTTCAGTTCTTTCTAGTAAACTCAGAATTAAAGAAAAGTAGAAGTTCAAATTGACTTTTAATGTGTTTGAATTATACTATTAAACTAAACCAAAAAGGCAAAAGTCAAAACAATAATTTCTTTCTTCTGGTGCATGATTTAAAATCTAACCAAAAAAGATAGAAAACATTGATAATTAATATAATTGAAAAGACATAACCTCTATAGCACTTTTATATACTTTCTGTCAATTAATTACATGGTTTATATTAATGCCTTATCCACAAAAAAAGACTACTACTCTAGATTATTCTTCTATTTCTTAAAAAAACATAGATAAATGTATCCATTGGTGCATTAGTTTTTTTTTTGTTTTTTTTTTTTTGTTTTTTTTTTTGGTTTTTTTTTTTTTTGAGGATTCTGTGGTAAGCACTTGCCACACAGGCAGATTTCTTAAGTCCAACCCCTAAAACCCAGGATTAGTTAGGTCCTCAAAGCTATACCGAGTGTGTGAGTGCAGAAGAGGTGATGTATCCAGAAGGCACTTCCCACTGCTCGTCCAACCCTCCGCATCTTCCATTCTTTCTTCCACCTCCTTTACAAAGTTCCCTCAGCCTTGGCAGTGATTACTAAACATTTCCCAATCAGCACTGAGAATTCTTAGTTACCCTTTTCTAGCGGTTTGGCTAAAATGAGTATCTACACTGACTTCTGATCGCTGCAGAAGGAAGCCTCTCTCAACAAGGCTTAGAGCAGCTCAGGCCAATAGGTTTTGGGGGAGAGTATGCCAACGTGATCATTAACAAAATAACAATAGGTGGTTGTAGCCTAGGTAATTGTGACCCTACTAGCCATAGACTTTTAGACAGATTTACAGTTACCAGGCATTAATTCAGTCCTGTGAAGCAGGATTCAAGCCTAATCAGAAAGCAGTTTATTAACTTGTACCAGTGTACAAGGCACATCTTACCTGTCAGGTCAGTATTACAGCATGCAGGGTCCGACAGTAATTAAGACCACTGATGGCTTCGTGTTCTCTGATCCAATGCAACTCTTCATTTGATGATACCTCTTAAACAACATTTTGAAAGAGTTATCTCAGAAGCAGAATATATGCAAGTTTTTTTTTTTTTTCCACAGACATGTATATCGGCCAACTCTTAAATGAAGTATTTAAATATTTCCACCATATTTTCAAAAAGAAAATGTATTCAGCATGCAAAACTCTTTAATGTTAAAAATCTCCATAACTCCATACTGATGCTGTGGATATTCTGAAGCGTGCTGTTTCTCTAATCACACTTCGAATTTGATTGCCTAGCTTACGCTTATAAACCACTGCAAGTGGTAAGAGCCTTCACACATTGCCGTTCCCTGTGTTGCCTTTTAAATTTGTAAATAAATTTCAGGTTCTGCTGTTTTGGTACATACTTTAACACAGCTGTGGATTTTAATTCATATAAATTTTAATTAAAAATCTAAAAAACTAAGAATTTATTTTCTATAAGTGGTTTTTGCATACCACTTGAAGATTTGATGAATGATTACTCTGAATATATGAATCATTTGACTTTTCCTCTAGGTAATTTATGATAAATAATTTTGTTTCATCTGATCTAACAAACTGAAAAAAAATTCTTAAAAGTGGAAGCAACACAAACATTTTCCAATAACTTATTTTTAAAATTATTAAATCTTAAAGTGATCATATTTGTGTTCTTGTAACCATTTATTTTAGGTAAGTCTGATTTTTTAATTGTTTTATGATTTATTTATCTTTATTTTATGTGCATTGGTGTGAAGGTGTCAGATCGCCAAGAACTGGATTTTCAGACAGTTGTGAGCTGCCATGTGGGTGGTGGGAATTGAACCCAGATCCTCTGGAAGAACAGTCAGTGCTCTGTACCGCTGAGCCATTTCTCCAGCCCTGTCGGTCTGGTTCTTTAAGGAAACACAGAGCTTAATTAAAATTTTTCCAGGGATTTCAGGAAGTCTGGAAGTTATAACTATAAAGGACCTAGACTAGCAAAGTTGAATTGCCTGTTTGTCACACACACACACACACACACACACACACACACACACACACGGCAGTGTTAATAACATCAAAGCAGCAGCATTCAAGAGCGATGGTGGCGCATGTCTTTAATCCTAGCACTCGGGAGGCAGAGGCAGGTGGATCTCTGTGAGTTCGAGACCAGCCTGGTCTACAGAGCTAGTTCCAGGACAGGCTCCAAAGCCACAGAGAAACCCTGTCTCGAAAAACCAAAAAAAAAAAAAAAAAAAAAAAAAAAAAAAATAGAGTGATCACATCTGAGAGAAACTCCTTCTTCCCTTAGAAAGCTTTGTTCTTTAGCTGGAGGGATGGCTCAGAATTTAAGAACGTTTATTGTTCTTCGAGAGGACCCAGTTTCAATTCCCAGCTCCCACATAGCAGCTCACAACTGCCTGTAACTCCAGTTTCAGAAAATCCTAAAGTCTCACACAGACATGCATATAGGCAAAACATCAATACACATAAAATAAAAATAAATTAATTAAAAGAAATAAAGTTTTGCTTTGTACATGTACATGGTGCTTGGATATTAATAAAAGTAGTGTCTTTTTTCCCCCCTTTGAAGAACTATGAAGAATAACAAATGAGCGGCTTGGGAATACCATGACTTCATTTTTAGGCTTGTGTAGCATAATGGTCTAAGAACAGATATCATGCCGATAGTGAACATAAATGAATAGATCCAATTGGTCCATGGCAACATGAGATTTAATGAGAAAAATAATTGAGTCCCAGAAATAATGGAAACGATGGAAAAACCACAACTAATAATGGGAGATAAAGGGAAGGGAAGATGCCCAAGAACCACATTTTACTCACACTAGAGGCAAATCATTTTCTACTGAAGAAAAGGAGATTTGGAGGGTGACATGCAGAAAGAATAGGAAAGCCTTTCTGTATAGTCCTGGAATTCACTCTGTAGACCAGGCTGGCTTTGAACTCATAGAGAGTCACCTGCTCTGCCTTCTGAGTTAAGATATGTGCCACCACTGTCTGACCAAGAATAGGAAAGTTGTTATTTTCATATATAGATCATGTTTTCTTCATCGTTATACAATATGACTCGCATCTAGCTATCAGAAAACACATCTAGCCATCAGGAGAGTCAAACACAGATCTTCAAACACATTCAAAGTCCCTTGACAGTTTACTGTACGCAGTGTCTCTGCTGGGATCCCATTTTTTCACTCATGGACAACAACTTCCCAAACAAAACTCTGGCTTCTGAACTGTGGTGGCTTGAAAGGAAACAGCCCATGGGCTCATAAAAAGGCACCGTTAGAAGGTGTGGCCTTATTGGAGGAAGTATGTCTCTATTGGTGGGTTTTGAGGTTTCAAATGTCCAAGTTAGGCCCAATGTTGCTTTCTCTTCCTGTTGCCTGCTGATCCAGATGTTGAAAGCACCATGTTTGCCTGTGTACCAACACACTTACTGCCCCAATGATTAAACCTCTGAACTATAAGCCAGCCCCAATTAAATATTTTTATATATAGAATTTGCCATAGTCATGGTGTCTCTTCACAGCAATAGAAACCCTACGAGATATATCTTTCCTTTATTATTTATTTTGGGCATTATTTTACCAGATCACATCAGTGTCTTGATCAAGAATTTTGCTTTGATCAGTATTCTCTTTGCAGACATGTAAATTTTCAGATGATTTACCCTCTCACCCCTACCTTTACCAAGCCCTGAAACAGATACACCTTTACTCCCCGCTATGTTCCATGTTCACTCAGGTAAATGTACCCCATGGGAACTCTTCTATTTGTGTTCCCCAAGCATGCCACACTTCCCCACTTCCTTAATTTTAGAAGTGATCTCCAAGGTGGTGGACATAAGCCAATTCTATACTAGATTCTTTTCTTATATCAAATTATTGACATATATTTCCATGACTAGTAGAACCTGAGTAGTTGGGTAATTTAAGTATTGATAAAAAGAATGACTTGCTTCTTATAATCCAAACAGAGAACATAGGTCAAGCTCTGGAAATAATTTATGAATCAGTATCCTCAATATGCCACCACTCAATTATCACTCATTCCTTTCCCTTTTGATATTCTTCCCATCTATACATAAATTTAGAATTGTCTTCTCAACAATGATTTTCTTTCTGTTCTTGAATTCATTATCAGTTAAAATAGTTTGTCTCTTCAAGAGTAATTATAAAAAATTACATCAAAGTATGTATTATAATTACAAATCATACAACCGTTGAGTTGAATTTTAAGGACATCTACTAGGATATTACCTAAATAGGGTTAAAATACACGCCTTCTTAATTATTATGCCTTTGTAAAGTGCATTGAAAAACTCTCAATAATATCGGGGCAAAATAAATAAATAAATAATTGCTGTTCCTCATGAATATTACTAAACTTTATATTTAGTAATAAGGTAACATAATACATTAATAGGGTTTGAAAGCTAAATGAAGTTGGTGCTGATAAATAGAATGGCCATGATTATATCTTTGTAAGGGCAAAGAATATAGAAGCACAATACCATATACTTTCTTTTTATTCTTTAATGATGATTGTTATTTATACATATGAATGCCTATATATTCATATGTACATATATATATATATATATATATACACACACACACACACACACACACACACACACACACAAACACACACACACAAGCTGCTTGGTCTATTTAGTGATATCATATGATTATGTACTTCGGGATGACCACGTGTGCTTGGATGATCTACCACGAGGTTCATCCTTGGGGAAAACTGATTCTCTCTCTTTTAGCTCCCATTAATTTTCTGTGGCTCTTCATCTCCAGATGGGGCCTTGTGAGATTTCTTCTATTCCCCATTGATATGTCAAGTGTTGGTGTCATTGTGCGTGGCTTAATTAAGCAACCACATCTTTGCAATTTCATGGGGGCAGTTTCCTTGTTCTAAAAAGAGGATGCAATCTTTCCACAGACACCCTTGTCTTTGTTGTTTTTTTTTTAATTTTTCAACCATGTTTTTGTGATGTTCCCTGAACCTTGGGGTGTATATATATATATATATATATGAGTTTGGGGACCATGAAGTAGATGTTCTTTGTATTTTAACTAGCTGTGAATTTCTGTGAAGTTCTTTGATGCAAAAATAAGTTTCTTTGATGAGGAAGATAGTGAGCAATAAGCTATTTGTAAATATAAGAATATTTCTAGGATTCAGTTGAGAATTATCCTGCATTAGTGAAATGGCAGTTAAAGGTTCTCCTCTAGTGCCTATTACTTTGTCAGTCATGAGCAGCTTGCTGGATTTTTAGTATCGGTATGAATTCCTTCCTCTTGCATGGTCCTTGAGTCCAAATGGGTGCTGATTGGTTAATCCCAAGACATAAATGTCACTGTTGTATCTTGGGTCTGTTTTAGCGTGCTGGGGATTGTTTCTAGTCTTTACAGCTGTGTAGGACTGTTGCTTGCTTTTCTCACTTGTAAGTTTCTCACTTTTGACTCCTAGCCCTCTAATGGAAAGACATTAGCAGTCTTTCTTGTACCATATATTGTCTTTCATGTTTATTATGACTGTTATTGTATACCTGGGTGGTAATATTGTTTACTGTTACTATATTGAACACATCCAGCTTGCTTCCTAAGTCCTGTGTCTGAAGTATATGGCAGAAGATAGCATTTTCTAAGAGGTAGAAGACAGGCAGTTTCTAAGTTATTGGTTAATTTTCGATGGTCCTTTTCAAATATCCAGTCAAAATTTGAAGCTTACGCAGAGGTTCATTTCAAAGAGAATCTCTTTTCACAGATTTCCACTTCAACTTTTCTTGAACACTCAGTGTGTGCCTGTTGCCTAGACAGAGACATATGTCATTTTGATTCCTAGCCCTCTAATGGAAAGACATTAGCAGTCTTTCTTGTACCATATATTGTCTTTCATGTTTACTATGACTGTTATTGTATGAGTGGGTGGTAATATTGTTTACTGTTACTATATTGAACACATAAAAGAAAAACATACAATCACAGCTTCGTGTCCATTATAACTGCCTCTGATTGATACCCTTGATAACAAAATCAGTGTTAAATATTAAAGTAACACTAGCATGAATATTTAATATAAGAACATGCATACAAATCATGGATTCAAATTTAACACAACTAATGCAAATAATTAATTTCACTATAAAATTAAAGGAGATGAAATAAATAGCTGGTACAACAAAATATTTCTATTTATGAATTATTCCATAAGAATATGATACTAGTAAATAAACTGTTGAAGACTTAATTAAAGCCACTTATTCTTTTATCTTGAATAAGTAATGAATAATACAGTCTTCTCTATTTCATTACAAGAGGTATATTTGAATGTCTCATTTAAAGTACAGTTAGGATTTCCTTAAATTTATTTAGCTGTTTGTTGCTGCATGTCTTTAATATAAATGTCACTAATTAACTAAAACTATTCCTGCAGATTAAAAATTGTAGATATTTTACTTTGATAGAGAAACTGTAGGGGAAAATAATATGGCATATGAATTCTCCAAAGTAGATACAAAGTCCTAAGTGGTCAGGTAAAATTATGAAAATTAAAGATTCCAGTCAAACTCAAATTTAATTTGGAATATTATTGATCATTCCAATCAATTTTCTCTTTGCAACAATAAGAAGAGTAAAGTGTGGGTGGTCACGTGCCCCTTCTACAAAGGTTTTTTACATTTTATTATCGGAGGACTTATTTCAAGTAACTGAATACAAATTGTGCTCACCTTATTCCTCACAAAAAGAGGGCAGTGCCTACTAGAATGTCATTGTATAAGGACTGCATTAGTCTGCTCATCTCTCACGATCATTCCTCCAAGGGCACAGCAAGAAACTCAGGGTCCACAAATCTACCAATTTCCCTCTATGACTGCAATACCTACCAATATATAATGGAAAACCATGTTGGATTCTCATTTGTGAAATGAGAAGTAAATTCAAATCCCACCTTGGCTACCAGTGAAGTCAGGATCCTGGTGAATGCTTTTACATGTTAAATGTGTCACTTTGTTAATGCACAGCCCTACTGCTGACCGTGATAAACCCTGGAACTCAATGTTTTCCTGGATACATTGGATAGCATCGTTCCAGGCAAAAGTCAGTAAGTAGATACTGTTGGTACCTCACAGAATTTCCTAATGTATGGCTTTAGAACCACAGTTTATTAAGGAGGATAAAACTCTCAAAGACTAAATACAGATTTATCCAATGAGTTATATAATTTTTATTTTATGAGCATCATGGGTAGACCTATGTGGTGGTTCTGTTGAACTTGTCCATATTGGGTTTCATGGTCTAAAATGAAGAGGACAATTGACCCACCAGGTGTCTTCCTCAAGAAGGCACCAGATCTCATTACAGATGGTTGTGAGCCACCATGTGGTTGCTAGAAATTGAAATAAGGACCTTTGGGAGAGCAGGCTGTGCTCTTGTGTTGAACTATTTCCCCAACCCATAAAAAATCATTTTTGTATAAAGAAAATTGTTAAATGCTACTGGAATTACTCAGATGTTAATTTTTATTCATTCCTCCCTGGTAATAGAATCCATAGCTTGGAAAGTTGTTTCTGGTTTAGTAAGTTTAGTTAAGTATTTTTGTTATTTTAGCCTACAGCAGAGCTTGGCATAAGATCCATACTGTTGCTCGCTCTCCTTGTTCTCCATTCATCTTGAGATGTTACCAGTGAGAGTCTGGGTTCCTTCTATAGTGTTACTAGATTTAATCAGCAAGTCATGAAGTGTCTGTGCCCTGAGTACAAGATCCTATGACTGTCTCTGATCTTTATTATCTTCTTTAACTTCTGTTGGTATTGACTATTGTTGTCACAACTACAGTTCTTTAGAAAAGAAAAATCTGTGCTCTTGAATTTTCTTTTAAGTCCAAAAGCTGCTGTTGGCTGGCTCCCCACTTTCCTTGATTGTTTAAGGTTGGAATAGAAAGAGGTATTGCTAGCTCTCCCTGGGCCTAAATAGCCCTAACGTACTGACAAGAAAATTGTGTATGGAGGGTTTTTAGAGTTTCTCTGTCTGCATTTGTAACAACCCTGCATGGCTTTGAAAGATCAAGAGACCATTCACCTCAATAGCTTCAGATTCTTCCAGATGCTCAGCAAGGCCTCTGCTGCTTAATTGATTTCACTCCCTTAACTGTGGTTGGCTTAATAAAACACTGCAATTGGAGCTAAAATTGGAAGTGTCCACTGTGCACTGTGATAAGTTATTTGCCTATATCATTTAGCGAGTGTATATGCTATGCTAATTACTAAGTGATTAAAAGTGTCTGCATCGTTTAGATTAGACTCTGAGTACAACCATGTTAAACAAGATTCATTAGGAATGCCTCTTTTAAAAGTATGTATAAAATCGAGGCAATAGCACATAGCCTCACTTTTTCTTCCAAGATCAGTCTTATTTACCTGAACTACTGAGAACAATTTTCATTCCTCCAGAAGTTCTGAAGTAAAGGAAACAGCAACTGCATTAACATCATGAGTTACAAATTACCACAACACAAAGGTTTCAAAGGTAATACTGATGTTTATCTTAGTTCTGTAGAATAGGCTGCAGGTATGAGGGTGGTAGTTAGGGCTACTCACATTCCTAAAGCTCTGCTTCCATTGGCTTCTTGCTTCCTCTGGCTTTGGGTAGCAGAAGGTATTCTATGACTTATGATTGCATCACTCCAATTGTTTACTTTTCTTCAATTTGTCTTCTGCTTCTGTAGTCTCCTATTCTTAGTCTTATCTATGGATATTTGTGGTAATTCTGGAATCTACCTGTAAAATGAGATGATCTCTTTAATGTAAAATATCCTTATAGTCCCATTTCCACACACCATTTTCCCAAATAAGCTGATATTCACAGATTCCTAGAATTATGAAGTGAAAACCTTTTTCATAAAAGCTGATGAACTATCTGCCATAGAAATAGATGAATTTTGATTACATAAAGGTATATAATTGCACTCAGTGCCCTGATATCTCTTTTACAAAGAAGTGCTGTTAAACAAAGATATTTGTGTATTATGACTCTTAGAAGAATCCCAGCATACACACATTGTATATAGTAAGGTGAAAAAATAAAAAATATATTCAAGGGTTCTTTTAAAAAACATACATGGGAATGCTTAACATACATGAACAATATTTGTTAAAGTACTCAAAGACTATGACATCACAGGCAGGCCTGCATGAGTAAGGGGAAGATTGCCCTATTGACAATCTTTTATATTAGCTAGAGAATTGCCTTCGTTGTCTTATTTCTTCAACTTGGATTGCTATTTTTCATTGGCTGAACCAAAATGAAAAGCAGAAAACATTGGAGACAGTTGTCATCCATTTAGGTCAGTCTCTTGGAACACATGGAAAGACAGGAAAGAGTAGAGATGGAGTCGGACGGACAAAGGATGTATAGAGAACATTCTCTCAGAACATTGTGTCAGAGCATGGAGAATAGCTTAAATACCATTCTGATGTTTATTACAACTTTAACCCTATTGAATATGACTCTACCAGTAGTTATTCAGTTCCTAGACTATTAAGATTATCTGTGTAATTTTTTTTGTTTTGTTTTATACTTTTTTTTTGAACTCCAAGGATAGCATTTATTATAATCTAACAATTGAATTACTCATATCTTTTTTTCCCTTTTTTTCTAATTGAATAGTTCTTTTTTTTTAATTTATTTATTTATTAAAGATTTCTGTCTCTTCCCAGCCACCGCCTCCCATTTCCCTCCCCCTCCCCTAATTAAGTCCCCCCCCCTCAGCCCAAAAAGCAATCAGGGTTCCCTGTCCTGTGGGAAGTCCAAGGAACCCCCCACCTCCATCCAGGTCTAGTAAGTTGAGCATCCAAACTGCCTAGGCTCCCACAAAGCCAGTACGTGCAGTAGGATCAGAAACCCAGTGCCATTGTTCTTGAGTTCTCAGTATATCAGTCTGAACACACTAAACCTGATAGAAGAGAAAGTGGGAAGTACTCTACAACACATGGGCACAGGAGACCACTTCTTACATACAACCCCAGCAGCACAGACATTAAGGACCTCATTGAATAAATGGGACCTCCTGAGACTGAGAAGCTTCTGTAAAGCAAAGGACACTGTCGCTAAGACACAAAGGCAACCCACTAACTGGGAGAAGATCTTCACCAACCCCGCAACTGACAAAGGACTGATCTCCAAAATATATAAAGAACTCAAGAAACTAGACTGTAAAAGGCTAACCAACCCAATTATAAAATGGGGCATTGAGCTGTGTAATGTTTTAAGAACCGTCAATGTTATTTGGGAGGAGGTACTACACAAACAACAGACTGGTTTTCAAAACCAAAGAAACGAAATAACAATCTTTACAATAGGTCAGCCTGGACTACAAGAGCTAGTTCCAGGACAAGACAGAGAAACTCTGTCTCAAAAAAACAAAACAAAACAAAACCCCAAAAAACAAAAACATAATAGTGATGTGAGCCTGAACTCAAGCAGCAATCAAAATAAAAGTGCTTGGGAGGATGTGAATTCTAGCTGTATGTGAACAAAATATATTACAGATAGAGGAGAATGGGAATAATAAAATTTGAATTCAAAATGCAAATTTTTGAAGCTAGTGGCCAAATATCAATATAAGATAGTAAAGAAAGAGGAATTAAAAATATTTCTACCATTTACAAAATGAGTACAGCACGTCAAGCAAGCTCTATGTGTAAATAACTTACTTTAGCCTTAAGTTTGATGTCCAGTAACATCAATGCCAAGATATAAGTGGATTTTTGAGATGTTGTAACTAGAGAAGGAGGGATACAAAGGATTCTCTTTATTTATTTATCCAATTATACTACGTCTTTATTGTAAGTCATGTATGGTTAAAGTATCTCCTAAGAAAACAAGAAAAAATATTAGATAATATTACTGCTTTCAAGAAACAATAGGCAATTATAAACATTGACAGAAAATTTTAAGTAAATGGGTATGCATTGAAGGGAGGTGCACTCATATCAACACCTGCTGTGTTTGTTCAGTAGTGACAGCTGAAATAATAGAACTGGGGAAAACTCAGGCTAAGGGTGAAGCATAGCTCTCTGTTTAGAAGGGTGTATATTTAGAAAGGTGGGCCATGATGAGAATATATTTTGTTTTCTCTATTTGAGAAAATATGATGCTTATTCCTTCAAATTGAAGTTGTGAGACTTGAATTGGAATTGGCTCCATAAGTTTGAACAGTTTCACCATAGCCCCTGTGGTGATTTGAGTGAGGATGGCTATCTCACTCAAATATGCCTCATATATTTGACTATGTGGTCCCTGGTTGGTGGAGCTGTTTGGGGAGGATTAGGAGGTGCAGTCTTGTTGGAGGAGGCATATCACAGAAGGGTGAGCCTTGAAGTCTCAAAAGATTCACTTCCTTTCCATTGCCTCTCTCTGTCTCAGCTGTTCCTCTCACCAGCCCTTTATTCTGTCATCATAAACTCTAACTCTATGAAACCTTAAGCACCAAATTAACTTATTTCGTTTGTAAGTTGTCTTGGCCACAGTGTCTTATCATAGTAATTTTTTAAAATAACTAAGACAGTCCTTAATTTTTCAAAAAAAATTCAAAATTTTCTGCCTCAGAAAGGTAGGAGAACAGATCTGTATGAATACATGGAATTGGAAATAAAGGGCAAAAATTTAAATAAAGCATTTTATCATTTCCAAATGTGAGATATGAGAGGATAATGTAGATGTTCACATTTGTAATAAGAATAATTGTGGTGAAGAGTTAAGATAAAATTAAAGATATCATCAGCTATAGAGGTGTGACAGGGAACGGGGATAATTGGTGAGATAAAACAGTACAACTTTACAAAATAAAGAACAAGATAAAGACCTCTTGACTTTTGTGAAAGGACACATTTGATGATCTTACCAAAAGCAATTTTTAATGGTAACCATGAAAGCAGCAAAAAACAGCTCTCAGAATATCAGGAACGTGAAGTGATGGAGTATAAGTGAGAACAGCAAATACTTCAAACACAAATAAGTCAAGTATGAAGGAGCTTTCATTCTTGAATATGGGATGCTTACACAAGCTTTCAGGTAGAGTGAAGAGCCAAAAACTAGTGAAGATGAAGGTATACTACAGATAAATGATAAAGTTATATCTCAAAGGAACAAAGCATAATAAGGTTGAGTGAGGTTTGCATACTGATATTTAGATGAGAAAAAGATTGTTTTCTGATTAGAAGTAAAGTCTATGAGGTTTGCATACTGATATTTAGATGAGAAAAAGATTGTTTTCTGATTAGAAGTAGAGTCTAAATTTAATGAAATAAAGAACTAATGATAAGCTATAAATAAACTATTTTCAAAGGTGATTAGGGGCAAATCCCCATGACTCTCTGATTTTCTCTAACAATATTTGAAAGTTCAAATATAAATATAAAGAGGGTTGCCTTCAGCCAAGTAATATCCAAAGGAAAATATCAAGGGGAGAAAATGATATGATAAAGCAAAAGATTTGCTATGCTGTCAGGTCAGGATATAATAGAGGGAAATGAAGCATACAGGGAATGGATGCCAAAATATTTATGAGGAAATCCAGTCTCGCCACCATAGCAAGGCCCTAGACAATCTCAAGCCCAACTACATTTTCACCCTCATTTCTAGCCATTACACATAGCTTTGCCAAACACCATGCATGTGAGACCATGCATATGAGAGTGTTCAACTATGACAGGCTTTCAGGTATTGCTCGGCATTATTGCTTTTGTAGTATTAATATGCCTGACTTAGTCTTCAAAGCAGATTTCCTTCGCTTTCACCATCTAAAAGGGGCTCAGCAAACACCAGCTTTCAGTCTACTATAGTAGCCTATTTTCTCCACATCATTATCATAAATTATAATTGTTTGCATACCTAGTAAAATTTTTAATTGTTATTTATTTCAAGTGCATGCACATGCACACAAACATGCACACACACACACACACACACACACACACACACAACATGTCACATAATCTTGGGGATACCAGAGGACAGCTTCATGGAGCTGGTTCTGTGTTTCTGCATGTAACATGAATAATAAAAACCCAGAGACAGTTATTGGTGTCAATCTGAAAACCAGAAAAGCAAAACAGCCAAGCCACTAGAGAAGTATTAACTCTACCAAAGCTGGACGACTGCAGATTAAGCAGACTAAACAGACTAGGCCGACTATGTAGCCTGAGCCTTGCTCTCTTCCCATTTTATATTCCATCTAGTGCTGAGATTAGATGTGTGTGACTTCCTACTACTGCGATTAAAGGTGTGGACCTCCACCACCTGGATTTGTTTCTGCATTGATCTTGTATAGCCCAGGGTGTGTATGTATGTGTATATGTGAATATACATACATATATATGTGTGTGAATATATATATATATATATATATATATATATATATATATTCTCTGTCTTCTAAATTCTGGAATTAAAGCGTTTCTTCACTGCCTGACCTCTAATGGCTTAGCTTTGCCCTTCTAATCTTTAAGCAAGCTTTTGTTTAAATAGCACTATATCTGTCCTTTTATTGTTTTCAAACATAGATTCCAGAGATTGATCTTGGGTCATCAGAATTCAAGTGCTTTTGTTCTATAATCCGTTCTTCCAGACCTACACATTTCTCTTTCATTTTCTAGTTCTTGGCTGTATCTCAGTGGAGTAAAGATTTCATATGGATAAATGGCATAGTAGATAGACACAGTATCATTCACGTACAAATACATAGCGGGTCCTCAGTGAATATATTTCGTTGAATGGTGTAACTACAGGGATGAAGAGATAAAATAAGAATGGAAGAAATTCACTGTAACAAGTGAGGCAGAAAAACTTAGAAACCACAAACAGAAAGTAAAATTCTACATTGTGTAAAACTCTTCACTGATGTCTTCAAGTGTTATAGTGGTAAATACTGAATCTTGAAAATGGCTTCCTGATGAATGAATGAAGCAGTATAAAGAGAGGAGTGATTGCCTTCAAGGGCTGGAAGGTTCTTAGATTTAATTGTATATGTTCACAAAAGTGACTACGGGATCCAAGGGATAGGGTGAGCCATGTGGAAAACTAAAAATGATAACATTTTTAATTAGCCTGCCCACCTACTAACACAAGTTCTTATTTATTCAAGACATGAAGAAACTAGGCTTAAATTTCATTTATTTTATTCACTGGGTATCACATGGGGCTTAATAGTTGTATATGATATTGTTGTAGATCAATTACTTTATTCCAGATTCCTCATTGTGTCTAACATTAGTTTCTTAGGCTTTTCCATCCCTGTTATCATCACTGTCTTCAGGGACATCATCAGTGTGAAGCGTCCACAAACCTGCTGACTTTTGCATTGTACATCCACACTTTCTATCTTTTGTTTTTTTCTCTGCCTCTTTTATCTTCTTTATTGTTAATGCAATGGGTTTTTCTCCATTGGCTACAAGTGGGTATTGAATCAATGATCTATAAACATAATGAAACAGTGAAAGTTTGGCTGAAGTTAAAATATTTCATTTTTAAACAAACTAGTCCAGAAGTATCACATGGCTATAAGCTTCTTTTTTCTTTTCTTACGTGTGACGCAATCAGTCAAGTTCAAGCAGCAAGGTACAAATATCTGCTGCCTGCAAAAGTAGTGGCTCAGAGTGAGAAACAGTACTGCTCACTTTTATGGTTTTACAGCAGCATCTTCCCTTCGGGAGAAAAATAGAACTACAGATAACATGACTAAAGACTAATGCTGCACCTCCTTCAGAGCTCTGTGTGTGCAGCCCAGAGTCCCTTGGTGGCTTTTTCAAAAAATGTTCTTATTCAAAGCAGACCTCATTATCAAGAAAAATATCCCTGTTTTAGAATATCCCACCATGCACCTCTTGTAGTCTCCCTTGTTTCCAATGGGAAAACTTTGTGCTTTACCCCAAAGCAAAAGAAAATTTACAAGGCTATAGGAAAAACAAAGGCAGAATGATTTTTATTTTCTTGAAGAATACCTGTCGAGTTATGTTTATCCCACTGCCCTTTGGTGGCATTTTCCCATGGCATCAGATAAGATCGAAAATTTTTTCTATAGTCACCTGCAGAGATAAGAAACTGAGGGCATTATTAATTTAAAAACAGAGTAATCTATTGAAAGCAAATACTCCCTGATTAAAATATTGGAATTTCTCCCCTCCTCAAGCCCATTTCTTGTTTTCAATGAATCCACATCCTATTTTCTTTATCTATTCCCTTATCCTCCAAAAAGCCATCTGCTATTCCCTTTATGAAAAAATAAAACCTACAATTAGTGTCTTGTTCATCTTTTATTTTTCTAAAAAAAAGAAAAAGAAAAAGGAGAGAGAGAACAATTATGCAAATTATCTGCAATTTAGTTTCAAATATTCTTTGTAGTGTGATGAGCAATTTTCCTTAATACATACCCAGCTTTTTTGCCAAGACTTACTAATAGATTTTTATAAAGAGAACTTTCAATTTTCGCGTGAGAAGTCATCCAATGTAAACTTTTCAAATGCACGTGAGAATGGCATTAGCATTATTCATTGAACTGTAGAAGGAAAACAGCCATTTTATATATTTAATTCTTTGGAAAAATAATAACTCAAAGTATTTTTTTTACCATTCTTTCCACCTTAGGAAATGCCTCTACCATGTACTGTACTAAGTCAGAGAAAGCTATTTTCTTTGTCTTTTCCTGAAGTATATTTCAAGGAATGAAGTTTACCTATGATCACCAGTCTGTTGTTTGATTGCGTTTGGTCCTCAGTAACTGATATGTAACTTGGCTTGCTTTATTCCATTATTGCTAATGTGAGGTGTTTGAAGCTATTGCTAACAAGATAAATATCTACAGTGTAAAATCCTGATGAAACTATTTACAGTATTTATGAAACAAAGCTGCATTACTAATGAGAAAGTATATTGTAAACTGATCTTCTGCTGACAAAGCCAATCCCTTGGAAGAATAAGGCAATGAGATTCAGTTTCCTGTTTGTTTAGCAAGGAATGTCTATTTCTTTTGACTAGTCACATGGTCAAAATAAGAATCAAACAATGTTTACAAAGGTTTATTCTGTAATTAGGGAGTCTCAGTTTGACTTAAATGTGCAAGAAGATCTCAAAGGTTCCTGCTTTCTACATTAGTTTCATATACATGCTTGCTACATTTTCATGCCCACAAGTCATACTTCTAGACTTATTACCTAAGGATCTTGGAACACTGTACTAAACCTAGTAATACTAACGTATAGGAAAAATCAGGCTTCATCCAGAGAACGATAATCAGAATACAGGATCCATCAAGAGAGTGATAAGTAGAATACAATCAGTATAACTTTTGCTTAGTTATCTAGCATTTCATATCTAATTTAATACTTGATTAATTATAATATTTAATCTGAGTGAATGTTTTGCTCAGTTGTTGGTGTGTTGTATGTATTTTACATAGGTACACATGTATAATTTGGTGAAGAAACCTTCAGGTTTATATTATAAACACAACTAGTTCATACTACATTAAATAATATAATAATATTAAATTTAGCTGACCTTCCTATTTGTAAAATAATTATAACTGCATAGCTTTGTTTCAAATGTTCACTCGACTACACAGTAAATGACAGTGAAATATTCCAACCTTGTAGACACACATAGAGTCAGACAAATTTTTCCATGAATTACCAGGTTCCTAGAGACAAATGGAAGGGTCAGTTGAAGGGTTCACTCCTCTTAGAAGACAGGAGGAAAACAGTGGCTTCAGCTACTGCCACAAAAGGCTTAAAACTAATCAGTTGTTTGAGACTTGATGGTCCCTGTTCGATGCTTCATCTTCTTTCCTAGAATTGTTTCTCTGGCTGTTGTCCTGACAGTCACATCCAAAATCCTGTTTTGCCGCTTACACAATATAGAGGCAGATCTGTTACCTCAGTGTTCCTAAGTGAGCGTTGAAACAGTTCTGCTGGAATCAACTTCTACCTCCATGACTGTCTGTTTTTTGATACTACCTAAGCATGTGCTGTTGTATGACATCAGTTGTTTCTCAGTTTCCTTCTGAAAAACTGGGTTTAATGTATTTGTTATGTCATGTCATTATAAACAAAAATGCAGAACAGCTTTATTCTTTACTTTGATATTTGAAAAATTTTAAAGACACAAAAATATTGAAGAATAACATCATAAACATTCTGTAATTTTGAATTAACTAGTAGCAATTTGTATGAATCCTTCATGTGTATGTACATGTATTACACAAATATAAACATAGATACATAATCATCTTCTCCCTCTTTCTTTACCCCTATAAACCATTGGACTGCTTGCTCAATCATCATAAAGAGTGATCAAGGAAATTCTTGAATATTGCACTATACTAAAGCTATTCTGAAATATTTAAGATGAACATAATATTATTTAATATATAGTCTATATGTTACATATTATTATCTCAATAATATTCTATGTATTGCATTTTTCCGGTCTAAGAATGAGATATATCACTCAAACTCTAGTTTGAGTTCCTTCAAACTAGAAAAGGGTTAACACACATAAAAATTCAGAGACTTACAGCATGAACAATGCCTGAACAGATCCAAGCCAAATGACGTCCCAGGACGGAAAGGGGACAAGACATGAACTACCATCTCCATTTCAAAGTGTCACCTTCTCATAAAGGAAAAATTAGTTCTCTTAATGGAATTTCACTGGGTATACAAACCACTCTTGAGGTCAGGCCCTATGCCCAGCAGTAGAAGTACAACACAAAACCAACTCAGTGGTATTTTTGTCTCCATAATGCTTTGCTTGGACTCCTTTTATTTGTTTGCTTGTTGCTGCTTTTGCTTTTTTAAAATTTGTTTCTTAAGACAGTTTCTCTATGTAGAATTGGCTGTCCTGGAACTCAGTCTGTAGCCTCAAACTTACAGAGATTTACCTTCTCCACTTCTTGAGTGCTGGGATTAAAGGCGTGAACCACTATCACCTGGATCCAATTTTGAGTACTATAGATTGTGTGTGTGCTTGTGTGTGTGTTTCAGCATGTGTGTGAGTTTCTTGTGCTTTTTCTTTTTCTGTTTGCTTTGATTTATTCTTTGTTTATTCTTTTATTTGCCGTTGGTTTTCTAAAAAAAGAAAGAAAAATGCAGAGTTGACTGGATGGTGAATAGTGTAGGATCTTGGAGGAGATGAGAAAGAAGAAACTGAGCAGAATATATTGTAAGAAAAGAAAATAGTATTGATGTGAAAGAACTTTTATAAAATAATAAGCCAAAACCCAGCCTTGATTTATTTCTATAATAAATTTTAGCTTGACCCATCTCACCAATTTTTCGTATCCCCTGTGATATTGATGTTTTTATTTATCTGTTTGTTGGTTTGTTTGTTTGAGCCAGGATTTCTCTGAATTGGCTGGCTGGCCTGGAACTTGAGTTGTAGACCAATCTGGCCTTGAAATCAGGGTTGCACCTGGTCCTGTCTCCTGAATACTGGGTCTAAGGCATGCACACTATGCCTGGGATGATACTAAAATTTTTAATTTTTTCATGCATGTTTTGATCCACTGTGTCTTAAAATTTGATAGTATTGTATCCTACTTTGTTGGATTATTTTTAACTAATGTTAAATATTACTGACATGAATATTATGTTTCTGATAGTATGTGGCTTTGTAAAACCAAAGGTTTATTATGATTTTCATAGGAGTAGAATATTGTTTTATTTACTTTGTTCCATAAAGGAACATATCAAACATTAAAGAAAAAGAATATTCTTTATGGCGATGTGTTGATATTTGTAATATCTTTCGAAGCTAATTATAGAATGTACTACATACTACCATATGGTTGTATTTTCTTCTTTGATAGAATATCAATATGAAATAAAATGGGACTTGGTTTTCATTTCATCAAATAAAGAAATTGATCCAGATATTTTTTTTCAGTTTCACTTAGTTCTCAAACTCTATAAGTCTATGAGTGAGACATCTCTTTAATTTTTTTTATAAAATGAAATATATTTGAGTAAGCATAAAATAATGGAGCAAAAAATCTTAAAATTGTCATCCTTTTTTATAAATCAACATTAAACATACTGACTGCAATTATTTATTTGCAGCTTTAGAATTTATATATCTCAGTTACATATGCTAACTCAAAATAATGGATAAGTTTTTAGGGTCACCTTATTGCTCTTGAGAGTAACACATTTGTATGGTTATGTTCTAGAGATTGGATTAAAAAGTAAAGTGTCTGGTGTAGTGTTCATTTTAACAAAATTGGCAGAAAATAAAATATTATTTTTGCTAATTTTATAAAAAGTAAATATATAGGTTCTGATCTATTAGACAGGCATTCTATCGCTGAATCGCTCACTTTGTAGTGTTTGTTGCTTTGTTTTATTTCATTATATCAGTCTAGGAGTGAAATTATTTACTAAATATATTTACATTATTAATTGAGTCTACTGAGGACTTTCTTTGAAACTGTGTCCCACTATGTAACCCTACCTGGCCTAGAACTCAGTATATATAATAAGCAGGCCTAGAACTCAGTATATATGATAAACAGGTCTTATGTTTATAGAGCTTCACTCACACCTGCTTCCTGAGTGCTGGAAAAAAAAAAGGCATACGCACTATATTTGGCTCACATTTTAAAATCCACTACACACCTTTCATCCTATGTAAGGATTTAAAATGCTGAGGAATACGGAGTTGAAATGATGATATATGGCTTTTGTTGTTGTTGTTGTTGTTGCTACAGGAAGCCCTGATCATGGCAAGCATGGACCACCCACACCTAGTTCGCCTACTGGGAGTGTGCCTGAGCCCCACGATCCAGCTGGTTACCCAGCTGATGCCCCATGGCTGCCTGCTGGACTATGTCCATGAACACAAGGATAACATAGGATCACAGCTGCTATTGAACTGGTGTGTCCAGATTGCTAAGGTAAGTGCTGTCATTTGCTGTGAAAATGATATATGGGAGTTTATCTCCTGATCTAGAAGAATCTGATGATTGAAATTATGCCATGACTTTTAAGCTTTTAATATCAATAAATTCTATTGCTATGTTAAAGGACATATTATTGTAAGTACTTCAATGCAGACAATGGGTTGAGCATATAATCTATTCATATATATTTTGTGGATTATTTTTCTAAGGTATCAATATTAGATTGACTAGGTGCCAAAACACAGCACACTAGTCAGGAGGAATAATTGTTGTGCTGGACTTGTTTGTCATTTTTAAAAAGGTAGTCAAGTTTACAAACAAAACCAAGAAAGTAAAGATTCAATGTCATAACTGTTAAGCTTTATTTGGTGTTATTAAAATAGTCTATAGAATTATCAGCATTATAAATGATAGCCTCAGTACTAAGCACCTCTATACAATGAGTCAACACACCTGTCACTTCACAGCCTTAAGTTTTGTTGCTTCTGTTGCTGCATCTGGGAACCCACTGTTGAGTATAGGCCAAGATTCTTCATAATTCTGAGACCTTTCTCAGAACTGTGAGAGTTTGTTTTTCTGTTTTGTTTCTGGCGCTCTACTAATATGCAATTTAATCAGCAGAAAATTCCCTGGTCTTTCATGTTGGATTATAAACCGCTGGTTTTAGTGGAGGGGGTAATTGTCAAGCAGTGTCCATCAGTGGTGGGGCTGGAGAGACAGCTCAACTGTTAAGAGCCCTGGCTGCTCTTCTGAGGACCTGGGTTGCATTTCCAGCACCCACACGGCTACTCACGTTTATAACTCCAGTTCCAGTAGATCTGTTACTCTCTTCTGGCCTGTGCGAACACTGCATGCATTTGGGCAACAGACATACATGCAGACAAAATACTTGGACATATTAAATATTAAATATTGAAAGGAAAAGAGTCACTACTCCTCACAATTATGTGTGTGTGTGTACACATATATATTTTCAGCCATCCTGATCCCTATCAGTCACTTTTGCATAGATGCAACCAAAATACTTGAGAAAAAAAAAATCTTTTAAAAAGGAAAGACATATTTTCACCAGCAGTTTCCGAGATTTTGCAGTCGTTGGTTCTATGGGTTCTGGGCCAGTTCTATATTGGAGCTTGAGTGGTGGTAGGAGCATTTGCAAGAGGAGGCTCTTCACCTCATGATGGACAGGAAACAGTGAGATAAAGGCACTAGAGACCATGTGTAACCTTAAAGATATGCACTGAATGGTTGACTTTCTCTAGGTGACCCAACCCCCTTAGGTTTCAATAACTTTCAGCATGGAATCTGCTGGAGACCAAGGATTCAGCACACAAGCCCCTAAGGGGCATTTCATAGTCTAATTAGCATCTTTCAAGGCGATTTTAAGATTTGATTTTTTTTTCAAAAAAGTGATAGAATTAAAAGACATGCCATTCCTTTAATGATTAAAATTAATTCATGATTTGTTTAACTGTTGCAAGTAAAGTTTCCATTGCTGTGATAAAGCACCCTGGCTAACAATTTTGGGAAGAAAGGGTTTGCTTCACGACACAACTTATACGTCCCTCACTGAGGACACAAGGGTGACTACCTAGAGGGGGGCACTGGAGCAGGGGCCATGAATGAGGCTGCGTTTTCAATCATTCCTGTCATTCCTCCTCGATTCCGCAGATGGCTTTCTTAGACAGCACAGGACCACCTATCCATGAGTGAAACCACTCACAGTGATCTTCACTCCCGCCCATCAACCATCAATCAAGAAAATATCCTACAGACTATTGCACCAACCAGCTGCTCATGATAGTTTTCTCTGTTGAGGTTTCTTCTTCTCAAATGACTCTAGCAAGAGTCAAATTGGCATTAAAGCAGCCGAAACACTTAACCCACACACTTTAGATTCAGTTTTGATGACAGATTCTTTCACTAATATTTTTTCTGATAATTGATTCCAGCAGATATGTCTCCTGAGAGAACTTGCATACTTCGGAAGTTGCATGGTTTTTAGACAAGTTTAGAAATTACACAATTGATTTTTGTTTACCATTCTTTGCTTATCTCATTATGTTTTCTTTTTATCTTCTTTCTGTTTGTTTATTTTATTTTATTTTTTGGTTTTTTAAGACAGGGTTTCTCTGTAACTCTGGAGCCTGTCCTCGAACTCACTGTGTAGACCAGGCTGGCCTTGAACTCACAGAGATCCACCTGCCTCTGACTCCAAGTGCTGGAATTTTAAGGCATGTGCCACCATTGCCCAGCTTATCCAATTGCTTTTTATGTGCATATAATGTTTCTAACTAAAGCTAATGAAGTATGATTTTCTGTCTTCCATGAGAAATGGTATTTGAGCTTTTCTTCAGTTTTCTTTGTGGAGTGAGTTGGTGGGAGGAGAAACAGAAGGAAGGCATACCTCTCTCAATTTAAGATAATTTTGAAGGAAATTAGAGTTCTGGCTGAAAAAAGAAATCCATTCCTCCTCTGTCAGTACATAGACATTATCTTCCCAAGAATTAATTGTATACAGTAACAATGATTTTATTTTCATTCTTTCCTCTTTTCCATTTTTTTCCAACACAAACTACATGGAGTGACAGGAGACTAACTTTTCCTTGATCCAGCCATTTAATTTTATATGAATAAAAATGAACTTCAAGTCTTGAGGTCTGATACAAGTAAACGCTCTCACTGGTCTTTGACATTTCTGAGGTCTTTCATTTAAGACCAAATGTCATGTGCATATAAGACCTCATTCATTGCATATGTGTACACACTACCAAATCAGACCATCACAGCCTGCTGTTACACTTAATGTGTTAATGACAATGAAAATCATTTAGAAGTTTATGAATAGCAGTTGAGTGAGTAGTGCTTTCATTTTGTTGTAACAGAGAAACATATTTCATAAAGGCAAAATAAAAGACAAAAAAGTTAAATTACAATTCATAACATTGGTGTTACAACTAGGCTCTGCATCATAAAATGAAAATCCACAGTTAAAAGTTGAAACGGAGATTTATTTTATAGCCATTTGTGCATAAAAGGGATGCTAGCTTATAATTTCTTATCTTTACTGACATTATTTCAATGGGAATACATATATTCAAGTGAAGTGACAGATCTTTGAAGACTATCAGAAGTATGATTCTAGTTCAGTAGGAAAATTTAGGTCAGAGTACAGACCTCTAGGGATGCTGCAGATTCGCCATAAACTAGGCTAATGGTGAAAACTGATTTTCACAATATGGATGTCCTCATTTATGTCACAGATACCCACTGCTCAATGCTTTCTCACTACAGTGACTTTTGGCCTCTGTGTATTTCAGATTCATATCACTTAGTTAGATATTTGAGAGTTGGCTCTCAGTGGGTGATTATCTGCAGTGTTTGTCTAGTCAGGAGGAAGTCATGATTTTATTACTTAAGAAAACACATATTAAGTATATTATTCAGGGTGTCCCCTAAAAAGAGAACTAACAGGGTGCATATAGATATAGAAAGAGTTTTATTAGGAATGACCTTTTGTGATATTACAGAATGATGAGAATCCTAGATATACAAAGACCCAGTTCTACAGTTCTGGTCCCAATTCAACGATCTGAGACCCCGTGTATGCGTTCATTCCAACCAAAACCCTGAGACATCAATGTCATAGAAAAGTCTATGCTTCAGGTCAAATCAAAGTCTTGGTGCAGGAGAAAATGAATTACTCAATTCAAAGGCAAAGGAGACTGTCCCTTCTCAGAAGTCCGGCTTTTCATTTTCCCCAAATCTATACCTGACTAGACTCACCCCCTTCCTCCCCGAAAAATTAGGTCTGTCGATGTGTTTTCCTCAGTCTACTGAATCAAATGTCAATCACATACAGAATTGCTAACAGACACATTAAGATCATGTTTAACAAAGTGTCTGAGCACCTCCTAGATGAGATAAACTGACATATTTACTTTACCATCATGCTGAGCTATGAAGGAGCCCTTGTTATACACCACGCAAGAAGGCTGACATAGTAACCAAGAAAACAAAAGTACTTTTCTTCCTATTGAGAAATGAGAGGTAACACTTTTCAGTGGTTATTATGACAGAATTTAGAAGGAAGGAGCTTTTATTCTCTCTATTTTACTGCCACCACCTGTCATCTCCAATAACTTAGACAAACTAGAAACAGCTTTAATCTGTTTTCTCTAGAGTCAAATGGATAAAATTTTAATGCTATTGTGATGTTTAATTGTGTGATATATCACATATGCATACTAAGAGAACTTTCATGCTTTATATATGTCATATATTAGTAAAACAATGTTATTTAAAATGTAATATCATGATCCTTTAAAACTTTAAAATTCCCACCTCCAGTAAAATGCTTCCTCCCATAATACCACACCTCCTAAACCCCCCAATCATTTCCACCAAGTACTAAATAATCAAAAGCCCAAGACTATTAGGGAACTCTCATTCAAGCCTCTGTATAGGGACAGAGGGGAATGAACGTACACAATTGACTGTGTGTGTTTTCTCTTATGAGCCTCAGAAAAATAGAGCCTTTCTTTATCACATCTATATGTCTAGACTCTGTGTGTGTGTCTCAAAAAGAAAGAAAAGAAAAAAGGAAAGAAAGAGAAAGAGACGGAACAAAAGAAAGGAGGAAAAGAAGGAAGGAAAAAAGAAAGACCCCCTAATACATCATTGAAACGGAATTACTGACCCATTTGCATAGCGATGCACAAACCCAGAGTATTTGTTCCAAATTTATTGCAGTATGATTGATTATTAAAAATTTAATACATTGGGGCTGGAGAGATGGCTCAGAGGTTAAGGACACTGACTGTTCTTCCAGAGGTCCTGAGTTCAGTTCCCAGTAACCACATGGTGGCTCACAACCATCTAAAATGAGATCTGGTGCCCTCTTCTGGCATGCAGGCATACATGGAGGCAGAACACTGTATTGTATATGTAATAAATAAAATCTAAAAAAAATTAAAACATTTTGTGTGATGCTTGGAAATAAAGATGTAGTGAAATAACTATTGTTAAGCCTAGTAGCATATTCTTTATCTCATCTAGCTAACATTCTCAGTACATGGGTAGTGACATTCATTTTATTCTTTTGTGAGGTGGAAATCATGCAACTCAGTGCTTGAACTTGGATGTGCACACATGTTATCTAAAAATAACTAAAGTGTTCTTTCAAACAAGGCATCTAAATGAGTTCCTAATTTTGTATATGGGTTTAGGTTTTGAAACCAATAAAAAAGCTACTATCAAATATGAAAAAAATAAATACAGTTTTTCAAACAACAGAACTTAAGTGAGATTTATCTCCTGAGTGCTGGGAGAGCCTTTGGAGGTTTCCCCAGGAATTCACAGTGAAGAAATCCTTTCTAGGTATTAAACCCAGACTAGAAACATGGAAACTTTCCTATACATTCACAACAAAAAACACGGTGTGCTAATTGATATGTCACTAAAGCATTTTGCTGGGCGCACTAAAGAAAAGAAAAGCAAGGAAAAGTGAGACCCAAGGGACCCTAGTGAAGTGCTTGAGTCTTTGTCAGTACAGGAAACAGTGTCAGAAAGTCTTCTGGGGAAGAGATCTGAATTTTTCTTAAGATATGTCTGTTCAGTATGAAGTATTACTTCACCAGATTCTTCATTCTGTCTGCCACCATGAAGGATGTTGAGATGCTTCATAGAAGCTGAGATCTCCTTACTAAGTGTCCCATGGGGACCAACTGTAAGACCTGTGACTGTCCCGGTGTTGGAAATGGCAGACCAGATGACAGGGGCCATTTAAAATATATTCTTCTTAGTGACAGAGAGTTCAGGGCTCCCCACACATCTTATTTAAATAAACCGACAGGCAATCCCACCCAAGCCTAGCTTCAGCAAGACTACGGTCTCCTTGGATCATAGATGAAAAATTGCTACACTGTTAGCATTAAATGTGAGGTCTAAAGTATGAGATCGTATGCCTTTTGAGATAATTTTGTATAATATAATGAACTTTTTTGCCTATAGAATTTTAGATGAGTCAGATGGCTTACTTTCTGCTTTTCAAATACTTTTTAAAGCCTCCCCTCTACAAGAACAATATCCTTTCTCCATCTTTGTGTAAAATTGTCTCGCAACATTACCATCTCCCAAGCTGATGATAAAGCTCCTGGCTGGATTCGAATCATGTTTATCCCCTCCCTGAAATAATCACTTGATTTTTATTTATGTCTCGAATTCTCATTGCCTTAAAGGAGGATGATATAAGAAGGGAAATAAGGGCTGAGAGAGACTCTCAATACTACCAACGAAAACGGAGTTTATGGGGGCAGTTTCTGGAGCACAGGTCCCAGACTTCCACTGGGGGCTTAATTCTTTCCCGAGGTTTGCATGCAATATGAAGTTTTCTCACTTAGCAAAGTCATTTAGGCCTTTTCCACATCTAGCCTATAGGATGGTAAGCTTCCCCTTTGGTTTGCCTGTGGCATTATCGGGCCTGCTGAGTGATTCTAATTCAGTTTGTAAGTTCCTCTTTTCTGTAAACAGCAAAGGTTTTCATTTAGTCACTATACACATGCAGAAACTTCCTTTCTCTGAAGTTATTATGCTTTAGCTGGTAGTTTTAATATACTTTCTTTTTTTATTCTTGTTTATATAGAGAGAGAGAAAGTGAAAACTATCCCATCCAAATGGATTAAATTACACTTCATGTGTGTAAAACGTTCACAATTACATCTATTAGTCATGATTATGTGAGGCTTGGTATCTTGGCAGATTTGAGGAACAGTGTGATTTTCTCAAATGCAGAATCAAAGTAGCAGGGCTGGTGTATTCAGTTTACTGCCCCCCTGGGGTGCTTGTTTGCAGTGCTGTGGAGGTAGGTGGGGGTTTCAGCACTGCTCTCTTGGTAAGGTGTGAAATATATTCATGTTCATTCAGATGTATGTATGCAGTGCCGCTTTCCCAAGACACTTACAGTAATTGGCAAGATGAGACTAGCATTTTCCGCAGATAATGGAAACAAAGGATAAAACACAGTGATTTTTTTCTAGAAACCAAAACTCACAGAGGAACTAGAGACTAATCACTTTTTTCTTCTTTGCATAATTGACCTGGCCACGTGCCTCCTGAATCAACTGCTGTAGGAAGTTAAATGAATATATTTTTTTAACTTTGAAATAATTATAGATTAATAGAAGTAAAAAGAATTCTGTTTGTTTCTCAGTCAGTTCCTTGATGAATTATAGAATACTTTTATGAATATAAAAATTGTACTGATGAGAGCTTCCTTGGACCTCGTGAGTTTATTTGAATTCTTTCCTGTAGATGTAGTTCTGTGAAGACCGATCATGTGTACATTTATAAAACCACCACTCTATCCAGAAAACAAAGCTGCATTGTGACCTCATAACATTCTAGCAACTTTTAAAATGTTTTTCCCCACTTATTTTGAACCATTTTCTCATTGTATAGTTCAGGCTAGCCTTAAACTAATGTCAAGGTTCTGGCCTCAGGCCTCTCTCATTGCTTAGCTTTTAGGCATACATATTGTACCTCCCAAATTCCTTGTATTTAATGGCATCCAAGTTTTGACACAATCAACATTTGGGTAATGCCTTTTAAAACTATCTTCAGAATTTGGGCTTTGTATTTTTACGTGACATAGAATACTCTGGACTTTCAATTTTCCTGTAGTATTAGGAACTTAGCCATGTTTCTTCACAAGATACCCTCTATCAATTGACACAAACATATTACAGGATGGTGCCTATGAAGAAGAACCTGAATGTCTTGTTATGGGACCTAAGAGGAATACAGAGTTTATCTAGTTGCAATGGTTGGACTCTTACATATGCTTAACGGGGACATCCTCGTTCTTTCTGTACCCTCTAGTGACCACAAGGATGTGGTTTAGCAGATCTCTGTCTGCAAAAAAAACAACAGTTCAGTGATATCCAAAGGGCAAGGAAGGAAATTGGAATAAACACACTCACGGCCTGAGAGTGAGAACAAACAGTAAATTATCAATGCCAAGCTTCTTTTGAATGAAAGCTCAGAAATTTAGACTAATTCCATTCAGTATCATATGACCAAAATTTATTTTTTAGGGTATGTATGTACCTGTATACATATATACATACCTGGGTGTGCTATCATATACATCTTAAATATTAATATATGTAGGAGGAATATGTTTTGAATATAGATTAGTTATATGTACTCAAAATTCTACAACATCCAATTAACCTTCTTCATGTTAAAAGGAGCATAGGATATTAAGAACAATAACTGTCATGGTGGGAAGTCGTAAGCTGCACAATGTTTGTACAAAATTTCACTTTCCATCATTTAAACATGATGGATTACAATGAGCTTGTTGGCAACAGTTCATTACTTTTCATCAGCCTAAGGTGAGAGACGAGCAGATATATGTGTAGTAGAAAGGAAGGGTGAGTTGAGCGATTATGAGCATATGAAAAAGTGCAGCTGAGGGTCAAGGATTTTATCCTTCATTAAGGAGCCTCTGCCCAAGCTCAGTCTCTGCTCGTCCCAAAGTGAACAAAGGATGCACTTAATGGCAGTCATCTGTCATCCCACCACAGTTCAAGCTTCAAGCTCCTGCTATTCCCCGTGCTCCATGCCTTGACAAGGCTAATTGCATAATGACAATACTACATCACCCACTCATGGTGCATCATCCGCACTGGCAGGACCCAGAACCAGGAACTCTGATGAGTATTGCCCCAAGCAAGCACATTAGCACAGGACAGTTTACTAATGGGATTGCTCTATTGAAAACTGCAATGCACAAGGTGGAAGCCAAAGATGTTGTGCTAAACTCCTTTGTAGTTTACATTCATATGGAATTAAGTCCTCAAAGTAGAATTATTTTGTATTTTAAATAAAAAAATGTTTCCTAACCTATATTTTTTAACTTTTGTGTATGTTTTAACATTTACCAACATTTTCTACTAAAAGTGAATTAGAACTTGTTCTCTAAGAATCCATTAAATGCTAAACAAAAGAATATTTTTAAGTCAGTTTTTCTACACAAGTTTCAGAATTTCCATTAAAATTCTGGCAAATATGTGTGGGCTCCTTCTGTGATATCAGTCTTTTCTTACTCTGGGAGCATCTGGAAGCAATGGGAATACTCGCTGACACTTCAATTATATGTATGTTATGTATGGCTGCTCCTCTACTTTCCTATACTAAAAATATATATGGTGAGTCCAGCTACTAACTTTCTACTTTGAGATCTTAGATGTCACATTTTTAAAAGATGAGTGTATCAACTTAGAACTTTTGCTGAGCAACTACTTAGTTTCTATTAAAAAGTTAGAAGAATACAGGGATTGTGTTGAATGTGAACTTCTACGAACTGAATGTTCTTTGGAGAAAATTTAGTACATCTCTAAGGATGAGTTCCACCTAGTCCCTGATACATACACAGGCTTGACCAATACTAATCAGGGCAGGTTGCCTTGTGATAATCTGGTTTTAGTAGATTCACAGTAACAAGGCCTATCACTAGCACTAAGGGAAGGTAGTTACCCTCATTTCTATTTAACCAAGTATTGTTTGTGGAGCAGGAACAATCATGTATGAATAAAATTAGCTAATATTGATGTGAAGTTATATGTGACATTTCATTCATGGAATGCCCACTATTAATTCTCAACACAAAGTGACATTTAGCCTAACAGAGTGCTTCATGGAGTTTGCCAGTCAATATTGGTGCTTGCTATTATTACTATTTCTATCACCTTTGTTGATATTCTGCACATTGTATAGAAAAATATTATGACTTTAGGAAACCATTCCCAATGTCACACAACTAATGAGCATGGAGCTGCGTGATTTTGCCACAGGTTTTTTTTTTTTTTCAGCATCATCTGAGAATTTTCACATGATGCTTTTCTTTTGGTGATTTGATTGCATAGCACTAGGCATGGGATAATTTAACAACTTCAAATTGACTGTACTCAACTGAATTCCTAAAGTAGGAAATGGTACTGGCTTATAATCATCATTGATAAAACTTGAAATATAAAGATTTACATACATCACTTACCTTACACTAAAAGTGTGTGTAGAAGGAGGGGGAGCACAGTTTATGCTTAGCAGCGGCATGGTTTGGAAACTTCTAGGACCACTTTCTTCATTGCAACTGCCCTTGTTTTTGTTCTCTTAGGCAAAATTTCTATAGTACATTCTTAAGCAAGGGTGAGTCACTGCCAAACTTGAAAACATACCAGTATAGTCCACATTGCTTGGGGACTCTCATCCTATGAAATGAAGCTTATACCTGGTGGGTCCTTAAAGGACAGAAGATTCTGCATGCTTCTTCTCCTTTTACAGGTACCCATGATCTTATTTACAGGCGCCCAGAGGCACCTGGTCACAAATCTCTCGCATTCCCATCAATCATTGAGGAGGAAACCATGGAAAACCCCTCTTTTTTCCTTAACTTAAATTCCCCAGAAGACCGCCTTAGAGAAACTTTATTGGAAACTTGTTCTAAATAAGATTCAAGATATTACAGTAGCACCTGCTAGAATCTGTCAACATTTCCATTATAAGCCCATAGTCCCCAGGTTTATTACTTGGCTGTAATTTTTTTCCTGTGGACTATGATACAAAAACCCAGAAGTTCAGCCCAGAGCAATTTTTATTATTGTTGCTCAAATATTGAAATTTTCCAACTTATGATTGTCTTTTCAATGCCATGTAAGTCAAGTACTTTGGGGGACACCCGTGCATTCCATGTCCTTTATAAAACGCAATAAAAACAATTTATTCCTCTCAAGAAACAAAGAAAGAGCTAACTGGAATATCAAGACTTAAAGGGGAAATTGTGAAAGCCCATGCGGATTTGTTTCATATTATTTGGTGGTTAATTTGATATTTAGGTTGAAATTTTTAATATTCCTACAATAAGTTTTTGAGAAATTGGTACCATATGGATTAAAAACAAACTGAACTGTAGACAAGGGAGACTTACAATGATGATTAAAATGCAACTCAGCAAAGAGTGTTCTCAAGTTGACTGATGCTGCTGCTAAGATGGAGTCCTGGATTGTGAGTTTGTTTATTTGTTTTTGTGATTTGTTTTCCTAACTGATGACTTCAGTGGGAAAATCTAACAAACAGTTTATAAATTAAGAAACACTTTAATGACTATTAGTATGGGGAATTTTATCTGCAAACCAGTCCCCATTGCAATGTAATAATTAAATTTCTTGTCAATAGAAATTGCTATATTGGTAGTTCTAAATGTTCTTATCTTTAAAGAACATAGAAGCTCAACAGGAATAATATATATTGCCTTATTCTGCAGCTTATTTTCTCAACATTCTGAATGAGAGATGTTTACAAAGAGAATATTACATGAGGTATATTTTTTCCCTGTTGAGATTACATGATTCTAGAAATATTTACTCAATGTCTGATACAGTAGATAAATTTGATTATTTCTGTGGATTTTAACACACAAAGACAAACACTTCTGATTGAATGCTGGTCATTAATAATATATTCTTGAATATATAGAAAGGAAGATTTATTTTAAATACTGTGGGCGATGGGGAAAAACTAGGCAGAATAAATGTTGCTTCCGTGTCCAATCTTGGTGGAAGTTTGTCAGGTCACCTTCCCAGTTCTGCAATGTGGCTGGAACAAGACGCAGAAGTTCTGGCCGTCCTTTGACTTGACTCCCACCTTTCCCAAGGAATAAAGGAAGCAGAAAGCCAAGAGATATATAAGAAGGAGATGGGTATGGAATCTATAAGGTTTTATATGCTAGTGCCAAGGAAGTGAACTTATGTGTTTCACTGGCAAGTCTTAATGTCAAATTTATGTTCTTTACAATTGGAAATTTGAAAGCAGATTTGAGGCATTACTCATCTATGATGCTACAGGATATAAGCAAAATTCAGAAGACAGTTGAACATGAGACATGCGCATCTAAATGCTTTTATTGTTTCTTTTTCTTACCGTAGCATAGAACATAGGATACAGAATACAAAATATTGCATGGTAGGAAGATCACCTAGTAGCCTATTTGATAGTTTCTATGAGATAAAAACAATGGTCTCAATGGTATTTTTGGCTATGAGCATTAAACTTAGGAGAAAACAGGTTGTGTTGGCTAGCTTTATGTCAACTTGACAGAAGTTAAAGAAATATTTGGGAAGAGAGAATCTGAAATGACGAAATGCCTCCATAAAGTTGGTCTCATAGGCAAGTGTCTCATGCATTTATTTGGGCATGCCCACCCCCTAAGTAGGTGGTCCTGGGTGCTATAAGAAAGCACGAGGGGCAAGCTATGAGCAGCAAACTAGAGGTATCATACTCCAAGGCCTTTGTATCAGCTCCTCTCCCCAGGTTCTGGCCCTGAATTTCCCCTGATGGACTATGAAGTGGAACCCTAAGATGAAATACCACTCTTCCTCCTGAAGTTCCTTTTGGTCATGGTGTTGTATCATAACAAAAGAAAAAAATACTAATTGGGAGTTCTTCCAATAATATGGTTATAAATACAAAATGATGACTAGTGCTTAAAATGAAGGCAAGTATTCTAGTTAACATCTAACATACAGTTAGCAGACTCCCAAAATAAAGGGCCCTTGCCAGGTTTCTTTGGCTTCTATTTCTTTAAAAAAAAAATCCAATGTTTATTGAATAAATAAATGAAGTGTAAACACCCTAAGTTCAGATAGCTTGTATTATCCATTTTAATCCAACTATATACATAACAAGAAAGACCTCAGTAATACTTAGAATAATTATCAACAATTTTAGTATAAATAATATACCCTTTACCCTATTATGAAACCTCCTGAGATCATCTTGAAATATTTGAGTTAAAAGACAAAGTGCAAACAAACCCACAGACATTTCTAATACTTCATTATTGGTAGTATACTTTTAAAAAGAACTGGATTCTCCCATTCTTTTCTGCTCCCTTGCTGAACTTAGTATACAACCATTTGGAAGAAAACCAGGCAATTAACATATGGTCAAGGATATACCAATGAAAATGTCAAGCCAACTTGCAAAGCATAGTGCTAGGATGGATGTCTTCTTCCTCTTTCTTTGTCTTAGCTTTTATTTCTATAAAGTATTTCTGAATTGAGCTTCTTGATGAATTGAGCTCTTAGGATAAAAAATGTTCCTTCTCTCTCTCTCTGTGTGTGTCTCTCTCTCTCTTTCTTTCTCTCTCTGTATGTGTATGTGTGTGTCTTTGTGACTGTGTGTCTATGTGTCTTTCTCTCCTTTTATGGCTCTGTGTGTTTCTCTCCCTCCTTTGCTTTCTGTCTCTGTTTGTGTTTCTCTGTCTCTCTCACCCTGTCTCTTGTTCCCTCTCCCCATGTATTTTCCTCTCCCCCTTCTCCTTACTCCATCCCTCCATTCTTATATCCATCTACTGCTTTATGCCTCCTAGGTCATTTTCTGACATTTGTATAGTAGTAGAAGAATCTAAATTTCCACTAAGTATGACACAGACACAAAAGAGACCTTAACATTTATTTCATCTGAATTGGTTCCACTGAACTCAGTAGCTGCACAGAAAAGAGGGGATGAGATTTGTTTGTATTTGTATCAGAAACAAAGAAGAGAACCCTTGCTCTTTCACTTTACAGTTACCACCAAGGACCAGGCCAGAAAAAAAGCAGGAGTTTCTCTGGACTGATGTAAAGAAAGAATGTCCAGAGAAGCCACCTAGCAGTGCCTCACTCTGACGCCCCAGCAGGCAACACGAAGGAAGCTGTTCCAGCAACCTGCAGGCCATGTGCTATGTTTGTCGTTTTGCCTGAGGCATTTGCCAATTATGTGTGCTATAAATGTGTGCAGATCTCCCTTCCATAGGAAAAAGCCAAAGACTTGAGGAACGCTTTCCAATGCTCATATTTATTAAAGAGAATGAAGAATTCCATGTGGAATGAAAGAAACGGTCTAAACAGAATCCATGAAAAATCAAAGGAATAGCAGTAATATGATCCCCAGATTTTAAGAATGTGGCTGTTCTACAGAGCACTCTATTTTGGGTTTTTTCTAATTACCCTTTCTAAAACCCAGGCTCTTCATTTGCAGAATGGTAACAATGCTACCTATTAACTGGTACAGTTGTAGATGTTAATGTATGTGTGTTAGTTAATGAGTGTAAAGTAAATGATTGAGGTATAGTGGGTGCTTAATGATGTTTTTTACATAGTGAGAAATTAATTCATGAGCTCCACAATGGGAGCATGGATGAAAATGAACAAGTGGATAAAGAAAAGAAACATAAAGCATGCATATGTAGGGGAAACAACAGCAGCTAAAAGCATTTGCCTTGATTCCACAAGATGAAGGTCTTACTAGGTACCAACATGCTGTGTTCTGTTAGGATGTCAGAATTCAAGCTCTTACAGAGACTTTTTCCCAAAAGATCAACTTTGATATTCATTTTTCTGAGACTAAGGGACAGAGAGACACTGTAAGTACTATCTAGAACATTGAATGACAGATTGTATTTTGGATTAATGAGAAAATTAGTCAAAGCAAACTAATTGAACTATAGGTCATCATAAATAAATGCTAAGAAAATAGAAGACTATGGTGTTGGCCAGATCTTCAAAGATCTGGTCAGCAATGTACGATAGTCTATGAAGCCAAAAAAAAAAAAAAGACATTGTAATACCTTCTTATTTTATTTTGAAAAGAGGGAAAGATTTAGATGTAAATACTTAGCTGTCTAAAATTAGGGACAGTTTAATTGATATATTTATTTCATGGTATATCAAGGCTCTGGTGTTATGCTAAAGATGTAGCATACACTGTCTGAGAGTATACCTGCCTGGAAATTTTCATACTTTTAAAGAAAGAGAAATTCCTCTCCTCATGTTCTCTATTCCTCTTCTGCTATGGAAAAGTGATGTTGATTTCTGGAACATAATCAGAAAAAAGTAAACAGAGAAAACTGACTTCTACCTCCCTCTGAAAATACAGCTATCTCATCACACATAAATTTAAATAATTATTAGAATAAATGGGTTATTTTTCTAATTTTTAATTTTTAAATTGACTGTTTTCAGGTTTAAATTCAATTTAAATGTTATCAGTATCCAATGCTACCCCTACTGTATCTGACATCCGCCTATGCTTGGAACATTTCTTGAGATTTTAAACTACCTCTCTAAACACGTTCCTCTTCTCCACCAGACTACAATTCTTTTTTAAGATAATAATTACATCATTTCCCCCTCTCACTTCCTCCCTCCAAATCTTCCTTGATCACTTTCACTGTTGTCACGTGCATATATGTATACTTGTATGTATACATATTCCTAATACATAAACACAGTCTTCTCCAGCTGTACAGTATTGCTTGTATGTGGACTCATATGACTCCTAAAAGCCAGACACCATATATTACTCATGTGTATTTTGACCAGTCAACACAATGCTCACTAGAGAATGAAATCAGTGCTCACTGATTATGTGATGTATATATAAGGCCACTTATGAAGGTATAGTGAGTATATGTGATGTAAGTGGGACAACACTGATGGATATAGACTCTTCCTAAGGGTACTGAAAACTCAAAGCTCATGATGAGCAAATGAGCTTGAATTGTTTACAAAGGCAATGCATTTTAATTGGGAAATACACTAATAGGTATGAGATAAGAACGGAATAGGCATTTTTATGACTGTCAAGTATATGAAGATGCTCACTAGAAAATAGGCCACAGAAACAAGGACAAATGTGAAGACTGCCAAAGAAATCAAAAGTGGAATTATCACAAAGAATAAAATACAAACTCAATTGAAGCTATATTAAATCTGAAGAACTGTACAAGGAATTTTAAAAATTTTCAGCTTAAGGAAGAATAAATCCACTATTCTGAGACTTAACAAAACTTTTATAAAAATAATGGTCACCACCCCTCACATCCGTCTTCTCCTCTTTTTCTTTCTTTTATCCTTTCCACTTCTAATGTACATATATTTATTTATGTGGAGGCTGGATATTCTAGTTGTATTGTGCTCGTATCCAACGGGATCCTCCATGCTGCAGCACAGTAAAGCAGAGGGCACGACACAGTGAGGAAGGAGAGTTGTCAAAATCTAGACCTCCTTTGCAAAGGCCACAAATCTCATCCTGACCTTATCACCTCCCAAAGACACTACCTCCAAATGCAAACATAGAAATTCAAAAACACATAAGCTGTAGGGAACAAATTCACATCAAGGCATTCAAGTAGCTCCCTGGATGGTCCATGAGGCTTTTTCACCTGTGGCCTCACTGTCACCCCTACCATAATCATCCCGTGAAAGCAGTGGCCTTTCTCCATTCCACCTGGTAACTTTCTCTTCCCATTTTTTCTGTATCCTAAATTTTCTCTTCTCTCTGCCATATAAACTCTCCGATTTAAAAGATAAAGGCACAAAGATTTATATTGATAGATGAAAGCATTGATATCTCCCTTAAAGAGGGGCAGATTCACAGATGAAAGATTGAAGGAGGCATATGAAATATGGTGTCAAAATCCTTACGCGTGGGGAAAGAAACACTGTCTTAGGCTGTAACTCTATCTGTTCAGTTGCTATTCCACAAAAGGAATGTGCACTGTGCCACTGAACTTCACTCATAATGCCTGAATTTTCATGGAACTCAGGGATTATATTTTTTAATGTAAATGGTCATTGAAATAACTATAGAAAAAGAAAATTAGGAAAATTTTTTAAAAATTGTCTTTGTATTACTATCCATTGCATGTTCATAAAATAAGAAATGAACAGTTATCTTGGTTTTTCTCCTTCCATTAGCTTAATTTTGGCCTGTACCTCAATTCATCCCCTATTTCTTTAGGTAGAGGAACGAAATTTAAAAACCACTGATGTGCTTTTAATGTTCAGCCAGACTCTAATCTTACTTTTGGAAGCTGTATTTTCCTTAATACCATTGGAATGTAGTTAAGGGCAACACACATGCTTTGATCCATTTCTCTTTTTCTTTGAGATAGAAATTATAGTAACGTAAAAGAAGACCTTAATGGTCTCCTTTTGAGAGAAAGTGTTTTAAAACCAGGAGACTCAACTGGGAAAGTGGACAATTTAACATTTCATGCCTCTGATAAACTCTTTCCAAATTCTCTTATTCTTTGTGTTACCTCTTTCATTCCCAAACTACTTGATTCTAAAATAGTTTTCGCTTCTTGACTATGGGGAAGAGGGAATTTCAAGCAAGTAAAGAAATTTACAAGTTAATCTAAATAACCTCAGAGACATGTGTACTTTACTCTCCAGTTTAAAAACATCATCAGAAGCCTTGCAGTAAATCAAAAAATATCCTTTACCATTTAGGAACTCAAAACATTTCTGTTTACACATTTGGGTACAGACAATTCAGTCGCTCATTAATTTCATTTTGCACTAATTTCAAGAGCAACTAAAAAAAATAACTGAGCAAATTGGCAGGTACCTATAATCCTAGAACTTAAGAGGCTGAAACAAGAAAATTGCTATTCAAAATGACGTCTGTTCTGTCTCAAACATACCCAAGAACTGAGGATACAGATTGGCAATATGCCCTTAAATTCTAGCACATACTTAGCATACATATGCCCTCACTCCCATGACCAGCATCTTACATACACAAACAATGTTTGTGATATTTTATGAGACTGTTACACAATATCTCATGTTTAAAATGTAATAAAATTATGTTTGCTGCCACCAAGAAATGGTGAATATCTTTTGCCCAAAGTAATATGATTTTTTAACAGAGTTTTCTCTGCTTTACCTTGCTGAGTAAGAAGAATGGTGGAAAGAATTGTTATGTTACATCATGAGCTGGGACATCTCATCATCCCTTTTACGGACTTAACAGAAACATGTGAGCCCCAAGAACTCATGGGGAGGTGCAGGCCCAAGCACAGAGTGAGGTCAGGTGCCTAGGCTGTCTGGTTCTGCACTTTCACCCCCATTCTTGCTGGCTTGACTCTTCCTTGCATTGTCTCTCTTCTGCTTCCTCTTAACTTCCGTAACTGTGCAGTCCTTTTAGTTGGTTCTAAGCCCTCTTCCAGTACTTCACGAGTCTCATGTGGCTTTTGTTGCTTCTTCCCATATTTCTACGTGGTCCAGCTGTTCCCTTAGCCCTCTCTAGATTTCAGGGCACAGAGAGTTCTGACACTTCTCCAAGAGTGTATCTTCTTGGAGTTACACCCTCTGAGAAGCTGGAAAACTGTATCTTCCCCCAAGAGCTAGAACATGAAATGTCTGCTGCCATGCTAGAAGGCCATATCATCTTGCAAAATTTAGAGTGTCTCTGTTTCCATACACTGTGCCCTCCATCTACCTGTTTGGACAAAATAAATTATACTAAACTTTGAGTTCTTTTTGATGCAGACCTGGAAATGATTAAAATGTATGATGAAGAGTAATTTTATTATCAGGTTGAATGGATTGGTTTCTAGAAATTTGCTAGAAACTTGAAATGGTTTTAGATTTGAAATGTAGCATTTGTTAGTTACTTTTCTTTGGCTACGATTAAATACCAGACAAAAAGTCACTGGCAGAAGAAGGCTTTATTATGCTCACAACTGGAGGGAATATGATTCCACATAAAAGAAGGGGTGTGGTGGCAGGAGATTAGGGTCACATTTCATCGCTGGTAAAACAGCAAAGAACACATAGGAGTGAACAAACAAAACTCAAGCCTAGCCACTAGCGACCCATTTTTCAGCAGGCTCCACCTCCTAAATATGATGCGCCTTATGAAAGGACTCCACAGTATGGGGACCAAAAATTCAGACACTTGAGCCTATGTGGGGTATTTCTCATTTAAGCCACAACACAGTTATTTTTCTTCTGGTGGACATTTTAATCTCTTCTCTATCGTGTTAAGAAAGAGAAGAATTACTTTTCAAATGATAGAAGTAAATAATTATTTAATATCATTTTGGAAATTATATTTTGGAAATATTAAGTGTAGCCTGAACCTCAGCGTGTGCTTTCTGCTCACTTCTCCAGTATAATCTTGGTGGTCTTTAAAGAGGAAGAAAGTGAGCCTTGTGTCTCTTCAATAATATACACAGCCTTCGCAGGTCCATAAATGCTACTTATGGATCCGTGTATTATCATAATGACCTTTCACACAGCTTCCTCCCTGGACACAAAGAGGAAGGCTTCTTCAAGGGAGGTTTTCCTCACAATCCAGCATGGGGTTGTATGCTGCCCAAACAAGAGTATTCCATCTCCTGGGAATCATGAAAAACATGTTAGTCTTTGTTAGTTTGTTTCTTCATATTTTCATAAACTCAAATGAATTCTGATAATTTAACAACCTATACCTTATTTGCACTTTGTATGTAAACATGACATTTATTAACCTCCTTTGGTGTAGCATAATAGCAACAGAGTCCCATTTTAGAGATTGGAAAGTAGAGCATGGGTGGGATGAGTTTGCTTTGTTGTTACTATTATCAGCTATTGGGCAGTGAAACCAGTAGCCTAAAATTCTTTACTCTAAGATCAGAGCGTATTTGAATATATGGCTGAGGACACCAATTTTGTATTTGAAAGAGATTAAAGCTAAATCGTGAGGAAGAGAATAAGATGCTGGTAGGAGTCCACTTTATATAGTTCAAAGAAGGCCTCACTTGTCAGGATCAAGCATATTTTATCATGAGCAAAGTATTTAATAGTAAGGTTATATTCTCAGAATACATAATTTCTTTTTTCCGTTACTGCTCTTATTAAGCCACAAAGGGAGCCATATACTATAGGTTTACAAAAGAGGCACTTAAAAAAATAAATGTGTCAAATTTTCCCTGCTGGAAGCAAAGGCTCTGTAACAATAAACTCGAGAACTGTTCGGTAACACACAGCCTCTCAAAGCAGAGAGCCCAGTTAGAAGGGATGTTTTCTGGAGCATGCTTAGATATGGTGTAAATTTCCCTGGTGATGGTAACAATAGAAAGACCAAGGTTAGTCTGTTAAATGCAATGCGAGTGGAAACCAGGCAGTTCCAAGTGGCTGCTGGCACAGTTTGAGGTGTCCTGCCAGCATTCAAACCCACAGGGTCATTTGGCAGTCAGGTGTCATTAGTCAACCCTCTCCCATCTCCCTCTTCCCATCTGTTTTCGTCTAGCCTATTTGTGTAAATTACCTCTCAGTATGCAGTGGGGCTTGAGCTCCTCATGTATTTTACTCCTACTTCTTTGTCCTTTCCATCCCCGACTGCTCATTTAGACGTAAACCAATCATTTGACCCAAAATTTAACATGAGAGGCAAGATAATGGCAGCAATTAATATTACTACCATTATGAAACATCCCTTATGACTATGGTAAAGAGACCACGAAGGTCTGTATAATAAATGTCAGAGATATGGCTTGCCAGTGGCCATTTCAGATCATGATGATTATCATCAGAGGCCAAAATGTAATGATGCCCTTTAAGAGGATGTCAAGCTTATGTAATTTTGTGTGGATTGCCTGCAATGTTAATAGACAAAGGAGATGCTTAAAGAGAGTGCTGTTGCTAGTGTGAAAATAGCAATACCTTTTGGAGAGGAGAGGCAAAAAAAAATCCCTTTTTGTGTTCGCCCAATTAATTACTAGCATATGGAATGCCCCCATCTCTATTATTTCTTGGAATTAAATCAAATTGTAAACATATTTGTGAATCCTGTCACAGTGCTACAAGAAAAAACACAAGCCTCACCATCCATAATTCAATCCATACAAGAGTTGCATTGCAGATAAAAGGAGAGGAGCAACAATAATTGCTTATATGAAAGCCACTGATAACAAAGATTTCCTATTCCTACTAAAAACAATTTGCAAAGGGAAAGTGAGAATAAACTCTCCTGCAGGTACATTTCCTACAATAACAAATAGTCAGGCTGGAGTAACTGTTACGGAAAGGTAACATTGATATTTAAATTCCGTTTGCATGGAATCATAGAAAGGGTAATCTACTAAAAAAATCTCTTTATGAATCACTAAAATAATGATACTTGGCCATATTTGCTCCATTTGTCAAATACAGTTTTTATGGTACGTGTAATCAAAAGCTTTAGCCCATAATTTTCAAGTCAGTATTATTTTTATATAAACACAAATTCAATAGAAAAGACAAAGTTACACATTGCTAATAATTAAGCTCAATGCTTTTTTATTTTAACGTACTTTAAAAGTTATCTATATTATAACCATCATTCAGAGTTATACTCTCTGAAATGTGCAAAGAGTAGTCTGAACCGTATTCAATTACTGGCAGTGATAAGTAGCTTCCTGTCCCTTTCCTATCAATACCCATTCTTATATATTTAATCAAATAAATCATTTTATTTTCCAGGTTTTCCAACCCAAAACTCAATTTTAAGATATTATAAAGAGTAGGTGATCAAAATCTGCAGGAACATCAAGAGAGTTCTTAGAAAAATTGTGTATGAACCGTGATTAAAATGTACGCAGTCACCTGAAAGTGACAGAGGTATGTAAGAGATGGCATCATATAACATACAGGATGAGAACAAGAAACAAACAAAAATGTCTATTCAAGATATTCTTGTTAGTGTGACTAAATAGCATCTATTTGATGTGGCATTTGTAACATATGTATACTCCACTTTCTTCTCCTCTTTTTTTCTCTTCCTCTTTTTTCCTTTCTTAGTCCCCCTTTTCCTGTTCCTCTAACACATTATCTTTTCCCTCCTTTTTTCTTCTTTTTTCCTTTCAAACTGTGAAACTAATTCCAGCATGCAAACTGTCCAAAAGCAGATACCAAGTCATCTACAGCTCAAAGCTGCTGACCCACTGCCACTCTCTTCATCCAACTGATAGAAGAGTCCCTTCTTTCTCCTCCATCCTTTTTATTACAGATATGCTCTGTGAAAATAAAGGAAGACCATAACCATTCCTAAAATATCTTTTCCCGCTCTTAAAACAAATTTCAGTGGAATGAAATATGATTAAAAATATCGCCTTCTGAGAAAATACAGAACTAAACAAATATCATGCAATAAAAGCAGAATCATTTCTTTCTAATATTGAGCATAGACTTCATACCCCCCAAAATGGATATTTTGAAGATTGTTGCATGCCTGCAAAAATAAAAGCTGCAAAGCTAGGCTCCTTTCTCTTTCATATCTTTTCTAGAGATTATCTGAGTAAACATTTCTGTAGAAAAATAGGAGAGTAGGAGTGAGCCGATCCAGCTGCCTGTTAGGGGGACCTTCTCTTCTCACAAGAGAGGTGTAACTGATAGATGGAGGTTGTAAAAAAGCATTTCTAGCATCTTACTGGGACAAGAATAGAGGTAAGTGGAGTCATCACCTTTTTCTGTACTGAAATAATGAGATTCTTTGGATGAGTGTTTTGTATTTGTAGTTCAGTCAAGTCAATTAGAGTTTAAGAAATAATTGAAAAATACAAAAACATTCCTATAGAAATTCTATTTGACCTATGGGGCAATCAGATACATAGGTGCCAACATGTACAAATGTGCCTCAGTTTCTCTCCCTTCTCTGTTCTTCAGCATCGTCTTGATTTACCTTCAGTTCCTATAGTTATATGAGTTTATACCCTCTAGAGACAAAGAACTTACTCTCTACAGCCTACACTTTTCTTTTCCTAAAACAAAGACTCTGAGCGACTTTGGGGGCTAATTCCTGAGATTGTTGAGACTATTGTCCAGAAACAAGATTTGCACATTAGTAACAATGGTGTTGTTTCATGAGCCATCTGCTCCCAGATGGACATACTTTGCCACCTATGGCATGGGAGGCCATAGAGGGAGGGGTTTTGTTATTCCAGCTGCATCAATTTGACCAATAAATTTAAATAGAAAAGAGAAGTCTGCTGCCAATTTCCTGTATTATCTTGATAGAGTCACCCAACTAGTTCAAGTGTTTGGTGTTTCTTTTATTACAGATATGGATAGTAGCAGTTGGGTTAGGAGCAGATAAACATTAGTTTATTACAGATATGGATAGTAGCAGTTGGGTTAGGAGCAGATAAACATTAGTTTGGTGTTTCTTTTATTACAGATATGGATAGTAGCAGTTAGGTTAGGAGCAGATAAGCATTAGTTTGGGACGGTGTGCATTTTAAATGCACATGATTTTATGTTTGACCCAAAACCTTACTTATTTTGCAATAGTTTCCCATTTATTAAACTTAAACATTATAGGAAGTAATAGCTCTGCAGATAAACATAGTTTCCTGCTCTATCAGAAGAGCCAAGTCTGGTTCCCAGCCCCCAGATTTAGCAGCTGACAATCACTTCCAACTCTAGATTCTAGGAAGCTGACACTTTTCATGGCCTTCAGAGGCATCTATACATGTGATGTGCAACAAACACACACATACACACACACACACACACACACACAGAGAGAGAGAGAGAGAGAGAGAGAGAGAGAGAGAGAGAGAGAAAGAGAGAGAGAGAGAATTAAAATCAAAAAATCTTTTTCAAAGTTTACCTTCATTGGTAATTAGCATATGAAAGAAGAAAATTTTCTATAAAGCAATAGAACTTGGCAACTCCTTGATTCAACAGATCTATTCCTTATGCATATCTTAAATGTATCTCAAAAACAAAATATTATGTGATCAGATTAGAAGAGGAGACATATAGATTCTACCGATGTTGTTTTTCAATGGAAATAACAAAAGTATTGTTATATTAAGCAGAATTATCTACCTTGATTCAAAGTTTGTTCTTGTAGCAATTATTTTGCCAATGAAATTTAGTTTGGGGCCCATTTTGTAATCTTCTATATTGTTCTTGAGGCAGAATTATATTAAATTATATTAAAATTTACCTGTGTTTTTTATGCTGAATCAAGTGAGTTTGGTTTGTATATAAATATTCATTTTTCTCATTTTTCCCAATCACAAAAGTCACATGTTCCTTTTCTTCTACTTATCCTTCCTGTTGTGAGATATCCTCCTTGCCTTGAACAATATTGTAATGAAAATAACTAGATTGTAAAGCAATGCAATATTCCATAATATTTAATTAAATTGCTACATGGTGTGTTATACAGCCTAAGCCATACAAGTATTAAGGAAGGTGATATTATCTTTTTTAAAAGGCTAACATTTCTAATGAATAGGTTTTAATTATATAAAACAAATTATATAAAACAAATTGAATGTTATCAGTGTGCCATCATGTGAGAGTGTGTTTCTGAATTTGGTGGTCTTAAATGCACAGTGCTATCCTATGGAGCAGGACATTATTTACCAAGGTATTTTCACAGAGTAATTGAAATAAGTTGACTCAGAGGCTGGAGAGATGGCTCAATGGTTAAAAGCACTGAGTGCTCTTCCAGAGGTCCTAAGTTCAATTCCCAGCAACCACATGGTGGCTCACAATCATCTGTAATGAGATCTGGTGCTCTCTTCTGGCTTTCAGATATACATGCAGGCAGAACACTGTATACATAATGAATAAATAAATCTTTAGAAAAATAAAATAACTTGACTCCTTAAGACTCATTAATCCTAACCAGGTCTGAAGACCTTTGTTTCTGGAAGGGGATTTGGGGGAATGAAGAAGAGAATAGGAGAAGGAATATTAAAAGATAGAAAGAAAAACAGAAAAGAGAAAGCAAAACAGGGAGAAAGGAAGGAAAGAAAGGAGTGATAGGAAAGAGAAAAGAGATAGAAAGGGAAGGAATTGAATTGTACTCAGTGTAATAATTATAGTAAGAGGGAAATCAAGGGGATATTTCCTTATATCCAAATCTCTGTTTAAGGTACTAAAACTGGAATTTGGATAAAGCAAAACAATATTGTCCCTTAAAGAAGTTAGAAAGAGTGTTGAACAAAGACTAAGCTCTTAAAATAATAATGATAGTGATGATGATAATAGTAATAATAATAATAATGTGAGTTGTTCAAATTAAAAATAATTATAAAATGAGTAATTTAACAATGTTATAATTAATAACAATTAATAGCTCCCAATTTTGTTTAAAAATATAAACATGACAAAAAACATTGGGAAATTCCTTCAGTAACTATGACCAGAGTTTATATTATGATATCAGCGACTTCAAACAAAGGATACAGTTGCTCAATCTCCATGTCATTATTTGGGGGAGGCAAGTCAAATAGTACTACCACCCCCCCTCATTTTTTGTTTTTGTTTTGTTTGTTTGTTTGCTTTTCGAATAGGGTTTCTCTGTGTAACATCCCAGTCTGTCCTGGAAATGAGACTGGCCTAGAACTCACAGAGATCCACCTGACTCAGCCGTCCAAGTGCTGGGATCAAAAGCATGCACCACTGCCACCTGAAGCAATTCTCTTCATATGCAGGCCTAGCAACTCTTCTCTCAGTTCCTCCTTCTTCCTTCTTCTACTACCTGAAGCGAGTGATACAAATTCAATAAAAAAAAAATCACTATTTGTAAAATAGAGAGTAGTTAGTATGTACCGAGCACTTATTGAGTATCAGGCATTTTGTGGACTGTTTAATTTTGTGTTGGTTCAGCATGTTAGGAAGCCCTATCATCGCTAGTTTATAGATTTGGAAAACTGAGATATCTAGAGGTTATGCATTTTTTGCACACCTCATGCCCTTAGTCCTTGATTCAATACTAAACAATCAGACAAGTTGTAAGGGACTTATCAATGAGGAGTTGTAGAGACTTAAATTAGATACAGTCCTAGATATATTTACTTTCACAGTATCTATGTCCACAGATTCATGCTTTTGTGAATGCAAATAACTATATTAGTACTAGACAACCACCACTACCATCTCAAACGAGAAAACAAAACAAACGAAAAACCTGCAGTGCAGGCCAGGTGCAGGATCTCGTAGAAAACTGTTGAAGAGGCAGGATTTAAGGACTATCTGAAAAAGAAAGTTGTCACCTCACCTCTCTTTGTGATTGTCAACAGAGGAGGGAAAAACATGGCCCACCTCCTCTGTTTGCTGACACTATTCGCACTGGTGGGATTGGTGAATGATTTTTCTGGATTTTAAAATGGCACACAGCTTGCAAATGTCTGTGCAATGCCTACATTTGACTTTTGTGCAATGGGTGCAATCCCAGTGCTCTGCACTCTTATAATCAATACAGACTTAGTGGTTTGCTAGGCAGGGGATAATATATGTGTCGCTTGGATAAAACATCTCTGTGCTTCTTCTACAGGCAGAAGGCCTGTGGAAGACGTGGAGAATCTGCAGAAAGTGAACACTATTGAGCTGCCGATCTCACTTACATTCTCTTTACAGTTTCTGACATCACAGAGCATTAGGTTTCAAAAAGATACAAGAAAACTTCCCGGAAAAAAAAAATCTCATTTCAGATAAGAAAATGGGAACCCACAATAGCAGGAAGATTGTTTCCACACAGTCAAACTATCAAATCTGAGGACATTCAACCTTAATGTTATGATTAGAAGACGTCGATTTGGTCTGTTGGTGTCCAGTTTGACAAGCATGGATTCTTGTATGTTCTGCTTATCTGTTTATCGAAATGTCCATGGAAATTGAAGTGGTAATGGACAACTCCTAATTAGTTTGCCTTGTTCCTTCTACCAAGGAAATAGCATTTTCTACAGAAGGAGCATCATCCTTGGGTACTTTCTTTAGAGCAGTGGTTCTCAAACTGTGGGTTACAACTTCTTGGTGGTCAAATGACCCTTCCACAGGAATTACATATCCTGCATTTCAGATAATCATATCATGATTCATAACAGAAGCAAAATTACAGCGATGGAGAAACAACAAAAACAGTTTCATGGGTGGGACTCACTCTAGCATGAGGAAGTGTACAAAAATGTCACAGCATCAGAAAGACTAAGAACCACTGCCCTGCTGGAAGAGGTTGCTTGTTGGTTCCTGGCTACTTAGCCCCAAAATAAGCACACAGAAACCATACTATTTAAATCACTGCCTGGCCCATTAGCTTTAGCTTCTTATTGGCTAGTGCTTACATCTTAATTTAACCCATCTTCATTAATCTGTGCATCACCACTAGGTCGTGGCCTACCAGCAAAGTTTCAGCACGTCTGTCTCTGGCAGCAGCTCCATGGCTTCTCATCTGACTCTGCCTCCATTCTCCCAGCATTCAGTTTAGTCTTCCCCTGCCTACCTCTATTCCCTGTGCAGGCCCAAGACAGTTTTCTTTATGAACAAATAATATTCACAGCATATGAGGGGAATCCCACATCACTACCTCAGAAGGTCAGTGAGGAAGAGTGTACCATCCACCAGTCAGCTGTCATTCTGGTGAAAGAATTGCCCATGGTGAAGAGCCTAATCCAGTTGTTATGAGCCTGGCTGTAGCTTATACAAACAGTCACCAGTGTTCAGAGCTGGCTCTTCTGTCACATCCAGGGTAGGATTACTTTGTTTGCTGCATAACTACCAGTTGTTAAGGCCCTAGTAAGATCTATTCCCCTTAAGGAAAAGATATTCCTTCTATAATTCTGACTAGAGTTTGGAAAAGCCTTATTAAGTTTCTTTTCCTCTTAGCGGTTTTGCTTAGTAATTAAGAGCAAATAAAGTCATAATGTGCCTCAAAAAAAAGATCCCAAGAGCAAAGAGTGAAAATTATTATGTATTCTACAGATACGGCTATATGGTTGTAGAAATATTAAAATATTTTTCATACTAGTTAGTAAGCAGTCATTGCCTCAAAGGCCTAGATATCATCACACTGCTGTGCTGTAGTTGACTGGCTCCTCTATTGGGAGATTTTATAATCCACCAATTAAAGAAAAATATATGACATGCATAGGCAGCAAAGGCCTTAGCCCTGCCTTATTACCTTAACATAACAGTGTAGAAATGACTGAGTGACCAAATCATCTGCAAGTCAAATGAGAAATGAATAACCCTAGGACACTTGTAATCAAGATGTCCACCTTGAACTGATAGACCTCTCTTTCTTTTCTTTTAAATCTCAATCTTATATCTAACCTCATCTATTTCATGTTTTCTTTCTCAACAAGCACCATCTAATTTAGAATGACTCATTGGAGATTAGCAAGGCATGTTCTTGTGTCTTCATCTTTTTGAGCACAGTCTAGAACATGTGAGATATGTAATATGTGTTGTACATTGAGTGAACTGTTGACAGTATTAATCAGTATGTATGGTGGTGAGTTTTCATCAGCTTGACACAAATCAGAACATAAATGGGAAGAGGAAATCTCAGTTGAGGATTTTCTCTATCAGGTTTTCTGGTAGTTAAGTCTATGGGACATTTTGTGGTGTTCCTGATTGTTGGAGGAGGGGCTAGCTCACTAAGGTCATTGTCATCCTGGGGCAAGTGTTCATGGGAGGTATAAAAAAGAAAGCTGAGCAATTCTTGGAAACAAGTCAGTAGGAAGCAGCACTTCTCCACAGTCCCTGCTTTAGTTCCTGCCTCCAGGAGTTCTTAACCTGATCTTCCTCATGGATGGACTATTACCTGAAAGTGTAGGAATAAAACCTTTCTGCCACACTTTGCTTTTAATCAGTGTTTTATAACAGCAATAGAAAACAAACTAGAACCATGTCAATCCTTCTGGGAATTTTCTTGTGTCATTGATTTACCTGGGAACTGGCAACTTGTTAAACTTTAACTCTTCTGAATATACTCAGAACAATTGTTATTGTCATATACTCATGTGACATCTAATCTTGGTTGTCAACTTTAAATGTATAAGGAGTCAGAACATCAGCTGAAGACATGCCTTTATTAACTGTACTTATATATGTCTTTAGGAGATTTTCTTGATTGCTTCTATATGAAAGTACCACTGTGGGTGGTACTATTCTTAGGCAGGTAGGCCTGGGATATATAAGAAGGGTGTTGTAATGAGGAGAGTGGACCACGTCCCACCCGGCTCCTGGCAGCCCAGCTAGCTAATCCCCAAAAGAATTACACAGAAATGGTATTCATTTAAACACTGCCTAGCCCATTAGTTCTAACCTCTTATTGGCTAACTCATACATATTCATTTAACCCATCTCCATTAATGTGTATCACCACCTGACTGTGGCTTACCATCATGAGTCTAACCAGTGTCCATCTTGGGCAGGAGAAGCATAGCGTCTGCCACATTTCCCTTCTTTCCAGCGTTCTGTTCTGTCTACTCTACCCACATTAGGGCTGCCCTATCAAAAAGTCAAGGCAGCTTCTTTATTCAACCAATGAAATCAACACAAATACAGAAGGACCTCCTACTCCATTTCTCCTTTTCTGTTTAAACAAAAAAAGAAAGGCTTTTATTTTAACATAGTAAGATTACATATAACAAAAGAGTTATCAAGCAAGAATTACAGTTACAATATTTATATCTATTATATCTTTTATCATAACTAAAGAAAACTATCACTATGACTATCCATTCTTCAACTCTATCAAAGACTCCAGAAGGGTATAATATTACATAAGTATACAGGAAGTACATTGTAAGCAATTTCTAAAACTCTAGAAATGACAGAGATATTTCACTGCCAAGACAGTCACCCAAAGTTTTTCTGTACCATTGGGGCATCCATCTTTAGCCTACAGGCCCATAGTATAAAGCAGACATTTTCATGAAGCAGGAAATTTGAAAGACAATTCAGTTACTTTCTTCTGTGTGCTGCAGAATGTCTCACAGACTCTCATGAATCAGGAACCCCAAAGGAACATCTCACCTTAGGCAAGTTCAGCAGTCCTCTCTCTGCAGGTTCTTTGTGTCCAGTTTATGCAACAGTCCAAGCAAGAGCAGTTTCTTGCCCAAATGGCTATCCAACTCCATAAGGATCCTCTTTGATGCCCATCTTCTTCTTGAAGTAGATTGGTGCTGCCAGGAGCAAAGGTATCTCATTGTCATGAAAAGTCCTAATTTATTAAAACATTAAATGTCATATTCTGTAGTCTTGAAAGATATGAAGAATGCCTATCTGAAATATATCTATGCACATCTAGAAAATATAACTAACATGACTACAAGCTTGACTATTATCAATGATTATACATTAAAAACCTATGTTTCCTAATTATACGTTATATTTTTAAATGATCTACACAATCACAATACCTTAATCAGTATCAGAAATACATATACATATAACAAAATTGACCTTAAATTTATATCAACAAACCAAGATTCATACCAATGCAAATTAATTATATCTATATCAAATCCCCCTTTGAATGTAAAAGAACATTCATAAACAATATTTGGGAATATGGACAGAGTTTTTTCTCTCCAAACTACTTCATGCTGTATAAGGATGCTGTTAATCAGGTCTTTTATGGTATAAACTGTGTGCCTGGTTTATCTCAGTTGGCAGTTGAACAAAGTAAGTTTTTCGGGGGAGTACACAGCAACCTTTCAGGAGGGTGTGGTCTCTCATACCATATTGGCCTAGAAGCAATCCACAGGGTCTCATCTTCTTTGAAAACAAAAGAAGAACCTCTTTTCCAAAGCATCATATCTTTAGACCCAAATTTTGAAGTCAAGATTCCTTTATAATATAGATGCTGGTTTAGCTTAGCCCATCCAACGAAATGTCTCTCTGTATTTAGCTCCTTCACAGTCAAAAATTTAAAGAAAACATAATAATACAAAGAATCCAGACTCTCTGTGAATTTTTCATTTTTATGTGGCTTAATTTTTTTCTTTTAATCTATAACTGTCTGTACTCTGTCTCTTTAAAGACTTTACCCTTTAAAAAAAAACATTAACTTTATTTTATAACTTTTTGTATTCCTTTTCTTCTCTCTCCCAAGACTTTGTATACACCCATTCAACACTGTGACCCATTTAGAGGTCTTTTATGTCTGAACCTGTCCTATTGTGAATCTGTAGTTCTTTACTATCCAGGAACACTTTAGCTTTCTGGTTTTAAAATGCTAAGCTCTTAAGAATCTAAGCTGTAACAATCAAATACAGGTACTGCCTGTTTGCCCCGCCCAGTCCAACATGGTGGAGCCGCTTGTGCCTCTGAGTCACTTGTGCCTCTAAGCCATGGCGGGCAATGCCCCACTTTTAGGCATACAGCGAGTACAGTTGCCATCAAACAAACCATAGCACTTTAGTCACAAACCCACTGAAATGCTCTGTCTCCTGCAAGAGACAGAGGTTACACTGGCAACACAGCCCAGAAAATGGTATTTCAAAACCGCCACTTTCTAGTAGACCTGATCCTGCTGCCTACCCAGGCAGGAAGAGCTGAGCCACAGGCATGGTCTCAGCTACTTTACTCCCAACCCTGAGTAGCTACACAAACATCCGAGCCCACGAATGCTCCATAGCTGGAGTTTGTACTGGCTGCAGGGCCCTGGAAGCCTTGTTTTAAAATGGCACAGCTTTTTCCTGCTGCTATTGCTGAGTCAGGAAAATTTCTCTGCGGCACCCCACTAGTACACAGCAAAAAGCTGTGTTAAACTCTCTATTTGTGTCTAGAATTCTTTTTAAATCCCTCTCAGGTTTTACGTAGCATTAATCACCACGTTGAGGTGCCACTTTGTTGTAATGAGGAGGAGTGGACTATGTCCCACCTCCCGACTGGCTTACACCTGGGCTGGTGGACTGCTTGTCATGAGTGGCGCCCAACATGGGGCTACCCTATCAAAAGGCCAAGGCAGCTTCTTTATTCAACCAATGAAATCAACAGAAATACAGAAGGACCTCCTACACCAGAAGGGAAGTGAATGTGAGCTTGAGAACAGACCAGTAGGCAGTGTTCCCCCATGATTTCAGATTTAGTTTTTATATGAGCTCTGGTCCTGGCTCCCCTCGATGTTGTACTGCGATAAGGACCATGGTAGAGACATATGAGACCATAACTCTTTCCTTCCCAAACTGCTTTGATTATGGTGCTTAAAACTAGCACAGACAAAAAAAACTGAAAAATTTTAAAATGCCTAAATAATGAATAATTTTAAAACTGTAAATTTGGAATCAAACAGATTATAGGAAAAGCATCCTATTCTACTGACTATAATTTGAACCCTTTAAGTATAATACATCCTTAGTATCACTTTCCAAACAACTGTGATTGGTTTCACAAGATGACATCCTCAAACGGTGGTGGCTGTTAACCCCATTTCTTATTTCTGGACCATGCTCTTCTCTCCTGTTGTATGCTAACAAAGACTAGATGCCCAAGTCCTATTCTATAGCAACTGTAGGTTCTGTGAAGATCTTTTCCTTGGGTTTGAAAATAAAAATTTGATTAAAAGTACCTTGTCACAATTTTCTCCAGCCCTGAACTTAATCCTGAAAATCTTAAAAGTAGAGTTCCCTATGGGAGTATTAATAGACCTCAAGAATGGGATTCAGCCTGAAATAAATAATTAGAGTTTTAATAGAGAGGGAAGGAGCCTAAATAAAAGTAAATGATTAAAATTTACACCTAGTTTGTATAAAAAGGTAGACTTTAACCTTCAACCTATCTCCCCTAGAAACGATGTTCTAACAATATTCTTTAATTTACTGAACAGGGAATGTTGCATAATTGATGTCTAGAGGATTTTAAAGATGTGTGTGAGGGAATTTGAAAGAGACTTCTAGATCCTAGTTTATAAGAGAAAACAGTTTCTATTGGGATAGATGTGGTAGAAGTCCAGCTGTCTCAACCTTTAAAAGGGTTTGCTAGTTCCTGACAAGTAGAGATTTTATTGAGAGACATTCAAGATCAATGAACAAACAAATAAATAAATAAGTATCCTTAAAATCCAGTTAACTTAGAAAATTCATTACTTAATTGTGAAACATATTTTTGCTATTTATGTAATATTATGATTTTCAGTAGAATCATCAAATTATGAGGCTAGGTCAAATATGTAAAAACATGATTATGATTTTCATTGTTATGATTAATTTCAGTGGGTCAAGACATTCCAGATATTTCTATGTATAATTAATTCTTGCCCATACAGAATTTCTGCTTATTTCCTTGGTAAAGATTCTTCTGGGTGAAATTATAAACAGAAAAAGTTTTAATATTGTAAATTTCTTCATACCATCACATTTCTTTTTTATGTAACCTTATATTATATTCCCCCTACACAAGTGTGGGAACTCCTGTCTCTTCAACACCGGGCAGGCCCCAGGCTACTGAACTACTCCTTAACAAAACATCTGAAGTTAATCCTGTTCTTAGCTCTTCTTGGGAATCTCTCATCTCATTGGAGCTGTTCATTTTGTTATTTTTCTTTATGAGTTTTTTGCTGCATAAGAAAAAGGTTCATATGCTGAGGTCTCCTCACTTCCATGTAAAAGTTCTCAACTCCTTCATTCATCAGATGGTTGAGCAAAGGAATGGGTTCTCATGAGAATCACACAAGCAGTTATCCATTCCCATAAGCCCACTTCCTCATTTATTCCTTCTGCGCACGCATGCACGCACATGCACGTGCACACACACACACACACACACACACACACACACACACTGTCAAAGTTCACAGCTAGAAGAGCAAATGCATAATAAAGTAATGTAACTTCTTATGTCAGCAAGTCTACACTTTGTGAAAGATAGTGAGAGTCAGACCTCCAACAGAGGGGAATCCATTCTGCCCAAATCAGAACACTGTCTAATGCTGCAGTTTGACCCAGAAACAAAAGCCTGACCTCATCATGAAAAGTTTTCCAGTCAATGATTAATTTCTATTCGACTTCCTTTATTTAAGCATATTTTCAGAACTTGTGAGGTAACTATGGCAATGGACACCTAGAAGGGGGAGAGAACTTTGTTATTAATTTCTACATGCAGAGATAGGTCAGGTGCTCGATTGTGTTGTTATGCAAATCTCCAAACAGGACGGATCATAACCTGCTGGGACTGTTCTTTCCAGGAACAAAGTGCCATGTCAAAAAAGTTGGCTTTTAGGTTAACTATTTTTGCTAAAATGTAAAGCCATGGTTCTCTTTGAAAATAGGTATTGGCTGATGATTAAACAAATCACATTATTCTCGGTGAGTGGGAGTTTGTATATTTCAGGGTCGTTTGAAAAGTAAGGGTTTCAAAATCACTTAATGTAGATTGTTCCCTTGTGAGCAGTCACAGCGATATACTTGCAGGAAGGATGAACCCAGATAGAAGACAGCAGTAGGTGCAGAACAAAACATGGATTTATGGTTCATGAATGGAACTTGTGACATTTGGCTCAACTCTGAATGTTTCTAAACTCAGTGCATAGAATAGAAGACAAATAACAATTCACTGATTCTTGGATTTGAAACCACAACAGCCAGTTGAAGTTCAGAAAAGATGGTTACCAGTTTTCCCAAAGAATATCCTTAAATTTTACAATTAACTTGCATAATATGCTTCATCATAAAAATAATAACTTGAATACTGGTTTTCAAACTAAGCCTGACATCTACGTAGGTTCCTTCCATCTAAACAATAATTTTGAGTGCCTTGTGATGCCTTGTCTCTATAATTTATTTCAAAAGCTTGAGGCTAAGGTCTTTTGTGTCATGGGTGTCTTACATTCTGCCTTTCGAATGACACTGCTTTAAAGTATTATGGATCCAAGAGCTGGTAATCAACTAACCAGTCCCTCACAAAACAATGGCGTAATGGAGAAAAAGACTTCTGAATAGTTTAGTTGCAGGGTTACCATGGAAACCAGATACATTTGCTTTATTAACATAATCTTTTCCTTCTTTTTTAGTCCCTTTGCTTTCTAGAAAGAAGTCTTCCTTGATATGATCACAATTAAACAATGGATTCTGAAATTGAACTGGCATTTATAGAAGTTGGTAACAATGTAAAACAATTTTGCTTATCTGAAAAGCATTCTGCTTTAAAAGAAGTTTATAGATAGCTTCTCAAGGTTTGTCATTTCCTATTAGGGTTGAGATGACTCTGGGTTGGCTTTCTCAGGGTATAACATCATAGGAATTTTCTGTTACATTATTCTTTTTCAGTAATCCTTGATACATTTTCATTTTTGTGTCAGTTCTTAGAGCATTGGTGTTGCTTTTGTATAACTTTTCTATCTGTATTTATCCAAGAACAGGGAGAAAATCATGCCATATAGTACAATTGTAGTAAGTGGAAACATTCACAATGCACTAGGACCACATCACCACTAATTAGTTTAACTTTATTTAAAGCTACTATATGCAATATACAATTCTAGACACCATGGAGGATTGAAAACAAGTTATATGTATTTCCAACCTTTAAGGTTTTTTTGATGTTTGTTTAAATTCCAGTGTATTCTCCTTTGGCATGGCTCTCGCTAGGTAGTTGTAATCTAATAGTGTGTTGATTAGTTAATTAATTTAGAGGTTTTCAAGTAGGTAAGTAATCTAGTGAGATACTCATTGGGGGGGGGGTTAGAAATGAACTTTAATTTTTAAGGTACTGTAGGTTCGTGTGTGTGTGTGTGTGTGTGTGTCTGTGTGTGTGTGTGTGTGTGTTTTAAAGAGAGAGAGAACAGGTGAATGGATAGTTTAGGTGAGGGTCTCAGAACACCTTGAGCTAGAGTTACAAGTGATTCATTTCTGCTCAGTGTGGGTGCAAAGAACTGAAGTTAGAACTTCTCCAAGAGCAAAGCAGGTTCTTACCCCTGAGCCGTCTCTCCAACGCTTCTTTTTCTTGGTGTTTATATCCTTAAATGTTTAGCATTAGTGTTTAAATTTTAAGCTACAGATTTTATATATTTTATGCTTAAAATTAATTTTTTTCTGAAATATTAGATTGAGATATGAATGACTGCAAAAACAAGTAAACTTTGTCAAAAAAGAAATTCAATTGTAATTTTCTTCTAAAGTATAGGAACTTGTTATTATTATTATTTTGACCGTGGAAATTTCTCATAGAAAATGGCAAAAAACTAAAACAAATGATGTTTATTGAAAAATACAGTTGAATGGATAAAGTAAGTAGAAAGCTTCAAAATGACTTTAAACAACCAGAGCTTTTCAGAAATGCTACATAGTTAAAATATTTACAGTTTTCCCAATACATTAATGAATTCTAGCTGTCATGTATGACTAGCTAGAGTTCATTTATCTTCCACATTTTAGTGTAAATAAATCGTCTGTGTGGTCAATACCAAAAAAACATCATGCCTTTTTGTGTTAGTCAACAATTTGGTTACTATGACAGAATAGTTGACAACTCTAAAAGGGAGAAGATATATTTGGGCTCACAACTTTGGTAATTCTAGTTCATTGTTATCTGGTGCCATTGCTTTGGATCTGGGGGCATTCAAATATAGAAAACATATGCATAGATGAGCTATCGTATGCCCTCCCAGTATGTATCACCACCTCATTCTTGATGCATTTAAGTATTCGTGAAACTCTCATTGTGAATTCCAGTATGAGGACATTAGAAAGCACAGTAGGACTGAATGGAAGCTTTCAAGTTTCCATGTTATGAGGCAAGATATGAGCTCTCTAGGAAACTCATGGTTATGAGGATCTCCATTGATTCCATTGAAATACATCTTTAAAGGAATAAAATGCTTTGTACTACAATTGTATTAATTAGATGTAATTATAACTAATTGATGCGGTTATATTTTGATATAATTAAGAGAGTCATTTTGTAAATAACAGATAATCTTGAGACATTTCCTATTTATCATTTCCTATTTATCTGTTTCATTTACATGGCTTGAGTATATGGAATGTCAAGCCAAGATTTTATTGCCATGCTAGTAGAGGAAGTCATCCTCACAACTGTGTCTGTCATGACTCATAGCAGTATGTTGTGAGCATATGCAAACTCTAGAGCTTAGAACAGCCCTCTGGACTGTTGTTGGTGCCTGATTCATAGGCAGGGAGAATCTGAAGATGAGAAGACTGACATGAAGGAAGCTCAATGTCATTGCTATTTCCACAGTCTTGTAATTAGCTGCACAGTACTCCAGACTTGTGCTGTTAGGAGATTATGTTGTTAATTGTAAGCAGAGAGGAAAAGTAAGCTTATTTATAAGGTATCTGGCTGTTGTCAATAGTAACAATAGTTTTATTCCTCATGTTTCAAGTAAAAGGAGAATTCGGGAGAGTAATAACTCTTCCCAAGCTGTTAAAAAAGATTTTGAGATATCTAACGTGGTCACACATTACTTAAACCCCTGTGGACATTGTTTTATTATAACAAAGTAATTGGTGTTGATAAAGATGACTGTAGGTTAACAACATAAAATATTTAGTCATATTTTCTGTGTTTATTTAATAAAAAAAGGTATAGAATGAATTTTATAGCATTTTTAATAGTGTGACTAAGATAAAATCAATTGAAATACAGTAAAGTGTCTAGAAATTATGATATGTATTTGAAAGTATAAGTTAAATATGATATCACTTCATAATAGATATGGACCTATCTTGTGAATGTCTATACATTCAAAAAGATCAATAAAACTATAAAATTAGAACATCTTCATGATTTTATAAAAACATGAAGCAAATAAGTCAAATATTTACTTTATGCTGCTTATTTCATAAATATTCATTCTTTATAGGAAAATAACATTTTAAATAAATTGGCTTCCAAATGAGGTATGTAAATACACCCTTATATTCTACCTTCTAGAAGGTGCTTATCATTTATTTCTTATAAATTAACTAGCTAATATTCTTTAATGGAATTGCCCATTATAAACAGATAAAAGCCTTTGAAAATAAATATATATGTGAAATCTTCCTAAAGTAATGAGAAGAAATAATCTTGTAGACAGAAGAAAATTGTCTACTTTCAAAATGTTAGGCCATTATTGACATTCAGTTGTAACCTTTAATGTCACTAATGCCAATCCTATTACACCAATCTCGTCATTCTTTGATAAAATGAAATAATTAGAATGACCTGCATATTCAGTGTTCACAGTAGGAGACATATTCAAACACTGTTGTCAGAATTTAGCATTCAAAATAAGAGAAGCATTCAGCCACAAGCTGATTTAGAAATGATGACCATAGCATACTTCTCAAATGCTAAAAGAAACCAAAATTGTTTTATCTTCTTAGTCTCAGTAGCTATGACTATTTAGCCATTGAGTTACCATTTCTTAAAAGTTACCTAAAATTATACGATCAATATGTCATATATAAGCTAGTAATAGTAAAAAAATAGTTTATTTGATTAAATGAAAAATGACTTTCATTTATAATCTTAATTCATTGGACCCATATTTTATAGAATCAAACCTACTGAAAGTTAAAATTTAAATCATCTTTGCTATGGTAAATAAATCAAATTTCAATTAATTGGTTTGTTTTTTCTTTTAGTAAATAACCTTTGGGCTATTATCTGGAGTTCTGAAAATTTGCTATTCTAGTCATAAAACAGTGAGGATTTTAAAGAATATCCATTCATATACCAGTGGAAAAACATGTCAAATATTTGAATAAGTAATGTGATTTAAATTATGCCCCCTTTTAATTGCTATATATGAGAAAAAACTATGAATAAAATTATGATTGCATCACTTTAAAACTTAAGGGCCAGGGAGAACATTCCATAAACACATGTAGACATAAACCCAAAATACTAATGAAGACCCAGTTCTCTTCCATAAATTTTATGGGCTCTGTCCTTTCATGTAGTGTCAATGCAGTTTTCCAACTTGAGATTTAAGATGCCATTGCTCCTGGTGGGATATATCACAAATCATTTTTCCTTGTCTCTATCATGGACAGAGTCATCACAGAGCCTTTTTGACAAAGGCCCCACATTTCTTCAATGTTCCCTGCAATGGAATTCTGGAAATAAAGCCACAACATTTTCTTTTTCAAAACCAAATGTAACACCATTCTGCTTTGTTTTGGATATGGTTGATACCATCTCAAAAAATAGAGTTTAGTTTCGATTCCTAACAGAGAGGCCAAATGAAAGCAGGGGAAGAAGGCATTTTGAAATTATTGAAGAGATTCTGGCGTTTGTAATGCCATGCCTTCTTATAACTTAAACTTTCTACAAATCCCAGATTGTAAATACATCCTCTTCATTTGTTGAACAGCCAGCTCATCCTTTTGTTCTGATATATGTGCAGATTAGTGAAACTCTCTAGGTCACAGCCTTGTCATCTCCAAAATAATGCCACGCAATTAAAAATGGAGGTCAAGTACATGAGGCGATTGGCCCAGAGACTAAGACGCAGGAGGAACTTTGAAAACAGAACTGATAATGGGACAAAGAATGAATTGACCACTTACTGCTAACGATGACTACTCCACGCTAGGTCTGCCCTAATACCAGGGGTCACAAGTAGAAATGCAGCAGGTGAGGCCACTCTCCTCTTAGAGCCTGCAAATGGAAAGCCTACTTAGAAATAATTATGAAAAGCCCTTTGTTAGTCAGTCCCTTTGGGTATCCTTTTCTGTAATCCTTAGATGGATCCACACTTCATATTTAGTCAGCAGATGCCTTCTTAATTAGCATTTTATTGTTGATATCATTCTCAGATTTTCTTCCTAATGGATGTGGGGTTCATTTTTGTTTATCTTAATAAGACTGGAACTTATCTAACAGTAATACTAAAGTAATTTAAACTGAAGATTATTTGAGGGATAAAAGATAACTTTTTTAGTTTGTTGATGAACAATTTGGTACATATGGGCATGGGTCTTTTTTAAGATTTTTACTTTATTTTATGCATATGGGCATGTGCTTGCATGTATATCTGTATACCACTTATGCGACTGATACATGTGGAGGTCAGGACACTGAATTCCCTGTAACTAGAATAAAGGATAATTGTGAACCACAGTATCTGTGTCGAGAATTGAACCCAGATCATTTGGAAGAGAAGCCAATGCTCTTAACCACTATTTAATCTCTCTATCCCCAAGGGCAAAGATTAGTGATGAATTATTTTAAATTTCCCAAATGGAGTCAACTGTTTCTGCTTGTGATGTTTTAAAAGAAAAATGGTACAAAGTATCTATAACATTATGGTTACTAAACGGATAGCCTGGATGTTGATTGATATGAAACAGTATACATACTGGCGGTGGTGATATTTAAAAATGATAATGAGAAACTTGTCTTGATAATAACATTCGGTAATATTATATTTATGCATTAATATGTGTGCTCATGCATTAACATTAATAATATACTAACTGCAAACAAGCAAGAATTAATCTCATGACAAAGTAAGAAATTCTTCTCCTATAATAGTTTCAGTGCCATATCCTTCATATGCTGAGAATAAGCTTCAGATTTTGCCTATTGAGGGAGTATGTGCAAGCCTTTACCACCAAAGTTGAAAAATAGCTCAAAAGCCTAATTGCAGAAGTCAACATAGTGTATTGTAATGGAACCAGGGTAGACTTGGAGACCTATAAAGATGAGTGGGAGACAAACACCTATACCTGGGAGAATGAAGTTTGTTGTGGTTTTCAACATGGAGTACTGGCCCAGTTTGTGTTAAATGGCAGCTCTCTTGCCAATAGTTCACAAAACAGCCACCCATGGGTGAATTGCCTTCAGAACCAAGCCCATAAGATGGCTTACATCACACAAGTCTTACTGTGTTGCTAATAACTTGAATATATTGTCTCTGAAGTTTCTTAAGGCTTGCTATTGGAGAAAATAAAAGTCCTTTAAAAATTAAGCAATTTGGCCTTATTTTTCTTTTTAGACCAAGAGACCTACTTAGTGATATCTGATAGTATATTTTATTTACTTCTTGAAATGTATCAGCCTCCTGTGAAATAAATAATCTCTTTAATCAGAGCTTGGACCCTCCAGGAAATATGCTATCCTTCATTGTTTAAATCCACATATCAGATTCAATCATTTGTAGCAAGTTATATCAAGTTTTCTTTCCATAAGTTATGTGTGTATGTGTGTGTACTTTTTCCTTTATTGGTTTTGGTGTTGAAGTCACACTAGAGAGGTAGGTAGTTGGATATAGGGCTGTGGGATTCTTGGGAGTGGTCCAGACAAAGACTATAGATATTGTAATAACAGGTATTTAGGTGGCATTCAAAATCAAGAGCTAGTATAAAGTCATCTTAGAGTGATGGTAGATAGAAAGTCTAAATACTAATCTATCACTGGCAGATGAATGTTCAGTTCGAAGGCTCAGGAAACATTGCAAAAGAGGATATAAACATATTGTTAGAGGCAGAAGATAAAAAGATTGGCTAGGAAATGACTGTCCAGCAAAGAGTGCAGCCATTAAAATCATAAACTCTTAGCAGCAGTGGATTTTTGCATTGGGTCTACACAAGGTTAGACATGGGAAGTCTACACAAGAATCGACACTTCAACAGTTAGGCATGGTAGAGGAAGTGCTTTGAGATCCTTATTCCTTGCTGTTAGATGGTTTGCTACTGACAGGTTCAAGGAGGGGGAAACTCACTGATGTGTGAGCCTACTGTTGTCTCAACCAGGACCATTACAAAGGGTTGGACTCAGTGAATAGTTCCAATCCACTGACCACAGAGATGCCCATAGGTCACAATATAAAACCAAAAGACATGTGTCTGGGAAAACAATTGGTGGTGCTGGGTTGCTAGAGATGCAAGAAAGAAAAAAGAGCATGCAAAGAGAAAATAGCCAGAATGCAATGTATGCATGTCTGAAAATGTCAAATAACAATATTATTAAGAGAGACAAAAATGTCTAAAAAACTACCAACTGAAAAATCCATCCCATATTTATAAATCTAAAACAAAGATTATTAAGGAATATCTAGAAAATCACAGAAAAAACTGAGTTAGTTGAGTTTTTAAAACTAGAGAGTGCATTGTTTGAAAGAGTGGCCCCCAGAGGCTCATATATTTGAATGCTTGGTGGTTAATAAACTGTTTGGGAAGGACTAGGAGGCGTGGCCTTGTTAGAGGTGATGTATCACTGGGGGTGGGCATTTTCAAATGTTCTTACCAGGCCCAGTTAGCTCTTTTTTCTGCCTCTGACCTGCTGATAAGAATGATAAGGATGCTCCAGAACTATGCCTGCTCCCATGTTCCCCATCATGATGGTCATGTAGTCTAAGTCTCTGGAATTCTTCTCTAAGCTGCTTTGGCCAAGGTAACTCTTCATGGCAATAGAAAAGTTACTAAGACAGAGATAACTGCCTCTGCCATTGGTTTTAGTGGGTCATGTGGCTGAAAACTGCAATAAAAATTGCATTATAGAGCTAACCAAGGAACCAATAGATTTATTTACATAAAATAGTTTTGGACTATTGAACAAGAAAATAAGGCTCTATTTCAAATATTATACAGGTTCCTCTTTAAGTTATAAATAGTTGGTTAATATAAGGTTTCTAAACTATATAAGGTACTGCACAAATTTATAAAATAAGTATTATAGTATATTAATCAAAACTTATACTTTTTATTTGCAAACTTCTTTGTTTTTCTTTAATTATAATTAAGATTACTGAATCCATTGTAATGGTAATGTTTTCAGTGCCCATCTTCCTAGAATGCTTTATGTTTGTTGGCCCCCAAAATGGACTGACATTTGCCTAATAGAGCAGCCAATGTCTTTTGTTGCTGGTTTTTATTAGAGAGATCAAATATGAAACAAGATGAAATAGTAATATCATGAGGTTACAGGAAGGTTAATGTTATTTAGGCAGATGGTAAATTGCAAATTCAACTTGTTGTCACAATAATTATTATGTGAAGAAACACTAGCATTACAAATAAGATAAAAATGAAATATTTTTTCTCCACATACATACCCAAATTTGTTATTAACAGTTTTCATAGCAGATAGCTATTTGCCAAAAAATTGATTATGTTTTCATCCAGTCATTGCATAAAAGGACTGTTCCATTTATTCAATGTATCTTTGATAATTATTTTAATGCATATTTTTAGGTAATAATGGCTTGAACATTTAATCTAAAAATTTACTGGATTAAGTATATTTCTTGAGCTATTGTTATTGGCTACCAATGCGTTTGTCCCTAAATTACAGATTGTAATACAAGGCATTATAACTCAAGACTGTTATGTCAATGCTTGGGAGGATAACCTGGGCTACATTCAAGGCAATTCAAGACAAAGCCAAGGTTACCAAATAATCCTATGAGAAAACAAAGAAAAACACATTCAGATTTCAAATTACTCACTCCTCTAAACCACAGTTCTTATAAATAAATTATGTTTATTTAAGCTGTGTTTTCTTTGATCACTGTTTTTGCTAATTTGCAAAATTTAGTTATAAAACTTATTTTATAACTAAAGTCTCCATATCAGTTACTAGGAAATGCTCATTTTTCTCAGCATGTACTCTAGTAAATATGATTATCAGGTTTGCTAAAAGAGGATGATATTTTAAAATTCTATAAAGCAATCTCTATCCCAATGCTTTGAGATGGTTGTTCTCTGATTTTAAAAAGAACGCTGTAAATGTTGGCATGTTTCCTATTAGAAGGCATGATTTGTTTTCTAAAGCAATTTCCAAGGATATTCACAGTGAATCCTGATGTACCTAAGAGGACTGGCAGATGAACAGCTGCCCTCTGAATGCAGCCAATTAAATAACACAGCAGTTTGAAGCTGCCATTTGAAACTACTGCAGCTCATCGAAACAAGTGATTGAAAAGTTCTGGTAAACGTGCTTGAAATGGAAGTCGTGGAGGTAGCTGTCACACATTCAGAGGGACCATTCGATGGCAAGTAGGTAATTAGTTCTCCAAACTCATCTTTCTGATGCAGAAGTTTCTCAAAACACATTTTCACAGAGAAAAGGAATGCAGCTGCCTTGTTCTGTGTTATGAACTGATAGTGCACTATCAAAGCAAGCCAAGCCAAGGGGGAGTGCTAAATTCTATGGTCTTCGAAGAAAAAAAAAAAGTTAATTTGTTTCTTTAACTTGATCATGGCTCTGGTACTTTGTGGTCTCAGACCTCTTTTAACCAAGCAGCCATCTTCTATTGATTTTATCAGCATCATTTCCAAACTCATTTTGGGGGATAACAAATGCATGTATAATGACTATATGCACCTATAATTAATAATATGTATGCATCTGTGTTTCATGTATGCCAAAAACACAAATTACTACTCTTTACACCACAGTCATTAAATACTATGAATTGAATGGATTTTTTCTGCCATTATGGTCCATCTTTTAAAGGCTGAATTTATATAAGTATATGTGCAAATAAATTTAAAATCAATCCATCAATGAACTTAATTTAAGTTCACTGACATTTTATATTTATAAATTTTAATTATAATTAACTTTTAATATTTCTAAGATTATATTGTAATGAATATCATTTTTAGATGCTCTGGAAAGACATATACAGTGTAAGAGAAGTTTTAAAAATATTTAACCTTGAAATTAAACAAGCATTATTCCAAAATTGCTTTATAACATGCTAAACCATATAAATACATAATAAAAATAATGGTAGTTTGTGTTTAGCAAATTATATTTTACAATGTGCAGTCTAATTTTTTTGTACATGGTTGCTAGATACAGTAGATATGATTTGAAAAAGGTCCTGAGTCATTGTAACATACTGTTCTCATATACAGGTGCAGATAAAACGTGACACCAGGAATGTAGGATAATGTCTTAAGTAGTATTTTAAGTTTTTGCCCAAGTAATTAATCCCCACTGGAAAAGAGCTATTAGAAGCAGAGCTTGCTACAGGCTAGAACTTATGAACCCATCAGCCTCATCTAAATGTGGGCTTCGTGGTAGAATTGCCATCCACTTGCTAAGTAGCAAAGAAAGCTTTCTTATCTTAAAAAGTCCTACAATCACTGTGCCCCTTTCTGCTGGAAATAGGCCGACCTCTTTCTAATCTTTCCTTTGCATTGTCCTAAGCACTGTCCCCGACCTTAACAGTTACATTCTTCAGTTAATTTTTGGATGCACTCAATAGCCAAGGCACTAAAAGCAACATCATTTTTTTCCCTCTAATGCACATAGAGTAAGGTTTATTGATCATTGGTAGACTAATTTTTTTTAACATAAATAAAATCTTCTGGGGAAATGGATGTTCAAAAGATAGTAAGAGAATGGGGAAGCGGTTCTCCAGCTTTGTCTTTTATCAGATTCAGCTGCGGGTTTGTAAGAATACGTTTATGGACCAGCGCCAGTGTTTATGGCTAGATAGCACCAAAGGACTTGTATGTTGAAAGGATCTCTTAAGAAAATGGACTAAGTACCCTCTCCTGACACTACAGGGAACAGAAGCCAGTGACTTTGAGTTGGCTGTGTTAGGAATATTTGTGACATGGAAATCAGCAAATTCTGGTTTTATTTTCATAAACCTGGTTTTTGAGCATATCACGGGCCAGGTTAGGCACAGTTTGCATCTGTAGTGAATTTTCAGATGTCATTAATGTTATGAGACCACATCCTGAAACCAGGCAGTGAAGGCAATTATTGAGTCAAAAATATCTTTAATTTCTTAAACTAATTAGCAATGGTAAGCTTTTTTAATGCCTAGCTTAATAAGCTCTTGAAAAGTGGCAACTTGGACCCAAGGGTCAGACATCATGTGGGAGACGGGGAAGATTGTAAGAGCCAGAGGATCGGAGTGTTTGCCATGAGATTGTATCTCCTAGTAATATCAGAAGCTATATCCATAAAAATCTTACCAAGTTGACTGCCTAGACATGAGGACTAATAATAAGATGCTAAAGTGCACAGTGGGATTGTTAGGGTAGTGACGGGATGCAGATGGCAGCCCAGGAGACCTTAAACCCTGCACAAAAACAATGGGCAACTAAACCTTTCTTAAAGCAAGAGAATTGTCTTCCCCAGGTTATCCAATACCCATTATTCAGTCCTAAAAACATACAAGTAACATTATACACACGGAGTTGGCTGCATTTATGCATTTAAGAATATGTATGTATAGACATATATGTACGTAACAACAATTAATAAAAAAGGAAGCTCCAAATTTGAAAGAGAGCAAGGTAGGGTATATGGGACATTTAAAGGGAGGAAAAGGAAAGGCTAAATGATGTAATTATATTATAATCTCATAAAAGAAAATACACAATATAAAATAAAATAAATGTTTAAAAATAAAAAATAAAATATAAGTAAAGATGAAAAGTTTTACACTGAATAAACTAAACTGGACTCATGTGGGCTTATTTGGGCTCACAGACACTAAAGAATCAAGCAAGGGGTCTGCGTGGGTCTATACCAGGTCCTCTGTGTATATGTTATGGCTGTTAACATGGCATTATTTTCGCCTGTCTTGACTCACTGTATCTTGTATGTCCAATTTGGTGTTTGTCTTTTTGAGGTCTGTTCCTAAGGGAAATGGAGGTGGGGGAGGATCTATAAGGAGTGGAAATAGGAGCAACTGTACTGTATGAGAGAAGAATCTATTTCCAAACAAATAAATAAGTCATTTGCATAAAAACCTGTAGCTTCTTTGAAAACTATACTCCAGTGTGGATGGGACACACACTAAATATCTCCAACTATTGATAAAATTCTGGAATTCCATTATTATGCAGACCATATTAAACAGGATATTAGAATTATAAACATCCATATCAATGTGAATATTTTAATTATAAATTTAGTCATTTTTGTTCTTTAGAATCCCTAAAACTTTTTCTCTTTCATTTTATGCTGAAAGACAGTTATTTCTCTAAGAACATTTTTAATAGTGTGCTTTTCCTCCATATATTGTGAAAAGTAAATTTTGCCAGACTAAATGTTAATTGTAACATTACGAGGTTATGCAAAGTATAGAATGGTGGGAATAATACATATTAGTATGGTGTCTGTTCAATATATTAAACTGAACATTTCTGCCCTCAATTAGCTTTCTATCTAAAAGAGAAAATGAATCAAGCATTCATCTTGCAGAAGTTAGAAGTATAAAGATAGTTTTTAACTGTTACACATAATTGAGTGGAAATCCAAATTACATATTTGTAGAAATTTGAAATGAAAAGTGTCAACATGACCTCAAAGAATTTATTGACCTCATAATTAATCATCAGTGACTCCATCCTCACAAAGGTGACCCCCATTTCTGGGCCAACTTAAACTAAACAGCTGTTCATGTATAGTACCAGAATGCCAGTTCTTAATTTACAAACTGTAGCCTCACATAGCCTAGACTGTAAAGGTGTTTGTGTGGCTACTGAAGAATCTGGATCCAGGAACACTTACTGGAAAACTCAAATTTGTCACAAAATGACCTTAGTGAACAAAATTCAGAACAAATGAAATGAACTAGATTCAGTCCATAAGTATTGGGTCTAATTAGAACTTTTTTATTTCAAGTATTTCTGCTACTGGAAATTGTTCCTGAGTGTTGAAAGTTACCCATGTGCACATTACCCTTGATTTCATAGGAATAATGAATAAAAATTAAAAGACTAGACTCTGAGGTCAGCTAGCACTATGATTTTAAACCATTTTTCCTTTCCTGGTTGCATCATGTTAACTGTTTGTTCTTTACTGAAAGACTACAAAGAACTAAGCCCTGTAATTTGCCTGTTTGGTAAAGTCCGTGTTGTATAAGTTGTAGAGCTGTAAATGAAGCCTTAAATTAAACATTTGTGCAGAATGCATCATAGAGTATCAGCCACACACATACTCAAAAGGGGGCTAAAGAGATGGTTCAGGGGATAGGAACATGTATGGTTTTTGCAGAAGACCCAAGTTTGCTTCCACATCAAGTAGCTTAGAACCACCTGTGAGTCCAGCTCCAGGGATCTGCTCCCATCTTCTGGCCTCCACCAGCAACTACACTCACATACATTGTCCCCAACACAGACACACATGCATATATATAACTTAAAATAAAAACAAATCTTTAGAAAAATTCCTTGGAAGTAGGTTGATTTTTTATTGTTTTATCTCATTTATTCATCACACAAATTCCTTATTACTATCTTTGTTGTTAGTTAATTTTAGAGCTAAAATAAATAAAACTCATAAATACACTATTTTGTCTAGAATTTTACTAGAAGCAGAGGAACCAAGATTTGAAAAGTGCTCTGTGTCAGTTTAACATTTGCATTTCCCTAACTGAGTCAAAATACCTGACTATAGTCTCTAATATGCCCTCTCCCCTACTCCCAAGCAGTAGAACGCTACTTGACTCTTTCCTCTTTGCCTTTTATAAAATTCGCTTCTTAAGTACATACACATACACACACACACACACACACACACACACACACACACACTTTTGCTTAAGCCTTTTCTCCTTGTAAGATGGCTTTGTATGTCCTTGATGTGACTGGATTTTACATCCTGAATTAATCACTGTGTGATTCCCATCTTTAGTTGTTTTAATGGACCAAAAAGTAGAAGACCCTTGATATGGGTCACAACAACATATTAGATTCATAATCTGCAATTCTACTAGCCTATAACCTGGATTTAGAGCCTTGTATAATGTCATCATCATTAAATATTTATTAGGAATTTATATTTATGACTAAAAGACTTGGAAATAGGTATTGAAAACAAGAAACAGAAAAGTATTTCTCTAAATAAAATTTAGAATGTTTCACTGATATTTATGCTTGTTTTAATATCTAAGAAATTAAGAATCCTCATTATTTTATAAATACGATTCTAAGCTTAATTTATACTGTGGCTACTTTCTTAAGAGCTCTATAGTCTATTATTTAGTATGTGATATTAATGTCAAATTCAATGGTTTCTTTAGTATAGCAGGTATTCAATAAATATTTGATGACAGAGTTTTCCATAGTGGTGTTCTAAAGATAATGAATGATTATCCTACAGCTTTATTAAGTATGTTAACAACTAGCAAGCATTTTAAAAGAATACTAGGTTTTGTTGACGAGTTCTGATGTTCTTGTTTGCATCCACATTCAATGGAAGAATCCTAAATTTCAGACAGGAAATAATGTTTCAAATACTGATCCTGTCACTTCATCTCTCTTGACCTTATTTCTTTATCTATAAAACAAAATGCTACATGAAATGTATTTTGAGATTTAGTCCATTTCTATAGTTTGGATTTTTAGTAACGCTTTAAGGCAGATTGGGGCAGGGGGAGGGGGAAAAGAGGTAATGACTGCAAGCTGCCACTAAACCATAAAGATTAGTTACAGAATCAATCTTGGATAGATCTTGTATTTCCTGTAAACACATTGTATCCTAGACACAAAGGCAATAATCGTCATCACCTGGTGATGTGTTTAAAAGACCTCACAGATCTGGGAGACCCTGAAGTAGACAGTAGCCCTGTAGAATCTCAACAGGGAGTCGGGCGACTAACAATGAGGAATCACAGTTTTCGACTGTTACTGCATGCTAAGTGAACGTCTCCTGAAACATCGCACAGTTCCTTGTTCTGAAATTGACATACAACTGTAGTCAAAAATAATCAGCTCTCATGGCTGATTATGGAACAGCTTCCTGGAGAACAAACAGCCAATTTACATACAGATTTCTCTTTTCTTCCCCTGTGTTTCACGGAGCTGCACTGGCAATTAGGGTGCAGAACTGTAAGGCAGGGAAAATGAAATGCAAAGACCTTCTGAGGAACACTTTCAAGTCTACTCTCGACTCTGCCGTACACCTGCCGCCTACAAACCTTGGGCCCCTGAGGTTTATACTTTAAAACTGGATTAATTCTCCAACTAGATCTCACCCCTCCCTCCCAGTGTAGCTGGAAAAGGCCTTTCCACTTGTCTCCCAGCATTTGCAAGAGATGAGCTATATAATTTAATCATTCTTTCACTTTTAATTCAATCATTCAGATCCCAAGAGAATTACCCAAGTAGGTATTGGCACTCCCCATGAAAGTGATAACTACTCAGTTACATAGAGTTAATTGCCTAGGGGGCTAAACTTACTATTGAAGAGCAAATGGATAATTACAGAACTTTTACTTATTTCTGTTTAATGGTACAGGGAAAGAAATAGGGATTTGGGGAAGAAATTGTGACAGGAAAGACATTCATTTGTAAAGTGTATGGATGAGTTGAGTGATGTAAGATCATCTTGCTTGGGAAGTGAACCTGAAAATTCTGTAAATTTCAGAAGTTATTGAAATATGAGAAATGGGTACACAGGAGGAGGAGGAGAAAATTCCACCTGAGAGGAGCATAGCATTTGTAAAGTGGGTTACAGATAGGACTGAGAAGGACCTGGGTCATTTTATGGAATCAGAAACCAATTCAAATCTTCTCGGAAGGACTTTAAGCTGAGGTTAGTATAATTAAACTCAGCACTTTTAAAAAGAAATTGTTACTTTGACCACTCCATGGAGAATAGAATGGGAGAAACAAGAATTGAGAAAGTACAGTATGTTCATCATAAAAGATGAGGGCTCTTCAAGAACATCAATGGGAAGGAGGCTGAAAGGGGTCAAGAGACTTGAGTTTTCTAAAACAAACATTTAATTGAGCAAGGTGCTTGCAGGAAGAGGATGAACCTACATCTGCAGGGATACTTACCTCTTTTCTGATGATCCAAAAAATGTATCACGTTCTGACGTGTTACGATATATTTGCAATCTATTGACAAGGGAAAGAGCACTGAGTACCCAAGCACTGACCTACCACACACAAGGGAGTAGTCAAGAGGAGGTACAAAGTCTGTGAGGGATTGCAAAGGAAGAAATCAGAGGAAAATGGGTGAGAGAAGAGGTGACACAGACCTGGAAACCACATTACACAGTACTGGGAATCAAGGAAGAGGAATCAGTTCCCTAGTCAGTAGAGACTTAGGCTGAATTTTTAATCAAGTGCACACATGCACACACTACTAACTTATATACACCCCTCATACATACATACACATAGTTTATACAACCCACGTGTATTCATATACAACACACATACACATGTACATACCACTCACACATATATGTCCCCACACATACATGCATATACACAATATATACAACATGCACTCTATATACACATACATAAAACACATACATATGGATAACTCACATATAAACATACATATACAATATATGCAGCATGTATACCTTTAAGGAAGGTTAGAAAGACCAAATGCCACAGAGATAGTCACGAAAGTTGTTTCAACTTGGTTATGTGTCCAAGGTGATATTGTATGTAGATGTCAGTGCCATTATTAAAGATATGTATGATATTTAAAATAATATATTTTAAATGAAGTTCGTAGAATCAAGAACATGTAGAGAAGAAGAAAACTTATAACAGCATCTCCTATTTTGATCTAACATTGACTTTTAAATTATAGTAATAAATAAACCAATAATTTTCAATATAAATTATCCCTGTTTCTATTACTAAATTTTGATTACCAGCCCTAAGTTCGGCACTTTTGTAAGAGACAAAAGCCACTTCAAATTTGTTCTCACTAAGAGCTGACAGTTTCTAAAGGTTTACAGCCTTCCCACATGGACGTGCTCTATAATTTTGTTCTCAGGCTGGAGAGGTGGTTCAGCGGTTAAGAGCACTGGCTATTCTTCCAAAGGTACTGAGTTCAATTTCCAGCAACCACAGGGTGGTTCACAAACATCTGTAATGAGATCTGGCACCCTTATACAGACAGAGCACTGTATATGTAATAAATAAATAAATCTTTAAAAAAAAAACAAAAATAGTATTCTCAAAAATGGTACCTTTAAAGCAGGACGGTGGTGTAGCACTCCCTTAATCCCAGAACTAGGATGCAGAGGAGGAGGACCTCTGTGAATTCAATGCCAGTCAGGTTCAAAACAAGTTCCAGGATGACCAGGGTTGTTACATAAAGAAACCCTGCCCCGAAAAACAGAATGCAAAAAGTAAAACCAGAACAAAACAAGAAAGGTACTATTTTAGACTTTGACAGTGAAGTGATGTGACAGATCATATTGAATTTATTTTCTCAAGATATATGAAGACAAATGTCAGTGTCTTGCTGATGCTGTAACAGACTGGGTAATTTATGATCAACAGAAATTTCTCAGAGGTCTGGAGGCTGGGAAATCCAAGATTAAATGTTGTCAACATTTAGCAATTATCTTCTTAACAATATCCTCAACTAGCAGAACAATGAAAACAGGAAGGAGAAGAATATAGCTATGACCCAAGTGTCATAAAACTTCTTTTTATAAAAGCCTAATTCCATTCACCAAGAGCCCTGGACCCTGATCACCTCTTAAAGCGCCTACCCTGTAATGCCTTCTTCTTCAAAATTTAGAAAGCACACACTCAGATCCTTGCACATATTTTGTATCAGGCAGGAAACATATTTTGAACAGAACTTCCCTTCAATCTAAACTATTTAAAAATAAAGATCTTGTATATTTGATCACTGTTCATACATCCTTAATGCGCTATTTGTTTTTCTCAGCAGTGCTTTGGGGTTTTTATAGTTCTAATTCCAGGTGTATAGTGCAGAAATAAAACTCACAAAGAGATGGTCTCACTGACTCACACATCTTATAGCTATTAAATAACTAAACTAAGATTCCAACTCAAATACTCTGGCTCTCCAAGTTCAGCTGAGTGACAATGCATTGGACTATTTTACTGTAGTCATAATGAAAAATTGTCATGATATTAAAAAAGTCATTATCCCAATTATAGAATTAATGGATGATAATCAGTCAGTGACATTGAAAAGAATCTTGCCCAAAAAATCATTACCAATTCTGTTTCTAAATAAAGTTCCCCCAAATTGAAAAATCGTCGTGTTTGTTCTTAGAAATCATCTTCTCTCTGTCTTGAGTCGAGCTATGTTCTACTTGGGAAATTCCAAAGATTAGCTTTTGTTTCTCTCCAGACACAGAGAACTATTCGGGGAGATAAATATTTACCTCTAATGCAATCTGATTAAAGAGCAAATTGGAGAATCAACGCTACAATTAGTCATATAGACACAACTGCTTAATTCAAAGAGCAGAGTAAATACATGGGAATGGAATGGGAGAAAGTGATTTGATTAGCCTCATTAGTACAACATTGGCGTATTCACCTTTGCTCTGCAATGTCTGTGGCTTAATTTCCTTAGCAGTCTATTTCTGCAAGGAAAAAAGTATTGATAACTTCTCATTTTCAAGGTGAAAATAAACTTTTTGTGTAGAAATATGATTCATTTCTATAGACTTGTTCTTTAAGTAAAATCAGTTGTTTTTCACTGAGAACCTAGCCTTCTAAAGCATGCGTAAAACATTGTATTATTCTTTTCCTATATAAAGTGTTGTATTTGAGTGACTTTAAGAAATATTTATTGAGCATTTACTAATCCTAGATATTCTTCTAGGCAATACTGTATAATAATGAGCAAGGGTAGTATCTCCACATTCATGAAGCTTAAAAGAAAATGAACTAATAAACATATGCACGTTTATATAAATTTCCAGTAAGTGTTATAAGGTGTTATAAGGTGGATGGGGCTCAGGACAGCTTCTACCAAGTACCAGGTATTTCTTTGCATATGGGACAGAGGTGGGCATGCTGGGTAGGGAATATTTTGGCACTTTTTGACTTGTGTTTGGTTATTTTTATCTCAGTCTTTTGAGCTATTTGAAACACATATGCTAATCTGTTAATATTTGTGGGCAGCAGCAGCAACCACAGAATGTGTTTCTTCCAGGCAAACAATGTGTGTGGTAACAGTGCTAATTTTTTTCCAGAGAAGCAGTGACATTTCTTAATTACTCTCCTCATGAGTAATCATGTATAGCGATTACTGAAGGCTCAGCGGAGCGTTGTTCTTCCCAGCCCTTGGAGAACAATAATGCTGACAGTTCAGGGCTTCGGTGTCCAACACACTTTTCCTCTCTCTTCATTACCCCAGCTAATTACTCAAGCCAGTGGCTATTGTGTAGCTCCTCTCCCTTCCCTAACCCCTACAGCTCTCACTACTGCCAGGGAAATCTACAGTAACAGCATAATATTGTCTCCCAGCCATGCTTCTCTGAGAGGTATTTAAAGGAGCCACTTCCTCTGCTTTTGCTTAGCGTCTGAGTCACTGTACCAAGAGATACTTGAGTTCTAGACTAATGGACACTTGAAAGGACCACTTGTTCTGAAAACAACATCTGTTTTCTCAGAAGTCCTCACTTTCAGAATGAATGTTTTTAAATGTCAATTTGCTATGCCAAATACGTATTTTGACTATTTGACAACTAGTTAGCCATTTTTTTTTCTTAAGTTGTTCAAAATGATTTTGGCATCATGGTAATGTAATAGTGGTTTTTGGATTTCTGTTTGGTTGATTGGTTGGTTTGGGGGTTTTGTGGTTGTTATTTCCTTTTGGAGACAAAGTTTTTCTGTTGAACAGTTCTGGTTGTCCTGGAACTCGCTCTTATAGATGAGGTTGGACACGAACTCACAGAGATCTGCTTGCCCTACCTCCTGAGTACTGGGATTAAAAGCATGCAACAACACAACCAGCTTTTATTTATTTTTTATATAATACTAGCATAATGTATATGGATGATATAAAATTTCACCTATTTTTAAAACAAGTGAAGATACAACAGATATGTTTGTGTCCATGTGTAGGTGTAAATTTATTCAGGGTTTCGTGTCCTTCATGTTGGCATCATATATACTGCATAGTTCAGGATACCGCTGCTTCCAGTACTCAAGTGCTCAGTTTATAGGTGTACACTACAAAATCTAGTTTACAGGGTGCTTGGGATCAAGGTCAGGACTTTATTTCTGAAAGCAAGCACTCTACTAGCTGATCTACATCTTCAACACCTCATCAAAGACATTCCAGAAAGATAAACTGATTACTTTAGGAATGTGTTTGTTGGTGCATTTTTAGGTTCTAAAATGAAAATCTGAACCAAGACTACTTATCAATTAAGCTTATTATTGAAAATATTTTCTTTTAAATTTCATGTACCAGTTATCATGAAATGGGTGTTTTATCTATTTAATATCAACAAAAGTTACCATGGTTGGGGTGCTAATGTCATTTCTCTCCCCACCAACGATGGTTTTAGATCACAAATGGAATTCCACAAAATGAAACAATAAAAAAAAATAAGTTCCAGACATGCACATAGCTTGTTGCTTATTAAAAGAGAAGTGGTAAGAAGAGGTTAATCTCATTTTCCTATCTTGAACTGATCAGTGCCTTATTGTAGATAAATGGACGTTGAGATTTTTCTGCGAGTCAACCTCACTGGAGAATGGAAGAAGCTTACAAGGTCTTTTATAATTTTAAATGCAGTAAAATCAACTTCCAATCAGGTCACTGAAAGGAATGCTTAAGGGAAATCCTTCTATACTATCCAGAGCTAAGAAAGCAGTAGGCATTAATATTTAATATTATTTCTCATTTATTAATAGTATTCATTAACTATCCTTTTTCACCTGGGAATGAAAAGGCATCAAACAGCACTAATTAAGAGGGGAAAGGGAAACTCTTGTTTGCTACAACTGTAGATATCAGCACATACAAAGTTCTAAGAAAGATAATGTGGGCTAATGGCTATAAACTTTTAATTATCATGTGGTGTACCTAACTATAATATCTTGCCATGGATATAACTACAAAGATTCTATACTTTATATAAATAAAACATTTACATATAGATGCAGAAATGTGCCAACATAAGCATGAATTGAATTAACTGAATTTCAACTTATTTATAAATGAGCTATAAACCAGAACACATTCTTGAACTGTAAAAATTCGGCTAAACAGATCCACAAATTTAGCAGTGCCATGAAAATATATTTATGTGGTGTCAAGTATTTACAAGATTTCCTTGTGCTTAGAGAAGGGTAGGTCTCATGATATTCAACACAAAGCCTAGTGGCCACATAGAATTTATAGTCTCCACAGGAAGTTATACGTAGAAGTTGGTATATAACAGTGGCTGGTTGTGCCAGCACATACATGTAATACCACACATGGAGGTAGAGAAGGGAGAGTTGCGCATTCATGGGAATCCTTGCCTGCATAGAGAGTTCAGGGCCAGCAAGGGAGCCATGGGGCATTCTAAACAAAAAATAAGTAAGCAAGGAAGCAAAAAAAGAAAAAAATAAACACATATATAATAGGATAGAATTTCAAATTAACAGTGAAGACCGATGAACTATAATATCTGAAACAAAAATAAATATGATTCTTGAGAATGAGTATAGTCTTGGAGGTTTTACAACAGAAGCCAGGGTTGATGTGGACCAGAAAGAAACTAGAGGAAAACCTAAGACTAAGGGTGAATTATGTGAGTAAGAACACATAATAACCTGCTAGCCCACAGGTTGTGAAAACACATGAATCGGCAAGAACAAGAATAGGCAAACAAGGCTGGAAATCAGAAACTGAATCAATGTTTTGAACTTCATTGCATCAATTCTGTGCTGGCTGCAGAGGCAATTCTGTATGTTTCATAAAGTCGATTAGAAGTTGAAAACCAAGCCATACAAAAGGAGAGAGCAGGGCAGCATCGGGAAGGCGGCCAACAAGGAGTGTGTCCAAGGGTGGCTTTGGTCTCTTCTCTTTTTAACTCTTTACGCTTGTCCCACAGTCCTCCTCTAGCCCTTATGCAAAGTACAGGTGCCCACAGCAGTTTTGCTTAGCATTTGAACTTCAGACTGTATTCTTCCTCAGTCAAGAATTCAAACTATTTGAGAGTTCTTAGTATAAGTTTAAGCAAATTAAGGTACTAATCTCAGAAGTGAAAAGGTGTCCAAGTCTTGAGGATATCTATGGTAAGAAGGGGGAATCTTCCCAGGATTGGATGAAATTAACAAACAATGGACTTCTTCACAGTTGTTCTATCAATATGCAAGATGGGTGCTAAATTTCTTCAACTTTATGTACTAAATCAATTGTATTCCTGTACTGCGGTAGGCTTTTTGCCTTGAGTTTTTGAAACCATGTTAATAATAATGGTTAGACTTGTTATATCCACTCTAAAAACTGACCCCTTTGTTATCGTAAAATTATACTCTTTCCCCACTATATTTTTGCTCTGAAATTTACTTGACCCCTTATTAATGTAGCCGTTCCAGTATTATTTCAATTTTTGTTGGCAATTTAATGTGATCATTGGTGCAACAGATTTGAGATTTTAACATCTATGCTGTTTCTCCACCTGACCCTATATTCTTTGTTCTTTTGGACCCTTTTCCTGTTTTTGAAAAACTGACTGAATATTTTGATGACTTCATTTATCTCCAAGATTGACTCATTAGTTGCAATTTTGTGTTTTTTTTCCCAAACTAGCTTTCTTGTTTTCGCCTTTTCCCACCTCTTAATGGTTTATAAATTGCAGTTAAAATATAATTATATCATTTCCTCCCTTTCCACCCTCCAACACCCACCCATGGCATCTCCTTCCAACACCTCTCCTGCTCTCTCTACTCCCTGAGAGAAATTCATCTATTCCCTTTTAAACATGGCTTCTTTGTCTTTGATTATTATTGATGCATATTTATTCTGAGCTATATAAGTACAACATACTGAGGCTGTTTAGTGTAGCTTGTATGTATGTGATTTTATCACTTAATATTGGCTAGCCAACTGGAAGCTCATCCCTTGGGAAGACTACTTCTCCCTCTCCCCATAGCCTGAGTGGTCTGCGATGCTTTATCGTGGGATAGGGTCCCTGGAGATTCCCCCTGATTGTAGTATTATCATTATTTGGATCTTGTTTAGACAGCCATATATGGCAAAACATTGAGTGTAGCTGCCTTCTCTTCCCCAATGTTCCCTGAGCCGTAGGTGCAGGAGCTGTGTTGTAGTTGCACACACAGGATTAGGCACGCCATAATCGGTATTTATAGGAGTTTTGACCAGTTATGTTTTTCTGCAATTGTCTTTTTCTGCTGCAAAGTGACACTTCATTGTTAAGGGATGAGTATATCTGTGTATAGAAGGATAAATACTTAGAATGTAGTTGGTGAAATTGCCTTGCTTGAGTGAGAAGGAAACACGGAACACGCAGCAACAAACCCTCTTAGGAGTTTATTAAGGGGGTACTTACAGGCCAGGGGAATCCGTGTGCAAAGAGAGAGGAAGATGACACGTCCAGCTTTTTAAAAGCTCCTTAGGGCATGAGCCCAGGGAGTTGGAGTGACTACGTCATATGCAGATGACGCAGATGACACAGATGACAGGCTCATGCATGCACGCAAAGGCTTAGCTGAGTAGCAGTGGACGTAACCACGCATGTATGTACGTGGGTCACGCGAGGGCCCTTTAACATCTAGGCGCCTAAGCCCAAGGGCCCATCTGCATGTGCATGGCTCCAGAACATGGAAGTATCAACCTTACGTGGCTGAAATCATTACAGTTAGGAATTAAGCTGTTCTAGTAAAGTGGCAATAAATAAGATCTCTAAAATGCATGACCTCGCCAGCCATGAATATTGGCTAGATTTCCCGTATTGGGTATGATTTTCTTCATGTTAAAAGCCCTTAAGTCCAATTAGACAGCTATTGGTTGCTGGTCTGATATGAGCACCTTTCAAGATATCTTGAAATGATGGTCCTTGTTGTGCTTCACAGACATCACAGCTGGGTATGATACTGATTTCTTCCTCCTTTCACAACTTGCATGGCAACTTATGGTACCCTGGAAGATAGTCCTCAGGACGAGTCCTTCCAGTCAGATCCATCTCTAATCTTCTGAGTCTTTTCTCTGAACTATATGTTGTCTTCAGTGATAGGGATTTACCTTCTTTCTATAGGAAACAAGCAAAAGAAACCAAGAGCAATGGTAATAACCTCTATTGTGTCAGGAGTATCTTGGACTTCTCAGACATGCCTGGTACTGGGAATTCTGTTACATAGTAGGGCTAGATAACTTCATTTAAGTTCTCTTCATACACACACACACACACACACACACACACATACGCGCGCGCGCGCGCGTGTGTGTGTGTATACAATATGTTGTATACACATATGTGTATAGACATATATGTTGTGTGTGTATATATATGCACATGTATTTATGTGTGCTTTATTTAAGGTAAATATGAAAGAATATTTCCTTAAACCTTTCCAAACATCCTTAGTGTTATTTATCCCTCCTCCCTCTCAATAAAAGCCTGCTCCCCAATTTTCCCATTTCATATCACTTGTAAATCGGTGCCTATTCATATCTGCTTTTGCTTTTTGCTTCTTGGCAAATGGAATATAATCACAATGTCGTAATATTGTTACATACTAGTAGCATTACTTTTTCATTTCTGGTTCTAGTTTGACCTTTTGCCCCCCACTATTAGTTATGTATTTCTACTTCTCTGTGTATTTTCGATCTTTTGTCAGGTTAAGTGGGCATTGTTTTTAATTCAAGACTAGATTAATTTTATTGCCTCAAACATTCTTAAGCATTGTTCTAAGATGCTGATAAGTTACTTGAAAATAAATTTCAAGGCTCGCTTTTGATTTTCTTTGGGTTAGACCTAAGCTGCATTTCATCTGCATTAATTTCACCACTTTCTTTAGTTTTTAGCTGATTAGTCTGGGCATTTTCTACTTTGGCTATTGAAAATAGAAATTCTTCAGAGCACAAGTAAAACCTTGCACTGTTTGATAGGTAAAGAATTTGGATACTTCCAGGCCTTGGTGATACCTACCTATTCACTTACAGATTTCATGACAATGACTCCCCAAGGAGAAGCAGCACCAGGGCTCTGTCTTCTGAGCTGCCCCCCAACCCCACGTGACATAAGATGGTAGGATACTTGTGCTTTCTCTTTGTACTAGACAGCCTTGAAACTTACTATGAGGACTAAATTGGAGCAGATGTGGAGTTCGTCACCCAAGAGTTACCTCTCTTCATCACCTATGGAGAGCCAACGTCTTAAGTAACAATGTTTGATATGTTTTTATCCAGCTGTTACTTGACGTGTTACCATCTAGGGATGTTGACTTGGTTTGTTTGTTCTGCTAGCTAAAGAATTATGAGTCAGGAAATATCTCAAGCACAACAGGCAGCAGCAGGGGAAATCTCAAACACACAAAGCAAAATCACCTGGAGAAGAAAGGCTTTTATTAGGGTGGATGTGGAATGGTGAGAAGGAAGCCCACCAATCTTGGATTTCCCCCATCTTTGTTGTCCAGTCATGACCCCACTCCCCACAGTCCATCAGCCTATCAAGTAATCTGCCTGACTTCTATCTCCCCTGAGAATTAAGTTGCTCCTCCATCTTGATCCGAAAAGTAAAACTAAAATAAAGTTTTCTCACATGTGGTATATAGATTTCAATTTCTAAAATTAAAATTCTGAATTTTCTCTAAAGAAAACACGGTGATCTGTATCCAACAATTTCCCCCCAAATACTTTGTAAAAAGTGCTGCTGCTGAAAATTCTGAGAGCACAAGCCCCTGGATGAGTAACTCAATTAATTAATTAATTTGTGTGTATGAATGTTTTGCCTGCATGGACATACGTATGTACCTTGTACGTACCTGCTGTCTGCAGAGGACAGAAGATGTCAGGTCCCTGGTGACTGGAGCTCTGGATGACTGTGAGCAGCCACATGGATGCTGAGACCAAAACCCAGGTCCTCCGCAGGACCAGCAATTACTTCAACCTTTGTGCCATCCTTCAAAACTTGGGCAGCTTCTTTCCTCATGGTATATGTAACTGTGACCACATATTACTTTTGCCTAAAACCATACCAATGCTTCTAGAAACCGGATACTAGTTAGCAAGGAGGTAGTGGAGGATGGGCACAGTCCCATCTCTTGTCATGAGTGACTTGAACAAATCATTTCTCAAAACATCAGTTTCTTTATTTAGAATTATTCAAAGCATTCATGCAGTATTAAATCTGTCCTATATTCAGGATACTACAAAATATTCAGAAACAAACACAGGCAGGAGATCATGTATAGGTATGAAAGTTTCAGTTGGAAGTTGAAACTAATAGAACAGCACTGAAGTCTTAGAACTCAAATTTGTGTGTTCCCGATTTGTGTTTTTTTTTCTCTCTCTCTGTCTTGTTGTTTCATCTCTTTATATCAATTATTCTTTCCTCAGTACTTTAGTATTTCATTTGAGGCTTCCTACTGGGCTTTGTTCTAAATTCAAAACAGCTTTCTATCTCTTTTCACTAATGTTCCAATGCTCTATTAATAGGATACTGACAATGAAAATAGCACTATTTCAAATGAAAGTGATATATACCTCTACAAGTGTATAATTGGTGGCCAATTGGTAGTCGTAAGTCCTGCTTAAGTGCATCAAGCAGTAATGTCACAATGTCCTGCTGACAGAAAAATAGAAATGGAAGTTTATGAACTAAATATAAATCAATATAATTAACATAATGGAAATGCTATGCCCGGTTCACGTAAAAACTAACTTTCACTGATTACATTAACTCTTTCAGGACAGTGATATGTTTGTTACATTTGTAATCCTATTAATCTTATGTATACTGTCAACAACCTACAAAAAATTATCAAGAATTAGAAAAATAGAATACATACCCCCCGTAATCTGATGAATAACAACTTTAAAACCCAATGAAATTAGCTGTTCTAATTACATGCAGGGAACAGAAAGCTGTAATATGGAACTCCCTTTTCCCATGCTGCTCGTTAGGAAATCATGCTGGCTTCCCAAAGGAGCAGGAAGAGAACTGCCAACTTGAATGCCTTTAGTGTTATACTCTAGATAACATATATTTGAAGACTTTTTCCTTGAAAACAATTTTGCTAAAGAAATGGAGTCATTTTATCATAAGTACATCTGAGATATGTTAGTGCCCTAGTATTCCATAAGAAGATGGCCAAGGGTGTAAGGCAATGAAAGTGTTAGGTTCATAGTGTCTCACCCAAGAATTATAAATATGTGAATTAAAATATTGGGAACAGAAACATAGAGAGATAAACAGATCTATCTGAGTTTTATTTGCTTAAGGAGTAGGATTCAAGAGGTATTTTGGAATCTTCTGACTGGATATGAAGGTGGAAAAAGAAAGATAAATTTTGCATTTATTTTGGGAATTCAGCTGGAGGAAAAACATATTCATTATTTTTATTTATTTATTATATTTATGGGCATTAGGAGAGTCTTAGTGGAATCCAGTGAGTGTTTAATTATTTTAGAACGTATACACTCTTAGTGGTCACTGCACATTCAAAAAGGAATAGCCAACATGTATCTACAGTATCTACAGAAGCAGGTCTATTCAGTAGAAGGACATTAAAGTATCTCATTACTCTGTGCTGGATACCACTTTCTAGCAGTTCACATAGTCATCTCGTGGTCCTTAGTGATGTGCCAAGTTTACTGGCTTGTTTTTAGCCACGAGCTTCTAGTCTTTGTGGGCATAAATGCAGTTCTGAAGGAGGTAGTGTCATCTCTACAGCCCCTTGTTCATCTCTCACCCAAAGCTTTTACATACTGTTTGTTTCTTCTCATCTTGCTCATGTGTTTGGCATCTCTTTATTTATGTGAATGTACACTACAGAAGTTGGCTGGCAGAGTATACAGTTTCCTGTTGGCCTTGGGTGCCAAGGCTTCATGAGCCAAGAAGTATTCTAGTTTACATGTCATAAGAGAGAGTTCCCTAAGTGATTTATAACTTTTAGCTTACCATCTGTGAATTGCCTTCTCCTACCACCTGAATTGTCTTTAGAGTTGATTCTCTGACAACTATTATGTAGAAAAGTTTCCTGCTGTTTATTGTGTCATTATTTTATTTTAGTAAATAATAGGTCAGTTGTTCCATAGAGGCAAAGAGAAATGTTATACAATAAAAAGTTACTTTTGAACTTTACTGCTAAAAAAAAAAATTGAGCAAATTTATAGTTTCCAAGGTAATTATTCTCTGATTTGAGCTAGCTATTATTAATAGCTACTGACTATTATTATCCTCCTCCTTGACTTTTTATTATAAAGTGGAGCACTGATGTGAAAAGCCTACACAATGCATATACACCATTTAATGCATTTTTATAGAGGAAATACCCATGTTTCTATCACTTAGGTGAAGATATCCCGAAAGTCCCTTCTATATGCACCTACCTTGGTTGTGGTTCTTCCCCACCTTTCATAATAGCCACTAATATGACTTTTATGATAATCCCTTTGCTTTTTTTAGAGTTTGAAGAAAGAATCTTTAAGAACATTAACAAATTTTGTCTTTTTTATTCCCTTTATAAATATTCTAATTCTCTTTTCTGTTATAGTGTGCTAATCAGAATCAACTTTCTCCAGAGGAACAAAATGAACAGACAATAAATTTATGTATCTCTTTGTGTATATATGTGCACATACATGTATATACATGTATATACATATACAGAAAGGAACAGGAAGGAAATGAAATGGGGACTGGGAGAGAAGTGAAGTTTTGTTGTTTTCTTATGTTTTGAGAGAGCATCTTTACTCTGCTTGACCACATCCTTGCAGCGTAGCTAGGTCTGACTTCAAAACTGTGCCAATCCTCCTGGTCCAGTCTCCCAAGTGCTAGTCGACGTTACACCCAGGACAAGATTTTTGGATTTGTCTTCCTTTGTAAAGATTAGTTCATACAATTGTGAAGGCATGCTGAGTCTAAATTCTGTAGATTTGCAGGTAGATCCCCAAAGCCACCTGCTGGCAGAATTCCTCCTAGTCACATTCTAATGAAGCACTGAAGAAGCGCTGGCTGATTCTATAAAGTCCGTTCTGTGAGCCATTGTGGAGGGTAATCTGCTTTACTGAAACTCTACTCATTTTGGTCTAAATCATATCCTGATAATACCTCGACAAAGACATTTACAATGATATATGGCCAAATATGAGCACAATATATGAGCAATATCTGAGCAAAAAATCTTAGTTAAATCAAGGCATAGACTTAGTATCCCCAGGGGCATACATCTACTTCTTCCTGTTGCCCTTCCTTGGAATTTCTTGATTGAAACAGGCAATGCTTTTATTTGACTTGGAAATTCCCCAGAGATACCTGTTTATCAGGAGTTTTAAGTATCATTCTGCTGCTGGGTATATAGGCATGACAGAGTTCTCGTTTGTGTTATTTGGTCTTGCAACACAGACTCATATGTTGATTTAACATTCTATCAGTATATAACAAGGAACACTGTAGCTAGGTCATATTCTACTTCCAGTTTTATTCTTTAAGGGACCTGAATACTTGTTTGTATAGCAACAAAGCTAATTTATATCTACCATCAGTATAAAAGTCCCTCGCCCATGTCTCTGCATGTGTTTTTTATTATTTGGTTTTTTTTTACTTGTTTGTTTCGTCTCGCAACAGATTTTTGCTTATCCTAAAAACATTAATTTTTTAATTGTATTTATTTATTACTTGTTTTTGTTTTGTTTTTTATTTTATACATATGTGTATACATACACACACACATATATATATATAGCTATGTATAGTTAATATATATGTGTAGTTAATATATATGTATATATATATATATATATATATTAACTTTTTGGATTGTGCATCCATTACTATCACAGAACTGACTCTGATCTTGAACTCACATCCACTGGTTCTGCCCTCGAAAGTACTGGGATTAAAGGTGTGTGCCACCACCACCCAGCCTACTTGTTTCCTTAATGATAGTTCCTCTGACTGTGATGAGATAGGAACTCAGTGTAGTTTTCATTTTCATTTTTCTGAGGATGAAGGCTATTGAACAGTTTTCATATTTATTAGCCATTTGTACTTCTTTTGATAGCTGTCTTTTCATTTCATTGCCCCGTTTATTGACTTAGGGTTTTATTTATTGGTTACTTGTGTGTTCTGGGTGTGTGTGTGTGTGTGTGTGTGTGTGTGTGTGTGTGTTCTGGATATTATTTCTCTTCACAATATGTAGCTAATGAAGACTTTCTTCCTATTCTTTGGGCTATATCTTGACAATATTTCCTTTGTCATTTGGAAACTATAAGTTTATGTGTTTAATGGGTCTGTTTGGAGGTCCTACTTTCTAAGTAACTAGAAGTCTTTGAGACCGCCCTTACGGTACCTATATTCTGTAACGTTTTTCTTCTAGCACTCTCATAGCTTCGGGTCTCTCATTAATACCTTTTGTCCATTTGGAGTTGACTTGTTTTACAGTGAGTGATACTGATCTTCTTTTGCATATGAATACATTATTCTAGGTACCATGTAAGGTACTGTCTTCTCTCCATTGTCTAATTTTGCTATCTTTGTCAAAAATGACGTGAATTGGCTTCACAGATTTATCCATGGATCCTCTATTTCATTCCATCAAATTACATAGTTTTTGTGCCAGTGTCAAGTTTTGTGCCATACTTTTATATGAAAATTAACGTATTTCCCACTTTCCGTGAAGCCTATTGTTGATATTCTGATGAAGACTGTATTAAATCTATATAAATCTATACACTCTATGTTAATACAGGTATTTTCACACTACTAAATGTAATAATCCATAGCCTTTCCCTTCTCATTAACTCCTTTTGGAGGGGCATATCAGATGAGTTCTTCCCAGTTTTTGAATGGAGGAACTGTTTTCTCTTAATCTGTATCGTCCTTTCATCAACTGTTATTTTCATTTATTGTTTATTATCCTGAAACCTAATTTGAATAAATTTTATTTAAGATGATAATTTTAAATTAAATTTTATTATCTTCATTACTTTCAGATGATTGCTTTTTAATAAAACTTCAACTGTCAGAAGAATAATTTAATATTTGTTATTATTAATCCAATATGGAAAGGTAATAATATTATTCCCTCCTTTTGTGGCCCATAAAAATGCAAATCAGATATAAAATGTTAGCAGTAGGTATTAATAAAGAGTCAATATAACCATTAGTGTAAAATTCAATTTAGTATTCAATTCACTTCAATATGTCATCATAGTTTTTTAGATTAAAATTAAAATAATCCATTGATAAGACATTTCCTATAATTATATACCATATGGAATGCATTATTTATTGATATTTTTTATTCTTGAGATTTCAGTATATTAACATTATTTCTCACTTCCCTTTCCTCCCTTCAAACCCTTTCATATATCCAAACCCCTCTCTTCATAAACCCTTCTCTTCATAATCACAGCAAATTCCTCTGGAATGTTGTCTAATTCAAAGCTTCACGTGTCACCTATAGGCTAAGGACTCAGAAGTGGGTGCCTTTACCATCCGTTTGTCGGCTAATATGAAAATTTGTCAATTTAAAAAATAAAATAAAATACTTTTGTGGTATTTCAATATCAAGGTGATGGGGAAACTGAATGTATTGGCTTTTTCTAGACAAAGGACGGTGAGTTCATGGATATTTCTTGTTAAATTCCCTGGGCACCTGTATGGTGCATGGGCTGCGTCACCGTATTGGTTAATAGAGTTTTCTATGCACCCGTATGGCACATGAACTGTGTCATCTTATTTGTTCAATCTCACCTTCTAAAGTCAAGTCATTAAATTTGGGATTCATTGCACAAAATTTGAAGTCAAATATATCTCATAAGGAATTCTGTCTGCATTACATAGTGTTAATGTGATTAGGATAAGATTAATTAAATTTTTGAAAGCTCAATTTTCTCATCTGTATAATACGAAAGATAATAGGTTTTGAAAACTCTTAGAGCATGTGTATTAGAACTTTAGCATTTATCTTTGTTATTTATATTCATGTTATTCTAGACAAGAAATTTCAGTGCTACAGTTTAGATATTAAACATTCCCATACTGCCCTTATGTTGGGTACTCTGTCACCAGATTTGGTGCTATTAAGAGGGATCTTTAGGTAGAAGTGAGTAGATGAATTTAGGCAATCGGGAGTGTGTCCATAAGGAGGCACTGGAACCCTGATCCATTCCTCTCTTCCTGTGTTTCCGGGACACTCTTTTGGGAGCAGTTTTGTTTCATCGTGTGCCTACTGCCATAATTTTCTCCCTCACAACACACTCAACAGTGATGCAACCAATGGACAAAAACCCTTGAAACTATAACCCACAATAAAGTTTCTTGCTTTTAGGGTGATTATCTAAAGTATTTCATCATAGCACCGACAACACTTACACTAGGTTGGTCTCTCTTGCATCGTCCTAACCCTGAGGCAACCTACTAAAAGCCAGATAAAAATACCTTAACAAAAGTTGACAGATACTTTCTAAGAGAGAGTAGAACAGATATACCACATTTTAATCACTTATATATGAAAGGGACAAATCCCCATCACCATTCCTAAATTTAGAGGGCAAAGCCTGTGCTTTCAAGGCAAGGTCAAGGGAATCCTAGGTTCCTACTCCAATGCCGGACCTTCTCCAGCATTCAGATACATTCATGGTCTTCTGACTTCTGCATCCTAAGACCTAGGATGCCTTTCTTCAGTTCACTAGAGCACTTTGGCCCCAGCACCATTGTTCAGTGTCAGAATTATTTCATGCATACATCAGGTGTTCCCTATGCCAAGTCCTAAGCTCCATTTGACTTTGAAAGATAAAGAGAAATTTAACTTTAGTCCTTCAGACTTCTGGGGAGATGAATCCAAATAACTAATCCAGGCTCTAAATATTTTGCTTTCACTGGGTGGTCAAACTAAATACTGTTGTCCTTGTGATGGAGTAGTTAACCTGACAAATGAAATGGTGATAGACCGAATCTTCATAGCATGCAAGAAGACTTAGTTGTAGGTGACGTTAAGATACACAAGCACTATCTCTATATCATATACACGGCTACATACCGGAAGGCTGGCCCTCTTACAAGAAAAACTTGGTAACAATTTATTTATCCTTGCATAAATTTTCTATAGGGGGTTGTAAAAATCTGCCACAAGCCGATGGCTTAAAACAAATGAGATTTAATTTCTTGTGGTTCTGCAAGCCAGAAATCTAAAATGGGAATCATTGAGTCGAAATCAAAATGTTGGCAGGAATTTGCTTTCCCCAGAAGCTGTGGGTTACAGTAATGGGTGGAAATCCACTCTTGTTTCTCTTCCAGCTTCTGATAGCTGCCAGCCTCCCTAGCTGTGTCCTTACTAGTCCAAACTTTGCTGTGCCTCCACATCGTCCTTTCCCTATATATGTCTATCCAAAACCCTTCTTAGTTTCATTTTAGGAGGAAAAAGGTGTTGTAGTTAAAGACCACAAGATAATCCAGAATAATTTCTCTTTGTCTTAATTTCTTACTTAACTGCATTTGCAAATGCCCAATTGGTTTCCAATATTCAGTAGGAACATGGGTCTAAGGGATTGAAACATGCAAAACTTTTAGGGGTAGGAATCTTTTAGTCTACCACATCCAAGAGTAGAAAACAGTAACTCTTAACTACTACTATTGTTGTTGTGGTGGTGGTTCTCCTGCCATTTGCTATTATCATAAAAATAGCATTGTAACCACGTTTCTTACAGCAGAAGAGCATCTCCTAGCCAGTGTTAGGACAATTCCACAGCTTATCTCTTTTCTCCTCAACAGAACTTTCTCCAGTACCTTTTGCCAATGTGAGTAATCTCTCCAAATACAAGTTTGGAAATAGCTCAGTGAGTAAATAGAGAGCAAGAGAGCGTGTGCAGCCCTCTCCTGCAGTTTTGAAGCTGGGTCATAGGCAGACAAGACCATGCCCTAGGGCTTGCTGTCCCAAACCTCAGTGGCTAAAACAGATCAAAAGTCCACCACACTTGTCACCAAGCCTAATGGCCTGAACTCAGTGCCTGGAGTCACATAACATTGGTAAGAGAGAAACATCACCATGAAGTCATTCACTGACCTCCATATGTGGGCATGACATGTGGGGAAATTAATAATTTTTTTAAAAATTAACAAAATTTATGTTTGGTCAGAGATAATGCTTATCAACTTCAAAGTCTGAAGTGACTCCTCAGAGCTTGAAGCCTCCAACGCGAGAGGTAATCTCTTGTCAATTCCATCTGCCCAGCCTGCTGTTCACTGTGTGGCTTTCTGGCATATTGATCATCAGATGCCCCTCCGGATGAAATACTGAGCCCAAGCCCTAACTATCCATCAAGACTAATTTCTAGCATTTCCTCATTCAGAAAACTTTATAAAAAATCAATCCCATTAAGGCTCTCTGACTATACTTTCTCTGTCCCTAGTCACATTCCATGTCAAATCCTACTTCTATGTTTTGCTGGGAGTCACTGACAAACACTAACGTCCTCTCAATAGATCTTCATCTGAAAAATAAGGCTAACTAGTATAGCAGAATTTCCTGCTGACCTGGCACCAGAGGGTTAGCAAGTAGTCTCAACCCCGCTGTGCCATACTTGGCCTAGCCTAGAGTTAGCATCCAGTCCTAATCCATCCTTTGTGTTACAGATACCTTTTGTTGCCCTAGTGAATCTTGTCTGAGAGTTTTCCACTGATACAAAGCCGTTGAGAAACTTGGTTAGAGGACAATCCAGAAAAACCGCAGTACCACCTCATGAATCGGGTATTTGCAGTTAGCGCTGTATTTTTGGAAGCTTCATTCAGGTGATTTTGAGCATATGGCAATCAAGTGGCTACAGTATTGTAAAGTATAACAAAAAAAATAAGAACTCAATTTTCATGTTGGTGGGATAAGCCCCTTTTCCTCTTTGAGTATGCACTTTGGACTGATCAGCAAACTATGGGAGTGAAGTCGGTTTGGTTTTGTTTTTTCCTAAGTAATTACTAAGAGCCTTAAGGAAGTATTAATTATTAACTACAAATATTCTGCATTTAAATAGAAGGGAAAAAGTACATGTGCTTTCCTCCTCGTATTATGAAGCATATGATTATAACAGAGCGCCCTCGGCTCTCAGGTGTAGCTCTCTGTGAAATTATGTAACAGCAGTGGAGTCTCTCACAGGCCCACTCTAACACAGTCTCAGCCCACTTCTTCCAGTGAGGAAGCTGTGGGCAATGTCTTTGTTCTACTAAACCTTTTCTTCTTTAAAAAGAAAGGGGAAGGGAAGCGAATTCTCCCCTTTCTCAGAACACAATGCGAGATATTTCTGCTTGCATAACAAAGATTCATATGACCTGGATATGACAGATTCCGATCCACATCCTGCTGCCAAGGCTCTGTCTATCGCCCCTGTCATTTAAAATCAATGTAGGTCCCAATTAACCATGTGCACAGAGCCATAATTCTTGCATCCTTACAATTTAATAGTTCTCAACCTTCCTAATGCTACGAACCTTTAATAGAGTCCCTCATGTTGTGGTGACCCCCAACCATAAAATTGCTACTTTATAACTCTAACTTTGCTACTGTTATGAGTCATAATGCAAGTATCTGATATGCCAAATATCTAATAGATGAGCACTGTGAAATGGGTCATTCGATCCCTCCAGATGGGTCGTAACCCACAGATTGAGAACTACTGTTTTAAGGGCTTCTTCCAGTGTTGAAGTTGAAAAACTTAACTTCGTTGTTATTAGGGTTCAGTTTTGCTGGCTCCTAATATACCTACGTAATCACTTGCTTACCTCTTTCATTTCCCTCTCGGCACACTGAAGCCCTCCCAGGGGGATGCGAATCTTATTTACCACTGCCTCCCCAAAACTTTGCACGGCATCAGGCATGTGGCAAATTTGTGATAAATGTTTCATAAATGCATAGATTTATGCAGGAGCCTCGATGACTGCTGACCTATGGTAGTACCCGGCAGCCTTTTCATGTTGTTTCTGCTGCTGAGATAGAAGGCCCCGGAGGAGGCTGGAGCATGACAAGCAGGCAGCTGCCACTCCAGTCTTTGTCTGAAGGGCCTGCAAAAGGAGCCTGCCTCCCACTCTATTTGGACTCATTACATGCGGGATCAGGTCTGTATGGTTCCGGACTTCCGCTTGCAGCTCTCTAGAGGGCTGTCAGTTTTCTCATCCCTGTCAGATGAGCTGACAATGCTGTACATGAAACATAAGACTCTCCACCTTGAAGGGTTTTGTTTATAAAAGAAGAAAATATACATATGTATTTTGCAGAAGTATGTGCAGAGTTTCAGTTATTGTCCTTGTTTGGATACTATTTTTTTTTTTCCCTGCAAAATCCAAAGTATCCAGAGGCACACTGTTCCTGAGGCTCTTAATAAAATGCCAGATTGCTATTCTGCATTTTGGGGTGTGAAATATGAAGCCCATTTTGACATTTTTCTTTTTCGAAGGCCTGACTCTTCAATGTCAGAGGTAGGTGCTCTCTTCTCCCACCCTTGTTTGTTTAGTCCCTGTACTAACGACTCCATCTGAGTCACATACAGACTGGAGTGACATTCCTTCCACTTCCATATGTGACAGGATGTGGACTTTCCTGCAGTGTTCTCTGTACCTACTACTTGCAAATCTCCATACAGATTTTAAAAGCAGAGTGCCTTTTCCCAGCTGCCCTCTCCGTGTGACATGACAAGTCCACCTGTAACATCCTCCCGCATGGGCTGCCGTCCTCTGCGGCCTTTCATAAAGGCCAGCCCTTGACCCTCTCTTCTCTCCTCAGAACAAACTCAACCATCCTTGTTCTCTTCTTTTGGCTTTCCCTGCCTGAGTTGTGATTTATGGAAGTTCACAGATAATTTAATCCCCACTCCTACCCTGTTTTTCTTCTTTATTTTAATGTTATTTCAGCTTATTTTATTTTTTCCCATATATAGTTTTTCTCTACTAGAAAAGTCTAAATTTTTTTTTTTTTGCATTTGCCTTTTTCTGTTTTTACACCTTCAAAAAGCCTTTATGGGAAGAAGAATAGTACAATTTTGTGTATGTACAAAAATGTCCTTCCATCTGAACGTATGCTTTCCAGTAGGTGTGATTCATCCAGGAAAGTTCAATTCACTGCCCTAGACTTTATTTTAGTTTTTGATTTTTTTATGACATAGTTTCTCTGTGTAGTATTGGCTGTCTTGGAACTTGCTCTATAGACCAGGCTGTACTATCCACCTGCCTCTGCCTCTTGGGTGCTGGGATTAAGTGTGCACCCCACCACTCACGCTTAGAATTTTTTTAATTTAAAATTATTTTGCTTCATGAGTCCTATATTTGTATGATTTCTATTTCTCTAACTTTTCCTATATCTCCTCAGTTTTATTTACTGTTGACTCACAAACAAACTTACACATATGTACACACCCTACTGAACATGGGAACCTACATTCAGGTCATGAGGATATTCTATTAACCTCCTCACACTCTAAAGGCTATTGTCATTGACCTTGGCTGCTGCCCAGAACATGAAGGTAAAACTTGTTGTTGAAGCACCACATACTTAGTACACAAGAGAACTAGAACTAACCAGGTAGCCTCTGAAAGGTGCTATCCAAGCTGCCAAGTTACCCAGCTGTAAAACCCATGAACCACAACACTGACTGTTCTGGCAGTGGAACTTTCATCTTGAGGATATCCAACAACTATTTAACTGGACTTAAGTCCTGTTCAACTGGAGAGAATTTGTGCCTAGCAATGCCAGTATATCCAACTACCAGTAGCTAGAGAGGTCATAGTACAAGTTAAACTTTCTGGGGTGTGTGTGTGTGATTTAAAGATAAAATTTTTAGAACAATTTGGAACACAAACATTGGAGTCCAGGCTATAGTGTACCCTGGTAACATATAATAAATTGTGATCTGTATCTGAGAAATATATTTTTGTTTAAGTCTAGAAATAATATACTATTGTCATTTATTAAATACTTCATAGAGGAAAATATATAATTAAATGTTGGGGAATGAGAGGCAAAGAAAAAGCCAACAGAGAGTTAGAAATATGGGAGGATATATTCATCATTATTTATAACATCTATATTTGACATTTTCCTTAGTACATACATCACTTATATTTGAGCATTATAATTCACAGGCACGCAGATATCAGATGATCAAAATATTTTCATTTGATTGCTTTGTGGGAGTGTTATGTTATATTTAAAAATTACTTCTGTGAATCCTAGCACTTTCTGTGTATTTCCTGAGTTAATTATGCTTACTAATCCCCCACCTTTCTGTCTATCTGTCTGTCTGTCTGTCTGTGTGTGTATGTGTTTGTTTTTTTCTTTCTCAAAATGCTTCAACAACAGTTCATTAAAATTTTTGATATACTTAAAATTTATTCACAGATCATCCCCACCTTCCTACCTACCTGTCAACTTCAAGTTCTTTCTCTGTTTCTTAAAACATGAAAATCAAAACAAATAAACAAAAATCCATTAAAACAAAAAAATTACCAAAACAAAACAAAAGCACTTGCACACACACATACAAATGGAGTGTCTTCTGATTGTTCAAGCACTCCTGAGCAGGAAGACTGCCCCAAAGTGTGGTTAATACACCAAGTGCACTCTATCAGAGAAAAGTGATTTTGTCTTTCCCAGCAAGTATCAATTGCAAATAGTTTCTTGACTATGGGTTGAACGCTGTGTCCATTTTTTGCCTTTCAATGATGGAATTTTGTCTGGTTTGAACCTATGTAGATCCCAAGCATTTTCTTCCAATCTCTATGAGTTTGTGTGAGGATTCAGTTCATTGCATATGGAAGACAATGTTTCCCTGGGGACCCGTGCCACCTCTGGCTCTTGACGATGATAAACAAGTACTAAAGAAACTAGTTTGCCATCCCACCCTAGAGTCAAGGAAAATTAGTCTTTAATCTTGAATTCCTAAAGAATAACAAGGTTGTTAGGCATAAATTTGGAAAACAAAAACAAAAACCCCACCTCATTCTTTTATCATGGTATCTTTGAACATGTTTCTTGATTCAAAAAAAAAAAAGAGTAAAGAAATGAAAACATGTTGCTTACTTGTAGTTGGAAGATACCTTTTACCTCACAATGAAAAGCTTCCTAACCTTGCTGCTTAGGAAGTGAAAGCCATTGTGTTGAACAACAATACCATCTAAGAGAACACAGAGGTTTCATATAAAAGGCTAGCAATATCTCTTTCAGAAATGTCAAGGCTCTTTCAGAGTTGAGAACATGTCTGTGGAATTGTGATAAAATGCCCTGAAACTGGATTTTCACAGGGGCCTCCCAACTTTGCTTCCCCCTTTTACCAAAGGTAAGAGAAAATTCTTCTGATCACTTGCACAATGCAAGTCTGATCTTTGGTTATTCTGAACTTAGCTTCGGGACTGATTAAGAGTCCGGCTGCACTTTCAGTAATACAACTTATTCATCAGGGTAGATCCCCACTGGTAAATCTGGAAGTAGCAAGAGGATTTGCTCCCTTTTAGAGGTCCTAATCACCAACAATAGTCCCCTGTCAAAGGCTAACTACTCAAGTTACAGAATGAAAATGCAGAATTGCTCTGCTTGCCCATGAGCTACTCTTTTCTAGCAAGTCTTAGAAACTCCTGTAAAGTTTACAAGTACAGTAATGTGTCATTGCGGCTCTTTGGTCAACATGGCTTCCAATTATACAGTGACTTACACAAATGACCCCATTGAGGGCTCTTTTCTCAGGGGAATGAACAGTACCAAATGAACTAGCTGTTCTTTATGCTTCAAATATAAATGGGCTAGGTGTGCCTGATTTTAATCTAAAGGTTTTTAAAAGACCATTCCTTTCCCCCTTTTATCTTTCCTCTTATTTCACAATATATGCAGAATTCCTAACCCAGAATGTACTTTTGTGGGGTACATCATGTGATATCATTTTTTTTCAAAATGCAGTGATTTTAATTATCTGTTGTTGGATTGCAATCTAGCTGAAAACTTTGATGAAGAAACAACATATATTTCTTTTTATTCTTCAGTGGCTTTCCGAGTAAATTGAGAATTGCTTCTGCTTCAATTAGGGAGTAGGAGGCTCTAACTGCATTGGTCTGTAAACTTAGCTGGAGCAAATTCCCCACTCACCCAACAATTCTCCACAAGGTCTCTCCCTACAGAGGTGAGACTTGAGTCTCACCAGAGCATGGAAGATGGCCTTTTGGAGAGCAAAGCCCCAGCATCTATGTGCCAGTCAAGCCTCTGCTTGCACCATGCTTGCCCATAAGACCACAGTGTGTCACTTAGACAAGACTCCAAGTCTGTGCACAGAATTTTATAGGTACAGGGAACCATAACCTATTAGAAATCATCACTCAGAGTCCAACATATTAGGATAAGATGGACAATGGTAGGATTGATAACCATAACCTGAAGAAGCACTTACTGTCAATGTCTGTTTTGTAAGTGAAAACCTGCACCAGTGAGGCTAGTGGTACACATGTTCAACAGTATCTATGAATAACCAGCACAACATAGGTAACAAACAGCAGATAGAGGTTTGGATCTGATCCTTTACATTTGAAAGGTACTTTTGGGTCTATCATTTTTTATTAAATATAATCTATTCAGACCCTCAGCACAGACTGGCAAAACATCTGTCTCATATTTCTAGAGAATTCTCTTAAATAACATTGGTATTCCTATACTTCTTTTTGAGCTTCTAATCAGGGGCTATTGCAATGTTTGAAATTGAAGTGTTCAGGTCATATTTGTTGCAATGATATTATACTTAGACAAGAGGTTATACAGATTGTACTCCTATTGTTTGTACAGATTTAGTATGGTAGAATACCATCCAGAGCTCCATTTACTCTTTAATACTCTTTGATAAGTCTCATTAGATGAGTCCTGCTATCTCGAATGGTAAATATATATAATGAACAAAAAATAAAAGATCAAAATAACTCTAATTTTATCTACATTATATTCTGTTAAAGCAGTAAAGAAGCATATAGGGGGCTGGGCATGGTGGCCTATCCCTTTAATTCCAGTACTCTGAAAGGTCAAGGCAGATCTCTGTGAATTCAAGGCCAGTCTGTTCAACATAGAGTTTCAGGCCAACTAGAGCTACACAGTAAGAGAAAATAACTAGGAATAATAGAAGGGACAGCTACTGTGCATGGACAAGAGAGTTCTGGGAAAGTGACATAATAAGACTGAAAGGAAGATGTGACCTTATATTTGAAGAAACAACATTTATTTGGAAGATGGAGCAAACACCGTGCCTCAGCAGTGAGTGGACGATCTCAGGGATAGTGATGAAGCCAGAGCAGCTGGGGCCAAGTGGATGATGTGAGAGACATGAGCAGGGAGGGCAGATAAGCAGTGGGGATGGATTATTTCATATCTTAAATGTCACTGGAAGGACTAGCTACTCTTCTTTTGCTGTGATGGGTCACAGTTTGAGATACAGTCAGTTCATCATCGCAGGGTAGACAGGAGTGACTCACATCTGGGCAGATTCGGAAGTAGACAAAGAGGAGCTCAGCTTGCCTTCTGCTGCCTCCTTTTTCAGTAAGTACTAAACCCAGTCCTTTTGGAAGTGCAGCTGATACCCTCCTACCTCACATCCCTCTCTGTAAATACCCTCACAGATAATTAAAAATAAAGATTAACTGCCAGGAGAGGATGAGAACTTTTGCTTCAATCCAGACTAGAAACCACCATTGATAGAAGAACAATGTAACATACTCTTCAGTTTCTTGACAATGTCTACAGCGGACAGGAGGGAAGATACTTGTTTAAAAATGCTAATGCTTCCTCAAATCTAGAGAGTGACAATTTGAGAAATGGGTCATATAATCTGCATTTTAAATTGTTCCCAGCTGCTTCTTGTGTCCAATAATTTTGGAAACTGCTGTCTGACCATGAGCACATTTCAACTCCCAAAGAGGACATAATCAGTCCCAATTTTGCCATCTGGACACTGCTAAATCAGGTCCACTTCTGCAAACCATTGCTGATCTAGCACCTTCAGAGCCTGCCATAGAAAACCAGGGGTGAGATATTTGCCAGAGCGCCAAGGTTCTGTGTGGAATATACACTACTGTTACATTCCTTGCCAAGCAAATAGGTAGTATTATCATTTGTACATGGACAACCCAGGCTGGAATTTGAACTAGGGACTCTTAACAGTAGTTTCTATGTGGTTTTTGAATTTTGATTTTGTTGATGAAAGAAATTTATGAGTTACACAGATACCCAGGTATGCATAGGTACCCTGACTTCCAGGATTGAAGTGATAATCTTCTAGACGGAGCTTCAAAACAACTGAGGAGTTTTACATCTAAGTCCTAAAACATCCACAAGTTTCTTTCTCATATGATAACATTAGGGTGGGTAATTTTTCCCATTTTCAGCAGTATTTTTATTTATTTATTTATTTATTTATTTTATTTATTTATTAAAGATTTCTGCCTCCTCTCCGCCACCGCCTCCCATTTCCCTCCCCCTCCCGCATCAGGTCCCCCTCCCTCGTCAGCCCAAAGAGCAATCAGGGTTTCCTGCCCTGTGGGAAGTCCAAGGACCACCCACCTCCATCCAGGTCTAGTAAGGTGAGCATCCAAACTGCCTAGGCTTCCACAAAACCAGTACATGCAGTAGGATCAAAACCCACTGCCATTGTTCTTAAGTTCTCAGTTGTCCTCATTGTCCGCTATGTTCAGCAAGTCCGGTTTTATCCCATGCTTTTTCAGACCCGGGCCAGCTGGCCTTGGTGAGTTCCCAATAGAACATCCCTGTGTTCTCATTATGTGGGTGCACCCCTCGCGGTCCTGAGTTCCTTGCTCGTGCTCTCTCTCCTTCTGCTCCTGATTTGGACCTTGAGATTTCTGTCCGGTGCTCCAGTGTGGGTCTCTGTCTCTGTCTCCTTTCATCGCCTGATGAAGGTTAATATTCAGGAGGATGCCTATATGTTTTTCTTTGGGTTCACCTTCTTATTTAGCTTCTCTAGATCACGAATTATAGGCTCAATGTCCTTTATGTATGGCTAGAAACCAAATATGAGTGAGAACATCCCATGTTCCTCTTTTTGGGTCTGGCTTACCTCACTCAGGATAGTGTTTTCCATTTCCGTCATTATTTTTTGCTGCTGAGTAGTACTCTAATATGTATATCCTGTCAGAATGGCTAAAATAAAAAACACCAATGATAGCCTATGCTGGAGAGGTTGTGGAGAAATGGGTACACTCATCCATTGCTGGTGGGAACGCAAACTTGTGCAACCACTTTGGAAAGCAGTGTGATCCTCAGGAAATTCAGGATCAGTTTACCCCTGGACCCAGCAATACCACTCTTGGGAATATATCCAAGAGATGCCCTATCATACAACAAAAATATATGCTCAACTATGTTCATAGCAGCATTGTTTGTAATAGCCAGAACCTGGAAACACCCTAGATGCCCTTCAATGGAAGAATGGATGAAGAAAGTATGGAATATATACATATTAGAGCAGTATTTTTATTAATTATTTGGAAGTCCCATACAATATATTTTGATATATTTCCTGCCTCCAACTCCTCTGCTTACCACCTTCTTTACCCTCCCATCCTTTTGCACCTAACTTGAGATTTCTTCATTTTCTTTCTGTTTCTTTCCCCATAGAGTTCACTTTTTGTTGCCAAGACAGTTTAGGTATGAGCCTGGCTTTTTGTTGTTGTTGTTGTTGTTGTCATCCTACCAGAAGGATCACATAGCTAAAGAAAATCAACTCTTCTTTCTCAAACCTCTATTAAAGGAAACTAACTCCTCAACTCCTTTGGGAATTTCAGGTCCACATCCCCATGCATTCCCCTCATTCCTCTACTCCTCATCCACCATTACCACCACCACCACCACCATCACCACCCGCCCCCGCCACATGCTAGGATGCTGTCTTGGTGAAGCTTATACAGGACTTGTGCATTCTGTCCCAACTGTTAAGACCTTCTATGTTCATCAACCCCACGATGTCTGGTAACCACTTTTCTTGGTATTATTGTTACTGACTACCTCCATTTCTTACAACCATGCTGTCCCTTCCAGTTATGCAATACTTCATCAGCTTTTTCTCTAAGAAGCATCACATTGTTATTTAACAATTAACTTTGGTGCAGTCTTCAATGTATTATTATTTTTTTGTAAGTAAGGGAACTACAAAATATACTTTGAGAATGACTGAAGAGAAAAAGAACCCAAGATTGGCTTTGAGCTCTACTGTTATAACTTCAAATTTAATATTGGCAAATTAGATAAAGACTAAATTAAAACATTGGGAAATTTGAAGAGATTTTTCATCTTAAGTGAATAATTTGCTGCAAAATATTTTCTTTTATAAATTATATCAATTCAAATACACACAATAGAAATTCTCCTTTTTTTCTTAGGGATTCTGAAATTCTGAGAAATAAAATAGTCCATTACAAATTAATACCTAGAGCAAACTGTCTTAAAAATGAGAAACCTCTGGTCTGGGGAAATGGCTTAGTGGGTAAAAGTGCTTGAGACTTGAGTTCTAGTCCCATGAATCCTAAGAAAATTTAAATGCTCTACTGTAGGAGCCAGTAATCTCAGCCCTCCAACAAAAGATGGGAGGTGAAGACAGGAGACTTCCTGGACATGTGAGCCAGCTAGTCTAGCATACCCATCAGAAATACAAGAAAAGCATGGCTGAAACAAGGTGCAAGCTATACCACCTGTTGTGGTTTGATCTGCACACTTGCCCTGGCATGAGCATACACACATAGGAATGAGCACACACATACACACACTCACACTCACATCAAGAAACAGACCACGAGGGGTGCACCCACACACTGAGACAATGGGGATGTTCTATCGGGAACTCACCAAGGCCAGCTGGCCTGGGTCTGAAAAAGCATGGAATAAAACCTGACTCGCTGAACATAGCAGACAATGAGGACTACTGAGAACTCAAGAACAATGGCAATGGGTTTTTGATCCTACTGCACGTACTGGCTTTGTAGGAGCCTAGGCAGTTTGGATGCTCACCTTAGTAGACCTGGATGGAGGTGGGTGGTCCTTGGACTTCCCACAGGGCAGGGAACCCTGATTGCTCTTTGGGCTGATGAGGGAGGGGGACTTGATGGGGGAAGGGGAGGGAAATGGGAGGCGGTGGCGGGGAGGAGGCAGAAATCTTAAATAAATAAATAAATAAATAAATAAATAAATAAATAAATAAAAAGAAAGAAAGAAAAGAAACAGACCACGGACGGAGGGGGAGCAACATTTTTGAAAGAGTGAATAGTCTCCTTGAAGCCTTGATCCACCAGTCATTTCCATGATACCAAGCAAACAGCAAACCTTCTCCTTATCTCCCTTCACTATCTGGACCACAGGCATCCTGCTACCTAAGACCTGCTGTTCTCTGTAGGTCCCTTACTCCTGCAACTACTATCCTTCTTCTGGTTCTATTAGTATCCAATTTTTATGTCAAAAATAATAGATAAACTAGTCTTTCTAGAATGTTTTACATATTGCCATGTTTCATTTTTTATTGTCAAATTTTCCACTTAACTATCTTTTTTCTTAATCTCTACTCTTCTTCTGGGTAACTGCTCAGCAGGTTTCTTTTCTGTCTTGTGTGCCTGCCCACATTTCAGTGTCTACACATACTGCTTCCACATACAGATGGACTTTCATAGTTTTTGTTTGATTTCCTTTCCATTATTCTGTGGTTATAAATATATTTTAGCAGTCTGGTAAAATGCAGTGATTTGTTGAGTTATTGCTGTATCTTTATTCTCAGTTTAAAGTAGTGATGAGAGCGGTTCTCTAGAGTTGGTCATAGTAGCACATATTTGTAATTCCAACACTCAGGGAACAGAGGCAGGAGAACCGTCAATTTTCAGCATCCACTTGGACTATATAGAGAATATAGGGATACCTTTTACAAAAACAAAACAAGAGCACTGTTCAAATATAAAACAAGACCAAAATATTCCATAGAGACTTTGAGATATTTTATAGATGAAATATTATGTTAAAAAAGGAAAAACTACTTTAGTAGACAGATGTTACTCTGCTTTCTCTTTTATTCAATGTCATATCTAAAAATAAATAAATCATCTCTACCTTATATTACTAGTTTTGACACATTATTATTACTTACACCCTAATATTGGCTTTTATTTCTTTCACCCTTTTGGTTTTAAAAATAACACAAATATACCTTCTTGAAGGTGACTATTTATTCATACTTACTTTAGAGAACTTTAAACCGAGTGTTCATTTATTTTGCCCTGGAGTGAACTTTAAAACTGCAACACAGTTGCCACCTCTGCATATCTTACACACAAACTGTCAAATAGCTTCTAAGATAACAAGGAAGCAAAAGGATCTCATGCAGAGCAGAAATTTTCTCCTAGTGACAGAGAATGAGAGAAGGCTCCTTCATGTGAGCCACATAGCCACATGGAGGCTTTCTGCTCTTTGTTTCTTGCTCCATAAATTGGAGCAGACTGAGGTTGATCTCCTTCATCAAGGGAGGCAGTAGAAAGCCTCCATATCATACATTAAAAATCTTAATTTCTTTTGGGTTTGTAGAAGAAACTTTCAGCATTTTTTTTTAAGTTGGAGCTGCAAAGAACAGCATCTAAAATCTGTTCTAGTTATAAAATTTTGTTACTAAAATTGTATAGCGATTTAGTTAACAATGGAATGAAAGAAAAGCACAAGGAAATGGGAACAGCAAAGGCAAAAACATGTTTGTGAGTGTTGGTTTTATCAGTTAGTTGCTCAGGAAATTGGGTTCTGGGTGACTATGTTGCTCCCCTATGAGAAAACAAAAGTGTTCATGATGCATAAAACAAGCACATGATTGTTTTGTGAATCTACTGACAATTGTGAACATTTTGAAGTTAACTTCCATTAAGATAGTAAGTGTATTTAAGCTTTTTAGAGTTCATCCTCAGTTGTTCCATTTTGAGTTAAAAGTTGTCTTAAGGTTTCTGTTGCTGGATGAAATACCGTGATCAAAATCAACTCAGAGAGGGAAGGGTTTATTGGCTTATAGTTCAGTTCCATGTTTCTGTTCATCGCTAAAGGAAGCAGAGGAAGAGGATTCAAACAGAACAGGAGATTCGAGGCAACCCAGGATCCACCAATTGAGAGGTGGCTCCACCCACTGTGATCTGGTTCCCTCCCACATCAATCACTGATTAAGAAATTGCCCTACAGACTTTCTTACAGATGGGATTTTTGTTTGTTTGTTTATTTGATTTTTTTTTTTTTTTGAGACAGGGTTTAGCTGTGTAGCTTTGGAGCCTGTCCTGGCATTTGCTCTATAGACCTGGCCTCGAACTCACAGAGATCCTCATGCTTCTGCCTTCTGGGTGCTGGAATTAAAGGCGTGCACCACTATAGCCAGGCCTCCGGTTTTGTTTTGTTTTATTTGATATCCTCACACATTGCATTCTGACTGCAGTTTGCTTTCTCCTCCTTTCACCCCTCCCAGTCCCTCACCTCACCAATCTGCTCTCTCTCACAGATCAAGTCTTCCTCTGTTTCCCTTAAAAAATAAAATAAAACAATAGAGCAGTCTTCCCAGGGAGATTCAGGCAACATGGTCAATTAAGATACGATAATCTTATGGAGACATTTTCTCAACCGAGGTTCCCTTCTGTCAAATGACTCTAGCTTGTTTCAAATTGACATAAAAACTAGCTATCACAAGGGTATGTGAATCCTTTCTAAGAAACTAATTTTCTTACAGTAATAGGCTGATTGAAATCCAATGATTATCCACAAAATACTGATCAAATATTGAAAATGCTGTGGCTGACACTGTTATAAAGGTAAATGTGTTGGGCAGGGACCTCAATGTAGTCATAGTTCAGTCAAGCAAGGTCCTTGTCAGCAAAAAAGAAAGGAAAATTTCAGAATATGCAACTCATTTTTATTATGAATACCAATATAACATTTGAAAACTGATTTATAGTAGTAGTATTGGGATTTTCAAACATTCCTAAAACCATAAAGAGTAAATGGGTAAGGAGGTGATGAAAATGACCATTATTGTAGCTATTTCAGAGCTAGAGACATTCTAGGAGACAGTGATCTTTTCATTTTTTTCATTCTTTTACAATGGCTCTAATTAAGTCTATATTTCTTTTGTTCCTCTCTTTAACATAATTACCTAATGCTAACAAGACACCATGCACCAAGGGTTTGCATGCATATAGACATGTATTTTCCTCACAGTGGTTCAACTCAATGCCCACTCTGTAGATTTGAGCAATGATATAATGAAAATTTTACACATTCCTACCCAGAGTCAAGTTATATGTTTATTTTGAACACTTTCCTAGATGTAAAATAGTAGAACCATAATTCTAAAATGAGAAAGATTTAAAAAAAGCCAGTATTATGTGTCTGGGTTTTTTTGTGTGTGTGGATCTGCACACCACCTGTATTCACCTACAGAAGCTAGGCAAGGCTATCAGAACCCCGGGGACTGGGACTGTAGACACATGAGCATCTTCATGTGGGTACTAGACTCAAACCAAGATCCTCTGCAAGAGTAAAAAGTACTCTGTATAAAGAACCACTGAACAACCTCTCCAGTCTCAATATTCATCACTTTTGATAAATAAAAATACAAATGAAATGCTAAGGAATACCAATGAAATGTCTTCTGTGCAAGAAGGCGGTTGTTCAAAGACCAAACCATTTTCATAATTCTTTACTCTAAATCCTTTGCTGAAACAAGATGAATAATAAGTTAGAGACAGAAATAAGGTCCATGAGACAAGAAAAGAAAAGATGTTCCAAAAGAAGGATTTAGGAAAAACAAAAAGATACATGAGAAAGTATGGTAGAAGGGAGAATAGTAGGGACAAAAGGGTACAGAGGGAAAAAGTAGCAGAGCTGGGGGAGGAACAAGGATGAAAAGAACAGGGAAAACGTATGTAAAGGCCACAGAAACCTTCTAATCTGAAAGTTAATTAAAACAAATTCTAATATTGAAAAAGAAACATATCTCTCCTTTCATCTGTTTTAAAACACAGAAATGTGCTAACGTGATATGTATATTCTCAGATCAGTAACTTACGTGGGGTGAATTGAAGCTTCAAAAAAGGGAAAGAAATTAGGAACATTGGGAAATGCAATTCAGGTGTTTTTGTAATGGTCAATATTTGCTTTTATTTTTAATTAATTATGGTAAGTTAATAATATTAGTAATAAATTTCAGAATATTTTGATTTTACCCATTTTATATCATGTAAAAAATGAAAGGAAACCCTGATATTCTGCAATATTCAGTCAAATCAGTCACATCTACTTATACCTCCCTTTGAGCTTCAAAAAACTATGATTTCACTCATTTCAATGTTTGCAGAAGAAACATTTGTTTGTATTCGTGAAGATTAAGGGATTTTATTGTATATTTGTTTTGATTTCCCGTTTTTGTCAATACTGTGTATTTTAGTTTTAGCTCCCAGAATTCAGAGTTACCCGGCTCCTCTCATTCCTTTAACAGATGAAAAGAATACTAGCCCTAATGGATGTGTCTTATATCAAATTCCTTATATATACATACATATATATATATATATATATATATATATATATATCATGAAGAGGGCTTCACAAACACTTCTATATGAGCATATTTGCAAGAAGTTGGTACATTTCAATGAATATGTGAAAGTATATGCTATGTGCCATTGTAAATCTTTATATATTTAATGCATGGATTCTCAAGAAGTTGAAATTTTATGCTAAGAACTTAATAAAACCTCTGGCTATTTTTTTTTAAAAATGTCTACCGCAGCCAGTTTATTACCAGGTGAATTGGTTAGATGTGTAAATTCTGAAGATTCTGAGAGGTTTATTAAAAAACAAAATACCTCTTGAAATTTGTAAGACTAAAGAACATATAAACACTAAATTTCTGAGAACTTCACGTGTGAATATGCTAATGTCGACTTGTTTGTGAACTGTTTCTTAGGTTATAGTTTTAACTGATATTCCTCAATTATGAAAACTCCATATGTGCTTAACATGGAAACATTTAAACCTTTTTTCCTGTATTAGTATTCTTGTTTTTCTGGCTCATATGGTAAAGAAAGAGATTGCAGTTGGCAAAAGAAGAACCAAAACAGAAGGTAGCTGAACAGTGAAGCCACCTACTGCTCATGGAGCTGTCAAACATCACAGGAAGTATGTGGTCCCCAAAACCATTAATATGCATATTTAGGTATTCGTGATACCTAAGTAGCCAGCCCATTGGATCCTCTACAGAGTGCTTCTCACATCACTCAAAGGGAAGTGTTACTCCGTGCTCACCAGAGAACTGCAGTTTTCAGTCAGTAGTGGGTAGTAGGTTGCCCAGTACTATGGAGCAATCTAAGCCATCTGTGTCAGAGCACTTTCTATTAAAATAAATGACCATATTAAGCAGAGTGATTTCAGTTCCAGTATGTTAATGATGCTTATTAGTGACAGAAGTAAAAGGTACATGGAAGAGCACCATGGAGGACAACTCACGTTCTTGGCTTTTGGTAACAATGTGCAATGAAAGAATGATTCCTAGAATTTTAAATGTTTTATTTAGGAAATGCTTTAAAAACTTGCCAGGCAGAATTGATAGCACAGCCTATGTGCTGTCTGGCCAACCCCATATACAAGAAAGGATGCAGAGTGGTCCTGGCAAGAAGGCGCTGACAAGCCAAATGAGAGTTGGCCACGGTCTTTGTTTGCTTAATAGGGGAAGTTATTACCTTTGCTTGTTATCCCAAGAAGGCTAATGGAGCCCTCATGGGCCTCTCTTTCTAGACACTAAATAACATCAATTACAATGATCCCAATTAAAACCAGGACTAGGAGATGAGAAGTTAAAAATTAAACTAATAAGCCCCCGATTGACATCCACTGTAGCTTCCTCTTGTCACACGAGGTCTTAAAAATTCTGCTTTTCTACTTTTATTCACATTACCTTAAAAAAATCTTTAAATTACTAAGAAAAAATCCACTTAAAGTAGAAATTCATATGCTGTGAAATTTTAATGATTTAGATCTTATACCATCTATAGACTAAATAGCTTATTGGGTTTGTAAATTTATTTTTTTAAACAACCTTTTCTCATTTTACATTCCAATCCCAATTTCCACTCCCTCCCCTCTTCCCACTGCTCCCACCTTCCCCCTACCCCACTCCTGATCCACTCCTCAGAGAGGGTAAGGCTTCCCATGGGGAGTCAACAAAGTCTGGCTCCTCACTTTGAGGCAGGACCAAGGCCACCCCCCTGTATCTAGGCTGAGCAAGCTTATATTAATAACCTTATGTTAATGCTACATTCAAAGTGTTATTCTAGGGGTAAATATGAAGTGGGAAGATGAATGAATTTTGAATAAACTGAGTTCATTTCTAGTTTTGTAATGATTTAAATACCTAAAATCTTGAATGCTTAATCCATCGAAGCTTTTATCTATATGTTCATAAGCATTGAATTAGTCATTCTCAACATATGCATTCTCAAATCACAACCATCCTTACAGACAGATATTCTACATAAGTATTTCATATATAGTGTTCAATAAAAATGTATAAGTGGAAAAAAATTGAGTGTATTGTAATGCTAATTCATAGCATTAACCCTATCAATAAAAACTGATAAGGTATATTTTGCACTTGAGGGAGATTGGGAATCCATACACTACAATTTTAGATGAATGTCTAGAGAGTCCCTTATGACACTTACTCAAAGACATTTGGAGACCTTTGGACTTAAATGGAAATTAGAATTTACAAGATTGATTGATTATTGGACTTTTCTCTTTTGAGAATATATAGTGTTTATTTATTTTTACTACTGTTTCTAAGTGCTATAGAATGTTAGTGACTTGTGTGCTTTCCTAGAGAGTTTCTGGAGCGATGCTGGTACACTGTGAAATGAGATGTAGAGGCACATTAACACAGATAAACAACTCCACAAAACAGCAAGGGAACAGATGGCTTAGTTGTCATGGCACATTTTTAATGGTAGCCTAATCCAACACAAATTATACCTATTGTCCTGGGATTCATGTCTGCTTCTCCACTGTATCCTTGTGAATGAAATGATAGGATTTCTTTATAAGACATGTGAATGGAATTAAGGCCAAAACACTCTAATACAACTAAATAAATCAAAAAAAGTGTTAGAGCTTTATGTTTAGAAATACATCTAGTCTGTGTATTTAAAAGAAATTGTATACTTTATTCTCTTGTGCTATTTTCCTCTCTCTTCCTCTTTCTTTCTAAAAATAATAATTATTTCTCTGTCCCTCTAAAATAATAATTATTTGGTGACAGTATTAAGTAACTTTAGAATATAAAAATTGAAATATCAAGACAATTAAAAGAGTGGTGCCAAACACCATGAAATTGAATAACCCAAAATTTGTTATATGAACAGCTGTCAATAGTAATATTATATACTGTTCCTGAGTAACAGCTAGTGTTTGGGGATATTGAGTTCAAGATCGCAAAAACCTTAAATTTTAAATAATGGTTTAATTACATTCTCATTAGGTGGTTACTGTATGAATTTTTTAATTTAATCAAATTCAGGAAGTATTGCCATATCATTGCTAAGACTATTAGGCAGTACTTTGAATGAAAAGACTCATATGACAATTAATAAAGAAAGAGAGAATCATTGCAAAGCTCGACTACAAATTTTCTCATTGCAACCTTGTATTAGGGGAAAAATATTAAAGATGAAAATGATTTAGTTTCCAATGTCTTCTTCTAACTAAATTAAAATGTGGAGAGACATATTTAATCACTTATTATTCCTGAGATTAAATCATCTATTTTCTTATACAATGCAATTTTGTGTTGATTTAAATTATGTGGCATTCACAAACTGTTATTATAAATGCTCGATTATTTAAACATGTCTTGTGAAAACAATATTTTATGTAGAATCCATTGAAGTTCCCTATCAATGTAGCATTCCTGAAATATTTTTAAGGGTACATGGTGTGCAATAATGATACCTTAATGTTTCAAAGACATATTTAGTGATATCTACTTAACATGATTTACTTTAAACAGTATCATATGTATAAATATAATCAACTAGAAATTGAAGTTATTGATAAGACTATTTTTATTTTATTTTGTGTGGATCAGATAGTACATTCATTTATTAAAGTGCAGATGGGGAATAGTTAAAAGAAAGCACAATGATTTTTCCATTTATAATTAAAATTTGACTTTTTTAGATATTTTGTTACAAATAAATTCCATGAGTCACAAACCAAAACTTGAAATCTTTCTTGTGGACACAGTAGAACATACCTTTATTTCCAGGAGTTGAACTGCTGAAGCGGAAGGATTATGAAATTTAGGCCAGGATAGGCTTCATAGCAAAGCCCATCTCAATACCCACCACCACCATATTAAAATCTCTCTTTGGCATAAAGATACTTACTCAACTTTAAATCGGCTATGAGTCTATGTGAGAACTCCATGAAAGTTAAGCTATTTCTTAAGAGGAATATTACATCTACATAAGTACAAAAGCAAGCTAAATGTCCTAGAATTCATATGTCAATCAAATTTCCTGATGACATCATGAGAAAATAAACCACATGTACACACGATGAAAATTATCTCTTTACAACTTAATACTTCCAGTATCTGATATCTGTTGATTACCCACTGTTCTGCCCAGTAAGAACATGCTTCATGAAACTAAGAAAATTCTCTCTAATCTTGTTTTGAGACAAGGCATTTTTATGCACTATTCTGTAGCAGAACTTAAGTTCGGAATACATTCTTTTAGTTAACCAAGGGGAAAACATAATTTTAC